>NC_138980.1:155024213-155736713 GCF_964341445.2 Mesoplodon mirus
TGTGACGTTTCAGAATGGCTGTTTGGCAGGAGCAAGGTTATGAAAGGTATTTGATGGCTTTCACAGAGCTCTAGGCCTCTGTGGAGGTCCTCAGGGGACATGGGGAAAGGATGGCAACAGCACTACCTGCTTCCTTTATAATTAGTCCAGGTTCCTTGATAATTTTTTGATATATTGCAACTCTTTTTAAAATTTTCCTTTGAAGAGAAAATTTCACTCTTAAGAGCTTTTGACTGAAAAACAAGGAACTAGATGATCTCCAAAGTCATTGCTGTAGAGTTACAGAATAAATGTGAATACACTGAAGAAGGAAATCAGAAGATACATCTGAGCTTTTAATTTTCTAGCAGTTTTGTTATTAGCAATAGTAAAGGAGAAACAGATGAGGGCAGTGAACACTCAAGAGTGACAATTTAAATTCTTAAAAAGGCAAAGTTTATTTCTGCAACTTATTTATCCTGTCCCTCTACTTTGGACTCTCTTCTTTGTCTAATTGAAGATTTGGCACTACTTCCTTTACGTTTCCTCTTGTTATTTGACATGAAATGCAGGAGGTACAGCAGTATCAGTAACGGATAAACTCTTCCAAGAAGGCAAAAGTCGGCTGTCCTCTCTTCTTTTGATTATAGTGTTTATATAATTCTGTCCTAGGCTGTGTGCAAAGAGAGAGAACAGACAGTAATAACAGCCTTGTATAACAGACTCTTCCCATAACTAACTCTTTAGATTAAGCAATGGTCTCTGTCTGCTCTGTAAACATAAACTTAGGGCACACTGACCATCCCAGGTGCTCTGACCAGTAGAGCTGTTTATTTACCAAAGATGAATTGTATTTGCCACATTGTTTGTGCCAGATGTACTTATAGTAATTACACATGCTAGTTACACACTACATGAACTGATGAACTATTAATACAATATACAAATTGTTATTTCTATGAAGACACATTTTAATTGTCAACCACAAACTGGCACTTGCCATCTACCTCTACAAGGATTAAATCAAGAGCCGTGGTAGCTGCTGACTTTCAACATCTCCTGAAAGGAGTTCAGGGTGGAAAGTAGGAATGAGGCACTCTGCGCTCTGGAAAAAATTAGCAGAACAGGTCTTTAGATAGTTAGATATTTTCAGGAGAAGATTTTATGAGCCCAATTCTTGCATCTCTTAGTATCTAGAAAAAACACTAGAATTCTTCATGGTGACATCTGCTCCTTGTGACTAGCAGTAACTTTTTTCAAAAAATATGTACTTGATTGCAGGCACTCCCCCTTCACCGAAATCACATATATACTGACCTTCTCCCCTACCTATTTGGAACAGTTTCTCAGAGCTATCTGAAATGCTGTCTCTTGGCCTATAGTCATCATTTTGCCCCAAATAAAACTTAACTCACAACTCTCATGTTGTGCATTTTTTTTCAGTCAACAGAGTTATTCAAAAAAAAAAATTGATTCATTCATTCATTGAAATATTTCAATCAAATTAGGTGTAGGACAAATGTTAATGATTGTAAGGAAAAAATCATAAACATCTAAACACATTCTTTACTCAGTTTCACAAGTATCATTAGCTTATTTGTCCATTTAAAAGAAATATAAACTGGAAATTATTGGATGAAGCCATGGGAGTGTACATGAGAAACAACACCAAACTCCAATAAGAGAATCTGTACCAACCCCCCCCACCGAAACCCTTAGTCTTATATCGAGATATTGTTAACTGAATTCACATTAATTTTTTTTAGTAAAAAAAAATTTAGGTTATGAGTTTTAAATGATTTTACTCTTTATTCTATTATTTTTGAAATCAGGCAGGACCCTGGGGGCCCTCTTGGGTACAAATCCTTTCCTTGTCTTGTTTCCTTTTTGTAGGAAATAGGCTTCATACAACCTCTGAGCCTTCCCTGAGTTTCAAAGGGCAGATTCAAACAGTTCCTAATTAGGGAACTGAGGGGATGCAGAAACAAAGAAGGAGCAGTCAAAAAAACACCAAAACCAAAACTAAACAAAACAACAACAAAAACACCCCCCAAACAAACGGAAAAAAAAAGCAGAGTCCGGGTTTCCTCCTCAAGGAATATACATAACAATATATCTTTGAGTTCTTCTACAAGAAATAAGGCCCCCAACCAGGTAGAGGATAGTACTTAGATACTGAGACCCCAGACTGGTTGGAATCAGAAGGCTGATGATTGAGATTCATGGAGCACCACCTTGTTACCAATCAATCAGAAGAAAGTCATGCCCCCTGCAGCCCTCACCCCAAATTTTGCCTATAAAACTTCGTCCCTGAAAACCATTGGAGATTTTTTGAGCACAAGCTGTCCATTCTCCTTGCTTGACTCTGCAATAAAACTTTCTCTGCTCCAAACTCTTACGTTTTGGTTTGTTTGGCCTCACTGTGTGTCAGGCACACAAACTTGCCTTTGACAACAGATGCGACACTTGAGCATTGTCTCCAAGTTAACCTGGCTTCACAAGGCTGGAGAAGATGGGTAGCTGGGGAAGAAGGAACAAAGCTGCTCCATCTCTGGAATGATTTTAAAAAGTCACCTTGCTGACAGAAGGAGGGTAGGAATAAGCAGTCTTCGCTACAGTCTGAATTTATTTCAACACTTTATGGTAGACAAGTATTCCCTACATGTTATATTTTCTTCTTATATTAATTTTTATTTGCCCCTCACTTGGCAGAAAAAAAAGATTTTTAAAAATTGTCATATTGTCAGTTTTTGTGAATGTAGATAGAGTTTTTCCCCCTTTTGTTTTCCCATCAATTTTGGCTCACTGTTGCACAGAACATTTTCTCCTTTTTGATTCTCAAGATGATAATTCATCACTGTGCTTCACATTCACAAATGAATAGAGAAATGGGCTCCCAAAGTATATTTCACTATGTTTAAATTTATAGTTATTTGGAAATTTTAAATTTCATCACTTGGAAAGTTTAATAAAAAATTTAGTTACGATAATAAAAAAGAATGTTGGAAGTATGTACTTAACACTACCGACCAACTCCAGACAAATACTTCATCAACTTGAATAGTCTCATTTCTTCAAAAGTTTAGTCATAAAGCATCACTTTCAGTCTTTCTCTGATTAACACTGAAAAAAGAAACCGGTGTCACTCCTCCTTTCCCTCAACTTTCTAGGTAGATGTTTTGCAATTACAAGAAATGTTTGTTTATGAAACATTTAAGGGAGTGACTATGATGCAAAGTAAGAATTCATTATTAATGCTAGCAGAGAGTTAGGAATCGTTAAGACCATCACTGAGGGTGGGGAATCATGAGTACTTTTATCAAAAGAAAAGTCTGAAAGTTCTGAAAGGTGAGTGGAAAGAACCCCAGGCAGGAGAGAGAAATACAGCTCATAGTAGGAAAGCTACGAGTGAAAAAGCAATTCCCTGAAGGGCTGCATTGCAGTGAGGGAAGGGCAACTCTAAGTAGGCTTGCAATTTACAATGGTTCCTAAAAGAGCCAATTAGCACGTGCCTATGCACCGGGCTCACTATCCTACATCATCGTCATCGTCATCACCACCATCATTGCTAATACATGCTGAGCACCTTGTTTTATCTCATTTAATTATTACAACCTTATTTAGTAGGGAACTGAGACCTTGAGATGTTAAATAACTTCCCAGGACCACGCTGCTATTTTAAGGAGAATGCAGATCTGTATGATTCCAAACCCGTCCTCTTAAGTGCTATACTAATCTGTCCCAAAGAACACAATTTAGAGATAATGTTTATACCTTGGAATGGGCCAAACTCTAAAAGTTAGTCTGGACCTAGAAAGACTCTCTCAGAAGCATCCCAGTAAGAGAAAACTGAATTCCATCTCAGAGAAACAGACTCCATAAGCTACTTTGACTCCAGAGCTAGATGGTCCTCTTATACTGAACATGTACACACTTCAGTTGCCCCTCTGCTGCATTCCCATTGCCTCCTAAGTGCTCATGGTGATGGGGAGTAATGACCTGTTTACTGGTCAGTGTCCTTCACTAAGTGGGGAGCTTCTGAAAAAAAGCTTGATGTCTTGTCCATTTCCATAGCACTATCATAGTACCTGGTGCATAATTGGTACTCAATAGGTATTGAGAAAACGAATGCATGGGTGAATATTTGTAGTTTTTTTGTGAAGTAGGAGTCACAGAATCGTAACCATATGGAACTTCATTAGAGGTCTTCTAGTGATAGTTTAATTTCTCATGAAAAGTTAGCTGAGTAAAAAGAGTTAAGCTAATTCCTTCATGCAGAGTTTAGGTTCATTTTCTTTTGTTGAGGTCAGTCAAGAGTTGCTACTGATTGATTTTCAGAGGAGCCTTCACATATACGAAGAGCATAACTAAATTATGTGCACACGTCAAATCCTTTATGTTTTTATTGCCTTGTCATCTACCAGCCTGTTAGCTCTCTGCATGATTTTCCAATGTCTCTCCAAATTCTTCTGCTTCTGCTTGGTTTAAGATCACAGAATGGGATTTGGGATGCCAGCAAATGCCCATCAGCACTGACTCTTGAGAGTCCTACCGTATTTGCTATAATCTGAAAAAAATACCCCTGCAAATGCATATGTTGATATTATTTCAATGAAACAAG
Source organism: Mesoplodon mirus (assembly GCF_964341445.2). NCBI lineage: Eukaryota > Metazoa > Chordata > Mammalia > Artiodactyla > Ziphiidae > Mesoplodon > Mesoplodon mirus. Next base: position 155,028,814 of record NC_138980.1, read on the forward strand.
TAGAAAATAACAATTTTTCAGTTTTTCCAGGGACAAGGTAGCTTTTTATATAAAAATTTTAAATATGAAAATAAATGGATTGATTTTGAATTTGAAAAGAAAATTGTTAATCAACCTGTTTCAATATGCCCTCTCATTCATATTTCAATTAATGAAAGCAAGACATGGTCTTAAACATGTTTTTGCTCCTCTTTCTTCCTCTTCAGTCCCTTCCCTCTTTTTTTGCAGATAACACAATTGCAGATAAGACAATTGGCTCAGGTCTGATTGGCTACAACTATTCCCGTCTTGTTATCTTGCTATGATTACTATGAGTTACTCTGCGAGTGACTATGTTAAAGAAGCAATATCTCAACGATTGCAGGCAGCATCTTGATTTACCAACAGGTTTGCTGAACAACAACAAAAAGTTGTCAGGTAGGAAACTTCAGAGAGATTAGGTTTTCCTGTTTATGTAGTTTAGAAAACCGTTCTATCTTGACACATCAGCTTTTATTTCTGTGATGTACCAGAAGTTGATTTGGGTTGAGCCACTTTGAAGTAGTAGTATGCTATGAGACTGAGTTAAAATGTGTAGGGTTTGATCTTGTTTTCTAGGCAAGAAGAACAATAAAAATCTTGAGTCAATTTTGAATTGAAATGAAAAGGATTCCCCACATATCCCTTCTGCCTCATTTTTGAAGTCCAGTTAATCCTAAGCCCTTTATTTCTGTAGACCCTTTACCTTTTGAGCTGTTAACCAGCATCTGTTCTAAGTCAGCACTTTGGGCCAGAACCACGTTGATATCAAGTTTTGCTTACGGATACAAATTGTTCTTGAACAAACTGCGGGAACAAAGAGTTTGTTTAATCTGACACTCTGCTTGTGGTTTATAGGTGTTAGAAACATTTTCCCCAATAAGGGAACACCCAAAATACATGTAATTAGCACTTTGGTAATTATATAATAAAAATGGATGGATGGATGATTTATCTGGGTAATTCTAGAACTTACAAACACTAGACCCTCCAAAAGCTTAATCTAGTACCATTTTGAGTTGTATTTCCATGTGTCCTAAATAGAGAATATTTATGGGCAGCAGTGTTCAGGATCAAAAAAGTGATATTTGGGCAGTGTCTTACATGATACTAAAAAACAAAAATGAAAACTAAAAACAAACAACTCTGCCAGATAATTTGTTCAAGTCCTGCAAACAGCTTTTTAATTCTGGGATTAAATAAATTCATTCAGCTATGAGTCATCATTCTAGTAAGATGAATTAAACTGGTCACTTAAGAGTTGACTAAAGGAGCAATTTGGTTCTTAAGGATAATTCTTAATGAATCATTAAGAACACACAAGGAGAAAAAAGAGGAATACAGAAAAGATGTCACCATCTGAATAGCAGAGTAGAATAGGCTTTTATAGTAGAATTTTCTGTCATTTTGCTTCTGTCTAATTGAAGAGACAATTTCATAATGATTTTAATTCATGTGCCCTCTCAGTAAGTGTTTCATGTGCTCTCTCAGTAAGTGTTTCAGAGAAACCTTATATAATTGGAAAGAGGTCAGCCAGTGTTTGTAAGTGATTTGCAATCGTACAACCCATTCCCATCAAAGTAGGTCAGGCCAGTGTCCTGCTAAGCACAATGCTACTTGTATAAGAAGTAGCTCTGCTCTCACAATAAAAATCTATGTAACATTTGAAAACAAGGAGGAATAAAGTTAGGGTTACATAGCTCTTCTTCCAAAGTGATGCAGTATGAGTTGCAATCCATTCAATGGAATTGGGTAGAATGGCCCAGTCAGTCAGGCTTCAAGCCAAGAAGGAAACAGATAGACAACAATGGTAACAGTAAAAATTACCTTTAAAGGAAAATATCTTTAGTGTGGCACTGGATACTTCAGAATGCTGGCCAATTAGGTAAGCTAGAAGGATGTTTAATTAGGTAGTATCAACAAATAAAATACTTCCTAGGTCAAAACATTTAAAACAAACAAACCAAAAACCTGAGATGGTATAATTAAGAGAACAACTTACTTTACAAGTACTTATAATTGCTTTAGAACCAAAAACATTCGTATGTGAATTTGGTATTATTTATTGCAATGCACCAAATCTAGATGACATTAATTTTAAGCTTCATTCCAATTTCAGAGATGTTAACTTGTTGGAAAAAAGCTAATTTATGAAAACTGTCCTTTGATCAAGAAACACTTTTGTCACCCTAGTTCCTGTAAACGTTTGTCCTTAATATTTATAAACAATAGAATTGTACTGCTTGAAGAATGTCATATCGCTTACTCTAGTCCTTAATTCAGAAAGGAAGCCCTAGTAAATCATACAAATTCTATGTACCATGCTATGAAGTTATAAGACAGGGGGCAGTCAAGTTGTAAAACACATGACTTCTATGTGTTAAATCTTATGTCTTACCATGGGTTATCCCTCCCGATCCATGGATCACCCTAGATTCCCCTGCAGTACTCTTCGGCTGCATTTCCAGGAACCAGCAACAGGTGTAGAACTCTGAATTCCCAATTGACTTTAATATTCTTAAGGTGCTGGGGAAAAGTCAGAGTGGGAGTTTATCTCCCTGATGCCTTCTTCACCCATCAAGGCTAATACTTTGTCGGGGTTGTGGTGTCCTGGATACATACTGCACAGGGGCAGTGCAATATTTGTCTGGAAGGGAAAGTTATGATGGATCAGCGGCTATGGTTCTTCCAATTGCCTTGGTGATGGCTCCCATTATCTTATTCAGACAGGGTTGGGGACTCTTTTTCTACTTGATGTTTCCCACAGATGGAGGGAGGGCCACAAAGTTACTTGCCAAGGAAGACTAAATGTTCACATCTGGTAAGTGTCTGAAGCCCTCAGAACATCAACTTTTACAGACTCACCTTAACAAACCACGAGTAAACAGTATGCTGCCCATCAACACTATTGTGAGAAAAGTTAATGCAGGTGACAAGAAAAATGAGCCAAGGAAGACTATCTTTGTCCTAATCTTTGACTAGAAATTTCCTTTATGAAGGAAACTTCTCAGAAAAAGAAGGAAGCAGATAGCAGATGTTTTGGATGTCTGGATGTCTAGATGCCTTAGTTCTTTTGAATTCGCCATAAAAATAAACATTTTGGGTGATAATAACTGAACGTATTAGATTACATGTTTGTTTAGGTCTAATAATTTTGCCATTGAAGTCAAATTAAAATCTGCTCTGCATTTTAGAAGGAGAAAGAACTAGAAACCTAGTTCCATTTCTGAAATGGTTAAAGCATTGCCCTGGATTATAAAACCAGAACAGTGGCTTGGAGGCAATCTTTGATATTATCTGAAAATCTTCAAAACAAAATGCAAGTGTGGCCATATTTTTTTCTAGCTGATCTGCTGTATGTGTATTTTAGGTGTCTGTCTGATTGCAGTCAGATGTGGGTAAGTGGTGGGGAGGAAAAAATAATGTTTCTTAACTCTGAGGATAAAAAGACTTGAAATTAGGTGCACCTCACATACTTTGGTAATCTGCCCCACATTCTGCACTGTGATGTGGGATAGATACTGCTAATTTGGTGTTTATTTCTTTGGGGGAGAACAAGCTTTGAAAAGAGCACTGTTATGGATAGGTGACAACTTCTGTGCTATATGAAGAGAAATGGATGATACTGCTCAATGAAGACTTGAAGGGGACTTAATCAGTTATGGAGACCACCCTTAGGAGCAACTGATTCTGGGAATCTCAAATCATGTCCTCTCTGGTCATTATTGAGATATCAAACTTCACTAACTTTTTCTTTTTCTGCTGAAAGCAACCAAACTGGGAGGTGCCATGTAAGCACCAATGAGCCAAGAAAAGCTTCTTGAACATTTATACCAAAGCCATTTTAAAGCAATTAAGAGAGGAAGACCATGTTCTAAGTACATCAAAGTCTCCTGTTTTAGCTTGAAACGTTATGTATAGTTTGTTCCCTCTGGACTAGAGCCTCAGAATGGAATTGCTGGGTTGATGACTTCAAATATTTTTAATTTTAATAAATGTTGCCAGATCACTTTCCAAAGGAGGAAGTACTAATTCACATTGTTACCAGGATGTATTAGAGTCAATACAGTGTTCTAAATACTTGCTATTCAATGTGTGATCCAGGGACCAGCAGCCTTGGTATCACCTCGGAGCCTGTTAGAAGTGCAGAATCTTAACGCTACTCAAGATTGACTCAATCAGAATCTGCATTTTAATAAGACCCCTGGGTGATTCATACATGCATTACCATTTGAAAATCACTGTTTTAAATCACTTGCAATCTGTGTTAAACTGAAAGGGGTTGTATCGATCAGATATCTTCTCCAGAAGGATAATTAAGAAATTAGTACAGGTAGTTGACTTTTGGGTGGAGCATTGTGGGACTGGCAGAGAGAACAGAGATGGGAACTAGCTTTTGACCATATATACTTATAAGCTTTGAACTTTTCCATGAGCATGCATTATCTATTAAAAAAATTTAAGAACAACTTCTTGCAAATATAGAGATTACTTTCCACCCGCAAATCTCCAGGGAGATGGCAGCCCAGTGGTTCCATGTGTTCTCCTCACACACGTCTCCTGACTTTGTCATGTTAGTGTACTCTGTCTGGGTTAAGCAACATGGCGGAAAAGGAAAACTTTCCAAGCCACACAACTTCCTTTTTGAGGATATGAAAATGTAATGAGTCAATGGGGGTTTAATCTGACAAGGGAAGATTTGACTGGGCAGATAGAGTGAGTCAGTGTCATGGGGCACCTTTGAACATTTTCTGTAACTTACCCATAGTTTGAACTGTGATTATCATCCCCCTGTTCATTTTGCAATACTATACAATTTCCCAGCACCAGAAAATTGCATTTAAATTGTTACTACTGATTCAACTTCTTGAAATACAAGAGTTCTTGGGTTTCTTGTAAGTCAGAGAGCTGGCAAGCTGGTTTGTGGAACATCTCAGTTTCAGAGTCCACACTGGATCTGCTGACACCAAGACGGGGGCAATTTTCAAGGAGTAAGGGAGGCAGCTTTACCTCTGGAGGATAGAAATGGAGCAACCTCACCACCCCCTTGCTTCCTGGAAATCTTCCTAGGACAAGAATCCCCTTCTCCCTCAGTGATCCATTGTGTATAGTACAACTTATTCTTAGGAAACGTTCCATACAGGCTAAATTGAAAACATATGGAAGTTTTATACAGGCTCTGGAGGTTAAAGTACATGAATCTTTTAAATCTAGTTTCTCCAGATGTTGCCACCTTACAGGTCTAAATAGTTTGATAAGAACAATAATTCAAACTTCTCTGGCACTTGCACCCACCTCCTCTCTCAGGACCACCAGCCTCCTGAAAAAGGTTGCCCAAGTATTCTGGGGAATCTCTGGGAGGGTAGAGGTAGTTTTTACATGTGCTGGCAAAACAACAAGGGGGGCCACCAAAAATCTGCCATTTCCTTCTTTTCCCTGACTTTGGCCCCTTCCTCTGAGCATCACCCCTCCTGTCAGGGATATTTTTTTCCTCTTCTGCAGAGTATCTTCTTTCCTCTAGTGGGCATCAGTCTCCAGCTGCATCTGGGACACTGGAGCCTTAGCGTATGTGGGAAGTGGAAGGGATCGAGGCTGCAGAGTTTTCTCCTGGAGAGGAGCAAAGAACTTAGTCTTCTTTTGGTGTCATTCTCTTTTAGAGGCACCGTGTCCCAGGGTTCTTGTGAAACAGCGCTTGTAGCATTTACTTACAGTACCCTCTGTCTTGAGTTCACGGCCATTTCATTGTTATTGAATCTACCTGCTGTAGCTCCTTCTATGCTCAAGGTACATTTTGTCTCAGGATTTTATCTTCTGCCAATGGGCTTCTGAGTCTCATAAACCCCAAGTTTATGTTAGGGTTCCTGCTACATGCCCAGCAGAAACTCTAGGTTCATGAGAAATAATGGTTTATTGCCTGGACCTTTCTGGGCCCTGGGACCTAAATAAGAGGGTTCTGTGGCCAAACAGATATCACCTACTCAATTCTTGCAGAGCTTCCCAGGGCAGGGGGCCAGCCAGCTGTTCAGTCACAGGCTTAATAGTGGGGATGTTTGGTGTCGGTGGCTGGGTGGGAGTGCTGGGATGGAGGTGGGGAACCAGAGGATGGGAGGAGCACAGCGGGAGTGCCTTCGCCCACAGAGCCCCTAGAATCAGTATCAAGCTTTTCAAAAGATACATTTTATTTTCATAAAATATTATTTTATTTCCCCAAAGAGTGAAGGTGGTGTGATGGTGGCAGTGAAGGGGGACAGGGTGATGGGGTAGGCATGGAGAAAATATCTCCTGACAATGCTCTTCTGTCTGTGGGAATTTCTGCAAAGAGAAGGGGGCGTCTTACGAAGTGAGTCTGCAGCCGATTTGGGGAGCGATCCACCAGCTGTGGTTTCCGGGACAACAGTGTGGTCACAATTGATACGTGCGTTGTTAATAATCCCTACCTCTTGCCTGTTCCTAGACATAGGGGGAGGGGTGGCGACAGGAAGCCGTGCTGGCTCCTCCATTTCAGTTTAGCCTTTCAGGTGAAATTGAGAGTTCGGTAAGAGGTGCATGGCTAAACAATCCCTAATCCAGGGAATGTGTGGGCAAATGCCTGGGCAGATGGTGGACGGCTTTGTGTGCTCTTTCTAGGATCTGCCCTCGTTCACCACCTCCGCGTTTCTTCAAGGCTCAGCCTTGCCTGTCTCACGCATAGCTCTCTTCTACCCTTCCGTGTCTAGCATAGATGGGAGATGCAGGCAACAAGAAGACGGGCTGCAGAGAGGGTGGTACCTCTGATCTTGGTCTAGCCGTGCACTCCTAGTCTCCCGGGAGTTCGGATGCCTGGCAGCCCAGGATTTGCAGAAGGATAGCTGGAGAACCGTGGCCACTGACTGCCTTCCTTCTTCAGATTATTTTTTTCTTTTCGTCCACATGGTTGGAGTGTCCAGTTGTGCTGGATGGGACCACGTCAAGGCTGCTGTGCACGGTTGAGCAGTTTGTGCACTGTGAAAATGCAACCAGCTGAGAGGAGAGTGAGGGTGAGCTCTGTTAGCCCTGAACTAGATCTGCTGTGGCCTGCCATGGTGCCATATCAGGCTGCAGGAAGGGGTGTCTCCCAGACGGTGGGTGCCTGGTGCCATACAAGCTAGTGGTGGCCGTGGCTCAGGGTGTATTTGAAGCTGTGAAATGTAGGGCTTGGCAGCAGCCTCTACTCTTGCTACCTCGATCAGCCCTCTGACTTGCTTGCAGTGAGCCCCTCTGGGAAACCTGACCATGGAAAACTGATAGGCCATGGGCCACACGCAAGGCCCACAAATGTAATCGTCTGGCTTACACAGAGTTGACCCACACAACGTTTTAAACTATTTGAACTAGTTGTCAATATTTACAATTTAAGAGATTCTGCATGAGGATCAGAATTTCTGGCTTCCCATGGCACTGCCAGGTAATATTTGGTCACAGCCAATTAGTGTGTGACAGTCCTCACCGTGCCCTGTGGCCTCTCCGGCACAGAGGATGAGTGCTAATTGCTGTTTATCATAGTACTTGTGCTCTGTTCTCTGGTAGTAGAATAAAGAGAAATGAAATCTATCCTGTGCTGTCTTTGAAAAGTGGGAAAATTAAAGATAGACTAAGAAGCCATTACAAAAATATCCTGACCTGCTATGTATTCTTTAAATACCTGCCAAGTCCTTCTAGCACGGCTCCTCTGCAGTCGAGGGCTTAGCTTGGGAGGTGTGTTCTGGGGCCTCATCTGTCCCTCTGCCCTCAAGTGTTTTTGTCAGGACAGAGGGTTTAGACCCTTCCTGCTGAACTGGGGGGCTAGATCACATGCGGTCAGGTTGAAGGTCAGAGAGAGAGATACCGAGATCAGACATATGGAATCTGAAGGGGGGGGGGTGCCGAAGGACAGAGAAATTGAGAACACAGACATACCACAAAAAAGTCAGGTATGTAAGTCAGTGGCACCAGATTGCATAAGGCAAGGTCACTGGTGGCAAATTTCTATCAGTAAGGAGGCATTGCTCAAAAGGCAGAGGGCTGAATCCTTAGCTGAGGGAACTATTGGGAATTTTACACACGTGGTTATACCTTGGGATGCCTCTACCTGACGCCCACATGACAGAGAAGCAGCGTGGTCCAAGGCTCAAGGGCAAAGACCCCGGAAACAGATTGCTTCTCCCCCAGGTAGGAATCCTAGCCTCTTACTAGCTGTGCAAGTTAGGTGAGCTCCTTACTCCCGTCATGCCTTAGCTTCCTCTGCTTTATAATGAGGATAGGTATATACCTTTAGATTGAGGATAGGTATATAACTACATCCTAAGGTTGCCTATAGATGAGAATTAAATGAGTTAATTCTTAGAAAGTGCTTAGAAGAGTAACTGGCACTTGTCAAATACCCAAGAAGTATTTATTACTACCAGCTTGCTATCTCTCCCACCACCCCTAGGAAAATGCAATATTTAGAAACATGGTTATCAGCTTGGAGGAAGTTGTCCTCTGAAAGAAATAAAAGCAGCATATTTTTAGAGTTACTCCATTCAGAAAGAAGTTGTAAAGTTCTCCTGGAGCATGAGACGCTAAGAGATGTCTTCCATCCAGGGCACTCTTTCTGCAGACACTTTTGCAAGGAGCGTGGTGGCAAAGGCTCTCCTTGATTTATAGGAGCTTTACCGTGAAAGGGGCTCAAAAGGCAGTGACATTGGTGGGAGAAGGCTCAGCCCTCGCCCTTGGGAGTCCATGGCACAGTCTACCCTATGCAGAACACAAGGATGTTGTGGTTTCAGCCTGGTTTGTGGGGCGCATAACAAGGTGAGGCTGTTTCAGACAGCGCTCAGTGTCACTGTCTCCCTGCGGTTAGCTGTGAAGTGAGCAAAGACACAACAGTGTTTGTTTGGAGCTCAAGTGCTCAGAGTGCTGCTTTGAGCCCTGTGAGGCCCTTGTGGGGCTTTGAACTGTGGCCACAAGACGCTAGTGGCATCTCTTTCCAGATTTGTTTTGACACACGCTTGAAAACAATGTTTCCCTCTGTCCTTCTGCTAAGAATCTGACAGTGAATGTGCTAGTAAATTTGTTTAGCCCTGGCTCAACAGAATCTTTGGTGATACCTTGAGTAAGAGAGGATGCTCTAAGTCTGTATCAGAGAACATGGCAGAGAAAACTTTGGAGGTGGAAGGAGCTATCCAACAGGCAACGTAAATTTCTTACTAAGTCAAACGTGCCAGCTAAGTACAACAGGAGACAGAATAAGTTGCAAAAGGTGTTGGAAGCAGAGTTACGGCACCTTTTATTTAGAGAAAAAAAGGGTAGGAACAAGGGAGGAGCCTGAGGGAGCCCAGACAGTGGGGGTTGCTGCACTGACCTGTTCAGGGTTAGACTAGGCTTCCAGTACTAAAAGGAGGTGATTATAATAGGATTCTTGGTTCTCATTAGCTTCGTGAGTCATTCAGCCTCTAGCAGATGTACCCTGATGTCATTCAGCCTCCCTCCTCCAGAGCTGCAGGGGGCCATTTGGGGAGGAGGAAAGTGACCCTCCTTACACACACACAGACACAGACACAGACACATGTGCGCACACACACACAAACAAATAATATTGAAAAGATTAAATCGGTTCTCTCCACAGATCTAGAATAAGGGACATGTAAGGTTGTAGGAACATCTTTACTGTAAAAAGGTACTCTACACCTGCTAGAATTTCTGTTAAAAGGAGACATTCCTCTTCACTCATTAATCCATTTCGTATTTCTTGAGTATCTAATAAGTACCAGAAGCCATGCTGAAGGAAGTTGTGTCAAGTTGAGTCTGAGAAAAAGATGATAAACATAGAAAGAGAGAATCAGATTCTAAATAACATCCTAAGAGATGTGGAATCTATTTGATAACAAGGAGGCAGAGGGAAGGATTTTAAACAAAAATGTGACATGCTTAAGTAAAGATTCAGAAAGATTATTTTGTGAACAGTGTAGAGGCTGGATTGGAGTAGAATGATGGAGGCTTTGGGAGAAGATACAGAAAGTAGGGGGGGGTCAAATGAAGACCATTACAAGAGTCTAGAAGAAGGAGTTTGAGGGATTTTGAAATAGGGTGGTGAGTGGGCACTGAAAGGAAAGGAGAGATGTGAGAGATATTTGTAAGAAGTGATCAGTAAGATGGGGTGTGAAGGGGGAAAAGGATGCAGAGACAAGGATACAGCCCCAGTTCTGGGAATAGGAGGCCAGGAGAACCGCAGGTGCTGCCATTAGTATAGCATGGGAGGTTGGGAGGAGAAGCTCTCCCAGGAGAACTTCAGAGATGGGCTGGGCCATCTAGTCATCTAGCCAAATGCTTCGTCCACTGTCTGTATCTCCTCCACTTCTATTTAATCCTCCTTTAGACAGCCCCAGGCTGGCCTGCACAGGATAACAGCTAAGTGGCTGGAGTGTGGTAACGGACACCCTGGGTAGGAATTCTAGTGCAAGGAAATAGGGGGTGCTCACACAGTGGGATGAGCCTGCTCAAAGAGCTTTAAAGAAAGGAGAAATGCACACACGGTGAAGAGCGCACTGAAAGGCCTCTTTGGAGAGATGGAAGTTGGGGTTGCAGAGCTGAGGAGCTGACTCAGTAGAGGTAAAACTACAGTTGGAGGAGGACAAAAGGGTAAAGTTCTCGGTTCCCTTCATGGTACCGCATGGTACCCTGCATCTGTCAGAATACTCCTGGCAACAGGGAGCTTGTCGCTTCTCACGGTCAGCTGAAGTCTGCCACGCTGCAACATGCATCACTACTGTTGGTTCATCCCTGGGGACCACAGAGAAGCTACTTCATCTGGACAGCTTTTCAAATAGTTGGAGATGGCTCCTTCGTCCCTTACATTGGACGTTTCTCTACTTAAGGCTAAGACTATGGGATTTTGAGTTTCCTCCCTTCTGAATATATATATATATATATATATATATATATATATATATATATATATATATATCAGCTCCTCTGCATATATAAACTCCTGTGCATATATTCAAGTGTGTGGCCAGGAACTGCACACAGAATTGTCGGTGAGGTCTAACCAGCACCAATCAGAGGAAAATCAGCATCTCCCTTCTTACCAATGTTGCTCTGAGGACACTGGACTCTTCAGGGGACACAACACACAGCAAATTAGATTCAATTCAGTTTGACCAAAACCCTTCTGTTTTTATTTTTAAACATTGCTAAGTCATACTTCTTCCATCCTGGGCTTATGCAATTGGTTATTTGTAGTTCAAGTTGAACAAACTAAGTAAGAGGATGGCTTTGGGTGTTCATATTGGGTTCCTAGTCTATGTCTATAATTTACCAGCTGTGTGACTTTGGGCAAGTTACATAATCTCTCTACTTGTCATTTCCATTATGTGTAAATGGCCATCTTAAGAGTACTTACTTCACAGAGTTATGAGACTAAATGAGATAATGCCTGTAAAGCACTCAGCACAGTGCCTGACTCATAGTAGACCTTCAATAATATTAGCTATTATTACCTATTGTTATCTATTGTTAATATCCTAACCTTGTTATTGAGTCCTCTTTTTCTTATTAAGCATAATTTAATTCAAATTTCTTCCAACATTGTGCCAACCACAATTATAATTCACATGAATTCTATCTCTCTCTTTGAATTTCTTTGTTGATGTTTTGTAAATCACAGAAGTAAGAGAGACATAGTCAGTATTTCCTGTAGCTAACAGCCCATTAAGGGAGAGGGAAAATAAATAATTCATGTCATGAACCTCCTGTGTTTGCGAACCTCACTCTACTGGTTACAAATTCACTTGTCCTTCAGTCCATATTTGTTTACCTTGTTCCCAAGAATAGCGTGAAGATATCATAAATAACCCCGTAAAATGTCACATTGCTGTCCAGAAGAGGGCAACTAGGATAAGATTCAGATGCATCTCATAGAAGCGAGAGCTGGAGAACATAGTCATATTTAGTGCCCAAAAGAGAGGAGATGGTGCTAATAGTGGGAGATGTTGAAGAGGGTGACAGTTTGGTGTGTGGGTTGGATGAGGGTGGAGAGAAGGTGGCATGGATGACGTGAACGTCCACTGAGGCCAATGTTATGTTGGCAGCAAATGATTCTGGAAGTAGCTATTTCAAGCTGTCCATGCTGATACCTCCTTGACCTATGATTTAGAAGAAATAGTGGCCCCCTTTCGGGTTTTTCTCATGAATTAGTCTAAGATATCAGTCTTTATTAAAGAGGAAGAAATGGATCTTTGAAATAAGTGGACATTGACAGCCAGGCAAGAAGGAGGAGGAGACCTATTCAGGGGAAGAAAGAGAAGAAAACTTCACGGTAAAGTAGTGAACTTCCTCAGCTTCACTGCTCTCTCATTCATCTTAGGTGTGCTGGAACCCTAACCCTTTGCCTGTACCATGTGTTAATGGACATTTTGTTTCCTTGACCACCTTTACCCAGGTAATCCCTTCACTGAGACATCACTGGTGATATATTTATTTTAGAAGAAAATAGCATCAGCTTCCCTTTCTTTTCATAGGAAATACTATCTTATTTTTGACAGTTTTAAAATGAGTTCTGGGTGATCCCCGAATCTTGTAACCTAACATACACCAAAAGTGCAGTGATGTACCTCAGACCATGGCCTGGTAGAAAGGTTGGCTCAGCTGTTAATCATGAGACATGATGGCCTCTTGAAGGTTGGCTTTCCGAGATTGGCATTTGGGTTGACTGTACAGAGTCCTGAAAGGGATAGCCTCCTTTGGGAGATTTAAAATCAGATTAACTCTTTTGTTTTAAATTAGATGAGGACTTGCAGGGGAGCATAGGTGCTGCCACAGGAGAGGGCAGACAGTTCGAGACTCCAGGAGTTTCCAGGAGGGAGTGAGAGCCTTCCTGTCTCAGGGCTCTGAGACCAGGACAGCTATGTCACCATGTAAGTAGACAATACACATGTACCAGATGGTAGAATTGGGTTATAAATTTTCTTTTAACACCATGACAATAGAATACAAAAACATATTTGAAAGATGAATTTAATAGGGTTATATGTAAATACCTGTACTTTAATATTCTTAAAAAGTGGCCTCTGTTAAGACAGGTGGAAATGTGGTTGAACTAAAGCACATGAAACAAAGGCTTAAAAGCTTTAGTTATTTGTAAGTTTAATATAAGTCATCAGTTTCTTTTGGTTACCTCAGACTCCTCAAAATCTGCAGGTGTGGGTTCATGTGTGTGTGTGTGTGTGTGTGTGCGTATGCCCATACACAATGGCTTTGACATACTGGACTGCATTAAGAGAGGTATCTTGATGGTGTATCCAGAGTCCAAGATCAGAGAGTTCAGATCCATCTCACAAAAGCAATAGCCGGAGGACATGGTAATGTGCAGGGGAAAAGCATCATCAGAATGATCTGAAGATGGTTGGGCGTTCCCTAGAATTATAAGACTTGGAAGGCTCTTGGGGAGAGGAGCTTACAGTACATTCTTTCTTCTTCTGACAGAATCCCATGCAGTCTCTGCTTTCAGTGTGAAGTTCCACCCTTGCCTGGTCCAGAACCTGCAGTGCGAGAGCTCCATTTACATCTCTAGGTCATATTCCACCACCAGATCTGTTCCATGCTGCTGATGACTGGAGACTGACATGGTGGCAAATACCCATCAGGGAGACCTTTGTGTGGGTTGCTCTCCTACTGTTCAGATGAGATAATGGGCCTCAGGAGGGAAATTCTGCAATTTCCTTCATTAACTACACTGTGCAAGAACATTATTATGACAAGAAATTACAAGGAAATATAAGGTATTATTACAGAGCCATTATCTCCGTTTTTAATTTTTTTTCTAGTGCAATGTAATGTTGCCTTGTCCTCTTCAATCCTTAATAAAATGTGGGTTGGTTGGCTGCCTGTGTCCTTATCATGATATCTTATTTATTTGAATCCTATTTTCAGATGTTCCTCAGCTCCCTTCTCTAGAATAACTAGAACTATGAGTGAATCAGCTAGTTGAAACTGTGAAATCTCTGGCTGGGTTTCTTCTCCAACTCCTAAGCTTCTGCATCACCATCCTCCATCATCTTGAGGACAAGGGTTCTGGGAATGGGACCCACAAGAAGCAGATTTAGGCAATGTGTCACTCTCAAGAAATAGAATATAGGGCTTCCCTGGTGGCACCGTGATTGAGAGTCCGCCTGCCGATACAGGGGACACGGGTTCATGCCCCGGTCCGGGAAGATCCCACGTGCCGTGGAGCGGCTGGGCCCATGAACCATGGCCGCTGAGCCTGCGCGTCCGGCACCTGTGCTCCGCAATGGGAGAGGCCACAACAGTGAGAGGCCCATGTACCGCAAAAGAAAAAAAAAAAAGAAATAGAATATAATTCTCACTGACAATTGAAATTGTCTTTGGATGGCTCATTTTTTCAGTGATCAATCAAAATGTGATACCTCTACACGTTTTACACAAATGTATTATAATGCAACTTAAAGCTGGCTATGATTTTAGTCTTAGGTTCAGGAGTATAGCAATAAAGAAAATACACAAAATCCCTTCCTTCATGGAGCTTACAACCTAGTGGAGTGACAGACAAACAAAAGAGTAAACATGCATTTGTCAGATGTTGATAAGTGCAATGGAAAAAAAATTAAAGTGGGCATGAGAGGTATGGGGATGGTGGGTTATTTCTATGTTGTATTATGTGTTGAGGGAAGGCCTTGCTGACAAAGTGGCATTTGAACAGAGGCCTGAAGGAAGTCAGGGGACAAGCCATGCAGATATTTGGGACCAGGCAGAGAGAAAAGCAAGTGCAAAGGCCCTGAGGCAGGCATGTGTCTGTTGTGTTCCAGGGTCAACAAGGTACAATTGTTGCTTAAGCAGAGAGGGCTGGGGGAAAATATTGGGAAATGAGATCAGACAGGCAGCGAGGGGCAAAATCAAGGTGAGGACTTGAACCAGACTCTACATGAGATGGGACTCCAATAGAGGGTTGGAACAGAGGGGTGACATGAAGGCTCCCTCTCTTTGGCTTGGATATGTTGAGTTTGTGATGATGATAAGCCATTCCTGTGGTAATCAAGTGGACAGTAAGAGAGAAGTTTGGATTTTGGGGGAAGACGGGAATAGAAACTTCAGGTTTGGCCCCATAAAGTCATGGAAATGGATGACTCATCCAGGAATTGACTGTGGACAGAGAAAGCTGAGTGCTAGGGCCCTCCAACTCTTAGAGGCTGAATAGAAGAGGAGGGTCCAGCAAAGATCCACAGAAGGAGCAGCCAGTGAGGACCCAGAGGGGGTTTCACAGAGGCCAAGCCACTGAAAATACATCAGTGCTCACTTAAAAACGCAACGAAAACAATAAAAACAAAATCACTTTCTTCAGATAAGTATCACTGAATTTGAGTCACTAATTTATACAAGTGCTATAATTGTACCTCTATCTATACAAGAAACATATTCTATTAATAAAGAACTATGAATAGATAATAGGATCATGACTGTACCAGCAGCTGATAAGGCAGCCTTCTCCTTGGCTAGTGAGATACACCTTGGAATTTCACGGAGCAAAAACGACAAACCGTATGCAGCCATGCTGCCCTGACGTGGAGCTTTGGGGGAATTTTCACTGTATCTGCCTAATGTAGATACTTCTCACAGGGACTGTTCATGACTTAATGTGTATGTTTATATTTGAACATATTGTTCTGGTGCCTTTTATTTTCAGAATCACTTCAAAATGCACTCCTTCTTACTTTGGATTTTTGCTTGGAACTTTAAAGTTTATTACAGAATATTCTCCGAGTTAAGGAAGACTCCCTTTTCTGTGCCCCTCATAGCCTGGTAGGGGTCATTTCTACACTTATGATGATAATGTATACAACAAACACCATGTTTACATTTGATGCTTGGAAGATTCATTGCCCCTCTCTTGTCTTCATTTCTTTTCCTCTGTGAGTCTTGAAGGAGACTTCTCTTCATCACTTCCTTGTACATGCTCACTCCTTTGGAGAATTATTTTAACATCCTAAGAGAAGAGATTCAAAGAGAAGTCACAAATATTAGTAAATGAGTTAGAATTAATGATCACCTAATATGTGGCAGTGATTAAACAGTAAGTTGTTTTTATTTTTTCCTTTGAGAAAATTGTTCTCTATTTAGCTTGAATCCTGCCTTGCAACTTACTAGTTGTGCCCTTGGAGAGATAACAGAGATCTTGGAGATTCCATTTCCTCATCTAATAATATCTAATAACAGAGTTGTCATATCAGAGTAAATAACATTTGTAAAAGCAGAGTTTGTCAGTAATGGGAAAGGCAAAACATTATTTCCCTATCAATCAATAACAAACAGTATCCACCTTCTATTTAAGGAAAAGTCTAATGCCAAATTAATCATGTCTACAGATTTGTAGAATTTTAGAACAGCAGATTATTTTGAGGGTGGGGGGACTATCTCATTTTTGTATTTTTTTTTAACATTAGAGATTGAATGATCTGTTTCTTGTCCACTTAAATACCCAGCTATGTTACATTTTAAATCACAGATGTTTGTAAAATAAATTTAAGACATTATCACAATGTAGAAGGGGTACAAGCACATGTGAAAAATGTAGAATTATATTTATGCAGTTTCTAGTTTTTTTTTTCTTTTTTAGGCAAGTGCTTTAAGAATATGTTTCTTTTCTTCAGAGCTGAGTTCCAAAGGTTTCTTTCTTTTCTTTTTTAAAATAAATTTATTTATTTATTTATTTTTGGCTGCGCCGGGTCCCCGCTGCTTTGAGCGGGCCCTCTCCAGCCGCGGCGAGCCGGGGCCACTCCTCTCTGTGGGGCGCGGGCTTCTCATTGTCGTGGCCCCTCCCGCCACAGAGCACAGGCTCCAGGCACGCGGGATTCAGCAGCCGTGGTGCGCGGGCTTCAGTACTTGTGGCTCGTGGGCTCCAGAGCGCAGGCCCAGCTACTGTGCGGCACGTGGGATCCTCCGGGGCCAGGGATCGAACCCGCGTCCCCTGCACTGGCAGGCGGACTTCCAACCGCTGCGCCACCAGGGAAACCCCAGAGGTTTCTATTTGACTGTAGTCATTTCACTCATGAAAACATGAGTTAGTTCAGTGTCTAAACGGACCCCTGCTGAGGGACGCACACATCGCTGTACCAGTCACTGCCAGGAACCATAGTGAATCATTTTCTTGAAGGAGCTTGTTCTTTGAAAATACAGATCTCCTACAGCCAAAGGTCAATCTTAGGTGAGCTAAGGGAAAAAGAATAGCTGCTCGCCCTTGACCATTCTGGTCCTACCCTCCACAGTTCTTACTAAGATGTCTTCTTTGCATAGTATATTGTTTGTAAATGGCTAATGCTGACTAGGGACTGTTAACTTGGAGATTAAGGAATGAGCTGTCCTGTGATTACTTGACACTCCAGAGCAAGGGGGAAAATTATAAACTCTAGTATTTAAATCAGATTGGCTAGACTTATAGCTGAAATCAGGGGCCATAGTTTTCAGTAGCAGTTAGTGGAGAAAAGCCTGAGAGAGTCTGGAAATGTTTGACATGGGTGCCTTGAAAACACAAAGTGCTGAAGCAGCCATCATGTTTTGTTATAAACATAAAGGAGATGGTTGGAGCATATCTTAAAGTCAGATACCTTGAAGACTGTGTCCCTTCCAGTTACATTTATATTTATAGGTATTTTGCCCTCACGTAATTGGGTCCTGACTCATTTGTTTCGAAGAAATTCTCCTGTGACATTATGATTTTAACATGAAAAGATTTATTTTTATCTCCTAGTGAGTGGAACCCTTAATTTTAAGGCTGTATGTTTGATGTACAGGCTTGTTAAAAGAAATCTACATTTATTCAGCATATGTTTGCATCACAAGAAACTACATTGGCTGGATTAGTATAGAAAAATCCATTGTCCACTTATACTTGTAAATCTATTTATCAAAGGAAATTAATTGACTTTCCTCACTAACCACCCAGTGACAGTGTCCTCATTGATCTTGTTACATTTAACCAAAGCATTTTCTTAACAATTTAGGAACGTTCCTTGAAAATAACATCTCTGTAAAAGATCTATGAAACTAAAGTTAAATAAGTGACTTTAGATTAAATAACTATAAAATCCAACACAAAATCTGGATCTTCTGCATAGGAGTTGACCACATGGGACTTCCTGGGACTTTGGTTTGGACCCTCTGTCATCATGGCACTGCACCAGTGAAAGACTCCTTTCTTTCCAAAGAGCAGACACTGAATTCAGGAGTTGAAATGCCAGCTTTTTAGTTCATCCATGTACAATTTTGCACGGCTCAGAAATATTTCCTGTGAACAGCAACCACCAGCAGACCAGCAGTAATAATTATAGTAATAATAATTACTATGTATTGAGTGCTTTCTATCTACCAAGCACGGAGCTAAGCACTTTATATGGATTAAGCCATTTCATCCATACAAGGACCCTGTGAGGTATGTTTGATAATTAACCCTATTTTACAGATGGGGAAACCAAGGCACTATGAGGTTACTTGCCCAAGGTCACACAGTTCGTAAGTGTGAACCCAGTCAGCATGGTTCCTGACTCTGGTCTCCTAACCACAAAGCCAGGGCACCCGCCAGAAGGAGCAAAAAATACAACATATCAAAATAATTACGCACACTCGCTTTTTTTTCACATGTATTTAAAATGCGTGCTGCTTCCAAA
Organism: Mesoplodon mirus; assembly: GCF_964341445.2. Lineage (NCBI taxonomy): Eukaryota > Metazoa > Chordata > Mammalia > Artiodactyla > Ziphiidae > Mesoplodon > Mesoplodon mirus. Next base: position 155,047,485 of record NC_138980.1, read on the forward strand.
CATGAACCTTGTAAACACAGAGCTGTTAGGCGACAACCTTCACTTCCCACTGTTTATAGCAGCAAACAACATTTTAACCTGAAAAACCACACTCTAGTTTTTGCTCTACTTATCTTGAAAGATCTTCAAATAACATCACTGTGGTTAAAGTTCATTTTAAAAATGTGATCTATTTACTTGTACATGGATATCTGGAGCAAAAAAATGATGACAGGATGAGAATGTTGGTAACTGAGTCTTCAGAGATTTTTTTTTGCTTTTCCTTTCTTTCTTTTCTTTATTTGCTGAGTGAAAATGAGAATAGAGCCCCTTACTGGAAAGGGAACCTCTTTCCTTTTCGCACATCACAGTTAGGCTTTTCAGGTCCAAGGCTCAGCTCTCCTTGGGTCACAATCAGATGAAAGCGCCCGGATTAGATGATAGCGGGTGGTCCACCACCCTCTCATGAGATTCCAGGGTGGAGCAACAGGGAGGAGATGTGAAGGACCAGGATGGGGAGGGTTGAAGAAGCTAACTCAGCAGAAGCACCTTGGCAATGAAGGAATGAACCATTGGGACAGACAGACAGACAGAATGATGAACTCTTTTTCTACTGTTAGAGTATCAGGTGATACCCGAGACATGAGGCTGGTTCATGGGAGGTCAGATACCCTCCAGCTGCAGGGCTCTCAGCCAGAGGGGTCTGTGCACCAGAGAGGATTTGGGGAATGAGCAGAGGTCATTTTGGTCATCAATGCATCAAGGTGCTCCTGGAATATAGTGGGCTGCAGCCCAGAATATCACACATCCTACTACAACGGAGTCGGTCCTGTGCTGCTCAAAAATGTCAGGAGTGCTTCAGCTGGAGTGCAAGTTGGTGAAACTCCTTCCAAAATGAGGGAAAGATGCAAACTAACAAGAGCCCTGTGGACTTCAGCTTTCCATGGGCGTCAGAACACATCTTCACGGGACTTACCTTCGAAGGCAGTCAGTCATCTGTTGGTGGGTTTCTTTTTTCAGGAAGGTGCCAATAGAATCTTCTCTGCAAGTCAATCATATTCAGTCGTTCTAAAGTCTCCAGAAGTAAGAATGTTCCCCAAATCGTCCTGACTTTGTAGGGAGTTCTTCTCCCATTATAGGAGGAAATAAGCGTGGCATCGTTTTAGGGTCCTAATTGTTCTTGGTAATGTAAGATAAACCCTATTATATATAATTCTAAGGATTTGAAAATTATTTTACTGGCTTAAAATAAGAGGGCTGTTCCCTGAAATGTGGAACAGAATGCGTAGGATGAAATGCAGTCTCAAGTGATGGGCTTCTGGAACACACAGAAGGACGGTTGCCCAGAGGAAGGCAAAAGCAGGGAGACCCCCACGGCTGGCAGACGGCTGCCCGTCCTTTCTGTGACACCCACCCACCCACTTCTCTCCACCCTTTGTCTAGTTCTGATGTGCTCTGTTCCCACTAATTCCAGGGTCACACTGACTTATCCCCTCCTCATCCTAAGTGGGGAAGAAAGCTGGTCTTTATTGACGAAAGTATGGAGTATAAGATGCTGAAAAGGGACCTGTGACATATCAGTCTCAATGTGAAGAGTAAATATTTGTGGGATGTATGAGTACAATGACTTAGAACATTGCCAACCACATTTCCAAATATGTTTGGCCTGTTTAAATAAAGAGACACGAATAATTTAAAAAAGAGGCCCGTTAAATGTAGAGACATAATGATATGATATGCTTAAGAGGCAAAGAAACACTTAGGGATGAAGAAATTCACATCACATCATGCCCCTGCTCAGAAGCCTAGCCATTCTCCACCGCTTTTCAAATTGAAACTAAATTTCCCCATGTGACGTCTGGGGTCTTTGCAATCTGGCCTGATCTTACTAATTCAACAGGATCACTCCAAGCCCTTCACAGCCTGCTCTCTGCTCTTCAACCAGTGGGGTTCCACTCCTCCACGCTGCCCGGCTTCCATGCCTTCCCCCGGGCCTCTCTTTCCACCCAGGATGTGGTCTCCTCTCCACCCCTACAGCAAAATCCGCATAGACCTTCTCTCCCCACCCTCTCAACTTTCTTAAACTCCAGCCATCTTTGAAGACTCAGTTTCTAGCACAAAGTCCTATGTTTTGAATTCCTGTAATTTTGCGCTTGGGTGTGGTTTACCTTCTATCATTCTGTTATTGATTTAATTCCTGTGAGTAAACATTCTGTTGCTGACAGAAGTGGAATTTGCTTGGGAGCAGCAACTGAGTTTGGTACTCATGTTTCTGTCTCCCATGGAAACTTATTTTACTAGCCTCAGTGGTAAGTGCTCAGTATTGAATAGATATCCTAACAGCCATCGTTTCTGTAGTACTTGCCATGTGTCAGATACTGTGCCCAGTGCTTTAGAGGCACCATCTCCTTTAATCCTTTCCACAACCCTTTGAACTAGGAATGGGTGTTATCCCCATTTAACAGATGAGAAAGCCAGGGTCAAGAGAAAGTTAAGGTCAGGTATCTAGTGAATGGTGGGCCCGAGATTCAGTCCCATGACTTTATGATTCCAGAAACTATGTTCTTAAATGCTGGCGTCATACTTCACTACTGAAAATGCTTAGTGTCTGCCAGCTGGTTAGAAATCCATTTCAGTTATTGCCAACAGAAGTAATAAAATGTAAAAAGGATCATCAATTTAGAACAAATAAATGTAGGTACAAAGATCTTTAAGTCTAGATAGTCTGATTTCCGGGCATAGCAGGTTATCACTGAGGGGTCAGGAGAAACGCCTCTTAGATCACTTGCATCTTATCAAAGTGAAAGTGTTTTTATCTTAAACTCAGCAAACTCTCTGTAGTCCAATAAACAACTAACAGGAGGCAAATAGGAAGACTTCACGCTGTTAAGTGTGTGAGGCTTGTGAGAGGGTTGTAGCAACCTGCCACACTCTGAAAGGGGGTCACCCCCTGCTTTCTGTAGCCCTTACTGTTGGGGACCCGGGACTTGCCCGGTGGGTGCACATTCAGCACGTGTGTTTGAGATGTGCGTGGTTAAGGTAGCTCTGAGACACAGCTCTTCCTCTCTTCCTTCCTTTATTCTGCTGACTTGGTCCGGCCTCTTTAGGTTTTGTCCTCAGTTTTCCCATCTTGAACAGTTTCTCTGAGGGAACCCTCACACATTCCTTCTTAAGCACTGTCACTGCATGAGCTACAGAGACAATGTGTATCATGATTAGAGTACGGGGAATAAATCAGCACTTGGTTGGGGATCAAGGTCCCCTTAGTTCTCTTTGGCAGGGGGACTCTATTTTCCATACTCTTCAATCATAAGCCAGGGCCCTTCGACGGCTGGAATAATGTAGAACATGAATACTGCCACCCACCCAGCTTTAACTGCCACCTACCTCCAGCCTTCTGGGGTAGACCCAAGTCCTCAGAGTCCCGATGGGGCAGCTCCGTGGTACTGGTGGTCCTATCTGTAGTACTAATAGTATTATCCATATACTGATTGTCCTATCATGGTACTGAGGTACTGATAGTCACCTCTACTCTGTCTGAACTTGCTGCCATTTGGGTATTGAGGGCTGGCCTTTCTGGCCTGACGCTGGTACCAGTTGAGCTTCCTCAGACCCTGTCTAGCCTAGTCCAGCTTCTTCCTTCCGTCTGCCCCTCCACATTTGTGATATCCCACCAAGCCCTGAACCTGAACTCAACCAAATTAAGACTGTGTTAGGACCTTTGGGTAATACTCACGGGGATTTTATAGTCTGGATAACTTGAAATCAGATCTTGAATAAAAGGATGCTTCAGAAGAACAGCAACTTCAATTGGCTCCAGATTCTTGGAACCTAGGTCCTGAAATACTTTTATGAAGCTCTTAAAAGGAAAAAAAAAATAAAGTTGATTAACTTTACAATCCTGATGATGTTAAAATTTTTGTTTTTTAAAGGAATCATCATAATTTCTCTATGATGATACATTTGGGGAGAAATTCTATGAACATAGGCTCAAAATTGAGGGAAACTTTTCTTGGGTACAGGTGGCCCCTTTTATGAAATAATCTAACCAACCTCTGAAGACACGTTCTCTGTCTTTTGGTGGCTGGCAAATCTGTTAGCGTCCTGTGCTTCGTTTGCTCCTTGGAATACTTTGAGTAGAGTTTCCATGGAAATCATTTCCGTGTTCGCATTTTCAGAGATTTCTTCTTCCTTTTTATCCCCTTCCTCTTGTAATTCCCTTTCTTCACTTATAAAATTGTCCTCAAGTTCAGGATATTCCTCAATGGGACTCATATCAGTAAAGGAGGAGGTCTGTGCAATTCAATGAAGAGAACATGAAGTCTTTCCAGGAATAGAGATATTTAGAAAACACCAGTTTGGTCCCGCACTTTTTATGCCCTGGGATGATAGTGCCTACTGCAAACTAGCTAAACGAAATCTAGAGATAGAATATGTTGGCTGCACTGGAAATCATGTTGAAATCCCAGACCAGTTCTGCTGGTAGCTGACAGAGGCCTCAGTGTAGGGGCGTCTTACTCACCTCCGTACAGGCTTCTGCTCACTACCCTGCCAGATACACCACATTCCTCAGTGAAAGGACAGTGGTATGAATTTGTGTAACCACTGTCAGACTTTTACACATGAAGCTAGCTTTCTGAACAGGATTTGCTTTGGAAATTGCCTGCAGTCAAGAGGTTGTGGGCAAGTTAATTTCTCAAGCTTGACAGATTCTAAGAAGCTTTGGGAATGCTTGTTTGGATACTGGAGGTTAAACCTGACTAAACATCCAGAAGGCAAAATAGAAAACAAATTGAATACAGACAGATTGGGATTCTTATTGCTGTTCTTTGACACTTGGCCAAGAGCCATGAACTCAGACACTGGCATTCTGAGCATGGGAAAGAATAAATTGTTTCTGATGTAATTTCTTACGTATCAAAAGCCTGAAAAATATGCCTACCCTTTGATGCCATAATTATTGATCTAGGAATTGATTCTAAATAAATATTCATGTACACAAAGACTTTTGTATATGGATGTTCATTCCATGTTACTTACAGCAAAAATAGAAAACCTATGGTTCCAAAAATGGGGAATGGTGACATCAGTGATAGTGTCAGTCTGTGGCAGAATACTATGCTGCCATGAACATTTTGGTTTAGAAGGATACTGAGTGACATGAGAAAACACTCATGGGATGAATGCAGAAAGGAAACAGAACACAAATAATAAATATACTAGGATCCTCATTTTCTTATATATCTATACTTATAAATGAAAAAAAGAGAAACAGGTACATTAAAGAATTGAAAGTAGTTACCTCTGATTGGTCAAACAGGTGATTTCTTTTTCACTTTGTTTTGTATTTTTCAAATTCTTTACAGTAGAGTTGTACTTACTGTATTTACTGTTATAACTGTGTGTGTGTGTGTTTCTGATGATGAGGTAATAGATATTCAATGATTTGCCATAGAAAAATGGGCATTTTCAGAATGTTGACTGGCCCGATGTCAGAGAACACCTGAGGGTTGATTCTCCTTTATTCCGATGAAGGAAAAATGCTAATTTAGGCTTAAAATTAGAGCAGGGTGCCAATACCTGTAAATGCTCAATTCAGTAGAAGCATTAAGTGCATAGATCACGCAAGTTCTTTCCAAAGAGCCACATAAGTCCCATGTGTAAAAGGATTATAACACAGCACAGAATTAAGCCTCTGGTTGTCATAAGCCCCTCTGAGGGATTTGCAGGGGCTGAGGATAGTGCAGTAGAGACAGGTTGTATTTGCTCTAGCTCTGTGTGGTCACCTTGCTTTAGTTGGGTTTCCATATCCTTTGGTAAATTGGGAATTTAATCTAATCTTGGAGGGTGGGGGGAGAATGCTCTAGCAGGTGAAGTTTTTGGAATTTAGTACAAATATCTATCATCTACCCATCTATCATCTATCTATCTATCTATCTATCTATCTATCTATCATCATCTATTTATCTATCTGTTCATCCAGCCTCTTCTCCATTTTAAACAGTTGAAATACTACTCGGCAGAAATGTGAAACTAGCTTTTTTGTCTCCATCTAAGAAGCCTGGAAATCATCGCACTGGCTACCCGTCAATAATCCCCCCGGGGCAATAGAATATTTGGTGTACTGAAATGAACATAGTCGAGATGTAGAACATCTTGCTGAATGACTGAAGGATGAATGAATTTCTATTCAGAGGGCAGCACAGGTGCTACGCGGAGAAGACAGAGACAGAACCTGTGGGTGAGCACATGACTAGCTGGGCTGGGTAAGCAGGCAATACCGAAATTGAACAGAGAAGGAACCTGCTGTCTCTGCACTATTTCCATAACTACAGAGAGCCTTGCTATAATCATCATGGGATAAATAGATTTTTTATTTTAGTCAAAAGATAACAATTTAAACATTTGAGTGAAGAATCCTTAACTTGTTATATCAGAGGATGCTTTATAAATATTTGCTATTTTTGCTCTCTAGGGGGTTGGAACAGAATAGACTTAGCGGTTCAGTGGGAGGGGAGGGAGAAGAGGGAGGCCAAGATCAGGACCAAAGGAGCCAGTTCAGCATCCTGGCGGGACTGCACGGTGTGCCCAAGAGGGGGCTCCCAACAGACGCTCTGAAAGACCACGACTGTGAATGTGGGTGGATGAACAAAACCAGGGATGCTGCTTTGGAGAAAAGCCAGGGCTTCTGAATGAACAATTATTAGTGGCATCAAAACTCTGTGTGAGTCACATTATCTTCCAAGCAGCGGGGCAGATTGTGGCGCTAGCAAACACTGTGTCACACTCTCAGAGATGACCCTCGAGGACTCCCAGCAAACGTGCCCCTGGAGTGGTGCCTGACTGTGCATTTCTACCATTCAGTCTGTTTAGTCCCGCATCTCAATCAAAGAGCAGAATGGGATGCACATTTAAGTTTTTCAAAACCCAAGGCCTCAAACCATCTCTGTCAAGATGCTTTAACAAGACTCTCAAAATGTGGGAGGTTCAAGCTCATAATTTACGAAATTCCAATATCATAACCCCAAACTCCACAGGTCAGGATGAACCATTTTTCTCAAATATCAACTTATTTGAAGCTTCACGATGACTAGCGCCTGCTCATGAGTGCTTTGTTCTTGAGCTTCTTTTAAATTACCCAAAAAGCTGTGGGTTTTAACAGGAGGTCTGTGCCACGGTGAATAAAACAGTGTGAGTAGCAGATATAGACTCAGAAAGAATGAAGTATCAGGGAGATTTCCAGTTGTTTTTTGGAAAGCAAAAGCCGAGATCCCATTAAATGTCTTGGGAGTGGATATAGATCTATTGGAGGTGTTATTTCTGAGCAGGTTCATTTTGCCTTCCTGGGATAAAGTTGCCCAGGGAACTAGAATACGGTTGGAAAGGGCACAGAAAGGGAGCAGCATAATTGGAGGCAGGATGGTGAGGGCTAGGAGGAGGCAAGAATGAGGAAGGTGGGTGGATCCTGTATTTCAAAAGCTCCGATGGCTCACTCCCAGCCAGGAGTAGTCCTGGGTGTGTGGTGTGTGACAGACCTGCACCCCACCCCCGCCCCATCCTGGTTTCATCTCTGTTGTGCAGTGGTCATGGGGCAGTTCCTGTGCAGTGTCCTTGGGCTTTAAAAGAGCTCTTGAGAGAAGTGATCCAGGGGAGCTGCTTCCTGGATGGGCACTAGCTCCCGGTGAATGACCCGGTGGTCAGGGATAGGAGGGATGCAGTGCCTTCCTGCGCTAGCTGGCTTGGCTGCTACCCACCCAGAGAGCTGTTTGTTGCTATGGCAACCACTGTAACACATACTTCCTTTTCCTGGTCTTTCTGGCTCCGTGCGGCCTCCTGAACCTGCTGTTGCCTCTGCTTCTGGAATGTCTGCTCTCCTCCTCTCTACCTTGGAGACGGGAGTCCCTCCCTTCCTTCTCTCTTCGTCTCTTTCTTCCTTTCTTTCTCTGCCATGTTCACAAACACTAATTGAGTATTTGTTGTGTGCATTACTGAGCACTTGCTACTTTGGAGGACATAAAGATGGGTAACAAGTCATCCCCAACTCAAGGTAGGAATAACAGCAGTAGGATTCAATAGATAAGCCAGCCCCTGCCTGAATGACTAGTTCTCCTTACTTCCCTCCTTTGCCCCCTCCAGTCTGTCCTGTATGGGGGCACATTTTAAATCAAACGACCCTGCTCCAATGACTTCTCATCTCATCTCTTGACACAGTCAAAGCCAACGCCCATCCAGGGCCCCTCGGAGCCCTCTCCCCTTACTATCCCTGCCTGCTACTCTCCTCCAGCTCAATCCTCTCCAACTACACTGGCTGACTTGCGGTTCCTTAGGGTCCACCAGGCATGACCCCACTTGAGAGATTTTGCGCTTACTGCTATCTTCACTTAAAATGCGCTTCCTCCAGAGGTCTAGCTGCAAGGCCCTCTCCCTCACCGCTCTGGACCTCTGCTTCCATGTCTTTTCACAGAGAGACCTTCTGTGACCATTCTATTTAACACTGCAACTCCCACCCAGACTCCTATATTTTTCCCTCTATTCTTTATTCCCCATAGTGTCTATCACCATTTGCTGTAGTCTTTATTTTACTTGTTTTATCCCCAGAGGTGCTGGATAAATGTTTGTTGAGTAAATGCACAGGTGCATGTGATGGTGCTCAGCCTTGCCAGAGAGGATCTGGATGTAAATGGGCCCAGTTGCGGGAGTGCTCTGTGTGTTGGGGGAAGCTTCATGAATGATCTGGCGGTTGAAATAGGCCTTGGGTACTGGGGAGCCCTCGAACCTTTCTAGATGAGCTGACGTGTACTCCAGGTGGAGGGGATAGCAAGAGCAAAGGTACGGAGGTGGCAAAGAAGGAGGTTTAGACCCCTCTTTTGATCTGTAAAGCCCCCTGTTAATCTGTCCTTTATTCTGTGTTCCCTCCATGTGTGGGCCGTCATTCTCCCATTCTTTCCTGTATGGAGAGGGGCAATTAGATGGAATCCCATTAGTGGAGCAAATTTGGCTTCTTCTATATCCTTTGCAGATCACAGGGCTACACAGAGGGTAGGATTTACAAAGCTAATTAATGAAGTAATTGATTGCTCCACTCAGTGAAATGTTTACTGAGCTCTGTAGCAGTAATTCAGATTCAGGAAGGCAGGTTAGGGGATGCAGAGCAAGACAGATGGCCCATCCCTGCCCACAGGGTGCCCAGAGTCCAGAAAGGAAGCTGACCCTGTAGAAGTAGTTATCTATGAGGATTATGGTGAAAGGGGAAGCACAGCATGCTATGGGAACACAGGGCAGGGTTGCCTGCCACCATTCCAGGTCAGGGAAGGTCTCCCTGAGGACAGGTTAATTGAGACTTCCAGGCAGGTTATGATCCATGCCAGTGTTGGGTTAAGGAGGCCCAATCTATAGAGAGATGCAGGCAGACCACATCTAACTCATCATTTATTTGGGAAAAGGTAAATGGTCTTCCTATGTTCTAAGAAGATAGCATTCTTGAGTGGAAGTAACAATAACTCCTTCCTGAACTTTCTGTCACTGTGTCAGTGTTAATGCTGAGTCTAAAGTACATCGAGGTGAAGAGCCCTGAGTTGTCAGCTTCCTAGGCAGCACTGTGGCCTCGCCCTGCCCCTGATGGAAGGGGTAGGACAGCCTCCGGGTCATCTGCTCAGGGCTGAAATATAGGGCTGCCTGTAAAGGAGTCTATGTCTTCTGGGATGTGAAAACTGTCATAGGAACTTCCCAATTTTTTCTCAGAGAACCCTGCATACTCTGTTTTGACAAACATGTATGAAAGGAAAAGAACTGCAGCTAGGACATCCGAGGAGTCTGAACTGTGCAGCCTCCCTCTCCCCTGTGGGTCCACGAAGAAGAGCAGAACAAAGCATTCCATCATGAGGGCCACTGCTCTGTCCCCAAAGGTCAGGTGAAGACTAAAAAGTCATGCCAATGGACACCTAATAAGTGTATTAGTTATTTCCCTGTTCTGAGGCTTTCCTACCTCCCCCAGAACAGGGAATGCCAACCCTTTAGAAATTGACAGGGGGATGTGAGGTTTTATTGGACATTAAGCTTTTCTGTCGCTGGTTGCAGGTGACACAAAGTGCCTGTGGAATTCAGGTGGCCAGGTTTGGGCCTGAAATACTATCAAGTGTCACATACATGTGGGATGTCTGAGGCCTGAACTTGTCTTACATAGAATTTCCACAGAGTGTGACAAATAGTCTGGGTTGATACCCAGTTATTTCTCATTTATCAGGATCAGCACTTCATGCAAAATAAAGGCTGCCCTTTACAGAGCAAATTTTGGTTTCACCAAAGAAACTTTGAGTGAATTTGGATTTAACTACCAAAACATTTTTTTAGTGGGTCCCTAGTTCTTAATCCAATTGAGTAAGGCTTTAACGAAAACCTAGTAAAGCATCGTGTGAGGAACCTGGGAAAATACAGAGATTGAAAAAAAACAGTCTTTGTTCTTAGAAGTTTAGGATCTTTTGGAATCCCCTCCAGACCCCAATGCTAGTCCATTTCTGGACCACAATTACCTTTTCTGCACCAAGAGGAGGCATTTCAATTGGCTGGAAGACGTGAGTCCCAGTGGCCACACTGAGGGCCCTGTAGACCCCTTCCACACCGTCTGGATGGCAAGCAAAATAAAGCAGCATCTGTGTGTAGTCAAGCTGAGGTGGATCCTTCTCACAGTCAGCAAATAATCTAAAGAAAAACTGTCACACAAAAGAATTTCAGCCAGAGGTCAAACGCATACGCTTCGGTAAACAGTAGATGGACGGGCAATGAAGAATCCCTCCCGAAGTTTTGGAAAACAGTCACTTTCTGAGGACTGAATTACTAAAACTAACGTGTAATGAATGGTATGAACTGAAGAGTATGCTAAGTAAAAAAACATAAAACGTAGGGCTAGCAACATTCTGATGTTAAAGAAAATTGTATGCTAATCAATGGTACCAACATATTTAGGAATGAATTAAGGTGGCAGGGATGACATGTTAAGTAGGAAAAGGGAGCAAGGACCCCTCTGTCCATCCTCAGCTCCATCCTGACAAACTGGGCCCTGACTCCCAACTGTGAAGCTACTGGTACATCTCACTCCTTGGGGAGTAGGGAGAAGGCAGGAAACAATGCCCAAAGCCACTGGGACTTGAGCCATTAGACTCTTTAAACTGGCCCACGTTGCGCTGAACTCCCTAAACTATTGACTGTAATGTGACTTCTTCCAGTGTAGACTCCCATGCGGAAACAGTGTGCTTATCACTGGATATCAGCTTGTTTGGCAAGTCTCTCCCACATCCTGAATGACTGACCTGGCGCTCAGATCTAGATGAAGTGTCTCATGCATTTGACAGCGTGAGGAGTTAGTGCTCCGGGACCTAATATCCTCTTGGGCCCTGAAAATCCTAGGCCAAGCTCTGGGACACAGAGGTCACACCTAAGCAGCTACGCAGCCCTGTTTGAGGAGGTGACTGGCTCTTCTCAAACATTTGCATGCAGTGACCTGGAGAATCTTTTTTTTTTTTTTAATAAATATGTATGTTTATAAAGTCATGGAACTGATTTTTTTAAACATCTTAATTGCAGTATAATTGCTTTATATTGTTGTGTTAGTTTCTGATGTATAACAAAGTAAATCAGCTATACGTATACATATATCCCCATATCTCCTCCCTCTTGTGTCTCCCTCCCACCCTCCCTATCCCACCCCTCTAGGTGGTCACAAAGCACCAAGCTCATCTCCCTGTGCTATGCAGCTGCTTCTCACTAGCCATCCATTTTACATTTGGTAGTGTATATATGTCCATGCCACTCTCTCACTTCTTCCCAGCTTGCCCTTCCCCCTCCCCATGTCTTCATGTCCATTCTCTATGTCTGCGTCTTTATTCCTGTCCTGCCCCTAGGTTCATCAGAACCATTTTCTTTTTAATTCCATACATATATGTTAGCATATGGTATTTGTTCTCTCAATTTTGTTTCTTTTTATGGCTGAGTAATATTCCATTGTATATATGTGACATGTCTTCTTTATCCATTCATCTGTCGATTGACACTTAGGTTGCATCCATGTCCTGGTTATTGTAAATAGAGGTGAAATGAACTTTGTGGTATATGCCTCTTTTTAAATTATGGTTCTCAAGGTATATGCCTAGTAGTTCTATTTTTAGTTCCTTAAGGAACCTCCATCCTGTTCTCCATAGTGGCTGTATCAGTTTACATTTCCACCAACAGTGCAAGAGGGTTCCCCTTTCTCCACACCCTCTCCAGCATTTATTGTTTATAGATTTTTTGATGATGGCCATTCTGACTGGTGTGAGGTGATACCTCATTGTAGTTTTGATTTGCATTCCTCTAATGACTAGTGATGTTGAGCATACTTTCACGTGTTTATGGGCAATCTGTATATCTTTTTTGGAGAAATGTCTGTTTAGGTCTTCTGCCCATTTTTGGATTGGGTAGTCTGTTTTTTGATATTGAGCTGCATGAGATGTTTATATATTTTGGATATTAATCCTTTGTCAGTTGCTTCATTTGCAAATATTTTCTCCCATTCTGAGAGTTGTCTTTTTGTCTTGTTTATGTTTTCCTTTGCTGTGCAAAAGATTTTAAGTTTCATTAGGTCCCATTTGTTTATTTTTGTTTTTATTTCCATTTCTCTAGGAGGTGGGTCAAAAAAGATCTTGCTATGATTTATGTCAAAGAGTGTTCTTCCTATGTTTTCCTCTAAGAGTTTATAGTGTCCAGTCTTACATTTAGGTCTTTAATCCATTTTGAGTTTATTTTTGTGTATGGTGTTAGGGAGTGTTCTAATTTCATTCTTTTACATGTAGCTGTCCAGTTTTTCCGGCATCACTTATTGAAGAGGCTGTCTTTTCTCCATTGTATATTCTTGCCTCCTTTATCAAAGATAAGGTGACCGGGCTTCCCTGGTGGCGCAGTGGTTGAGAGTCCACCTGCCGATGCAGGGGACACGGGTTTGTGCCCCAGTTCGGGAAGATCCCACATGCCGTGGAGCGGCTGGGCCTGTGAGCCATGGCCGCTGAGCCTGTGCGTCCGGAGCCTGTGCTCCACAACGGGAGAGGCCACAACAGTGAGATGCCTGCGTACCGAAAATAAAAAAAAAAATTTTTGATAGGAAAATACATAAAGTCTGTTATGCTATGAATATGAAAAGAATCTTAGAGGTCAATGGACTCTGCAAGCTCATCCATTCAGTCACCCCTTTTTATCAAACGTTTACTGAGGTGCTGTGGCACCAAGCTAGGCTCTGATGCTTCAAAATTCTCTCTGATGGTAAGGCAGCCTTAGACATTTGAAGAGTCATGATTCAGCTTTTGGGTTCCTTCAGGACCTTATATTTTCTTCATCTTCTCACTTGCCTCTGGAAATCCTCAGGGATTCCCAGCAGGACTAGGGGTAGAAGGGAGCTGACACCAACAGATAACCATGGCATTGCCCTTTCATGTTTATCTTCCATTTCTTTCATATGAATCCTTGAACTTTACTATTATTTTCATTGAAATGCTCTTAAAAATGCTGTGTAGGTGCAACACATTATTTCCATTAACAAAGAAGTTCAATATGATATATTGAAGGAAGATGGGCAAAAATAAAATAAGTTGACACGTGAACTCTTTCTGTAATTACACAGGCTTGATTTTAAACCAATGGATGAGACATTCGAAAAAGGTAAGGCCTGCTATGTTCTTAAGATCATTTAAAATGTTGTTATAGGAAGACTCCTAAGAAGGCTTCGAAGTTTCCCTGGAAAACCCCCTCAAACACATATCTTGTATAATCCCTTCCCCTTGAGTATGGCTGGGATTTGTAAATGTGATGGAAAGCCATTTTTCAGGAGTAAAGGTAAAGAGATTTTGTAGACACAATTAAGGTCCTTAATCAGTTGATTCTGAGTTAATCAAACGAGAACCCAACCTTGGGCCCTGATCTAATCATGTGAGCCCTTTTAAAAAGGACCCAGGTCTTCAGGGAGAGATTTGAAGCCAGCAAGATGCTTTTCTGCTGGCCGTGAAGAAGCAAACTTTGAAACTGTGAGAGGGCGTGTGGCAGGGAACAACAGTCAGCCTCTCGGAGCTGAAGTTCTCAGTCCTACAACTGCATGGATCTGAATTCTGCCAGCAACCCACCTTGGAAGCCAGTCCTGGAACCAGTATTGGAATTGGCCTCAGCTAAGACTGCAATCCCAGCTGACACCTTGATTTTAGCCTTCTGAGACCCTGAGGAGAGGACCCAGCTAAGCCATGACTGGACTTCTGACTTACAGAAACTCTGAGGTAATAACTGGGCCTTGGTTTAAGCCACTAAATTTGTGGAAATTTGTTACATAGACTCAAAACCCAACACAAATACTATGGTTTCATTCATTCAACAAGTACTTATTGACTGTGCAGAACCTTAGACGGCTCCAGAACAGTACTTAGGACTGTTCTAGACTGTTCTAGGTGCTTGAAATACACTTACTAGGAAAGAGATAAAGATGCCTGCTTTTTTTTTTTTTTTGACATCACTGGATCGTTTATTCAAGAGGGTAGATAGAATTGAATCCAGCAAGGAACCAGAACCTGTGCCAGATGCCTGCTTTTGAGGAGCTTAATTTATAGAAGAGGAAGACAGACAGAATAAATAAAGTAAATTAGATAGTAATTATGGAAACACAGTGGGAAAAATGTGGGTCAAGGAAAGGGGAATTGGAGTGAAGAGTGGGGAAGGGGGGCAGGTTGCAGAATTGAGAAGATGAAAATTGGACAAAGGTTGGAGGTGGGCAGGGAGTAGGCAGGTAGGACACGCAGGGGAAGGGCCACACAGGCAGAGGAGAGTGCTGCGGCCAGTGTCTTTGGGTAGGAGCACGCCTGCCCATTTGATCAACACAGAGGAGGCCAGAGTGGTAGAGGCAAGGCCAGTTGGTTTCTTGAGGACTTTGGGTTTTCCTCTGACTAAAACGCAGTGCTGAGGGATGGCTGGAGTAGAGGCTGCTGTGATCTGCCTGTGACCTGAGCCAAGACAAGGGAGACATGGAGGACCTGTGATGAGGATGCTGCTGTCATGCAGGTGAAGTTGGCTGGTTTGTTCCAGTGACAGCAATGGGACTTGGAACAGGTGGTCTGATCCTGGACGTATTTTGAGGGTAGAACTACGAGCATTTCCTGAAGGACTGGATATAGGGTTTTGAAAAGGAAGAGAACTGGGGATGACTCCTAGGGTTTTGGCCTGAGCAAGAGGAAGGACAGAGTTGCCACTGACCAACGTGAAGAGGGCTCTAGGTGAAGGTGGGGCAGTGGGGTGGTGGGGATGGGAGGTCAGGGACCCAGTCTTGGACATGATGAGTTTTGAAATGTCTACTAGAACATTCAAGTGGAGTCCAATAGGCAGTCGTGTCTAGGAGTCTAACGTTTGGAAGAGAGGTTTGGGGTGGAAAGAGACACTTGGGATTTGTTAGCGAAAAGCTAGTATTTCAAACCACGAGCCCGGCTTCAACAAATATTAGTGGCCCAAAGAAATAGAAGAATTTCACGTGGATGGAAGCTGTGGAGAAGAGATTAAGACAAAACCATGAATTTGCATATGGTGCGATTAAATTGCCTTTTCTCAAGAAATCCCTATGAATTTTTAAAACACTGGAATAGTTGCTCTTGATGTTGTGTGGAAAGCTGGGCAGCCAGGCCATGGCTGAACCTTGTCAGTTATAAGGAAGTGAGTTGTCACTGTCAGGGGACAATGATGTGATTGCAACACAGACGTGTCTCAGGGTTCCTTTTTTGGATGCAACTGGACCTGTTACCCAGTGCCTAGGACTCTGAGGTCATCCGAGCCCACAGAAGCAGGAATTATAGTCTGTCTCTGGGACCCCTGGTGGCCCTGGATTGTAGAGAACACAGATGACAAAGCAGGGGAGCTGGGTTTGGCCAGCTAGATCGTAGGCCAAGCCCTCTTTTTAAGAGCTTGCAGAGGCCCCAGCAGGTGAAGGGATCTATTCAAGGTCTTACAGTGGGTCATGTCAGAACTGGGAGCAGGGGCCAGGGATCCTGACGCTCAGAATTCCTCTTCATGGGGTGTTTTTTTTTTCCCCCTGATTTGGTCTTTGCTTATTCTAATTATGGCCAAAAAAGTAAACTTATTATATTGTTTTATGTTTTCCCTTTGCACCCCTTTCTTTAGCTTCTTAACCATTAACTGGTGTTTTACCATGTAGAGCCAGCGTGGTTAGCTTCTGTTTAGCTGGCACTGACATCAGGCTAACTGTGTGCCAATCACTGTTCTAAAAGTACCACACATATGAACTCATGCTGCACAACACTCCCAGCAGAGAGGGATGAAAATAAAACCACAGCACAGAGAGGGTAGGTAACTCCATCAAGACCTCGCAGCTTGTCAGCCATAGCATCTGTGATTTTAATCCCAGGTGAAGGGCGTTGAGATTTATGAAATGCTGAGCATCCAGTCCATGGGGCAGAGAGGACACCACCCTCTTCTGTCCTCTGGACAACACACACACACACACACACACACACACGCACACACACACACACCTGTCAACCATCCTTTGCCCTGTAAGAGCGCTTCTTTCTCAGGCTCTGTGGTCCTGCCTCTGCCCCCAACTTTGTTCCTTTCCTATGTTCACTTTCCAGCAGTTTGGGTAGCAGCAGGTGGGAGCCACACCCTTCCTTGTCATCCCAAGGCCCTTTCCGGCCTCACTGTGTCGCAGTCCTCAGGGCTGACCAACACAGGCTGTCTCCTGCCTTTAGCAGCTCTGTGAGCAATGGAAGGGCTCTGCTCTGATAAACACTTCTAAAAACTTCTGGCTGAAAAGAAAGTTACTTGACATCATATTCAGACTGCTGACTTCTTCCCAAGGAATGAAGAACCTGTTTATATTGTTAACAGATTTGTTCACAAAATCATATAGAGATACCTTCCAAAGCTTTACAGGAGAATTGAGCTCAGTCCCCCAGTTTATAAAACAACCAACAACCAAAACAAAAAACTGCCCGTGCAACTGCCAGCCTCATGTCTTGGACACCTTTTGTTAACTCCCTGTCCCTTTTCTTTCATCTGCTCTCCTGCTAGCATCTAAGAGAGATGCTCAAAGAATAAGCATCCAATTGAAGGGAATTGCTCACTTTCAGGTTATGACTGGAGTCATGTTCAATTGTGCACTTCAATTTTTAACTCATGGCTGGCTGAATTGATCAATGAATATACATAGTTTGCTGTCATGTCTGAATCTACCATTCAACTCTTCTCATATTTTATTGACCTTGGCTGTGTCGAAGTCAGAATGGTTTTCAGATTTTAAGGGCTTGCATTCTATTGTGGCCTCAGGGATAGAAGCTAATGATAACAATAATGATGATGATGATACTTTTGATGATAATAATGATAATCTGATGGGTAGTGGGCAATACTGTATGCAAATTCTTGGAATGTTGCTCAAATTAGTCAAAATCAAAGAGAAATGAACAAAGACATATATTGGTGAAAGTCAGTTCTTATCCAAAGCTTTTACAATTGGAAGGGCATTTAGTGAAAAGTGTGTTCAGTACAAGATTATTTGCTAGATGAGAAGAGTGAAACCCGGAGAGCTTATGGATATTGTCTGGGATCACATAGTAAGTAAACGGGAGAAGCCTGTCTAAGGTTTTGGTCCCTGCTTCCTCCAGACTCTCCTATGCTGTCGCCGTAGTGAATATTAAACTCTGCACTTGGGGATACAGCAAAGGAACTGGGAGTTGAGGTGGAGTCTAAGACTAATTACACAAGTGGGAGAAAAGATAAGAAATGGATCAATGTTATGGAATTACCTCTATAAGATGCTCCTGCCTATTGAATGGCAGAGGTTCAAGGGGATTTTCTGGAATTTTTATATCTTCATCTCCCGTAAACCACAGACCAGCCTACACAGAAAACAAAAATGAGAATCATTAAATTACACTGAGATGTAATTGTTCCTCTGAAAACCACAGAGATTGAAGCCACCTCTTCAGGAGTCTAGAGCAGTGGTCTCCAAAGTAGGGTGCAGAAACCATGGGGATGCTGGAGAAAATACTAGAACTTCCATTCACATGTATTGGATCTCATTCTTTTGTAATTTTTATTTAAAAAAATTTGATAATGTATAGAATGCATTAGTGCAGTAGTACACTTGAATAGTTTATAAATGAAACCCCATATACTGGGGTGCCTGCTGTACTATAACTGTTGCAGCATGCGACGAAGCTTGGAGGTCGCCGCCCTGGATATTGCTTGCGTAGCAGTACTTTGGAGGGGTCAGTGCCCTCCACTAGCTCATATCGCTCGTGTCCTGTTCATGTTGCTCTCTGTTCTCCGAGCCTAGTGTGGTGCTGGGGCATATTGTTGGTGTTGGAAATCTTTGCTGAGTGAGTGACTGACTGAATCAAAAGCTCAGGACCTACTTTTTAATGACAACCTTCATTCTCAGCCCATGTCTGACACTAATTACCAAATCCCTCGGTTCCCATTTGGCAATGCCTCACCCCCTCTCCCTTCCTCTCACGTCTACTGCTGCCACGTTGGTGTACAGCCTCATTGCCTCCATCACAGGCTGCTCCAGCAACCTCGGAGCTGTCTTCATTTCCAGTCTTTCTCTTATTTGTTTCAGCTCAGACCATTTGACCATATCAATTTTCTCAAAACTTTAATCTTGTCATGTCATTCTCTGCTTAGAACCATTTCTTACTCTTGCTCTTTTGCTCACATAGTTACTCCTACTTGAGGTGACTACCTGTTTACCAATGTAAACCTACTCATCTTTCCAGACCCAGCTTAGATCACACCTCCTCAGGGAAGCCCTCTTTGATCTCTCCTCGAAACTCCAATTTCACTTGTTTATACCATATATTTGGCATTCAGTTCTTTCCTTTGGGTGTTTTCATTCATGTCTGTTATTGAACATCAGGTATTAATTCCTTGGGTTCGAAGAATGTGTCTTGCCAAACTTAACTTTTATACATGGCAAGCACTTCATATACATAAGCATCTTGTTCCTAGGTCTTTCTCCCTTACCATCTTCCAGAGTGACAATCTACCCTTGGCACTGCCTACTTCCAAGAACCATTGGCCAGCCTAACCTGACTCTGGCCTATGCTTGTGCCTTCTTTCCTTCGAAGAATCACCCGTGTTTTGAGAGAAGGCTGGAGTGACACTAGGTAGCTTATAAGGGGATGCAGCCCCCAGAGGTGAGGACTGGCTTTTCTTTTCATTTAGAACAGAGGAGTGCTGGCCATGCAGAAGCCTGTGAGGGAGAAGATGCAGAAGCCTGTGAGGGAGAAGACACAGAAGAAGCTAAGGTCCAGCATGGGTTCAGGCTTTGAATGTAAGTGCCTTGCACTGACCGGGAAGAATCCTTGCCCAGTGGCCAATCTGTGGACCATAAGTACCACTCCATGGAGAATAGAGAGATGAGGAATGTAGGTAAGATTTATGCTTCAGACCATGATGGAGTGACAAAGCTCAGAATTACCCTCCTGCCTTAAACAATAAAAAAAATGACCAATGTATATGTAACATAATTTTTTCAGACATTAGACAACAGTCAACACAGGACAGTAATTCCTGAAATAAGGAGAACGATGAGGAGCCCAAGTATTGCTCAGGCTACAGTGTGAGGAGAGGCATCCAAATAGAGCTGGCACGTCTTGCTGGGTTGACAAGATAGATTTGGAGTTAGGGGAGGCCACGATGACGAGAATTTTCAGGGCAAAGCACTGCAGATGCACTGAAAGAGAGGGTGAGCCCTAGAGATCTGTAGAAAGATCTCCTCAAGTCTTGACTGAAAGCCAACCTCTGGATGTATGTGTGGAAAATGCCAGAAGCTGGAGAAAGAACCACAGGAAAGGAGTAAGCTGAACTGTTCCTGAGTCTCACACAGGGCTGGGACTATGTTACCACCAGGGAAAATGTTACCACCCGGCAAAGTGGAAGGACCTCCTGATACACAAGGCTTTGGGTAGCACCCCCTAGAGGATATTGCCTTAGTAGTGGGGCTAGATTAGCCCTAAACTAAAGGTTGCTCTGGGCCCACGCTTATCAATCTTAATGTAACCTTGAAAGGATAAAACTGATTGCATATAACATTACTGCATGCCCGACAATATTTAAAGGTATATAAAATTGGACACCCACCAATATAAAATTTATAACATCTGGCATCCTATACAAAGGCATGCAAAAAAGCCAGAAAATATAACCCATAGTCAGAAGAAACATCAATCAATAGAAACAAACACTGAAATACACAGATGATAGAATGAACAGACAAGGATGTTCATTTAGCTGTGCTAAATATATTTCATTTGTTCAAAGAGACAGAGAAAAATGCATATAATGAAGAGAGAAATGAAGGCTATAAAAAAGACCCAACTTAAAGAGATAAAAAATATATTTCAAATAAAAATACACTGGATTGTATTAATAATAGATTTGACTCTACAAAGGAAATGATCAATGAACTAGAAGATGGAGAAGTAGAAATGAATACAAAATAAAGTCAGAGAGAAAAAAAAATTGGAAAGAAAAAAGAATCCAGGATCAGCATCCTGTGGGACAAACATGTGACTGGATTTTGAGAATGGGAGAGAGGAGTACAGAAAAAATATTTGGAAAACAATTTCTGAAAATTTTCCAAATTTGCCAAAAACTGCAAGCCCACAGGTGCAAGAAGCTCAGTGAAACACAAGAAAAAGAAATATGAAGAAAAGCACATCGAGGAAGACAACAATCAAATTGCTGAAAACCAGTGATAAAGACGAAATATTAAAAGAAGGATTCCTACTCATCCCTGATTTCTCAACCATCAATTCCATATCCAATTTTTTCAATGCACAGGAATTTTCCTTTATTCTTAAAACCAAGAATTCAGTCATGTTAGTTTTTTAAAAATAGATGATATTTTAAAGATTAGGAAACTGTTTCAAAGTGTTTCACATACAAGAGGGTCACATGAGAAAGAAGAAAGAACCCAATCAGAGAACAACTTATATTTTTAAAAGAGTCATCCATGAAAATGTTAGCAGTGTGAAATTGTAAATGTGAACTGTAGGTTGGATTTAAATTGATCAAGCAAGGTTCAGTCAACCACATCTTGCCCCACTGGATAATCAGGTGATTTATCCTTGAAATGTGGAAATGTCCTTTGTGGACATTTGGTCAAAGAATAAATAAAATATGGTCAAAGAATTTTAGGTTAGTTTACTTTTCCTTAGAGAACAAGTGCTGCGCTGTTTGGATCCTAGAACATCTGACTCATTAAGCCTATGATAACCTGCATTCTCATTGACAGAAGATGAGTCGAGAGAGTTCACCATCAAAGCATTCTGCATGAGTGTGACTAAACATCCACATGTGACAGAGGCAAGACAGCTGCAATAGGGCTGGAGCAAAGGCAAGTGCACTTTTATGCTCGCTTGGCTTAGCCCAGGTATGCAGCCGCAGCAGCTTCACAAACACTGTATCTTATTCCATTTTAGAAGCTGGGGAAATCAACACACTCTTAAGTGGCGGTTATGGTGAACTTGCAGTTAGTCAAAAGAAAAGAAAAAAGACAAAATAAAAAGCAGAATAGGGAGCTTATTTATTTATTTATTTATTTATTTATTTTTTCCCCAGAGAACTTCATTTCAGCAATGTAGTTGTACTATTTGACTACTGTATTCGAAGGTGGCACTTTCAATAAATCATAAAATTTTGCCCTAGAAGCTGTTTTGATAGTCCTATGGAAGAACTCTGTGTGTGTGATGTGGCGAGCGCTGGAGATCTGTGAGTCGTGTGGGGAGGTCAAGCGGGCCTCTCCAAATGGCCACCTTGTGTTGAGCCTCCTGAGGAGTGGGCGTTGGGTGGGTAAGCTGAGAGGGCAGAGCTCAGAAATCAACTGCTCCCAAAACCCAGGTAGTGTTCTGATAAGTATTTCTGAGTCTCTGTTTCATGCAGCAGCCAACTTTCTCTAAGAAATTCACACTTTTGGTGAGGGAGCTTTCTGGTTTTGCTCAGCACTGTGGTACAAATTACCAACACCTAAGTTCATCTCACGTTTGTGCAAAAAGATGTTTAAATTGACAACCTCTGTTCATTAGCACATACTGTAAAGAGTGAAGGTTGGTACATTCACGAGCGCCCACTTTTCAAAATCTTAAGCCAACAAGAAAATAGAATAAGTTTTGCCCTGCTGTTTATGTTTTTACACAAAACGTCTCTATAAGTTGTAAGCCTAGGTCCAGGACAGTGAAAGAATTCACAAAGTGCTCTACTTGGGAAGTATATAAATTAGAGCCCAATCAGCTATACGCCTTTCTTGATCAGGCTTGAAGAACCTCTTTGATGTGGAAGTGCTATTTCCTCTGGCTCAACTGTCTGAGCGTAGGAACGTCAGGGTTGTCTATGAGCACGTCTTCCATTAATCAAGGAAGAAAAGAGAAGCAGGAAGAGATGTGATCTTTCAATGGTGAAATATACACAAGCTACAGGCACCTAGAGATTATCACCCTGTTTCAAAATCAGCACCTTATAAACGCTTCCACCTTTCGTGTCTACCAGCAATGTGAAGTGGTGAGAATTAGGATGAATTCGATTAGTAGACACAAAATAAGTCATTCAGGCCCTTCTTAATTATGGCATTTCATTCTTCCTCCCTCCTTACTCAAGCTTCTCAAAAATGAATCGACTGTCTTATCTTCACTTCCTAAAGACCTATTTATTCCATCAATTCTCTGCAATCTAGACTCTGTACTCTCCCAAAATTGCTCTGGTGAAGGTCAATAGTTATATCCTATCTACAAGTCCAATGGCCAGGTACCATGTTACTGGATTATCCATCACTTTACACACTTCCCTCGGGTGATCTGGTCCATTCATAACTCCAACAACTGCCTACGTGATAGTGACTGGCTTCTGCATCTGCCATATCAGATGGGACATTTCTGTCTGCATTTCCCACAGACATTTCAAACTCAACTTGTCAAAAACCATCTCATCATTCACCACGCTTGTGACCAAAAGAAAAAAATAAAAAACCCTGCCCCTTTCCCTGTGTTCATTGTAACTGCTGTTGCTACTCCCAGAGTATTTGGTATTGGGCATTGGGCTGATTAAAAGCTCTGCAGGCAATTCTAATGTACAGCCAAGGTTAAGAACCACTTGGTAGGAGGACAATGACATTCTCTGTGACTTCTTTCAGAACCTTTAGCTCTCCAAGCAGTTCTGACTTTTTCAGACTCTTCCCTGGGAGTGGGAGCCAGACTTCTACCTGGTACTTGGACAGTGTCTGTGCTGCCTCTAGGTGCCTAGACATGGGCCATGAGACCTGGTGCTGTGAGATCAGGGAGCTTCTTAGGTCAGAAGTACTCTGGTAGGATTAGTGCCACCAGGGGCTGGTAGTGACCTGCATATACTGCTCGAAAGTGACTGTGCCCAGGTGCTCCTCATCCACAGCCTGGAACCTCTGCAGGGTCTCCAAGAGCTCCTCCTCCAGAGGAAAGGGCCAAGGCAGCGCGACAACTAACAAGAATTTCCGCCAGTCCACGAACTCCGAGTTTGTTACCAATAAAGATGTTAACTCCTGCACCTAGAAGAAAGCAGGAAATGCCATTGAAATGTTTGTATGACTTTCTTGTGACACTCTACCTGCTCGTGTTTCTTAGTAAGAGATTCTGATGAAGGAAGTAAGATTTTAGCTTGGCCAATAGGGTCAGTTCTCACTTTTGTTCCCTCAGGTTCTACCAAGCAATCCACACCAGACAGAACTTAGAGAGTGTTTTTGATTTTTGCTTCCTTGACATTTGTGGTTTTTGCTTACTGTTACACAAGGAATTAACACTTGTGACTATAGTACACTTTGTACCTTTTCAACAGAGAAGGAATAAAGATGATAATTACGAGTGTGGGAGGGCTCTACAACTTGTAGGGAAATACTCTTTAACCACTTTGTTTTCTTAAGGAACAGAATACAAGGAAAAGCAAGCACTGCCAGAATCATCTACTATTACTGGTTAGGATCACTCCATCTGGTAGTAATAAATACAAAATCACTGGCTGAGCCTCATGGTCTCTGTAGTGTTTCATTGACTGGCAGCATCGTCACTTATTTTCAAATACTGAGCATGAACATACTATGTGTCTTAATTTGAAGTTCATTCATTTGTTCATCCAGGTTTATTGGCTGCTACTAAATGTTGGATACTGTGAAGGTACTGGTTATTTGAAAACTCTTGACTTATTGATTAAAGAAGAAGAATTCTCAAAGCTTGAAACCCAAACAAAATAGAAGCTTACTTCAGGTTGAGTGAGGTTCATCCAACTACTAGGAAAGTTGTTTGTTCCAAGGTTCAGGGTTACCAAATCCAGCAGAATGTCAGCAAATGCTTTGTTTCCTATTATGCCTAAAATACAATGAGAAATATTTTTACGTTTTATTACGTGATTTGTTTCTTTCACTAAAATAGAACAAATAATGGATATTTGTATAATCACTTTATTCATTCTCTTTAAAACTTTAGCCTTTAGAGAAACAGAAGACACTTTGGAAACATAAAAATAATAATCAATTTCCTGATTTTCTCCCATGGTTGTTTCTCAGGTAAGTCAGCACGTCTTTTTCTGTGAGTAATAAATTGTTCAGACTGAGTAAGATACTGAGGCTTTATATTTTAGTTTCGAGTCTTCTTTGACCTTGTACTCAGAATAGGTTGAATTTAAAAAACTACTACAAGGGTTCCTATTTTTCAGCAGGGCACTAGAGTAAAATGCTTTGGTAAATATGGGATAAAGGTATTCCAAACGCATGCACATCACCACTGTGATCAAGGTAACACATTTATCCTCATTTTGCTTTTTTAGATCAGAATATATTTGTTTTGGTAAATGTCGGGATATTTGAATTATTAAATTACTAGATTTGAAGTTCTAATTTAGTCATCTAATTGGCTCAAACACTGTGATATATTTTATAAAAGATAACTGACCTTTTAAAGACTTTTGCTCTTAAACACTAAACTACTTTACCTTGAGATGTTTGTTTAGTCTGTTGCTCATTTCAAATTGCATGCACATGCATTAAAAAAGAAATAGGAAAGCAAAATAAATGTATTTCCTTAAAAAATGTCTAACTCCCATAGTGTCGGTACCTTCTAGAACCAGGAGACACTCCTACATGTATTCGGGTATCTTTCAGGTCCAGAGTATATAGCTATTCTTCTTTGTTTAGGAATAAAAAGAGTGAAACATAGATGTAGAATATCAAATTTTTCTTCCTATATCTAAGTTTTTAGCATTTCTAAAGTCCAACATGAACTTTATCATTTCCTCTAACCTTTAGGAAAATGTAGTGATCCTTTTAAAATTTCAGTGGGTCAAATAACATAACGCAAAGTTCAGATCTGGAAGGCAATTTTCTGGGTAGCAAGAGCAGAATCATTCTTTCTTTGATAAGACTGGCCATCCAGCAGGTTGTTCAGAAATAAATTCTCTATCCTTTCTGATCAAACCTGAGTATCCAATTTTATAGAGATGAGAATAACTTTCCCAGGTAGTGGAGCTTTTGGTAAAATGATCTTTACATGATACTATATTGGTTTACAGACAAGTTAGAAATTAATCATTCATGTCTCTCAAGATGAAACCACATAAACTCAATTGAAACCATGAAGAGGCTCAAAGTATTTAAAAATTCTGGTAGATACGTAAAATATTTCCACTGTCTCTAACAGCTATGGTGCAAGCAAAGTGTAAGAAAATACTTTCAGTTCACATAGGAATTGTTTATCTGGGAACTCTAGTGTGAAATGTGAAAACTATTTTGATATTTGGCCGTGTTACTTAAATGACCAAGGCATATAATAATATGGCCTTCACATATAATGCAGTAGCGGAAACAGATAAGCTTACAAATTTTGTTTACGGATCAAAAAAAAAATCTCTTTCGATTTGGTCCTGAGTTAGTTACCTAATGCAACCGTCATTTAGAATTATCCAGGAAAAACAGTTAATTGTAAGCCAGGCCTAAAGGAACTCAGATCATAATTATAGTCTAGTTACCCTTAGCAGTAACTCTCAGAAAGATGACATCAAAATAATACCATTGCTTAGAAGTATATACTTCACCCAAAGAATGTGAAAGAATGTGTGAATATAGAACTAGAATTAGAAAGTCAGAGGAAAACCAATCTTTGGATTTTTGCTCTGTAGGTCTGGATGATGCCAAATGCCTTTTGTGTTTGATATGAAGACTGGTGACTTTTACTTTTAACTTTCAGGTTTTTGAAAATAGTTCTTTTTGCTATGATCAGTGATGAGGTCAACATTTGTCACATTACTAATCACTTTCATCAAGCCTTTCTGAGTTTGATGAACAATCCGAGATAGGTCTTGTGTCACCAGTTGAAGATGGTGTTCTTGTATTCCATAAATGAATAGCTTTCCTAGGGTCAAAGTTATGAATGTCTGGAGAATTCAACTGAATTATCTGGAGATCTGTCATGCTATCAGCCTTGACCTTGGCATGCATTTGTGACTTAGTGCCCTTCATCTGACTAAAGCCACGTTCTGCTTCAGCTGAACTTGCAAGGAGGCTCAGCACTAGGTCCACGAGTATTAGGATGTTTGGATACTTGTGTAAATAAACAGAATTCACAAAATCCCAGGTCAATTTGTGGATGTTCTGAAATCTAGGAGGAAAAATGAAAAATGTAAAAGATTGAGACTCCTAAGTTTTACTCCAATATTTATAAATATCAACTAGGTTACTTATGCTTACCTAGCATAAATCTCAAATTTCAACATGCTCCTTTCTGTGTCTACTTCATCAATTTTCACCTTGGCAGCTTCCAATACTGGTTCATAATGTGCAATCAGGATGGACACCTCTTTTTCTCCAAATTCTGCTATCAATACACCCAACAAAAAGTCACATATCTTAAAGACATGTATACAGACAATCAAAGAACAACAGACTCAGAGCCAGAGTTCATACGTTACCTTGATTTATCTTTGCTGGCCACAGTTTAAAGCTCCCAGTCGTGGCTGCCTTTACCACATCTTGGTTGACATCTCTGAAACAGCCTCGCAGCCTCTTGATAAGATGTGTTAAAACCATGTTTCTCACGTCAGAAATGTTTCACTTTCCTGCGAGGAGGAAGTTACCCTGAAAGTGTATGACTGAATCCACTGGGCGTTCTTTTGGCCCTAGTCTGGGGAGGGGAAAAAAAATCCCCCAAGTAGTCAATTACGTGCAAAAGCACCTAGCAAATGGTTTCCCAAGTCCATCTGTCTGGTTGGATAGACTCTCAGATCATCCCAGACTCCTCACCTTGTCTTGACTCTAGGGTGGCAAATATATCAGCAATTGAAGAGTTTCTCTTCTGATTGACGCGGGACAGAATGTTGAGGACATCAATGACATCCAGCAAGAAGTGGACAAATTTAACAATGTCTGCCTGCAGGAGGGACTCTACAAGGTCTTTGGCTTTCTGATGATTGGTGTCACTTCTGCCTTCCCTTGTCTGTAACATGGGCTAGGAAAAAACAGTGGTTTATCTTTATCAAAATTATTATTTCAAATGGCTCAGTAAAAGTATTCTTCTTATTCTGAAAAAACTAAAATAGTACAGTATTTCAAAATTACTCACTGAATGCAGCTGCTGGACAATTGATATCCTTTGAGAAGATTCTGGAGGGAGGCCTGTAATCCTTGAAGCTACCTCCGGCCTCCTACTTGAGAAGTTATCACAGGTCGAAGGTGAAGGCCTTTGAAAGTACCAGAGTACTCTTATGAACAGGAGAATTGTGATAGAAGTGGTAAGTGCTGCGGAGAAGGTCTCTGACATCATTGTACAGGGGCACGCTCTGGAACGCCGCTTTGTAACATACCTCGAGAGGATGCGTAGAGCAATACACCGTCAGTGCACGTGGCTGGATTTCTCTTAAAAGCAGGGCCACCCCGCTGCCATCTTCTCGCTCTGAGCCAGGGGCACCATCACTTGCAAAACCAAACAGTTTCTTTGCCCAGTCTTGGTTTGACAGTCGAAGTTGAAGATTTCTCTCTAGAGTTTTCTCAGTGGCATGTTTTATTGCCAGGGGTCCCTTCTTTTCCCCTGTCTGTACCCCAATGATTTGGCAGTGTCCTTTCCCTGCGCATGCTCACTGCTCGTACACAAGGTCAGCTTCTTCGATTGAACTGTCTGTGATCCCATCACTGAGGATGGAGAAAAACTTGCTTTTTTCTAATTTCTCTCTTAGAGTTCTCTGTTCTACTTCAGCAATAAACTATGTAAATGTTCTGGCCGATTTGTTCGTTCTGAATACCGGGCCAATATCATCACCCTTCATATCATCCAACGAGCACATCCAGATAAAATCTTTGAGGGGACGTCTGGTCTTTGCGATGGTGTGGTAGGATGGGAACAAGTTCTCAACCCTCCTGAGGGTAACCTTGCTCATGGTCCTCACCATCAGCTCCATGGTGGTTCTGCTCCCTGGGGAACCACTTGTCGCTTCCATGAGGGAAGCCTTGGTGTGAGCCTCGCTGAGATGGTGCGCATTGAGAAATTCAGTCGAGAAGTTGTTGGTGCCATAAAAAAAATTCACTTGATTTCCCTTCAACTTCACTCCATGTTTATGACACAGGCCACAGAACATAAGATCTAGTATTTCATCATATACAAGCCAAGGGTATTTTTTAAGATAAGTTTTCAAAAATTGATTGTTCCTCTTTGGGAGGTTACGGTCAAGCTTCTGAGGACTTTTCTGCTTTTTGGTGACTCGACTCACAACATCTGGAGAATCCCTGCCTTTAAAATAACTCCATGTGGTTATTTTAAGTAATCACCAATGCCTACCCATGGTTTTGCTTAATCCCTGTCCCGCCTACACTTGCTCATTATTCCTGGAACAATCTTAGTGAGTGCTTACTACTTAGCAGGCATTTTGGTTAGTATGCCAATTGCTTTACATCATTTAATCGTCATCACCCAGTATCCCTATTTTATAGTTAAGAAAGTAGGCCAACTACTAGTATCCATCACCATTTTATGGGTCAAAAACCTAGGGCACAGAGAGGTTAATTAATTTGTCTGATGTCACAGTGGTCATATGTGGTGAAGCTGGTGGTCGCTAGCAGGCAGTCTTACCCTCCACATTTACACACTTCATATTACAGGTTTCTCCTATGGGCAAAGGGTGCTATGGTCTCCTTCTCCCTAGAATCCGTTTCTCCAGGCAGGAGAAGGGCACAGCCTTTTGCTGTCATTTCCTTCCCCAGGTGAAAGACAAGAATCACAGGATATGCAGGGCAGTGTGTCTACAGGATTTGCTTTGGATGCCTCTCCCCTCCTGCCTCAGCCCTGTCTTCTCTGGCAGCGGTAGGGTCAACTTACTACAAGAAGGGCATCCTTCCCGGATGGTTTTGAGGGACGATGAGACTGTTTCTGAGAGCGGCAGATGGCTACTGTCTCCCCCCAAAGCCTCAACTAACCAAGAGGCAGGGGTAAGCATACCTGGCTTGTTCCCTGAACGGAGTAACTAGAAAGCTCTGTGGGTTTTCCTAGGCTTAGCATCTCTGAGAAAATTCTAAAACTATGATACTATATATATGCAGGTAAATAAGCCCCCTATTTTGGTCTGAAAGGTAATTAAGTTAGTCTGACATTTACACAAATCAAGAAATGCAGAAATATTTCTGAGAAAAGGTACAATAAGAAAGGACTGATGTTATTGACAGGAATATCTCACCAGGTGGCAAAATCTAGGGATCAGAGCAGAAAGCTTTCTGCCACCAGTGTGGCCCCCAGGTGCCCTGTTGTTTTCTCAGTGGGTAAACTCCTTCCACTTGCTTAGATTCAGATTACAGAAATATGTCATGCAACTTCAAAATCTCAATGTAGATTCCATTTTCCCCAGTGCCTGGAATACTCCGCCCTTGTTTTGCTTCCTAGAAAGTTCTATCCAAAAGTTTCCCATGGGCTACAGCCTTTGCTGACCCACACAGACAGCAACAACTACTTCCTCCTTGAATTCCTGTAAAAACCATGTAGCTGGATGATCTAGCCTGGCCAGTACAGCCTAGACTTCCTGAATTTGTGCCGTCTCTGAGACCAGTCACTGATTCTAAGGGTCTCTAAGAGGAGTTTGAAGGAGGGACCCTTGTCAGTTTTTAGAACAAAGTTATAGGCCTTGAACAACTAAATGCTGCATCTCTTGAAGAAGGAGTGAGGGTACAGAATTTGCTGGATGGTGTTCTCCCCTGATAGCCTCTCAGCAGAAGCCAAAATAGCTATGAACTGAATCTCTATAGACATTACATAAAGTACTGATGGGTTTACAAGGAAAAGGAGTTCTTATGGTTTAAGTGGGGACTTTGGAACACTGCAAAAATGTTCTAGTTCCAACAGACTCCAAATTGCTTCCCTTGGAGAAAGACTGTCTTCCTGATGTGCTGGCACTTGATGTTTGGGACAAGATGTACCTACCCAGAGCTTACTGCAGTACACAAAATGAGTGTTTTTGTTTTGTATGCTTACAGTCCCCAGGGAGCCACATACCTCATGGTTTAATTCCACCAGGTATTGTGTTTTTTTTCTGAAATTGCTCTAGGGTAATGCTGCAGGTGCTTACTAGGGTATGTGCACTTTCAGGATACCGAGCTCACATTTTGGAAAATAATAAGCATAGCTTGTATCAATATTGTATAATGTTATATATTATATAATAATGTAATATTACTGTAATTATATAATTAAGTGATAATGGCTTATATCACACTTAAATTGCACATTCAATGCACCAGACGCTTTTAAAGCACTTTACATACATTAATTACTCTAATGGTCATAACAATCCCATGAAATACCCCATTTTCCAGATGAGTAAAGTGTGACAAAAAGAGGTTAAATAACTTGCCCAAGGTCATACTACAGTCATTTGACAAGAGGGGGATTTGAAAAGAGCTATCTGACTCTTCTTACTCATGGATGGGTCTTCTTCCTCATCCAGCCATGGGCAAGAAGTGTATTAACGTGGAAATGCTAGTATGGGGGCTGATACATAGGGCCTAGCACCATGCCAATATTGCCTACTGTCATAATTCTGAAAATACTCACTAAATCCCTTCTATGCTGGGACTATGCTCATGGGAATGATTCTTGGGGCAGTCAGTGGAAAGAACGTCTTGGTGATTCAGGCTCTCTCTTACTTAAGCTGCTTCTAAAATTCTAAAGTATAGATCTGTGCTGGGTGGCAAGAAAAATGCTAAGCATGACTAGTTGTTTCATTACATTTTGCATAATCTTGTGTGATTACCACATATAAGGTCATTTTTTATGGCATATTTGTGACAATCAACAAATGGTATTTTATGTCTAATTACTGCCTTTTCCAAAGGAGATTTAGAATCATAACAAGTGACAGAATTTGACAAGGAAAGGAGTGCTGAATATAAGCACTCCTTATATACTATATTTGACAGTATATGATGCATTTTTAATTTTCCATTGTTTTCAGTAAGGACTACCTTAATGAAGACTTAATTTTCATATGGGTAACCAGTACTCAGTGAAAACTCCTTAAGCTTTACTCCTTTCCATTAATACCTTTTATTTTTTGAATTTTATTTTATTTTTTTATACAGCAGGTTCTTATTAGTTATCTATTTTATACATATTAATGTATATATGTCAAACCCAATCTCTCAGTTCATCCAACCACCCCCCCACCACCACGCTTTCCTCCCTTGGTGTCCATACGTTTGTGCTCTACATCTGTGTCTCTATTTCTGCCTTGCAAAACGATTCATCAGTACCATTTTTATAGATTCCACATATATGCATTAATATACGATATTTGTTTTTCTCTTTCTGCCTTACTTCCCTCTGTATGACAGTCTCTAGGTCCATCCACGTCTCTACAAATGACTCAGTTTTGTTCCTTTTTATGGCTGAGTGATATTCCATTGTGTATATGTACCACATCTTCTTTACCTATTCGTCTGTTGATGGGCATGTAGGTTGCTTCCATGACCTGGTTATTGTAAATAGTGCTGCAATGAACATTGGGTGTATGTGTCTTTTATTTTTTTTTTAAGTGTGATGCTATTTACTTCTGTTTTTTTCTTTTTTAAAAAATCTTTATTGGAGTATAATTGCTTTACAATGGTGTGTTAGTTTCTGCTGTATAACAAAGTGAATCAGCTATACATATATATATATATATATATATATATATATATATATATATATATATATCCCCATATCTCCTCTTTCTTGCATCTCCCTCCCACCCTCCCTATCCCACCCCTCTAGGTGGACACAAAGCACCAAGCTGATCTCCCTGTGCTATGTGGCTGCTTCCCACTAGCTATCTAATTTACATTTGGTAGTGTATATATGTCCATGCCACTCCCTCACTTCTTCCCAGCTTATCCTACTCCCTCCCCATGTTCTCAAGTCCATTCTCTACATCTGTGTCTTTATTCCTGTCCTGCCCCTGGGTTCTTCAGAACCATTTTTTTTTTTGGATTCCATATATATGTGTTAGCATACGATATTTGTTTTTCTCTTTCTGACTTACTTCACTCTGTATGACAGTCTTTAGGTCCATCCAACTCACTACAAATAACTCAATTTCGTTTCTTTTTATGGCTGAGTAATATTCTATTGCATATATGTGCTACCTCTTCTTTATCCATTCATCTGTTGATAGACATTTAGGTTGCTTCCATGTCCTGGCTATTGTAAATAGAGCTACAATGAATATTGTGGTACATGACTCTTTTTGAATTATGGTTTTCTCAGGGTATATGCCCAGTAGTGGGATTGCTGGGTTGTACGGTAGTTCTATTTTTCACTTTTTTTTTTTGCGGTACACGGGCCTCACACTGTTGTGACACCTCCTGCTGTGGAGCACAGGCTCTGGACGTGCAGGCTCAGTGGCCATGGCTCATGGGCCTAGCTGCTCTGTGGCATGTGGGATCCTCCTGGACAAGAGCACGAACCTGCGTCCCCTGCATCAGCAGGTGGACTCTCAACCACTGCGCCACCAGGGAAGTCCCTATTTTTCATTTTTTAAGGAACCTCCATACTGTTCTCCATAGTGGCTGTATCAATTTACATTCCCACCAACAGTGCAAGAGGGTTCCCTTTTCTCCACACCTTCTCCAGCATTTATTGTTTGTAGATTTTTTGATGATGGACATTCTGACCAGTGTAAGGTAATACCTCATTGTAGTTTTGATTTGCATTTCTCCAATGATTAGTGATGTTGAGCATCCTTTCATGTGCTTGTTGGCAATCTGTATATCTCTTTTGGAGAAATGTCTATGTAGGTCTTCTGCCCATTTTTGGATTGGGTTGTTTGTTTTTTGATATTGAGCTGTATGAGCTGCTTGTATATTTTGGAGATTAATCCTTTGTCAGTTGCTTCGTTTGAAAATATTTTCTCCCTTTCTGAGTGTTATCTTTTTGTCTTGGTTATAGTTTCCTTCACTGTGCAAAAGTTTTTAAGTTTCATTAGGTCCCATTTGTTTATTTTTGTTTTTATTTCCTTTACTCTAGGAGGTGGGTCAAAAAAGATCTTGCTGAGATTTATGTCAAAGAGTGTTCTTCCTATGTTTTCCTCTAAAAGTTTTATAGTGTCCAGTCTTATATTTAGGTCTTTAATCCATTTTGAGTTTATTTTTGTGTATGGTATTAGGGAGTGTTCTAATTACATTCTTTTACATGTAGCTGTCCCGTATTCCCAGCACCACTTATTGAAGAGATTATCTTTTCTGCATTGTATATTCTTGTCTCCTTTGTCATAGATTAGTTGACCATAGGTGCGTGGGTTTATCTCTGGGCTTTCTATCCTGTTCCATTGATCTATATTTATGTTTTTGTGCCAGAACCATATTGTCTTGATTACTGTAGCTTTGTAGTATAGTCTGAAGTCAGGGAGTCTGATTCCTCCAGCTCTGTTTCTTTCCCTCAAGACTGCTTTGGCTATTTGGGGTCTTTTGTGTCTCCATACAAATTTTAAGGTTTTTCATTCTAGTTCTGTAAAAAATGCCATTGGTAATTTGATAGGGATTACATTGATCAGTAGAGTGCTTTGGGTAGTACAGTCATTTTCACAATATTCTTCCAATCCAAGAACATGGTATATCTCTCCCTCTGTTTGAGTCATCTTTGATTTCTTTCATCAGTGTCTTATAGTTTTCTGAGTACAGGTCTTTTACCTCCTTAGATAGGTTTATTCCTAGGTATTTTATTCTTTTGGTTGCAATGGTGAATGACATGTTTTCCTTAATTTCTCTTTCTGATCTGTCGTTGTTAGTGTATAGGAATTCAAGTGATTTCTGTGCATTAATTTTGTATCCTGCAATTTTACCAAATTGATTGGTTAGCTCTACTAGTTTTCTGGTGGCATCTCTAGGATTATCTATGTATAGTATCATGTCATCTGCAAACAGTGATGGTTTTACTACTTCTTTTCCAATTTGTATTCGTTTATTCCTTTTTCTTCTCTGATTGCCATGGCTAGCACTTCCAAAACTATGTTAAATAAGAGTGGCGAGAGTGGGCATCCTTGTCTTGTTCCTGATCTTAGAGGAAATGCTTTTAGTTTTTCACCATTGAGAATGATGTTTGCTCTGGGTTTGTCATATATGACATTTATTATGAAGTAGGTTCCCTCTATGCCCACTTTCTGGAGAGTTTTTTTCATAAATGGTGTTGAATTTTGTCAAAAGCTTTTCCTGCATCTATTGAGATGGTCATATGGTTTTTATTCTTCAGTTTGTTACTATGGTGTATCACATGGATTGATTTGCATATATTGAAGAATCCTTGCATCCCTGGGATAAATCCCACTTGATCATTGTGTATGATCCTTTTAATGTGCTGTTGGATTCTGTTTGCTAGTATTTTGTTGAGGATTTTTGCATCTATATTCATCAGTGATATTGGTCTGTAATTTTCTTTTTTTGTAGTTTCTTTGTCTGGTTTTGGTATCAGGGTGATGGTGGCCTTGTAGAATGAGTTTGGGAGTATTCCTTGCTCTGCAATTTTTTGGAAGAGTTTGAGGACGGGTGTTAGCTCTTCTCTAAATGTTTGATAGAATTCACCTGTGAAGCCATCTGGTCCTGGACTTTTGTTTATTGGAAGATTTTAAGTCACAGTTTCAAGTTCATTACTTGTGATTGGTCTCTTCATATTTTCTATTTCTTCCTGGTTCAGTCTTGGAAGATTATACCTTTCTAAGAATTTGTTCATTTCTTTCAGGTTGTCATGTTATTGGCATAGAGTTGCTTGTAGTAGTCTCTTAGGATGCTTTGTATTTCTTCAGTGTCTGTTGTAACTTCTTTTTCATTTCTAATTTTATTGATTTGAGTCCTTTCCCTCTTTTTTTGATAAATCTGGCTAAAGGTTTATAAATTTTGTTTATCTTCTCAAAGAACCAGCCTTTAGTTTTATTGATCTTTGCTATTGTTTTGTTTGTTTCTATTTTATTTATTTCTGCTCTAATCTTTATGATTTCTTTCCTTCTACTAACTTTGGGTTTCGTTTGTTCTTCTTTCTCTAGTTCCTTTAGGTGTAAAGTTAGATTGTTTATTTGAGATTTTTCTTGTTTCTTGAGGTAGGATTGTATTGCTATAAACTTCCCTCTTAGAACTGCTTTTGCTGCATCCCATAGGTTTTGGATCATCGTGTTTTCATTGTCATTTGTCTCTATGTACTTTTTGATTTCCTCTTTGATTTCTTCAGTGATCTCTTGATTATTTAGTAGCGTATTGTTTACCCTCCATATGTTTGTGTTTTTTACATTTTTTCCCTGTAATTTATTTCTAATATCATAGTGTTGTGGTCAGAAAAGATGCTTGATATGATTTTAATTTTCTTAAATTTACTGAGGCTTGATTTATGACTCAAGATGTGATCTATCTTAGAGAATGTTCCATGTGCACTTGAGAAGAAAGTGTAATCTGCTATTTTTGGATGGAATGTCCTATAAATATCAATTAAATCTATCTGGTCTATTTTGTCATTTAAAGCTTTTGTTTACTTTTTAATTTTCTATCTGGATGATCTGTCCATTGGTGTAAGTGAGATGTTAAAGTCCCCCACTATTATTGCGTTACTGTCGATTTCCTCTTTTATAGCTGTTGGCATTTGCCTTATGTATTGAGGTGCTCCTATGTTGGGTGCATATATATTTATAATTGTTATATCTTCTTCTTGGATTGATCCCTTGATCATTATGTAGTGTCCTTCCTTGTCTCTTGTAATGTTCTTTATTTTAAAGTCTATTTTATCTGATATGAGTATTGCTACTCTAGCTTTCTTTTGATTTCCATTTTCATGGAATATTCCATTCCCTCACTTTCAGTCAGTATGTGTCCCTAGGTCTGAAGTGGGTCTCTTGGAGACAGCCTATATATTGGTCTTGTTTTTGTATCCATTCAGAGGGCCTGTGTCTTTTGGTTGGAGAATTTAATCCATTCACATTTAAGGTAATTATCGATATGTATGTTCCTATTACCATTTTCTTAATTGTTACGGGTTTGTTTTTGTGGGTCCCTTTCTTCTCTTGTGTTTCCCACTTAGAGAAGTTCCTTTAGCATTTGTTGTAGAGCTGGTTTGGTGGTGCTGAATTCTTTTAGCTTTTGCTTGCCTGTAAAGGTTTTGATTTCTCCATCGAATATGAATGATATCCTTGTTGGGTAGAGTAATCTTGGTTGTAGGTTCTTTCCTTTCATCACTTTAAATATATCATGCCACTCCCTCTGTCTTGTAGAGTTTCTGCTGAGAAATCAGCTGTTAATCTTATGGGACTTCCCTTGTATGTTATTTTTCATTTTTCCCTTGTTGTTTTTAATAATTTTTCTTTGTCTTTAATTTTTGTCAATTTGATTACTATGTGTCTCGGCGTGTTTCTCCTTGGGTTTGTCCTGCCTGGGATGCTCTGTGCTTCCTGGACTTGGGTGGCTATTTCCTTTCCCATGTTAGGGAAATTTTCAACTATAATCTATTCAAATATTTTCTCGGGTCCTTTCTCTCCCTCTTCTCCTTCTGGGACCCCTATAATGTGAATGTTGGTGAGTTTAATGCTGTCCCAGAAGTCTCTTAGGCTGTCTCCATTTCCTTTCATTCTTTTTTCTTTATTCTCTTCCACAGCAGTGAAGTCCTCAATTCTGTCTTCCAGGTCATTCATCTGTTCTTCTGCCTCAGTTATTCTACTATTGATTCCTTCTAGTGTATTTTTCATTTTAGTTATTCTATTGTTTATATTTGTTTGTTCTTTAATTCTTCTAGCTGTTTGTTCTTTAATTCTAGGTCTAGTTCTTTGTTAAACATTTCTTGCATCTTCTCAATCTTTGTCTCCTTTCTTTTTCCAAGGTCCTGGGTCATCTTCACTATCATTATTCTGAATTCTTTTTATGGAAGTTTGCCTATCTCCACTTCATTTAGTTGTTTTTCTTGGGTTTTATCTTATTCCTTCATCTGGTACATAATCCTCTGCCTTTTCATTTTGTCTCTCTTTCTGTGACTGTGGGTTTTGTTCCACAGGCTGCAGGACTGTAGTTCTTCTTGCTTCTGCTGCCTGCCCTCTTGTGGATGAGGCTATCTAAGAGGCTTGTGCACGTTTCCTGATAGGAGGGACTGGTGGTGGGTAGAGCTGGGTGTTGCTCTGGTGGGCAGAGTTCAGTAAAACTTTAACCCACTTGTCTGCTGATGGATGGGGCTGAGTTCCCTCCCTGTTGGTTGTTTGGCCTGAGGTAACCCAGCACTGGAGGCTACAAGATATTTGGTGGGGTAATGGTGGACTCTGGGAGGGCTCACGCCAAGGAGTACTTCCTAGGACCTCTGCTGCCAGTGTCCTTGTCCCCATGGTGAGCCACAGCCATCCCCCACCTCTGCAGGACACCCACCAAAACTAGCAGGTAGGTCTGGTTCAGTCTTCTATGGGTTCACTGCTCCTTCCCCCTGGTTCCTGATGTGCACATTAGTTTGTGTGTCTCCTCCAAGAGTGGAGTCTCTGTTTCCCCCAGTCCTGTCGAAGTCCTGCAATCAAATCCCGCTAGCCTTCAAAGTCTGATTCTCTGGGAATTCCTCCTCCTGCTGCCAGGCCCCCCGGTTGGGAAGCCTGACGTGAGGCTCAGAACATTCACTCCAGTGGGTGGACTTCTGTGGTATAATTGTTCTCCAGTTTGTGAGTCACCCACCCAGCAGTTATGGGATTTGAGTTTATTGTGATTGTGCCCCTCCTAACATCTCACTGCAGCTTCTACTTTGTCTTTGGATGTGGGGTATCTTTTTTGGTGAGTTCCAGTGTCTTCCTGTCAATGATTGTTTAGCAGTTAGTTGTGATTCTGGTGCTCTCACAAGATGGAGTGAGTGCATGTCCTCCTACTCTACCATCTTGAACCAATCTTCTCCATTAATATCTTGATAGTAGTTACTCACAAGTATGTATTCAGTCACTTGTTTTAATTAAAGATTATTCATTTCTCTGAATAATTTTGTTTATGTAGCATAATTAAAGGGAACAAAATATAACTTAATCACATTGAAACTCCTTGTAAATTTGCTAAAGATAATCTTACTTTGGGTTTAATATCATAATGATTGTTATATGCAAATATGTATGTTGTTTCCTAGAAAAAAATCCATTTTTTCACCATATTTTAATATACTTTAGTGAGCTTGAAGTTTGCATCTTAAATATCATAGGTTAAATTGAAACATGTGAAACAGTGTAAGAAAATGCTCACATCTCTTGGCTTAGAAATAACAGCAATTTTCAAGTTCAAGCAGGAAGTTCTATAGGATTCCACATTTAGAAATGTACTACTTGCAGCCAGTTGCTCTATACTTTCAAAATTATTATTACTTCAACTAAGATCGTCTTTTGAAATTGTAGAATTCTAGGGTAAATACCATGGGATATATCGTAAAAGATTGTTTTCTAATTCTTGGAAGGAATATGACAAACACTTCATGTAAAAGATGTATTGGTGTGTATCCTTTAACAAGAATGAAGAAGAAAGACTCAAGTCAGAGGATGTTTTTGGGGCCAGGGGAACTGGGAGAAGGAGTGAGTGGTAATCTTTGGACTTCCTCAGGGAGGGGTAACATTAACATTTGCTGCCTGACTTCTAAGATGTC
This sequence comes from Mesoplodon mirus, assembly GCF_964341445.2. NCBI lineage: Eukaryota > Metazoa > Chordata > Mammalia > Artiodactyla > Ziphiidae > Mesoplodon > Mesoplodon mirus. The sequence continues at coordinate 155,086,616 of NC_138980.1, forward strand.
ATCAGAGAACCTCTAATTCTGTGACTCTGGGATCCAGAAAATGGAATGATTATTACTTTGCCTTCCCTCTATACATTAGAAAAATGATGACAGTGAATATTATTTCTATTGATAGATCCCCTGATACTGTGCTAAGTATTTTACATGTATTTAAAAAGTGCCATATGCAATATATATATTTTCAAATAGTATAACTGAACCAATAACAAAGAAAAGGGTTTAAACTCTTTGCTTATAGACCATAACTCATTTTGTACTATCAAGATCCCCAAATCCCACAGTATTATATAGCTTTGTCAATTCTATGTTAATTACAACAATTATTCTTAAATCTGGATAATTCTCTAGCTTGGGTGGTTGGAGGTGGTTCCCCAGACAAGCTGACCTCTGCATCTGTTTTCCTGCAGTTCATGCAACTGGGGAGGGAGAAGCAGAGAGGTCCCTGTCCCTTCCTCAAACATCCATACTCAATCCACAAGCCTACACATTTTCTGGAGGCTGTTCCCCCAACTTTAAATATCTTCTGTATCCTTGACATCCAGTCACTCTTTACTTCTTTCAATTCCTCCCTCCGAGGTGTTTTTCCACACAATTTTCCTGACCAACCTCATTGCACATTGATTCGCCTTTGCTTTGCATTCTTGAGCACTTTTATCAAGTTCAGATTCTGTTCCAGAGGAACACCTAGAAAGAAGTTTATACTTTCTTCTTCTTTGCTTGCCTTTTCAAATTACACTCTAGGTCCCTAGGGCAAGTGGTTTTCCTTTTACACCTACTTAAAAATATATATATATATATATACATAATTATCACCCTTCTCCTTTACCTCCCTTTTTTTCTCTCTTCCTTCCTCTTCCTACCATACTTTGAAAGCTGTTGTATGCTACCAAACTCTGAAAATAGATAAATGTATCAGTTGACATCTTTTAGTCTCAACAGTTTCTAGAGTCACTCAACAGTTTCTAGAGTCAATCTTCTAAGACATACGTATGTCAAGTTATAGCTGATATTTGTAATTTATGTTTAAACTTTTAGTTGAAGTGCAAACTCTGATTTTGAGGTTGGATCCAAGAATGTATTACGATTATCACCATGAATACTAAGGTCCTTTCTGAAAGGGATTATGAGTGGTTGATAATTTTCCGCCTACTCAAATGCTCACCAAAACTTTTAATTTTGACCAACTTCTAGTCACCCTCGTTTAGGATTAAAACAAATTATACTTCATATACTTCTTCTTATTTTATATGTAAACAATATGGATAAAATGAAGAGCAAAAGCAACTTTGAAGAAGGAAATACATAATAAAAAGACACTGTAAGCCCACACAAAGGGAAAGAGGATGGAATCTACCTGACTGAAAGACTGAAGGGATTTCATGAGCTGGCTTTATACAACTGAGATTTTTTCCTGTACCAGCTGATGGCCATATTTTTTTGACCTGCTGCTTCCTGCCTAAATGCTGCCAACCTGAGTTGGTGTTCATCCACTGCTGTAGTGTGTGCCTTTATATCTTGGAGGTGTAGACCCACTCAAGCTGATTATATGAGGTGACACTTGCTAGGGTAGGGGTCTACCCAGGGAAATGGTTACACCTGTTTCACCCACTGGGCTTAGAAAGGAAGTCTTCAGACTTAAAGTAAAGTAATACTCTTTTGACTAATGAAATCTAATGTGGTTTTCTGGGAATACTGAACTTTAAAAAAATAAGTGAAGTATAACCATTATGAAAGTGAAATTGTGTTAGTACTAGACAAATGTCAGTTGACTATTCTCCAGGGAAAAGTAATGATTTTTCCAGTAAGTAGGAGATGTTACAAGATAAACCTCTTTATGAGAGGCAACTTAGTTTAGTGAGAAGGGGCAAAACCTTTGAACCTGAAGAGTCCTGATTGATATGTGACCATAGGCAAGTTCTCAACTGCTTGTGACTCAGTATCCTGACCTATGAAGTGGAGATGATAATCCTACATGTTCTGTCAGAATTACTTGTGCTATCAACTGATGGAATTCATTGATGAATATCTATAAGTAGAAAGATCCCAAATTAAAAAAAAAGCCTGTGTAGATGCTACAGAGCCATAATAATAAAATGTGAAAGGAAATCAAGAATTTGTGCGCAGAAAATAGCATGTACACTTACATGTGAACAGATTAATTAATTAATCAATCAAGCAAATATGTGTTGACAAAGGTTCTGCTCTTGGTCTATGAAACATTGAGGGAAAAGGCAAACATAAAAGGGAAATTCTCTACTCCCTGGTCTCCCTTCCCAGACTAGTGGGGGAGACAGAAACACAAACTCAGAATCCCAGTACAAAACTTAAACTAGAAGTATGCACAAAGACGGTCTCTCAACTGCCAGACGGAGTAATACTCAAATTTACCCACCTGCCAGCCAGGGGCAGGGAGGGCAGGAGAGGAGAAGTATCAGGGATGAGGGTCACCGCACTGCCAATATATTAGCCACTGTTTTGCTCTGTTTAATTCAGATCTATGTTGTATGAAACAAATATAAGATAAATTAGAATGAAATAAGGGCTTGTTTTAGTGCCACACAATCCCAGAGGGCTGTTTTACTTGTGGACAGGTGATGGCCATCCTGGTTAATCTTAACCTTATTTTGTGCTCTTTTCATAATAATTACTTTTCCTACCTTTGGGTGCTATCTCTAAGAACTGATCCCGAAGTTTGCCAAGTCGTTCGATGGTCAGGGTGCCATTTTCTTCCCTTTCTACAGGTGGAGGGCGTATCGGAGGAGACAGGTCTGGAAAGACTTTTATATCGCCGTTAATGCAGAAGTCTTCTTGGTCTAAATAAAGTGCATTCTGGATTCTGGTTGAAGTTTCAATGTGATAGCGAGCTACCTCAGTTAATTTTTCCACACTGAAAGTGGAAAAATGAATAGGGTTATCCCCATTAAAAATACTCTCAGATTAATAGTGTTTGCTTATTAGATATACACACAGAGTTAACACACTAGAAAATTTAGAAAATTTGGCTAAGCTAGAAAATTCAATCCGCATGATTAAAAAATTCTAATTTCTCCTCAAAGCCGTTTGTAAAAAAGCAGGGTCTAAATAAATAAATGTAGATTAGAAATAAAATACATGCTCGTTCAGGGCTAAGAGTTATACATTTTATACAAAGCTGAGCAAAAAGAGACTCTACTAAAATGGATTTATTAGTATTAGAACATATTTTACTATATAAACGATTATGTCAATAGATATATTCATTTTAAGTATGAACCAGAATAAGGTTATATGACAGAAAAGCCTGTAAAATATGACTGCTCGAATAACACATTTATTTGGAATTGGGACAAATTGTATGTAAAGTGAATCAAATTTGATAATGGATGTCTAGAAAAGTGGCTTTTCTCTAACTTTATAACAAGGAGTTTGATGTTATTGAAGACACATTTGACAGAGTGGACTCTGACGAGATAACCCATTGAAATTGCTTTGCTATCTTCACAGAGAGTAACAATTCCCAGCTAAATCATGTGGTATAAGCAGCAGTAGTTGTGGTGCAACCTTGTGGTGCAGTGGGAAGAGCCCTGGAAGCTGAGCTCTCATTGCAGACCCCTCTCCAGCAATGGGTCCTTGGGAAGTGACTCAAGCTCTCTGATTTCCTCATCTTTGCAATGGAGCCCAAAACACACAACTCCATACCTTATGGTTATTCATGTGAAATCACATAGGGCATAGATTTAGGCTGTACTGGGGATTACAGTTATGGCCTTAATTAAAGGTCACTTTAAAGGTCAGAGAAATTTTATACATAAGTACAATATCACTGTATTACAGAAAGAATCTTATTTATATCTTGCAATAAAGATTGAACATGGCAGAAAAATGCATATTTAATCTGCTTTTATATAACTCTGGAACACCAAATATTTGTATACTGAAAATTAAAAATATATATAGTCACTTTCTTTCAAAAGACAATCTGGAATTTAATTCCAGCATACTGTATTTGTGAGTGTCCATATAGTTTGTATTATCCAGGTACTTTTTGTTTGATGGTGTTTATGTTCTGGAAGCAAAGGAAAAGGGTACTGGATAGCTACAGAGCTTGTAGCCCTGAGTGAGGAGGGACTCCAAATGTAGACACCCAGCCAGAACCAGCACAGCGAAATAAGTGTGCCATCTAGTGGAAGGTTACCAAGAGTAACCTTCTCAGAAAGGGTGGGCGGGCGGGGGCTAGGGAAATCCTATGAAAATGGAAAGTGGGATTTGAAGTTCAAAGGGATCTGCTAGGTCGCACTGTTCCTTTTTCTTCTTATCACTGGAGAATTTTTGCAAGAACCAAAAGAGAAAGCATAGCTTGACAGTCCTAGGTTTTAATTTCTTGTGGCCATTTTCAGAGGTCAGATATATATATATATATCTGACCTCACACACATGCACAAAATAAATCTGAGAAATATGAGTTCATCTGATAAAAAAAATAAACTTGGCCACGTGCCTCTTGATGTGGCCCCAAGGATGGATGCTGTGAACCCTAAGAATGAAGAAGATATGCTTTCATTTGTAGGCAACAGGCAGAGAACAGAACTGAACATCACTGCTTCACAATGCTGATGAGTAACTGACAAATTATTTTAGGCACTACTGCAGTGAGGTTACCAGGCCGAGGGGTATGTGTGTGTGTTTTACTATAGAGCAACAGATACAAACAACTAGGCTGAGAATTTTACAACAGAACTTTCATTTTGAGACAAGGACTGGAGAAAACAAACTCTAACAACTGTCTTCTAGCTGGCTGATGTTGCTTCTGAGAATACTTGCTATTTGTATACTATGTATGCCACAACTTCCAAATTTTCAGTAAATGTTTACTGCAAACTGTAGTGTATCACAGAATCTAGATCTAGTAGAAACCTTTAAAATAGCCTGGTTGGAGTGTTTTCTTTTATAGTTGAGGCCGATGGGGCCCGAAGTGATTAGGCATGCTGTAATATGTGGACGAGGAGAGATTCTCCATCTCCTGGACCATCAGGTTTCCTGACTCTCCATTGAGGGCTGTTTCCGCCCTGCTGAGCTGCCTCTTTATGCCTTTCAGGGGAGAATTAAGAGGATGAGACTTGCTGTCCCTCACTAGCAATGAGGATCTGGAAAGCCTTTGGAACCCAATAGAAAAGTAGAACTCGCTGTCACAAGGGAATCGGCCTAACGGGTAAAACATTCCTGTGAATGACTTCATCTCGCATTCATTGGCCCTGACTAATAAGAAGTCTGGCATTAGAAAGATATGAAACATTATACTACTTCTAAAAAATATTTTTAAATTGCTTATAGTTTTACCTTGTAAACTAAGGTCCTCACTGGGCAGTGTGAAAACCAAATTCATAAATAATGTGCAATAGTGTCCTTTGATACATGACTTACTATTGTTAAAAAGAGGCAACACAAATGCATATGTGATTTCCTAAAAGGTCAAGATTTCTATTTGTAAATGCAATTCAAATTTGTAAACACCTTAAAAATCTTTGTCAAGTTTGGTCTTCAGGAAGTAACAAAGTAAATATTTTAAAATATTTTAAAAAGTCACGCAGTACTTTACCTGGCCATTTCATTCAAGTACCTCTCACCGAGCCACTTTCCCATGAGTTTATATACATCAACGGCCTTTGTTACTAACTCTTCCAGGAAAGCCAATGCTTTTACCTTGATCAGTTCAAGTCTGAACTGTGTAGCTACCTCTATTTAAAAAGAGAAACAAACATTTTTTACACGTTTTATATGCCATACATTTTCTGATTAGCCAAATTCAATTTTAAACAAATTACGCTTTAGTCTGTGAAACTTTAGGCATACGCTTGATATACCAGTATGGATAACTATACCCTATCCATCTCAGAAACAAAACAATGCGTGGTTAGAATCATTTGACAGTTTATTTAAACCAAAACTATAATCCATCTTTACACGTAATTGCACTTTATTGCAATATACCCTTTGATAAATTGGAATGGGAAAACACAAATAGATAATTTCTGAATTTCAAAAAGGGGGAGGGTACTAAGTCTCTGGATCTCCCATCTTTAGAACCTTGGGAAGGTGACGCCATCATCCTTCTCAGCACAGGTGACAGGAGGGTGAAGCCCATGGTCCCAGCACCCACTGATGTTCTGGGCACACAATGAGGTCTGTGGATTTTCCTCTAAAATATCTGTCCAATCTTTCTTCCTTGCTTTTTCTATCACCACGTTTGGGCACTGCTTTATGTCTACCTCAACTACAGCAACCGCCTCCGTCCTGCTTTCTCCAAGTCCCTTTCCCCACCTCAAATCCAAATCCACTTCCACCCGCCCCAGAGTAACCCAGCTCACCTGCTCATGTGCTCACAGGTGCCTTCTGCTCAGAATTCTTCACTAGGTCCCAGTCACCATAAGGGAAATGTAACTTTCTGGGCAGGGCCTATGCGACCCTCCACCTCCCTGATCACTCCTTCCCAGAATGTGCCTCAGACTCCACAGCTACCTCCCACTAGTCACCTAGTTCTCCTCCCCCATCCCTGCCCCCGCTGTCCCCTGCGCACATTTCCCACATTCTTCCAGTTCTTCTCAAGCATGAATTCACCTTCTCGGAAGTCTTTCTTGACTCCCGCCATGCTTCCTTTGTCCTGTCTGCCTAATTCCAGTATCACAACATATTATAAGTGATTGTTTGCATTTCTCTTCCTCTAGATTGGGTTTTATTTTTGTTTGTTGTTTTGTGTTTGTATATATACGTGTATATTTCTTTCAACTACTACAGGATCTGGCACATAGTGGAAACTCAGTGAACATTTACTATATAAATGAGTGAATTTAGCTACACTAGGGACCACGTATGGAATGAACTGAAGGATGAAGCATACTTAGCTACTGATAGCAGATGTGGGGACGGGCAACAGGACAAGCATCATGTGTCCTGACTTCCTGTGTTCAACATCCTTCAGATTTTACTCTTGGAATTATGAAAGCAGGTGGTAGGAGGATGGAGAGAGGGAGAAAAGGAGAGAAGCAAGGGATGGAAAGCATCTTTAGTAGTTAATTGTTTGAGTAGTTAATGGGTCCCAGCTTACCCAATGCTGTATTTTTATGGTTTTGACATCTAGTTTATTGACCATGGTTTCTTTCCAATAAGGATACTTTGGCTCAATTTCTTGATCTTTTCAAATTCCATTTTGAATTTATTATAAGACAACTGGAAGAGCCAGAAGGAGACCATGTCTTGTAAAATTGTTGCTCTCTTTAGAGAAGGAGGCCCTTGAACATTATCGATCTATGGCTGGCTCTTCTGTGGCCCCTGCTCCCAAGAACTCACTTTCAGGACCCATTAGCCTTTAGGCAGGGTTTACTTTCCTAATGAGGCCTAAATTCTATTTTTTTTTTACATCTTTATTGGAGTATAATTGCTTTACAATGGTGTGTTAGTTTCTGCTTTATAACAAAGTGAATCAGTTATACATATACCTATGTCCCCATATCTCTTCCCCCTTGCATCTCCCTCCCTCCCACCCTCCCTATCCCACCCCTCTAGGTAGTCACAAACCACCTAGCTGATCTCCCTGTGCTATGCGGCTGCTTCCCACTATTCTTATTATAATATAGGAGCACCTCCTTAGGTAGCCCCAAGCTTTCTTTCAGCCTGTAAAATCACACCAAGTCTAAAATACTGCTTTTGTTTCTTTTCTTTGAGATTTTAATTACTGCTGGTGCTCTCCTAACCTCTTCTCAAATTCCCTTTTTGAGATCTCAGCAGACAGTCATACGACAGTCAGATCTAGTCTTCATACGGTCACATGAAAACAGCCAACTGAATGTTGTACCTTTCAGTTAGTTTGCTTTGTGTCCTCATAGAAAAAAGCCAGCCAGGGGCTGTTTGCTTATTGGTCTGTTTTCTACCTAAAAGTATCATCTTAGTTCTTTCCAATTGCTACCTTCAAATTGCAGGGCAGCAAGATGTTCTTCCTTTATTCTGAGCCTCAGTTTGTTTTTCATTTCCATTTCTTCAACCTCCTCTGCTGTTACTATTACAGGAGTGGTTCCTGCCGTAGGTGGGGATTTACCTGAAAGGGCAATGAAACGTGCTGAGTTACCTGCCAACATACAAGTGGACACGAAGGGACTTGGATAAAATGAGTACAAAGTGGAGTGTGTAGGGCAATACACGTCTGGTGATTTGGAAAGGAGAGACCCCGGTCCAGACAGTGTGAGTGATGAAATATTGATAATCTTCCCTTGAGAATTCTCCATGTGGTGTCTGGCTGGACACATATAATAATACCCTATTCGTCTAGCATCATGGAAAAATGAGGTGTGTGGCTCGTGCAGACAGGGTTACAGACACCAAAGAGGATGCAATTTAGTGTTTGGGGACAGAAATTAGCAAACCACAACATAGCGTTGGCCACCTGGAGAAGTACCACTTCACAAGGGATACTTGTATTGGCCAAGTGTTTCTCAGGTCCTCAAGAGAAGATCAGAGAATAACCTCAAGCAGATATGGTGGAAATGTAGCTGATGTTCAAGAATTCGTAATCTACTTCATTGTCTTTTAACTAGTGCTTAAATACAAGTATTTTAATGATTACACATGAGAATTAGAAAATAAGAATTTGTCAGTGTTTAGGCTTCCCTGGTGGCACAGCAGTTAAGAATCCACCTGCCAATGCAGGGGACATGAGTTCGAGCCCTGGTCTGGGAAGATGCTGCAGAGCAACTAAGCCCATGTGCCACAACTACTGAGCCTGCGCTCTAGAGCCACGAGCCACAACTACCGAAGCCTGAGCGCCTAGAGCCCGTGCTCCGCAACAAGAGAAGCCACTGCAATGAGGATCCCGTGCACCGCAGTGAAGAGTAGCCCCTGCTCACCACAACTAGAGAAAAGCCCGTGCGCAGCATCAAAAGACCCAACGCAGCCAAAACATTAAATAAATAAATAAATAAATAAAAGAATTTGTCAGTGTTTGAGAATTTGCCCATAAGAAATGGCAGTGAGATTCTAGCTGCAGGCCCAGCTTGTACTATTCTACTTAGTTCAATAAATCTTTCTTGAAGGTCTGATCTCAAGGGGTTCAAATTTTGGGAAGAAAAATGTAAACAAAAATTATAATAAGATGTGTTAACTTCAATAGTGAACGTAAGTATAAATTACAGATGCAAGAGCCCTTAATCTCTCTGGGTTTCTGTTTTAACATCTGTAAAATTAAGAGATTGGACCCAACCAATTATTCCATTGTAGTAAATGGAAGCATTTCCTTCAATGATGCTTATTTCCTTTATGTTCCCCATCTGAAATGGACCAAGGTCACCTGTTCTTTACTGTGGGGTTACCCTTTCCTTGGCTTCAGAGGTCACCACCTCCCCCAACCCCTATCCTGAGGGCTTTGTCTTAACTCCTACTCTAGCTGCTTGGATGGACTCCACCTGGAAAGCATTTTCTACCCCTCAGAGGGAGTGAGATAACTGCACTCTCCAGGGACCTCTACCTCCCCCATAAAGAACAATGATCAGTCACATGTCTGTCTCTGCCATTAGACTACAGTCCTATCAAGGCAGGGACCACGTTTCTGTTTTTTTTTAAGTTTACCACTGTGTCCTTAGTACCCATCCTCATCATGTTCTGCCTGGCAGGGGCCTAACAACACATCAGGAGCAACTGATCAGTGGAAGGACTTTTGCTCCTGTGCTTCCCTCTCTTCCTCTCTTGCCTCAAGTCACTACAAAAATGCACACGTGGAAACATTCAGAGGGGAGGGTAATGTTTGTGGTAGAGCCCACCCTTTCCCCTTTTCATTCCATCCTGCCTGGAGGCTGAGTTTTAGGTAGGAGGCCTCCAGGAGAGAAGGACTTGCTTGAATGAAACCTGAAACCTGAATTAAACCTGAAACTTACATACTCAGAATTAGCTTTTAACCCTTTCTTGATTAAGGCAGCCAGTGTCAGCCCCCTTGCACACACTTTTTCAGATTACATAGTGTCATCTTGGAGTTCTTTTCACATGTTCAAAACTGCCTTTGAGATTGATTTCACCCTGGATACACTTGGCTATTTGGGTAAATGCTGACATGGAGAATGTTTGCCAGCTAACACTCCGGTTCACAGGAGACTGGGTCTCGAAGTAAAACCTAATGAACAGCATTCTAGTAGCTCAGAGGCTCATGTGCCTGGTTAAGTGCTTGTTCTCCACCAAGGAGAGGTTAAGCATCCAGGGTTCTGGATGCTAAAGCCATGAATACCTTTTCCTTTCTTGTCCTCTTTTTTTTTCTTGGGTGGCTCCTTTTTCACTTTTTTATTTGCAGCTACCTGAGGAGGTTTTTCTTTTGCGTCTGCTGTCTGGTTTTCTTTTTCTTCTTCCATGAGTCTCTGATGAATTTCAGCAGCCACCTGGTTGTATAAGAGCAACATTTCAGTTAATACAACATTTATGAAAGACGATAGCTATTTGGATTTAGCCATCACCCAATTCCATTGAAACCTCATTCTACAGCAAACATGCCATGTACTCAATCTTTACAGAAGATTTAAAAGATTCTACTTAAATGGAAACCTGTCCCTGTCCCAAGAGCTTCCTGAGGCCACCTGTGTGGAGGCCACTCACTTTCTCAAGCCCTGCCTGCCATTCGTCTTTAGTTACACAAACATTTCTTTCTTTTTAATCTCAGACCCTATGGGTTTAACACCCACTATTCTTCCAAGTGCCTCTTATTTCTTGGCCTTCAACCTGGGGCATTCCTCTATATCATCGTTTCTCAGGGTTTTTTTCATTATTGATTGTTTTTAAGTCAGTTTCTCCTAACCACATTCCCCTTCCTGATATTTTAATACTGCAGAAGGGTATCTGCCTATGTATTTTATGTGTGTCTGTGCTTCATACATAAAATTGGTGAGAATTTTTCATGTCCTCCAACCAAGTTTTTGGGGCACATGTCCTGTATTAATTGGGCTCATGGACACTTGAATCCTGGGCTTCCATTCTATTCTAACACTAGACATTACCCCAGCAAGGTGCAGTGTTCTTGAGGATGACCTGTCCCAAAAGCTAACTGCATCGCAGCTTCTTAACTTCCTCTACTTGGGGGAAATTTCAACTTCTCTTCATATCAGCACCCTCCTTTCACTCTCATAGATTTCCTGGTATGAGAGAGTAGTTGTGTGGTCACAATACAATAGCTGATGAAGGGCAGAGAGGGAGGTGTGTGAAGTGCTGCTGGGATCCCTCCATCTTGCCTATGAGGCTGGCTCTGCTCTGCAGGCAGCAGGAAAACCTTGTCTTGGGGCTTGTACAGCTGGGGCTGTGCCTGCAGTTAGAAAGACTGGACCTTTTGAACCATGTTTTTCTCTGGATATATGCCCAGGAATAAGATTGAATTTGAAAAAGAATAAATACATGTATATGTATAACTGAATCACTTTGCTGTACACCTGAAACTAACACAACATTGTTAATGAACCATGCTCCAATCCATATTAAAAAAATAAAAAAGAGAAAGACTGGACCTGCTAAAATAAGTTCACCTGCCCCTGGTGAGGTGAAGGGTGTTTATGGCTGTAAATCTGAGAAATGAGAGCTGAGACGAGACTCCCAAAATGAAGAACGAAAACCCGCACACACCATGGGGGCAGTAGCAACATATGGTTGAAAACTTAAAAATCTCAGTAAGGCAACTGGTGAGGAAATGGAGGTCCATGGGAGTTTATTTATTTATTACAGTGCTTACTATGTCCAAGCCTGATGTTATTTCTGGGGAGAATTGGGTGAGTGGCCCAGAGGAGATACAGGAAGTTGGATAGAGGTGACTAGAAAGATGAAAAAGGCACAATCTAATCTCTACTCTCAAAGAAGCTTGCAGTCCTGCGGGTGCGATAGACCAGCCAATTCCTGTCCTCTCCAGATTCCCACCACGCTTCATACCCATGGCTCAGCATATCACTCTCCCCAACTGTTCTACAAGTGTTAAATCTTGTCCCCAATCTCCAAATGAAATGAACGCTCCAGAGGGCTGAGCCAGCCCTGCTTCTTGGTTTTCTCCATAGCTTTTATCATCTGTGCTATGCTCGTAGAAGATGCCCAGGAAATGCTTATTGATTGATGGAATTTCTTTTAAAATAATCATATGCTACAGAATACAATCACAGCTTCTTCATTATTAACAGAACTTGGAGGGATGCAGAAATGTTTCAGAGAGCAAGGCAGGTTTTTTTGTGGGTGTGTATGCATTTTTTTAATCAGATGTTCTTTTGATAAAAATGGATTTCATGATATATACTGTACTTTCAACTTCTTGGTAAAGCTGAAAGCAGACTTGTTAACATTCTCCCCTAAATTGCAAGCAATTCATTTTTGAATGAGTTCTTGCAAACCACAGTGAGTTAGTAATTTCCTTTAAAATTGGATTTTTCTCCTCTGTAAACAACCTTGTGATGATAATTATCATCATCCACATTTTTCTGGTCCACTTCCCTCAAACACCTCTGGGTCTCTCAAAAATTAACATAATTCACAGTACATCCAGCAATCTAGCTTGTAAGGCTGAAGAAACTCTAGAAATAATGCTTTGACGCTGTGAGTGTTAAACATGACTTATTTCTTTGAAATAATTGCATACCTGCTAATTACAAGAAAGTTTTACTAAAAATTAACATAATATACTAAATGACTAGCTCTTGGTAAAACTGCTGTGTAGCGAAAAGCCCGTGTTAAAGTGCTCTCATTCCAATTGCCCTGATCTCAGCTGGCCCTGTTCTCCCTGTAGCAGTTTACTGAGTCAGGCCTGTCTCATCTGAAAGTCAAAGTTCACTTAAAGACATGTAATATCAAAGTCATAAAAGTCTATTAGAAATATAAAAGCAGGACGCAAATGTAATTATTAGGAATATTAATTACTGAACAATCCTTCCTCCTATGCTTTCTATGTGGTTTTCAAAGGTTCACAAGCAAAGTGGTACAGTTTTGAATAAATTCTTAATATAATAATCTATTATATTTAATTTCTAAAAAGCTTTCATATACATTATTTCATTGGATCTTTCCAACCATTCAAGAAAGGAAAGATAAGGTAGAATGTCTCCCATGTTATAGATAAAGAATCGAAGACTCAGAGCGGTTAAGTGATTTTCCTAAAATCACACAGCTTAAACAAGAAGTGTAGGGCTTCCCTGGTGGCTCAGTGGCTGAGAGTCCGCCTGCCGATGCAGGGGACACGCGTTCATGCCCCGGTCCGGGAAGATCACATGTGCTGCAGAGCAACTGGGCCCGTGAGCCATGGTCGCTGAGCCTGCGCGTCCGGAGCCTGTGCTCCACAACGGGAGAGGCCGCAGCAGTGAGAGGCACAGGTACCGCAAAAAAAAAAAAAAAAACAAAAAACCAAAAACCAAGAAGTGTAGCCAGTGCTCTTTGTGCTGTATGATATCTCCTTCTAATAATCTAATATTTAAAATCTCATTTTCCCAGGTAATTTTAATGGGATTCATAAGACTTGTAAGTTGGCTTTATGTTCAATTAAAAGTAAGGATAATAATTCATCTCCTTTTTTTTAGAACTTCTAGATCCGGTTTCCCACTCTCTGGTGCTTGGTAGTCATAGTCTTTGTGGTGCTCCTCCTTGCCATGACCATCATCATTTATATGAACATTCGTGTCACCAGCATTGTGGCAGCAGCATCTCAGGAATGTACTGAGGACTCAGCATTGTGTTAGATGTGGGCATTATGCTAGGTGTAGTGGATACAGAAAGTCTTAGAACCTAGTTAAGTATTCAGGAAAACATTAATAAGGTAAAAATCACAAACAATAACCTAGATACGAAGGGTCAAAAGTGGGAGAGACACTAAATGCTACAAGGATTAGAAGAGCATGCAATCAGAGAAGGCTCAGGCTTCAGGAAACAGACAACCACCTGGTTGGGAATCAAGGGAGGAACTAGTTCTGAAGACTTAAAGAAAGTATAGGCTGAATTTCTGACTTTAAAACTGGAAAATCTGGCCCCACTGGACCCCATTCTTAAATGGCAAGGTTGGCTAGGAGCCTCTCTAGATGGGGTTGTTACTTCCACTTGGCCACCATCCCACTCCACCCTATTGCCTTATACTTAACCCATCTCATTGACATTTCCTGCTTGGCCCTGTAGAGCCCTGCACTTGGAACCCTGGGCCAGCATAGAAAATAATCTAAACGTTGGTTCACTCCTTTCTTGACCTCATATATTTGCTGATTGAACGGTTTCACTTCTTATTTCTTTCAGAAAAAAAGAAAAAAACTTCTGGGAGGTATAGATTTATGTTGTGAACATTGTGTAAATTTTCTGTTCATAGCATATTACCAAGCTTGGAATTTAATGAATGGGTATTACTGAAAGGAAATGTAGTAACCAGCACTGCTTACCATGTGAGATATTGCTAAAGAAGACTGCTGCCACGTGTCCATCACCATCTTCTCATCGGCCTCAAAGTTCAACTCTATGTTTTCCAGTGAGAAATCGATCTTGCCCTTCAGTATGGCTTTTGTTTTTGGTTTGGATAAAGCTGACTCTGTAGAACTGGGTCTTTGAGGAACTAGGGGAATTCTTGGGAAAACCAACAAAAAAGAAATATAAAGATTTTATTTAACACAATCCTATTTTTGTGTCCATGTTACTTGGTGAATTTCATTGTCCTGCTTTAATCTCAATTTTCAAAGTTTTCTTGGAAGAACTCTTTAGATGGAGAAAGGACTATGAAAGGCTGTATTATGGTCTACACCTCCTAGAGAAATGGAAATAAAAACAAAAATAAACAAATGGGACCTAATGAAACTTAAAAGTTTTTGCACAGCAAAGGAAAACATAAACAAGACAAAAAGACAGTCCTCAGAATGGGAGAAAATATTTGCAAATGAAGCAACTGACAAAGGATTAATCTCCAAAATTTACAAGCAGATCATGTAGCTCAATATCAAAAACTCAAAACAACCCAATCCAAAAACGGGCAGAAGACCTAAATAGACATTTCTCCAAAGAAGATATACAGATTGCCAACAAACACATGAAAGGATGCTCAACATCACTAATCATTAGAGGAATGCAAATCAAAACTACAGTGAGATATCATCTCAAACCAGTCAGAATAGCTACCATCAAAAAATCTGCAAACAATAAATGCTAGAGAAGGTGTGGAGAAAAGGAAACTCTCTTGCACTGTTGGTGGGAATGTAAATTGATACAGCCACTGTGGAGAACAGTATGGAGGTTCCTTAAAAAACTACAAATAGAACTACCATATGGCCCAGCAATCCCACTTCTGGACATATACCCTGAGAAAACCATAATCCAAAAAGAGTCATGTACCACAATGTTCATTGCAGCTCTATTTACAATAACCAGGACATGGAAGCAACCTAAGTGTCCATAAACAGATGAATGGATAAAGAAGATGTAGCACATATATACAACAGAATATTACTCAGCCATAAAAAGAAATGAAATTGAGTTATTTGTAGTGAGGTGGATGGACCTAGAGACTGTCATACAGAGTGAAGTAAGTCAGAAAGAGAAAAACAAATACTGTATGCTAACACATATATATGGAATCTAAAAAAAAAAAACTAAACTAAACTGGTTCTGAAGAACCTAGGGGTAGGACAGGAATAAAGACGCAGACATAGAGAATGGACTTGAGGACACGGGGAGGGGGAAGGGTAAGCTGGGATGAAGTGAGAGAGCGGCATGGACATATATACACTACCAAATGTAAAATAGATAGCTAGTGGGAAGCAGCCACATAGCACAGGGAGATCAGCTTGGTGCTTTGTGACCACCTAGAGGCGTGGGATAGGGAGGGTGGGAGGGAGTTGCAAGAGGGAGAAGATATGGAGACATATGTATATGTATAGCTGATTCACTTTGATATAAAGCAGAAACTAACACATCCTTGTAAAGCAATTATACTCCAAAAAAGATGTTAAAAAAGAAAAAAAAATGTTTTATGGTCTAGAAAGTCTAACAAGAGGAACTAGAGACAAGCAATGCTAAAACGTAATTTTTAGGTCTAATTCTCAGTAATTATGAGGAGGGGGATTAAACAATGGCAATTATGAAGAAATGCAATTTTGAAATTTATCTGGGATATAAACTTCTGACAAGATATAAATCAGTCATGAAAAGCAAACCAATAGAACTGGACGTCACTTCTTTAAAATGACTAGCAGTTGGCTTCCGGAAGTTGACAGTTAAAAAGAAGGATGTGACAGATGTGAGGTCTGCAAGGGGGTGTCCCATGGAGGTGTGAGAGCTCCAGCAACCCTCCCTACCCTTGAGAATGGGTGATGAAGGCTGTCTCTGTTTTGTAAAGTTCTGTGGGAACACAAAGTTAAGTTCTCTCTCCCTCTTTCTCGACCATATTGCTGCCCCTATGTAGAGATTTTAGAGCTGCCCCTGGGAATGTTCTATCCCTGAAGGATCCCAGGATCTCAAAGTCTACCTGCAGGGAACGATCCACCGAGCAGAATGCTAATTGTGCTGGGATCCCCCTCGGTGATAGAACATAGGAAGAGCTTTCAGCTAGGGCAAGGAATGGGCAGAGAGGAGCTCCAAGGATGCCTTTGCTAAAATTTGAGGAGGAACAAGCATTTGGCTTGGCATACTCAAGTTGCTGGGGACAAGAGCAGTGATGCAGAGAGCTGGCTGGGAACTCCAGCACACGATTAGCTTGGCATTGTTTTGAAGCATCAGACGAGGTTTTCTGAAGTTGGCTCTTTGATTCTCATAGAGCTTGGAATTCTGACAGTGCACCGTGTCTTATAAAGGCAATGTGTTGAGGGTCTACAACTCAGTATATGTCCACCTACAAGGACAATTGACGTTTTAATAATCAAGTAGTGCTCAGTCTCAGTCACTGAGAAGTGAGATTCATGTGTCTAATAAGATAAAGGCTGTGTGATCATCTCTACATGTTTAATATGGGACAATAGGTGTTCCTAACACCTTGCTTTGAAGAACAGCAGTGGTGGCGTATCATTTAGAAAAGGGATCTGGATTTAGAATTCATTTACTGGGAAAAATTCTGGTCAGCTAGCTCTCTCACTATCAGTAGATGTATCAGTAGATACAAACTGG
Source organism: Mesoplodon mirus (assembly GCF_964341445.2). Taxonomy (NCBI): domain Eukaryota; kingdom Metazoa; phylum Chordata; class Mammalia; order Artiodactyla; family Ziphiidae; genus Mesoplodon; species Mesoplodon mirus. The sequence continues at coordinate 155,103,707 of NC_138980.1, forward strand.
GGCATGTCACTCGACTTTCTGAGGCTCCATTCCTTCTGGAAAAATACAAATATAATAATAATATTGTTACACATTATTGGTTATTAGTTAACACCATTATTATTATTATTATTATTATTAGGTTGTTGGAGGAATAAAATAGACAAGCTATGTGAACATGCTTCACACTCTGCTAGTTTCCCTATACATAGTAAAGAGACTGGTTGGTTGGTTGATGCATTGATTAGCTGAGAGTTCCAGGGGATACTCACAGCAGTGATCTGAGGTTGAGATTGGTGCAGAGTGTTTTGCAAAAAGTAAGAACTGGCTGTTCTTTTGCCTGTGTCATTCTACTAACCAACATTAATAGCTTCCCCATTATGTCTGACTTGCTATTTTGTGCTAAGAACAGAATGCCCTGCTACTATAGACATTGAAACTTGGCCTCTTTTGATGACTCTGATGGTTCATATCACTTTGGGAAATTTTTATTGTTCTTAATTACAAAGTTCTCTTTCAGAAGCTTGCTGAGTTAAACATTTCTCTTGTATCTGTGTCAAAAAGAGGGTTCAGACTTCTTGTGTTTTCTTGCTTACTCGTGCTCCTTACAAGGACATGATGGGACCAGATGGAAGAAGCCTAGAGAGAAATAGCCCTCAGATCACTGTGGAATCCTATCATGCACAGGCCACTTCAAATCCTTTCTGGAATAAGGGAGGGTAAAAGGAGGAATGTAAGAACATGCGATACTCACAATTAAAACAGTGCATGTGAGGAAGAATAATTTGCTGTCATATTATGCAATAATATGATGACGATAATAGTCATCACTTATTGAGAGTCACTGGGACTAGGTCTCAAGTCTTCTGACTCCCAGGCATGGTGCTACGTGTTTTGAGGATTTCATTTTCTGTAATCTTCACAACAACCCTACTTTACAGATAAGGAAACCAAGGCTTAAGAGAGTTGGGGTGACTTTCCCAAACAAATTGTTTTAATTTACTTACATATAACTAGTAATTGCCTGAAAATGTCATTTTTCTTCCACCCTTACCACCAAGTTTATTTTCTTACTGGTGGGAATCTGATGTTAAACTGCTACTAAGTTTCAGTCTCACAAAGTCATAATCACATATGACTGAGTCTTTACTGTTTCTCAATTTCTTAACTTGTAAAAGAAGGCTCATAACACCTTCCATTGTCGTTTATATAATTCCATGCACACACACAAATGCACACATAGACACAGAGCTGCTTGGGACCTTTCGTAAAAGTGGTTAGAGGGTCACGATCCCTTATTAGAAACCCTTGTGATCAAAAGTGTTTCAGAATTCTGAATTTGTATATACTATATATTCCATAATATCCCCAGCAGTCTGTTGGAAGCACTCCGTAACAAAACACACTATATCTCTGCAGAAAAATGAGTAGATATTCACTATAAGTGGGATAAATAATGCATATCAGTAGTCTTGAGTTGAAGTTTTCAGTTTTTAGAGTTTTTTTTTGATTCTGGATTAGCAGATACAAGACTGTGGTTTTATTAGTGGTATTCAATTTTAAATCACAAAGCTTTATGTTGAGACTGATTACAGTGCAACGTGATAGCCTGCCTTACCTAAGCTGGGATTCCAAAATATGTTTACTATCCAGTTGGACCAATGGGACTCGAGTAAATCTTTTAGTGTCATCTGTTGGGATTTTACATTCCATTCCCCTGTAATAATCTTGAAGCAGTCTCTTCGTATCTTGGAAACGGTTCAGTTCTGCCTTTAATAGAAAATATGAATGTTAATACCCAAGACAGAACAAGCTGATCTGTACATATGTTCTATATAAGTCCTGTAAGCATTATTTTATTATTTTAGTTTTTTTTTTTTTTGCAGTACACGGGCCTCTCACTGTTGTGGCCTCTCCCGTTACGGAGCACAGACTCTGGATGTGCAGGCTCAGTGGCCATGGCTCACGGGCCCAGCCACTCCGCGGCATGTGGGATCTTCCCAGACCGGGGCACGAACCCGCGTCCCCTGCATCGGCAGGCGGACTCTCAACCACTGTGCCACCAGGGAAGCCCTGAATAAGATGCCATCATATATCATATAAGCAGAATTGATCAAAAGTCCTCTCACATTTATGGTAACTAGTAAATAATGCTTTTTTACTGTTTCTCTCATCACAGAAACTTAGCTTTGAAAGAAATCTTAGAAATCATCTACCATAACATTTTCTAAAATTTATTTTGTAGAAGCTTTGTCCTATAAGCTCTTAATGAGTACCATGCTGGGAAAAAAACAAACAAAAACTTTGCAACGTCAAATAATTTCAGAAATGTGGGGTTAACATACCAAAAGAGTTTCTTTATTGCAGGGCATCTTAGTATCTTAATATGTCAATATGCTTGTCAATCTCCCAGGGAGAGGGAAGGGTAGAGTACATAGCCCTTCCCAAAGTCTTCTGATCATCAAGTCCTTCTTTTGTGAAACATCTTGTAGGACTAGTGTTCCATGGAATCCACTTTGGGAAATACTTATCTAGGCACATGCCCTTGAAAACTTTCATGAAGATTCTTTCCGCTCCATAAATATGTGCAAGCTTCTGCTTATGAGCTCCTGGACCAGCAGCTCAAGTGCCTGAAAAGTCTGTTATTTGATGGACAGTTCCAATCATTAGGATCGTTCTTCATTTATTGAACTGAAATCTACTACTCTCCTGTAGTTTACAGCTTTGGTTTTTCATAGGATCATGCCAATCAGTGCAGAACTAGGCTTCTTCTGTTCTAGGTGGCTAGCCTTTAACTATGTGAACACTGATGACAAAGCAGTGGTTAGGGGTACTGGCTCAAGAGTTAGATTCCCTCAGTCCAAATCCCAGCTCTCCTACTCCTGACATGTGGCATTGGGTGAATCACTTCATCTATGTTTGCCTCAGTTTCCTCATCTGTGAAGTGAGGATTGTGAAAGAAATTACAGCCTAGGGTTGTTGTGAAGGTTTAACCTTCACATGAAGAGTCCTTAGAACAGAGTAAGAACTTAATAAATATTAGCTTTTATTTCCTTTACTCTCTTTTTTCCTAGTTGGCTTTAGATGTGGATTCTGTTTCTCAGGGAGAGGGTCTGAAATGTAGGTCTTGTGGGGTGTAAGAGTTATACCATTTCCAAAAGAGGCACATATTGCTTGGACTAATGGGAATGATTTACAAAAATTCTCGAATCCCTTTGCCTTCGTTACTGGATTTCAGTTATTTCTACCATAAACTTTTGAAACAGCTGTTCCAGCATTCAATCTCTGGTTACCCAAACTGGTGTCCCGGGGATGTTACCCAGGCAGGTTTAGGCTGCTGGCTGTCTTGCCTTCTTCCTCAGCACAGCCCATGCCTTGTAGCCCCCACCTGGATCCCAGAGCTAGCAATCAGTGAGGCTGCTACTGCTTCTCAGGCCGCTGCCTCCTGTGGTCCAGCTTGCCCCCGAACCAGGGGCTTGTCCCTGTGAGTGCTGGAAGTACTCGCATCCACGGTCTTTTGTTGAACAAGGATTTATTGAACACCTACTATGCGCTAGCTCCAGTGATCCTCAGCTAAATATTCTCATTTCCTGCAGTAACTCCTCCTGTAAGCTAATCAGTTCAAGACCTGAAAGGTACCCTTTTCCACTCTATTCTCACTGCTATTTTCTTGGGAAAAAATATTCATGTAGACACAGCTTGACCAAGACAGCCTTCATAATCCTCTCAGCATGACTAAACTATAGACAGGTTTCTTCCTAACTCCAGACTCCTGACCTCCCTTTTCTTAGAGTATTTACTTTAGGAAACTTGTCTTTGTAAGTCCATTCTCTGTCCCTTTGAGATGTAAATCTTTTCAAAATCCTCCTGCTGGTTTTAGAAATCAGAACTGTCTCTCTCAAGAACCTGGGAACCATCTCTTTGAAATGTAAGCATATGAAATGAAAATAGAACTCCTATGTCCTGGTCCTCTGGGAGGAGCGGAGTCTGGCTTAGGAAGACACCTTGCTCCTAGTTGTAAAACTACGTGCATCAAGAAGAGAAGAGAGGGCTTCCCTGGTAGCACAGTGGTTGAGAGTCTGCCTGCCGATGCAGGGGACACAGGTTCGTGCCCCGGTCTGGGAAGATCCCACATGCCGCGGAGCGGCTGGGCCCGTGAGCCATGGCCGCTGAGCATGCATGTCCGGAGCCTGTGCTCCACAGCAGGAGAGGTCACACACACACACACACAAAAAAAAAAAAAAAAAAAAAAAAGAGAAGGGAAAGTTTACTTTTCCTTTAGATGAGGCCAATCAAGCAACACAGGTTGTGCATGACACCCCACCTTGCCCAGTTCTTAAAAACTCTCCAGCCCTTATTCTTGGCAGAGCTGGGTATCCAGACTTGGTCTGTGCTCTCTCCCCTATTGTTGACAATACCTTGGCATAAAATCAACATCTGTCTCTTCAACTTGTCCAGTGCAATTCATTATTTTAACGGGCTGCAAAAATAAGTTAATCAGATTGTTCCAGTGAATGATCTATTTTTCCAATCTGGACACAAACGTTTTTCAGGAATCAAGTGCGTGCTGAGTCTGATCCAGCCCACGCTCTTGTGGCAGGGCTGCTTTCCCGGGGACACTTTGGGTGTCCGCTGGGAGAGGCTGGTGTGGTAACGACCCAGGACAGACACCATCTCTGCTGTCCCCTCCACAGCTCTAGGCCACCTGGAAACAGCTGGTGGGTTGTAGCTTGAGAGGCTACCAGTTCTGGTGTTTGTTCGGCCGGGGACAGAATGGCTTATTTCAGCTAACCTCCTTGGCAAGTTGGAGCTCAGGCTGGGCAGAGTGCTGTGAGTAAAACAAGCCCCTCACATTCCCAGAGGAGTGGTTACAGGATGGGCGTGGCCATGGAGAGAAGAGTCTGTGTCATCCCGACCGGCCGCTCTTACCTGCGTCAGTGAGAAGAAATGGTTCATTGCGATTCCGATCGCGTCCTGCAACCAGCTCTCGTTAATGATGTCCAGAAGCTCCTGTTCCGCCTCTTCCCTGCGGGCATCACAGATGTCCCACAGGCGGTCCCGTAAATCCTGCACGCAGACACTGCTGTGAGGCTTCAGAATCACGGCTCAGATGACCTCCGTATAATAAAACTAAAATCCTTTGCCTGTCTTAATGTGCCTGAAGAAAATTTAGACCTAATACACTCATATGTTTTATCCCTTCGGTCAACAAATATTTATTTTGCTTCTGCTCTGTCAGGCCTTCACTTTCTAAACCCCCCCTCGGCACACCTTGTACCCAGGTCCACAGTTTACTTTACTCATGCGGGGCTATGTTTTATGTATTCTAATCCTTCCTCACAAGATTTGACTGGCCACAGTTTACTTTACTCATGCGGGGCTATGTTTTATGTATTCTAATCCTTCCTCACAAGATTTGACTGGCCACAGTTTACTTTACTCATGCGGGGCTATGTTTTATGTATTCTAATCCTTCCTCACAAGATTTGACTGGCCACAGTTTACTTTACTCATGCGGGGCTATGTTTTATGTATTCTAATCCTTCCTCACAAGATTTGACTGGCCACAGTTTACTTTACTCATGCGGGGCTATGTTTTATGTATTCTAATCCTTCCTCACAAGATTTGACTGGCCACAGTTTACTTTACTCATGCGGGGCTATGTTTTATGTATTCTAATCCTTCCTCACAAGATTTGATTGGCCACAAAAGACCTTTCAGGGAATTTTTGAGGAAATGGTGTATTGTTGGTGTAAGAAACATGCTGCTTTATTGAATCCGAGGGCATAGGCTTGTTAATTAATCATGAGTGGAGCATGTCATTCTCCAAGAAATAGGATTGTCTGAAAATAAGCTTTGTATTGCAGAGCTAGCAGTGAAAAAAAAAATCTTTTAAAGATCCCAGCTCTGCTACTTACCATATCCTGAGGAATAATGTTGATGATACCTTTCTATGTGTGTCAGTGTTCAGAATATGTCATTATACTTATATTGACTCATTTTAATGCCTCACAACCACCTTGGGTCCTATTATTTTCTTCATTTTGCAGATGAGGATACTGAGTCAGTCACAGAGAGGTTATTTTCCTAAAGTCACATTATGAGCAAGTGGTGGAGTCAGGATATGAGCCTCTGGTCTTGTCTGTACCACTAGATTAGGGCTCAGTTCCTTGACCTGTGAAATGGGGATATTATTTACCCTTTGGATGTGCTGCAGTTAGCCTAAGCCTATAAAGCACTTAGCACAGTATTTAGCACACAATAATTCCTCAGTTATAAACAGTATCATAATCTTATTCATAGCAATAAAATATCTGTTTAATTAAAATTTCATTAAGAAAATATATACAGTCCAATAAAACTTGACAGTTTTCACGATCATAATTATTTATTGAACATTTACTGTGTGTTGGGCATTGTGTTAAGTGCCTGACGTTGCTAACCTCACAAATCCCCACAGTAACCAAGGGAGAAGTTTCTGATGTGAAATTTGATGCCCAGAGATGTTGAGTCACTTGCCTATGGTTTCAGCGTGGTGAAGTCAGGAATTCGAACGCAAGCAGTTTGATTCCAGTGCCTATAGTGGATTTTACTTCTGTGATGCTGTGTTTATGGAACACTTAGCATTTTGGTTTGTTATCTTGTGGGGGCTTCACATGAAGTGAAAGCATCACAGGCATCTTTATAGCTCTACACTAATATCAGAACAGTACGCCATTCTTTTAGAGCTGATCTTGATGTCTCCCTGGTCTTTCCACAAATGCTATATCAGACATCCAGTGAGGACTGGCTTCTGTTCCTCAAACATTTATACATTTTAAAAAGACAGGAGAGGAAGCAGTTGAGGAGAAAGTACAAAAGCAGGAGCCTGGGACCTTGTTTCTAGTTCTCTTTCTGCTCCCGACTCACTGAGAGGCCTTAGCAAGTGCCAGTGTCTCTGTGGCTTGGTTTTCTAATAGTAAAGTGAGGACAACATGATAGCAGAACCTTTCCATTAACTTCTTAGGATTGGAATGAAAGAAGCCAAGAACAAGGAATATTACCAGGAATAAAGAGGTTAACTACTGGCAAATAGGATTATGGATTTGTCATTTCCAATTTTGCTTCTTTTAAATATCTAATCTGTCTATAATAAACATATGGTACTTTTGGAATACAGGAGGGCCAGGATTGTGAATAGGCAGGAAAGAGATAGGAAAGGCAGATATGTTTTACGATTACCATTTGAGGAATGTCTAAGATAAAAGACTTCAGTTTATTGTGACATAGATTAGTGCAATACCTCCTGGATTAAACCCTCCAGGACCCTGGTCATCCAAGCTACCATAATGCCTTCACTTAATTTCAATAGCTTCCCAGTTGGTTTTCCAACTGCTCTCAAACACACCAAGTATCCTCCCTCTTCATTGCCTTCGCTTTTCCCTATGCCTGATACACTCTTCCTCCCAAAATCTGCACGGCTTATCTCATTCAATCTCTCCTGTCCTGAGTTTGCTCAAATATTGCCTTCTCAGTGGGCCTTTCTACAACTACCATATACTAAATGGTACATCAAGGTTCCTTCCCTCCCTGCCCTGCTTTCCTCCTTCATGTAGCTCATATTATCAGTGACATACTCGCTATACATTTACTTGTTTATTGCTTATCCTTTGCATTCTGGCCCCCAGAACATAAACTTCCTGAGGTCATAGGCTTTTTGTTCAGTGTTGAATCCCCTGCCCCTTGAGTAGTGCCGGGACCATGGTAGAAGCTCAATAAATATTCACAGAGCAGATGAATGGGTCATGGGGTAGAGCTTGGGAATTTGTTGTTGTTGACAAATAAATACTGAGATTATAATCAGATATGACTACTAGTAGCCTATACTTAAGGTTGTGGAAGGGGAAAGAATTCCCCTGACAGGATAAGGGGCTCTGTAAATCTACACAGGAAAGACAAAAGGTTGAAAATCAGGTTGACAAAAGATTGAAATCAGGCTTCTTGTACATCAGAGGACCTTTTCTAAAGCATCAGGGTAATATACTCCATTTGTGAATTTATCAAAATCTGCCTGTCTACCAAGTGCCAGGCACTGTGCTGCTGGAATACAAAGATGTATGAGATTTGGTACCTTCCCTCAAGGGATCTATTCGATAGAGGCAACACTTCAGGCTTTCTGGGATGTTCTCTCATTCCCCTTCTCCCTGACATCAACCAGCCATATAACTGTATCCAAGAGAGGCACGTACTTAATACCAGGCTTGGACACACTTACATGACCCAACAAAAGGTTTAGGAGTCTACAAAGTAGATGCCTGGAATGCTCTTGCACTGCTGGCCTTGGCTTCTCCTTCCAGAAGCATTGGCTACCATATTCTCATTCTGAACTCAAAGTACAGAAGAGCGATTGTTCTTGAAAGTCAGCAGGTTGGTGTTCAAACCATTTCCCCCCTCATCCTCACACCTCATGAGAGTAAGAAGGAGATGAATTAGGCTTTTGAAGTACAAGATTCGAGAGTGTGGAAACTCTGGCCTTGCGGGTCATGGATTCCCTTACATTCACTCTTTGGTGTAGTTCAGCCTTCGTTTCCTCATCATCCCACAGGTCATCAGGAAGAGAGTTGAAATCAGCCTGCCACTGAGATACAAAATCTTGCTTGTGGTCCGGACGCCTTAGAAACTGCTGGAAACCTGTTCTGTAAGGCATTCAGAGAATCAGATGGAGCTTATATGTCCCACCTGTAAACTACACGGTTGTAACTTTGGAAACTTTACTTACCTAACATCATATAAGTAAGCAATCACCATATGCTGGCCTTCTCTCAGGTGCCTGAGTACTATTTTGATGGAATTTATATAGGAATTTTCTATCAGTTTCCAGTAAGGTACTAAAAATGATCGTATTTCCTGTTAAATGGTAAAGCATAAAAATCATAATTTCAAAGTGAAAATTCTTCTGTGTAATTGAGTCAAAAGGGCACTACTAAGCAAGAAGATCAAGATGCAACTGCAGCCACTTAAGGCATCTCTGTGAAACTTCTTGCTCCTCCTTCCTCTCCCTCCCCCAGCTAATTCCTATTTCAAATCATTCTTCATGTCTGAGCGCAGGGTGCTCTGCGAACTGATGAACTGATGGCATTAATTATAACTGCTTATTTATTTGTCTATATTCGCCTCTAGAACAGCAGTCTCATGAAACCAGGAAGAATTACTATCTTATTCACCACTAAACAGTTTTTCCTATAACTACCACAGTGTCTGGGACATAGTAAGTGCTCAAGAAATATTTATTGAATGAGTGAATTGAATAATCACAGACCCCACATTTTGTCTAAGTTGGAGAACACCTAGGGTTCATGTCAGGGTGATGCTGAGTTATTTCTCTGAATTCTCCCTTGAGGTTTTACCTTTGCTGTAAAGTGCACCATGAAAATCAGAAAGTTTCTTTTACATTATCTTTAATGATGCAAATAAACAATGAAAAGTAAGAAGTAATCAAATTGAAATAAAATTGAAGATACATATTATATTTTAATATAAACTTGCTGTACTAATTTTTCCCTTATTGGTTGTGCATTTATTGATTCAGGGACTTCGCAATGGGGACCTTGGAGGTCATCTGGGCTAACTTCCTCTTCAACTGAGAAATGCCAAGAGATCTAGAGACAGATTATCCAATCTCTGTGGACCTCACTGATATGCAAGCCCCTCCAGGGTCACACAACTTGTGTTAGTGGAAAATGCTTCCTGTGTTGTAGGACAGTCTACATTCACACCATCTTCCCTATGACAGCCTGTCAAATATTTGAAGACGTTGGTGAGGAGAAGTAGGCTGGAATTCAGGATGAAACTCACTTGCTTTTGTATTTCCAACATCTAGTACAGTATTTGCAAATAACAGGTACTCAACAAATGTTAATATAGGTGTAAGCAGAGTCACCCGAACCCAATTTTATCATCAGTTAAATTTTCAGGAGACTGGATGGCTTCATCTGGTTCTAAAGGCCTATGGTTCTATGTCCAATCATACTTCAAGTATTCATTTATCATACACATTTACAGTTCTTTCAACACTCCTCTGAAATTATTTTAATACCTTTCTCTTACCTAGAGCGCCTCTCTGGTTTCTAGTTTTTCATGTTCTCTCTTAGAAGATGTGGTATCCAGAGTGGTGCTGAAGACCATTTTAAGTAAGCTGACTACTAAACCTCCTTCCTGGTGACTTCAAGTCATTAATTAACACTCTGTGCGAGGAGAGTTACCACCTAGGAATGGACCTAATTGAACTAACATCCTGTTCACAGTTCTTATTTATTTACAAGAACTTCATGAGAAATTGTCAAATACTATTTTGAATTCAAGGTATACTATGTTCATGGTACTTCTCTGACCCACCTACTCAACCTTGTTATCAAAGAAAAGGAACAGGCCAGTTCAACAGGACTTAGTCTTAGTAAACCTGTCTGACCTCTGGGTGATCATTTTGTATGTTACAAGTGCTCAGAGGCATGTGTTTAATAATTTTCTTTCCAATTTTGTCAGGGATTAACGTCTGGATCATTGGTCTTGTATGCTACTAAATCCCGTCCACCTTTTGTTAAACATTTAGTCATTAACTCACATCTGGTCTTCTAGATTCTCCCATATCTTCTGTGATTTCTATGAGTTATCAATAATGTCCCATCTGTAGTTTATTTAATTCTCTGGGATGTTATTTTTCTTGGTCTAGGCACTTGAACTTATGTGATGTGACTAGATGTTAAGACCTATCCTTTCCAATTAAATAGTCTTCTCTTCATTGACTGAAGCATAATAGGAAATTGGGCAGCCAAAGCAAGTATCCTCCAAGCTTCAGAAGCTAGAAAGCAAAGACATATCACTCCACTGCCTCCTTGGTGGTCCCTGAACCCTCCCTTGGGGCTGGCAAAGGGATAAGGACCCAGGCTTCCCTTGAACTTGGTTGCTGCCTCCACCTGAGAGAGCCAGATATGGAAGCAATCCCCCTCTTTCTCTCACTCTGTCTCCTTCCCCATGCCTATTGAGGTAAGATATATCTGGAGTCCCTGGAAGGCCTGGAACTAGGGTTGCCAGATAAAGTATAGGGTGCCTATATATACTTCATTGATTATCTGAAATTTAAATTCATTTAACTGGGCATCTGTTTTTCCTCTCCATTAGTAGGTAAGCTGTGCAGCTCATGTGTGAGAAGCTTAGAGTAGAAAAGGACTAGGGTAGGTCATGTGGCGTGCTTTGTTTCCAGGTTCTAGGCTAATTCTGCTTGTAGCAAAAAGGAGTTCTCTACCTGGTTTCACTTAGGTAACTAGAGGTCCAGGCTGTATAACCTCCCATCGTCCCCCCAGACCAACTCCCCATCCTTCACTCTCCATCCTACTCAGTGATTGCTCTAGGAGCCTAACTCATGTGAACTACTTCCGGAAACTCCCTTGCCTTCCACCTCCCAATTAAGAGATATGAGAGCAGGAAGGACATGAGGTCTAGTTATATGCTTCCCTGCTCTTCTCTGCTGGTCACTGTGGGTGGCTGCATCCTCTGGGAAGGCCACAGTCCCTGGCAGGTGGTCTTCTCCATGCACAGGTCTTCCTGAGGTCTGGACATCTGCTCCCTGTCCTCACCTTCTCAGGCCTAGGGGCCATAAGAGCTCCGGGCTATCTCTTGTTGAGGGTAACAATCTAATCCTTGTAGATTTTCTCATTTACTGGCCACATACATATAAATCATCCTTTATTCAACTTTCTTTAAATTATCTTCTGTTTTCTGCCAGGATCCTGACTAGAAGATCTGCAATGGAAGCTGATGCCATATCTCAGTGTGAATATTTATTTTTCACTCATGTTCTCTATTTCCCTCTTGTCCTCTATGAATTTATTTCTCTCAAGAGGTTCAATGTTTGGAATTAAGGATTAGATTTTAATATTTTTGTCCCTCACTCTCCAACTCCTACCAAATAATATCATTTAAATTTTATCTCCTTCCCAACAACCACTTCTGTATCCTGCTTCTATGACAGTTTTTGAATATATTTCTTTTTCAAAGTAGCTACTATTTGGCTGAGTGATAGTAATTACACACATCTGTAACTCTATCATTTAATGTTCTCATCTTCAAATATTTTCTGTTCTAATTTCTCCCTCAATGCTAATTAATTCATCAAAGCCTTATCAAGAATCTCTAACATACTCTTCACTGTATTTGATTCTGTATTGAATACAGTGAATTGTCTCACATGTTCCTACCCTCCCCCAAAGAATTTACAATTTAATTGAGGAGATAAGTAAGACATTTCCCTAGGAATGTTCAATAATAATTGCAATTCATGATTGGGTCTCAAGTGCCTGGCACAGATGGTCAGGGCTAAGAGTTCATAAGAGTAAGAAACCATGGAGGACTGGAATTAAGAAGACAGGGACTGAGTCTTTCAAAAAAACTCTTTGTCTTTTAAAAAGGTTTTAAAAGAAAGACCATTCTGTGTGATTCTCCCAAGATGATGTATCTATTAAAGCAGCCTGATTTGCCTAGGTGACAACTGGGCTTTGCAGCTGTCAGAGCATAAAGAACTGAATGGAGCTTCCAGGGCTCACGTGGGCATCTCCTTGCCTGACACTAGGGTACCCATTTAAAGAGTTCAGGCCAGATAGCCCTCTGTTCTTTTATTAGTTTAGTTAGCTTCAAAATTTTCCTTCTATTTCTAAAAAGTCAGGGGTTAAACTTCTCTTGAAAGCATTATGTTGTGGGCATGAGAGCATGGTTGGAGGGCTATAATTTGCTGGATATGTGTTCTGGGGAAGATATTCTTCCAGGAAACTGCATCTCTGCTTGTCCCTGGGGTAAAAATTGGTCCTCAAAGAACCCATTTGTTCCCCTGATTGCAGCACGCAACAGCTGCTCAAAGCATGACTCAGAAACTTTAGGGAGGAGAGAAAGCATGGGATGTGATTCAGTGAGTATTCTCAAAAGATCATCTCGGCTTTTTGATGAATATATATATTACCAGCTACAAAAGGCCTTTTGGATGGTGCAAATAATGGTGTGAATCTTCCTATAAAGAGGAGAAAGAACAGATTCTACTAGCTTGAGTCTAAACTGCCGTACCTCAGGAATTGGTTCATTCACATAAACCCATTCTTCTGATCCTGGCTTAGATGGGGGTGGCACTACTGGAGCAGGTGACACACCTGTAGAGCCAGCAGGTGATTTCTTTACTGGAACTTTCCCTCCTGGAGATTTTCCTCTGGGAGAACCTTAAACATGCATATTAAATCATGCCATTACAAGGAGATGAATGGGACCAGAGTGTGGTGGATGGATAAACCTATGATGTCATGGATCTCAGGCAATTCATTAACTACTTTTTAAGCAACTTTGGGCAGCCTTATCAAATAAAAAATAAAAAACGTCATTCTCTATAGCCCCCAAATTAACCAATAATACCAACAGCAATTTTTTTTACAGCAATGCAATTTCTCTTGTCCAATTAGCTATGGAAAACAACTTGATATTTTATTTTCATCTCTGTCCTTGCTTCCACAATGAACACATGGTTTTTACAAAGTTTAGGCACCAGAGAAAAGTGTATTTTATTTACTATTGCAAAAACTGGCAAATTGAACACTCACACTGAATGAGAAAGAGGGTAGCTATAACAGGAGCGGTGCTCTTGGGGTTCTTCGAAAACCAGGGGAGGAGCAGGGAGAAAGAGTGCTATTGTAGGAGTAAGTGAGGGATGTAGGGGAGGAGAAGGGGTACCTCGTGAATATTCCCACATTCCCTGGATGAGACAGAGGGCTTTTGAGTGGGGAAACTATATCTCTTTCTACAGTCAGGGTGTAGGGATGAAGGCGACGGCTGTGCCATAGGTCTGGCTGAATTAAGGCATGGGCAGGGGCAGAGAGGAGAAGAAGGGAGGGGAGAGAAGGAGAGGGAATGGAAAGAGAGAGGAAGGAGGAGGAGGAAGAGAAAGAGGCCTAATTTCAGCTCAAAATCCAGAAAGGGCGTGTGCCCCACTCTCTGTGAGAACATCCGGGGGGAATCCAGACTCGCGAAGCAGTACATTTATGGTCTGAAAGATCTTGTGACTGATCAAACTACCTTAACTCAGAAAGCACTGATATTTCCTTAAAGGATCAAAGTTATAGTTTGGAAATTCAGTCAGTTTAAATTCCACTTATTTTCAGTTTCCTTATTAAGATTTTAGATGCAGTTTATAGATGCCTACAGAATTTGCAGCACTTTCTTTCCCCAAAATATATTTCTTTAATGAGTATTATTTAATGATAATGCTGTTTAGAAAAGTAAATACATCTTCCACTTTTATATTAGTTTATAATATATGGATTATAAGTAGAGGGGATACTGTTAATTATGTCGCATGAACAGTTTAAATGACTTCAACTTATACAATTAAAACCAGTATTCGTCATCTACAAGTTTAAAGTTGCATCTAGGTTTTGTTAATTAGAAAAATTTAAGAGCATCTTTTTTTCAGGTGAAAACCAAAAATGTTCATAACTTGATATATTTTTCTATATGATAATTTTTCATTCTCTGAACTGAATCTCTGGTGAAATAAAAGTGATAATACTATGGCCACTTTAAGATGAATTTCTCAAAGGAGAATTCCTAAGGAAAACTTTGTAATTATAAACGTGAGACTGGAATGAGTTCCTTTTTCTTCTTTTCTTACATATCATGATCCTTCAGTGAAAACTAAGGGAGCCAGGGAACAATTTTGGACGATGTGCTTTGATTTCATTTAACTTTTTTCTAATTGTTAACAATGAAAATACAAGGGTAAAATATTTGAATGAATAAAAATGTATCTATGTCACAGTGAGTGAAAGTAGATGCCACTTTTGAACAAAATCTATCGACATCTCAAATGTCATGAGGGTCATTCCTTGCACCACCCATGCAACCATATGAAGACTTCAGTTTCTAATAAAGTATTTGCTTTCATTTGGAAGTTGGATTATTGAGTCCTCAGTGTGGCCATTCTTCATGCATAAAATTCTGGAGAGTAATCTATGCTTAGCATATAGTAAAGATAGATTTTAGCAAAAAATTTTTTTTGTCCAGTTATAAGAACCTAATGGTATTACACAGAAGCACGTGGAGCGAGAACAAGTATAAATAAAATAAGGTCAAAAGAAAAATGCAGTTTTAGGACATGGGATTTATTTAATCATTTTATCTGTAAAGAAATGGTCAAAGTTGAAACAATAGAGCAATAGGCTTGAACAAAGAAAATAACATAGTAGGAGCTCAGTAAAGGTAAGAATAAATTTCATCAATTGATGAGGGGACATTAAGAAAACTAGAACACTTTCAGATTAAGTTGTCACTACTCAGGGAGATGAGAGGATTGTAGGAAGAAGGAAAAGATGTGAAAAGTCTGATCTATTTTAAAGAAAGGCATTATTATTACCTTTCAGTCTTAAAATATTTCCTAGTAGGATCTGGCTTAATTAAGGGCTTCCCTAGGTAGAAGTTAGAAGACTGGTTAACAGTGATGGCTTTCTTATTGCCTTGGTTCAGCGAAAAAAGACTCTGGTTGGTGACTGAAGTGGAGACTCAGGATACCTTGGATAAGATGAAAATTTCTGCTCTGCAGCAACGTGGCCAGGAAGAGAAAGAGGTCAGTGCCAGGTAAGGAGCCAGAGATGGAACATGAATCAGCTTATTCTCTAAATCGCTATTGAGAAGGTATTTTGGAAAAGTTTTCTCTCCTTGGTGTCCTAGAGTTCATGTTGTTAGTCTACGTGGAGCTGGAGATACGGAACGTGGACAACTATAAAGTAATGAGGACTGGTTATTTGGAATCCTTTATTGGACCTGATTTTAGTATAATTATACTCAGTGATAAGCATTGGAAACTCCTTAAGTCAATTTTGCAAAGGATTCCCCTTTCTGCCCACAGTCTTTAATAACTTGGTCTGGAGTCAATAATCATATCCCATACTTATTTAGCCCCATTTACTCTGAGCCAGATTCTGTTCCAGCTGCTTTTTTGTATATTTACTAATTCCTTACTATGGCCACAGAGAAGTTACTTTTATGACCTCATTTTACATAGGAGAGAACTGAGACTCACTAAGGTCAAGTTACTTGCCCTAAGTCACTTGTATGGTAAATGGCAGAGCTAGAATGTCGGCCCAGGCAGGCTGGCTCCAGACTCCATGCATTTGACTGTCATACTTTATTGCCTTTTAGTGTCTATTGATGTAATTCATGTTCAAAAGTGTTCATTAGATTGATATTTAGAAATTTGCAAGCTTTAGAGTAGTTATTTTAATACTATTTGCTTGGCTCATAAATTGATTTTAAGACTGTGTTCTATTTACCTTGCATTACAATTAAATTACAATTTAATTTTTCTACTTGTGGTGAAAATTTTATTAAAAGCTACAGTCTGAGAAATCAATTCATTGAAAGACTCATACTAAAGAGTATAAATAATATTATTTAACTCATTTATATTAGATGATGGTATTAAGGCAAAATCCAAGGAAGCTATGAGAATAGTGTTGAGAGTTAATATGGAGTGTTGATTACATTCGCCAAAGTGTAAAGAGGCTCTAACTTTCCCTTCTCATAGGTTAATGATCCCTAACAAAACACTACCTTATTTATTTATTTATTTATTTATTTGCGGTACGTGGGCCTCTCACTGTTGTGGCCTCTCCCGTTGTGGAGCACAGGCTCAGGACGCACAGGCTCAGCGGCCATGGCTCACGGGCCTGGCCGCTCTGCGGCATGTGGGATCCTCCCGGACCAGCACACGAACCCGTGTCCCCTGCACCGGCAGGTGGACTCTCAACCACTGAGCCACCAGGGAAGCCCTACCTTATTTATTTTGACTCTCCATTTCCTCATCTTTGAAGTGGGAAA
The DNA here is from genome assembly GCF_964341445.2 of Mesoplodon mirus. Taxonomy (NCBI): domain Eukaryota; kingdom Metazoa; phylum Chordata; class Mammalia; order Artiodactyla; family Ziphiidae; genus Mesoplodon; species Mesoplodon mirus. Next base: position 155,120,571 of record NC_138980.1, read on the forward strand.
TGATCATTTATACTTCACAGGTGGTTATGAGGATTATGCAAGATTATAAAAATTATCTTGTATAGTGCCTGGCGTAGGTACTCCATAAGAGGTAGTTTGTTACTCTGATTGTGAATTATATTATCAAAGGAGATTGTTGAATTTTGATATCTGAACCATGATTGTAAATTAATCATCAACATTCTGATGTGTGGCACCAACTTTCAGATGAAACCTAATGTGTTTTACATGTGTTCTAAAATCTATTAGGACCTTGCACATTGCACCACATACTCTCCTCTGTTTAAGGTCCCAGGTGATAAAAAATGTATTTTAGAAATTAATCTTAGAAAAACTTAGAGCTTTTTATTTCTATTTCAAATTATTGTTATATACATGTTGTTTTTAAAATTGTAATCCAACTTAAATATTTTGGGGAACAGGACATATTATAAGTAATACGTTAGAAATAACTGAATGTTTCTGATATTCCAATGGCTAAAATAGAACAATAAGTCTTGGGCATCAATATGGTAGTTCTTCAACTTTAGGGATCACCAGAATTCCCTAGAGGGCTTATTAAAACACAAATTGCTGGGCCCCTCCAGGAGTTTCAGATTCAGTAGGTCTGGGGTGGGACTAAGAATTTGTTTTTCTAATAAGTTCCCAGGTAATGCAGATGCTGCTGGTCCAGGACTGAGCTTAAAGAGCTACCATGTTAGTAGATGCATCTAGGTATTTCAATTCCATTTCACTTTCATCTTTTTTCTTTGCTCTTCCATGTCTTTCCAATTAACTGTCATTAATGTTTATAACATTGACATAACATTTGTTGCTACGTGGCCTGGTAGCACTTAAACTTTAAGTCAGATCAGAAGGCAAGCACTGGAACAGTCCCAATACTAATACATGGGCAGGCCAGAAGAACTAAAGAGGACATGATTTCCAAACATTTATTCCACAGAGCTCTAGTCCCAATGGATACCCCTCCAAGAGAGAGCTCTGCAGCTACAATGTTTTGGGATATTATATAGTGTATCTCCTACTGCCTTAGAGATAGATGATTACAGGAGATACATATCTATATCGACATCTATCTCAGTTGAGATGAAAAACATTTTAATTTGGTGTAACTCAGCATTTTCTGAAATTGGTTGATTAAGGAAAACTCTTCATTTAGCCCTTAATTAACACCTCCTACGTAAGGTCATAGAGTTGAAAAGCCCTTATATTATGAAGGAGTAAAATGGGGCCATGGCAAATGTTTGAAGATAATAAGAAATGCTTTAAGAACACCATAAATACAATTGAAAATGGCATTTCAGTGTCAAGATTCTGGAGGGAGAAGGTTGGGATTGATCTAATACACAGAGAAAAATAAGGATGAATCAAAGATGCCAATAGCAGGAAACAATGATAAGTCTGAAGGAAGGAAAAAGGAGATGGTTCCTCAAACCATAAGAGATGTTTTCAGTATAATTGGTGTCAAACAGCCTGTGAGGTAAACAGATAACCAATCAATACTGTTCACCCCCAATGGAATTAGTTCCAAATATTAAGAATTAAAATCATTAAGACTTCCTCTTAACGAAGGAAATCCTGTTATACATGCCAAAACAACAGCATTTCTATGTAAAAGAAAGACTTCTAAATCTTGATCGAGAGTTTACCTATTTCAAATATTATTGAACACAGTAGAAATTGTGTTTATGGAAATAGAAACACAATAGTAAAATAAAAGCAAAAAAAGTTTGAAAGTTCTTGGAGGTACTTAAACTGAGCTAACTGCATGACTCCAGTGAATATATATTTTACTGGTTGAACTTGTAGTTGCTTATGGTTTGAGTGTGTACACTTTCATCTAAGGATGCTCTCAAAGCATGTGAATTATTATGTCTAACTTGACAATTTGGCACCTAATATGCATAAATATATTTAATTCCTATTTTTGATGATTCTATGATGATCCTTCATTTGCTTTTGCTTATCACAATAAGAAAGCAAGGGATGCATAGTGTAAATGTGAAAATTATTCTCCTATTTGTAAACAGGTGAGATAGAGTAGAGCATAAATTATAGCCAAAATTATAGGTAAATTTTTCATCTCAGTGCTAGCTCACCAATGACTCTAGTTATATATGCCTATCAGGTCATATAATCAGAGAAGGGTAAGATTCTTTGAGAATCATGGTTATGCATCTTTAAATGCCAAAATAAAGATCCTTTTAAGCCCATCATTTTGTGAACATGGCACAATCTTGGGCTGCTACTACACTGGCAATTTGTAATGAAAAACAAAGGTACATACTTCATGACAACCCCCTTTGTATGTACCCTGCAAAAGTCAACTGTATGTGTCCATAACTGCATTTCAATCTTTAATTGGTTGGTGTAGCAGCTTCAATGTACAATCTAACTAATATGCTTTTTAAAGCCTATTTTCTTCTACCAACTATCAATTATTTACAAAATTTTATCCTCCTTATTTCACAGAAATAGTTAAAATAAAATAGAAAAAAAAAGAAATTAGGGTCAGGACGAATACAACTTAAAGTAGAAGGTCAAAACCAGGAGAGGAATTAGAAAGCAGACTCTGGGATCTAGGTCCTTGCACAGATACTAAAATCTTATAGACACTAATTTGTTTCTTTACTTCTAGACAGCCAAAACAGAAAAGGAAGTGCTATCATTTAGAGGTGCTAATTATCTAGCCATGCAGAGGAAGAAAGATTTTCCAGTTCCTTGATTCTGAATGAAATTTCCCACCTAGGATTTCACATAGGGGTGACTGAATGATGTAATGGGCACACTATCCCTTCAGAAAATAAAATACCAGGTTAATATTGGTATAATAAATATTTTACCCCCACTGCTATTGTGTTGAGGACTTTATATCAAAGTGCTTATCAGTGAAAGCAATTCTATGGGGGACTCAAGAAAATGTGGTTCAGCATGTAGTTTTCTGATGGCATAGCTTAGCCCAAGGATAACACCTATAATATCTATGATGAATGGATATTCTGTATCTTAGATATTCTCTAAATTATTCCTCACAAGCATCACTTTTCTCAGCAGGACCTTTGCTAAGACCCAGGCTACAGAAACACTGAGGTTCTGTTTTATTGGCAAGGGCTTATGGTTTACAAATGCCTGAGAGAGGTATTCAGTGTATACTACTACATAAATATAGCTATTTTCACTGAAAATTATAAAATGCAGAATTATATTTAATCATATCTATCTTAATCTGTACCTTTTCTTTTGAGTGAAGTTTCACTTTTCTTCCCTTTTCCTTCCTGAAGATATTCTTGATTACCATGAGAGGGTTCTAAACAAAATTCAACACATAAATATCATTGATGATTTTCTTCAATATTCTGGGCTATGATTTGTAAGCAATCAAATGCTATTTCTCAAAAACAGTTATATTTGTGAACTGCCTAAAATGGCTTAGGCCTTTACTGTGAGTTAAAATTAATCTGAAGACAGACTGTGGATTGAAATTTCTTGAATGGCAACCCTGATAGTACTATTCTATTTTGTGACATTGAGAAGTTGAGTCCTAAGCTTAATATCAACATTTGGTAGTGAATTTGATTGTAAACTTTTTAGTGCAACACAGTTGCAGAATCTTAAAAGTTAGTTCCAAGTCCATTTGAAGCAGATGGCTCTATTTGGATATAGTTCACTGGAATGATCCCTATACAATAAGACAACTGGGTCTGTGATAAGAATGATGCCAAAACACCTTGAAGAAGAGTTAAATAACCACATTGCTTTGCTATGGAGCATCCTTGAACTTCTATTGACCCCACACTTGGTTGCCTTGTGACTTCTACATTCCACTGTGTATTGACTGTAACTTGTAATGCAAAGGATGGTTTGGGAATATATACTCTGGGTTCCCTGGAATCTAATTCAAAAATATGCTGGAAAGGGGAAAATGGGAAACTGATGAACTGGAGGTCAATAAGGTATCCCAAATAATAATTAGTTCTTTGAAAAAATCACTACATCCCACATAATTTACCAAACAAGTTCAGTCGTCTTCCTCCCTTTGCCCTGGGCTACAGTTTTGTTCTGTTTTGTTTTCCTTCATTGGAAGAATGCACATATGGGACAATTTAAATGCTTGTGATGGAGAGATCATCTGACCTATTCTTTGTATTTAGAAGTGTTAGTTATAAGAATGTGGAAATACATAACTCATATCACTTACATTTAAACATCTCAGCTCCAAAAACCAAGATCCCATAGAAATAAGACAAGTGAGGGAAAGGATTAAACTTGAAACTTTGTTAACCTCCATAAAAGGACTTTTAAACATCCAAATAGTTGAACACCAAACTCATTCATAAATAAATAAATAAATCCAAACATTTGAATTAGTTGCTTTTTTTTTCTTAGAAATAAGCTTAATAAAAAAAGTCTAGATAAGCTCTGAGATCCTTTAATAACAATACTCTGGGTAACCAACCATTTAGCTCTAAACTTTAGCAAAAGGCAACAGCAAAGGAGGTAAAAATAGAGACACCTAAGACGTTGAACTTATAAAATATTGTGAGCAAGTCTAATTTCTGCTGGGGATAGCATGCACTCTGCCTATTTTTAAAAATTATTTCCAAAATGTATTCTGAAATTGCAAAATATATTCCTAGAAGCATGGATAGCAAGCACTACCATACTTTGTCACACTCAGAACTTTAGTTTTAAATTAAATTCTGACATTTGGTAGTAGACTTGATAATAAACCCTTTAATGGGACATAACTGTGAAGTTTTTCAAATTTAATCTCAAGTGCATTTGAAGCAGATATAAAACACAGAACTGTAAAAACTTAATAAACAGAAAGCACAAATAAATAGAGTCAGGAAACCAGAAGGGGGAGCTCTCATGCCCTAAGAGGACAGCATCGCCCAACAGGAGGAAGGAAGACTCCTCTTCTTTCCTGGCAAGGACTCAGCCAATGAAAAGCCATGGACTCATCAAGTACTATGGCCCTTCCAATTTCCTTTTCCCCCCTATAGAAGCATTCTCCTTCCCTTGTCATGCAGAGACTTGCACATGGCTTGCCATGGTTGCAGACCCCGAATTATAACTTCCTGGTAATTCTGAATAAACCCATCTTTGCTGGAGAAATATCTGGCAGTCTAGTTGTTTCGGGTCAACAGACCCATATACAATGTAGAACTATGTTTGGACAAAATGACTATTAGTGCTCAGTGCACTATGCTTCCTTCTTTACCCTATTTCCACCCTTATTATTTTTTTTTTTAGTAAATAATTTCTCTTTTCTTCTCAACTTTTAAAGGAGATTGTAATTGGATGTTTGCTTAGGGCTTGTTCAGAAGCCTTCGGCTTTTAGTTCTGCAAGTATGTTCTTTTGAAAAAAACTGTAAGTTATTTATATAAAAATAAACAAACCTGGGAACTTCCCTTCCTAAAATCATTTATCCCAGCTTCCCTGAGCTGTAAGGGCGGCGCAGCCTGCGCTATTGCCTCATCAACATCTACTAGCACTGAGATCTCCTTGCAATGATGCATTGCAGTTGGAAGGCAGTAATTGGGCCCCTGGGCATTAATTCTTCTATACATTTTTAAAGATCAGGCACTAACCCTGCCCTTGGTGGAAAAAAGAGACAGATACAACCACCCTTTGAAGCAACAATAGCTTTATTATTCCTCCAATGCACAGTATTCAAGTATACAATTTTATTTAATTTCATGAGCAAACTCAAGAAATTTAAAGACTGAACCGTGTTGTAACCAGAAATGCTAAAGATGGGTTTCAGGGAATGGCTCCAATCCACAGATACTCCTGACTGTGAGGCCGAGGGGAGGAAAGGGAGGGGAGGCCACGGCCATAGGTTAAAGGCCTAGGTGGGTAACTCCAGGCTCCCTTGAACCTCTGTGGAAACTGTCTCCCCTGGCTAAACAGCATTTTTAAGGTTTCCATTTGTCCTTCAGACCACTGCTTTGTTCTTCTAACGGGGAAAGTATGTATGGTTAATTAATTGCTTTGTGCTTTATTGTTTCATATGATAAAATAGTTTTTTTTTAGAATTTGCGTATTTTGCCTTTAGTTAAGCCCCATTTTATTGGAGTACAATGGTCTTTAACAGACCATAATATATGTTATTAAAGTTTTCAAATGTATTTGTTTAATATAAATAAATTTAATTAAAAAAATCAGACCCATCTCAAATCTCCATGAAGTAGAAATATTATGGAGTTTAGAAATGCAATCATGACACAATATCAAGAATACCTAGGTAGACTTGTGTAACTGCACAGCCAGCTACTTACAAAGCTAAAACCAGCCACTAGAGCCACAGTTGTTTCATACACACAGCACCAAACTGATCCTGGCATTCTCCCAATATCACACATTTCAACAGTTGAGGATTTTACTTTTGTCATTATATTGTCTACCACTTAACTTAATGGTCCTTAGTGGTTAAGGATCTAGAAAGAACTTAAGCTAAAAAATATTCTCTATACAAACTCTATTCATGTATGTTATATATTATAAATATACAAGTTTACTGAGATGTCAGGTGCTTGTTTCTAGCCTTTTATAATCTCATAGCACTGAAGAGTGACAGTTACATATAAATTTTAGTCTCTAAAGAATGCTCTTGGTACGTTTCCTTATTCCTGTGGACAACAGGTTGTGCTAACTCTCATTTTCTGAAGATGGTCTCGCTTTTTACATAAGCACAACTCTATCACTCTGCAAATAGTCGTCTGTCCTCTTGATCTGCTCTAAGCTCCTTCTGGTATTCTCTGCGCCTTCCCTCCTCTCATCTGTGGTCTTATTCTAATCAGTAGATCTGAGTGTGAGGACTCCACATTCCTTCCCACACAGTAAAGTACCTCCGCTTTGTGACAGCCGTGACTACTGCTTTTCCTCTTCATCTGAGCAGACAGCTTGCTTTCATATGACTGAAGTTGCTCAAAGCCTGAATCTAGATAAATGGACTGGTACTATAATTTATAATTCTTTTCTAAAATGAAAATGAGAAACTGGCAAACAGGATTAGAAATCGTTCTGTCAATCACCTGATGCTGGTTTTCCTTTTGCAGCAGGAGTTTTGGATTGCTCACGCTGAGGGTGGACTTCCTTCTCTTTTTCTGGTTCAGGAGGAGGGGGGAGAGATGATGTAACCTCAGTTGGGGAAACTTCTTCTTTTTCCTCAGCTTCCTTTTCTTCTAATTTCTTTTTCACTTCAAAAGGATGATAAGAATGGACCTTTATTAGCGGCTCCAGACACCTACTATTTCACTTGAACTAAGATAAACCTAAATTAATATAAAACTGCTCTTACTGAATTAGGGTGAACTTCATGTTTTAGGGCTCTCCTTTAAATCATTCAGTCCTCAAAACTAGGATTTGAAGTCTTCTCTGCCTGGTTAGAAATGCCGTTTCCCCTGCCTCTGATGGGGATGATGTGTGTGTGTGTGTGTGTGTGTGTGTGTGTGTGTGTGTGTGTGTGTGTGTATCAGGTGGGAAGGCTTGTTGTGCCATGTGTAAAACCAACAGTCTAGAAGTAGCTGGTGTGTTGCGATAGAAAAATAAAAAATTATGTCAAAATTTCCAGGGGAAAAAGAAGGTGAAAAAGTACAAAGAGAAGGTGAAGAGTGATGTGACAGAAGAGGTGAGGGTCGGGAGGACACGGAAGGGAAAAAAAATGCGCGGCACCGACATCTAGGAGTAAATACATATGAAGCATTTAGAATGGTGCTCAGTACACAACTAAGTCTTAGCATTTCATTCTTTCATGAAGCAACTACTTATTGAATCTGAGTTGTGCCGTGAAGAAAAGGAAGCGTTATAACAATAAGGTAAAACTACACTAGTACTGTCAGTAATTATAATAATAATAATAATACGAACAATGCTAGGCACAGTTGTGGTTGCCAGAGATACAAAAGTAAAACAAAAGAGAAAAATCACTGCCCTGTGAAGCTAAATAGAACAGAGTAAAGGGGGTCAGGAGTGGTGTGGGGCAGCTCTTAAAGTTTATTTAACCAGAGTGCTTTGCAGAGTAGACCCGCTGAGAAGATGGCATCTGAGCAAAGACTTGAACAGGTTCAGGGAATGTGTGCTCCAGGCAGAGCAGACAGCCAGCCCGAGGGGCTTGAGGGGCGGAGCAGGGCTGGTTCCTGAAGGTCTAGTTTGTCCTCCTTCTCCCTCATCAAGGATTGTACGGCTAAAGAGAAAACCACAGGCCCCAAATGGCATCCCTTGTGCTAAATAAAGCCCATGATACCAAACCTAGACTTACTACCTGCCTCAGTTGCAGTTTCTACCTTCTTCAGAAATGTAATTTTAATCAACCAGCTTGGAATTTTCTGGTCAGCACCAATGAGGTGATCTGTCATGTGGGTCCTCTCTACATATCCCCACCCCCACAAAGAAGAAGAGGCAATCTGCATGGTAAAGACCCCTGCAGTTGCCTTCTTCCAAAAAGAAGATGTCCTGGCCCAAAATACCCCCCTCCTTTTGCTAATGACTTCCCTGCCCCACCCTCCTATCTAAACTAGCCTTCCATTTGCACTGTTCCATGGATTGCCTTCTAGTTGTTAGATGGGATGCTGCCCAGTTCAGGAATAGTTGAACAAGGCCAGTTAGAGCTTTGAATTTACTGGGTTGAATTTTGTTTTTTCTTAGCATATAATTGTCAGACTCTTTTCTGTGCTTACATATTTAATAAGAGACATACTTTTAAAAACAAAAAAGGGACCATTTAAATATAACCTGATTTTCCCTACTTAACAGTATATTATGATCATTTTTAAACAGCAGAATATTTATAGAAGTACCGTATCCTTTTATTTTTTGTTTTTAGCTTAATCAAGATGTTTCATACAGAGCACTGGGCTAGGTAAATGTTTATTATTTTAATGACAAAATATTTATTAAAAATAATTAACTGATTGGAATGTAAATCTTAAATAAGTGGCAGTAGAGTCTGTTAATGTAATAAATGATCAGAATGTAAAATCTTTAGGAAAATGTTGAAGTGAGTCTGATAGCTGGCAAAAACACTGATTCTAATTGGTAGATGTTTGAAGCTACAGCCTAGAATCAGTTTGCTTTTGCCTCCCAATCAAGACCCTAGAGGTTTCCTCCCTCCTCTCAGCCTAATTTCTGAGTGTTAAATAACATGTTAAGCCTCTTATATAATATATGGGTTGATTTTTGTTTTGTCTGAAAGCTTCACGTGGGTGTTTTTGGGGAGGAAACATTTTGATGTGGATGTTTGTCTTTCTAAGTGTGAGCTCCTGGGTCCCCAAGGTGACTGTGGCTTATATCTATACACTATTTTGGTGTCAGTTCACCGATACATTATAGTAGTTAGGTCATAAATCTAGGGATGGGAGACAGCATGCTACCAAGGCAGTTTTAGAATCCTTGTGATATTATTAATTTTGACCATTTTTTATTATACCAAGAAATTGCAGTTGTCAATATAGTCAGGGGTGATTGATAAACAAAAGGGAAAGATTTATTTCTGAATTCATCTCTCAACGGTAAAATCTCCATTGAAGTCTGGCATTGGCAGTGTATGAGCCTAAAATTCCTTTCAATAACAAATTCCAATAATACTATGAAAAGTTAATGGGCAATTATTATTGGTTGAATGAAGGAGGAAGGAGGCCGGGATGGTTTAATGTAGGTGAGATGCACCCAGGAGCAGGCTTATAAATAAGTAGTTAATAGTCAGTAAATTCATACCAACACAAGAAGATTTGGGGGGAATAATCTGTCTACTGTTTTCATCCTAAAAGGATAATTCACTCATTGTTTCCTTATAATGCTGAGGTCAACAGATCGAGACCTTTACCCTTCTCTATAACATCCTTAATTTTAACTCTGCTATTTTTTTACCTGAAAACAACCTTTCAGCAAGATGACCTCTTTTGATTAAATTAAATTAAAATGAAGACAGAAAAATCTTTTATTTAGAAACATTTGCAGTGGAGAGCTAAAATCAGAGGTAGAAGATACTTATAGATGGTATGATCCAAAGAGAAGAGAGAAATTTGCAATTGCATTTTCACTTCCTCCTAAATTCATTAAAACCACACATTTTCGTTATATAAGCTCAAAATTATAAAGAACTGTAATTACCTTTGTTCTCTTTTTTCATTATTTCAGTCATAAACATTTCCTTTACTTTTTGGCACAAAGACTGTTTATCTATGTCAGCATTAATTTTTATCAGAATGTTTTCTGGCTCTGTAAACCATTGTTCCAATAAAGTCCAGTTGTCCAAGAAGCCTACAATTCTGCAAAACCAAAATGTTATATGAATATAACATATTGACTGAAATAGTAGAGTGAAATTAAGCATGATTTATCTGATGTATGTAATGAAAAAATAAGCTGCCAAAAAAATCTGAAAAAGCAACTTTAAGAAATCTACAGGCAATGAAATAATATCCACTTTAAAGAAGAAATCATTTAGTGTTGTCTAGCCATATATTTTGAGGTATATGAATGAGTAAAAGAAGTTTTGGCAATTCTATCATTTCAGGAAACCTTTAGTGTGGGTTCATGTCTCTAAGTGAAGATCTAAGGAAACATCACCTATACTCATAGCAGACTAAACTCTGAACCCCCTTCTGATGGTAGTTACAGCCTGGGCCACATAGGTCATCTACTTTTCCTTAGAGAAGTTTAGGAGACCTTTGAGTAAGTATAGATGGTTCTAACTTATTTGCTTTACTCAAATATACTCTTGGAATGATTTTTGAAACAGTCTTGTCTTCCAAGAGTAGACAGGCTTAATGTAGCTCAAATTCCTCTTCCCTGGTTCACTTCGTATTTTTAGAGTTCTTAAGGTTTCAAAAAATTGTCTAATTTTGTCTAATTTTTTTTCCAATGAGCAAATTGCATACGATTGAAAGAAGGTTTTTTAAGCATAACTTCATTTTAGTAACACAGAAGTAGTTTTAGAATTACACTCTATTGTCTGATGCCTAGCTCTTTGACATTCCATGATCTTCATTGGCATTTGCTGAATGAGGGCTGAATTAGGATTCCATATAATGAACTTGTAAGTTCATGCAGCCATAAAGGGAAATATTGCCTGATTTAATTCTTTTCATCCCAGACTATGATGACTTGTGCTCTGAATATAAAAGCTAACACATAACTATTTCACTCAACATCAAAGCTACTTAGTTTTGTTTTACCTGTAAAAGACTGAATGCTAAGAAATACATTTATTTTCTAGATCTGATGATTCCAAAGTGACTAGTTGTCAGTCTGTTCAAAGGGTAAGAAACAAGAAACAAGACATTGAGTTTTAAACTAACCTATGTTGTATTTGATCTCTTAAATTCTGGTCTTCATCCACATCTTGGTTTTTAGCAGCTACACGTTGATTGATGTCTTCATGAGGAGTTTTACTTGAAAATGCTTCAGCTATGTATTGAAATTACTTAATTAGACAATTTGCTAAAGCAGTCAAAGTTGCAGTAGCATTGCTAAAAGGTACTGATACAAGAAAGTCAAATAGACATGGTTCTGCCTTTGGTCCAATATGAATTAAAATGTTTAACAAAATGTTGAAAAAGTATAGTTTGGGGATCAGTATCCAACTTTCCCTTGGAAATTGGGGAAAAGGAGGTAAAATACAACATTAAAGAGGAACTGTAGTTTTAAGGTAGAGTGTCTTGGGACTGACCATGAAGAGATGAGAATAAAAAATGATGGTTTGTCATGAATAACAAATTAGGAAACAATTAGAAAATCAACACCATGCTGTAAAAGCTAAGAATGAAATAGCAGGGTGGCCATAAAGTCAAATATGCAACGTATTTGTGGATATTATATTACACTACAATAAAGTGATTTATCTTTCTTTCTAAACTTTTTTATTTTTCTAGAAGAGACATAAAGGAGTATACGACAAGAGACCAAAACCAACAACGATCTCAACTTCTCTGATTGAGTCCTATTCAGAATTAAGTTACAAAGTCCAGAATACTCATGAATTCAGAATAAATGGAAAATCATAAAGAGGAAAAAAAGCCTTGAACTAGATTAAAAGGAATTAGATTACTCAGTCAATGTAAGAGAACATTGAAGAGCGAATTAATAGTGTTCAAGAAAATGAAGGACCTTCACAGGATATAGCAATCAATTGTTCTCCCTTTACATTCATGATAGAAAAAGAGGAAAATAAGTATTATAAGTAATCTAGAGATGACTTAAAGTATATGGGAGGATATGCATAGGTTCAATGCAAATATCACACCATTTTATATAAGGGACTTGAACATCCTTGGATTTTGGTATCCGAGGGGGTTCTGGAATTAATCCCCTATGAATGCTGAGGGAAGACTGTATTACATTATTTTATATTCACAACAAAACTTGTGAAGTAGGACTGTGATTCTAAAATTGTGCCAAATGGCATAGTTCATAAATGACAGAGAAAGGATTTGATTCCAGTCAATCTAATTCCAAGCTCTGAACTTCTTTTTAATTTTTAAACTATTTCTTGAACTATACCTGCCAAAAAGAATGCATCCATGATTATACAGCTCAATGACTTCCCAAACTGAAAACAGCACCCAGATCAAGAAACAAACATTATCAGCCCTAGAAGCCCCCTCATATTTCTTTTCAGTCACTATAAGTGACTAAAGTTATCCATCCAGAGCCTGCACTCAAAGCCTCTCAGTACCTCTCCCCATATTATGAACACTGCTGTTCCCTCTCAGGCTGACCAATGGCCCAAGACACTGGCTAAAAACCCAGGCAGCCACCTACTCTTCCCTTCTGACAAAAGCTTATGCTCCCACACTGGCTGAAGCTTCTCCTTAGGTCTCCTGGTCTCCTACCAGCTGGCTTTGAGTCTGGGCCACTCCTCTCTGTCCAGCCCTGGCAGGACTGATGTTCAGTCTTTGAGGCCACTTGGCTTTGGCTGCATGAAGGCTGCTTCCCTGTGGTGACATCCTTCAGGCTTCCCCACGGACCCCAAGCATTGCAGGGCCATGCTGCAGGCAATGCTGATGACTGGGCTCCCACACCCCAGCCCAGGCCTCAGGACCCCAGCCCACTGGTCTGGGAGGAGGAGAGAATAACACCTTTATTTTGAAAATCTGTCCTCCTTTGGCTTATATGACATTACTCTCCCTGGGTTTCTTCCTTTCTCTCTAGTTGCTGCTTCTAAACACTTCTTCCTTTGCTCTCCCCATTGGCCGTCTTGGCAGTCATCCTGGGTGTTTTTTAAAATACACTTCTCTTCCTAGATGATTTGTTTCACCTTCAAGCCCTTAACTTTAGTACACACTTCCCTCCTGACATCAAGACCCATTTATAGAACTGCGCTCTGAATATCTTAGCTTAAAAGTCCCATAGGTACCAGGTACTTCAAGTTCAACATGTCCCTAAAGAAACTCTTGTGTTTCTTTCCATATTGTCTAAGTGAATGGTATTATCATTCAAAAAATTGTGCCAGTCAGAAACTTGAAGTCGCCCTGCTCTCCCTGCACTACATTCACAACAAAATGAATGCCCCCATCCCAACTGATCAGTAAGTTCTATAGTTTCCCCCTAAATAGCACCTGAAGCTGACTCTTTTTACCTTGCCTCCCTAGCTGTCTTAATGCCTTTGTTGCTTTTCAGTTGGTGATAGTTTTATAACTCATTTCATTGCTTCCAGTCTCACTCCCCTTCCAATGCATCCTCCACACTGCAGCTAGAATGACCATTACGAAAAGCATATTGAATTGCATTAAATCTCATCTTTAATAGAATTCAGTGACCTCACATGGCTTCAGGATAAAGTTCAAACACTTTAACTTGGGGCAAGACTTTTCAGCTGGCCCCTGCCTACCCTCCAGGCTCATTTCTGTCACTCTTCCACACCCTGCTGCCTCTCAGTCCTAATGATCAACTTGCTGTTCTCTAGATGGACCCTGCTTGCCAGTTCCCTCGCCCTTCCTCCCTGTCTTGGTCTGGTAAATCTCTTCCCATGCTGGGCTCACCTAGTATAGCATATAAGTGACTATATTATAATAATCAGCTTACTTTTGTTTCTTCTCCCACTACATTGTCAACAACTCGAGGACAGGGACTTGCCCTTCATTTCTGTACTGTCGGTTCCTGGCATGTTATAAATGTTAGATAAATATTTACTAGTGGCCTCCTTTTAGCTTCCATCACTCTATAACAGTGTTATCTGATAAGACAGATCTTTCTGAGATGACGAAAATGTTCTGCATCAGTGCTGTCCAATATGATAGCCACTAGTCACGTATGCATATGAAATGTGGTCAGTGTGACTGAGGAACTGAATTTTTAATTTATTAATTTTAAATCATTTAAATAACCACCTGTGGCTATTGGCTGCCGTGTTGGAAGTACAACTCAATACTATAACTCCTTGGTTCCTTAGCTACAATTTCCACTAAATTCTTTGAAGGCAGGATCCATTTCATCTTTATTACAGAATCACCAGTGCCAATCACAATGTCTGGCATTTAGCAAGCATGCAATAAATAATAAGGAATATGTGAATGAACAAGATATTTTTGAAGGATAGAATTTCATCTGTCTAAAAGAGTTCAGGTGGGGTCTTGCTTAAGATAAGGAGAGCAAATTGGCAAAGTGATCTTTCAATGGCCATTCCAATCTTATATTCTAAAAAAGAAAAATCTCAAGATATGTAAGAATCACACTTTATCTTAACTTAAAATACTTGAACATAAAAGCTGCAGATAGATTTTCAAAGTTGTGGACATATTTAGCCTACTCAGCTCTGACCAAAACAAGTAAGAACTATAAACTCAATGATTTCATCCTAGTTTTTGTGATTTAGAAGAACCTAATCTAGTAGTTGGCTCAGTTCACTTCAGACTTAGAATATATATAATTAGAAATACATATAAAAATAAAAAAATTAATAGTGCTTTAACACTAAGTTCTGAGGGTAGATAAATAAGATTATTTATGTGTATATGTACAAAAAACTTGACAAAAAAATTCTCCCTGTCGTAGTGAATAAAGGGCATTTCTGAGCCTAGTTATAAGTAAGTGGTCTAGAATTAAGAAATTAAACTAGTTAGATGCTAACATCAGCTTTGATAAATTTTCCAGAACCATTTGTCATGTAACTTTGATAGGGAATTGAAAGAACTCACACTGGATTGAGTAGATTTCCTGAAAAATTTGTGCCAATTGGTTTCCTTCTATTTTTTGAAACACACAACAAATGCTTCCTAGGGATCCTCAAGAGGGTAGGCAAAACTTCTAAGGCCCTTGTTGGATTATAATCAGCCTTCAGGGACCATCTCACTCACAGGTCTTTGTGGGTACTTAATAATTTGTCATATCTTGAAAGCAAGTTATACTGATTTGAGTTCAGGGCCTTATTCTGTCAGTAGATGGCCATGGATTGGCAGTATTCTTTGCCAACCGTCAGATGATCCTGAACAGGGATGAGAATTTGGCTGAACAAGCAGAATCATCACTACTGTCAGCATAGCTCCCTTGTATGGAGAGAAGCAAATTCTCCCTTTTGAGATCTGATGTACAGCATCCAGTTTAAACTACTGGGCTCAACAGCTGAAGTCATATCTAATGGCTTTGTCATTTTATTTAAGTAAACAATGAAAGGAAGATCTCAAGATTATACAAACTCAAAATAAGGAAGAGTGTGACCTTGGACGAGTCAAGTGCTCATGCTTTAAATTTCCACCTATAAATAAAGGCACTGGAATAGATGATCCCCTAAGTCTCTCCTAGCTCTGAATGTCATTGTGTTAGTAGTAACAGCAATAATGAAAGAATGATGTTACCATTTGTTAAAGGGCAGTTTTTTAAAAAGGTAAAATCAAGACACTCAAACACATGTAAAATGACATCATCTAATTTTTCAAGTAATGAGGGAACCAGTAAGATGTGATGTTATAACTAGTACAAATGACAATCTGAATAACAGACCTATTTACAGGTAGTCAGGAATGCTGAAATAGATGGTAATAGATGAAAGACTGGTTACTATGTATACAGCAATGTAATATTTGGAATCATCTTTTCAAAGTATAGAAATTAATTTTATCTTAATTAAATCAAATCCATTTGCATGTCCATGAACCAGAAACATTTGAATTACTATTAGTCTCCTACAATTTATAGTTACAGAAGAGCCGAGTCAAAGCCAATGAAAGGCATAGACCCCTCTGAAACCAGACACTCCTCGGGGTCCAAAAGACAGTACTCAACCTTCTATTGAAAGGGTATCCAATAATCTTTTGTTCATTTCAAAGTCTTCCACTATTTTTCCTAGTGGATACTATGTGCCTAGTATCATGTACCAGATTCTATCCTAAATGTTTAACATTTATCTCATTTAATACCTGTGATGTTGTGATATAATAAGAAATATATATTTGGACTTTGGCTCCTGACACAGAGCTCTGAAAACCCTTGCAATTTCCTGAGTGATAGAGGTAAAAGGAGCATTTATTTTTATTCATAATATGCCCCTTTCAACTTTATCTGAGTTTATGCCAAAGAGGTGACTCTTGGATGGTAGGACCCTGTTGCCTGAGAAACCAAGTGACTCGAGGGCTAGAACTTTCAGTTCTACCCCCTGATCTCTAAGGAGGGGAAGGGACTAGAGACTGATCACCAACGCTCAATGATTTAGTCAGTCATGCCTACATAATGGAACCCCCATAAAAACTCTAAAGAAGGGACTCAGAGAGCTTGTGGGTTGGTGAATGCATCCACGTGCCAGGAGTGTGGCACCCTCCGAAACTCCATGAGGATAGAAACTCCTGAGCCTGGGACTCTTCCAGACCTTGCACTATGCGCCTCTTCATCTGGCTGCTCATTTGTATCCTTTATGGCATTCTTTATAATAAAACAGTAATAGTAAGTAAAGTGTTTCCTTGAGTTCTGTGAGTCATTATAGAAAATTATCAGACCTGAGGAGGGGTCATGGAAACCCCCAATTTGTAGTCAAGTCAGACAGGAGTGTGGGTAACCTGGGGATCCACTACTTGAGACTGGCATCTGAAGAGGGGAGAAGTCTTGTGCGACTGAGCCCTTAACCTGTGAAAACCTGTGGTAACCCTGGGGAGTTAGTGCCAGAATTAGCCTAAATTATAGGACCCCCAGTTGGTGTTTTTCAAGAACTGGAGAACAGGGTGGTATGGAAAACCCACACACCTTTGGTGTCAGAAGTGTTGTGAGTAAAGAAACAGTTTTCCTTTAATATCCAAAACAATACAATGAAGCATTCTATTATATAGGATGTGAAATGGAGGTTTAAAAGAATGAAGTACCTTTCCCAAGGTCAAATGCCTAATAACCTGGAAAGCCAGGGTTCAAGAATATGTGCTTTTAGCCATAACCACTGAATTTGTGGAATAAAGTAATATTTTCATTTCAACAATGAAAAGTAGTTAAATAAACCATGAATCTTGGCAAGACTATTTGACCCCAGTGTGGAAGGACTGCAGCCAACTGATACCTGCTCCTCAGTTAACATGCAGTCCAAGGGAAGGATGTTACCAGATGCTTGCTTGCAGCACCAGTGTGGTTCATGAACTTCATTTGGGTGGCACACCAAGATGTACTAGATAGCTACAAGAAGCTCCTCCACGTATGCAAGCCTCAAAAAGGAAGGCACCTCTCGGCCAGGGGAGCTGCCAAGTTGATGGAAGGGTTGAATGAGATGCTTGTAGTTGGCATGGAATTCTCCACGAGCTCCAGGCTTGGGCTACAGTGCTGAACACTGATGAAGCCCCAGGAGGCAACTGTGCTGTACTAGGCAATTCTTTGGAAGCCTAAATCGATTCTTTATTATCCACTTATAATTGTAGATGGGAATATTCACCATTTCAGGCAAAGAAAAATAAAGAGCTCTGAATTATAGAAAATAATATTTTAAAAAAGGTGTCCAGCTTACCCATGATGTCATTCATGCGATTCAGTGAGGAATTATCTGAAATATCTAATAACATGACAAAATCAAAAGCAGAAGGGGGAAAAGGCACTTCTCTGGAAGTTGTAGGGTCAACAGCCAATGTGGATATTTGTGATTTCTTTCCCTCCAGTTCTATGAGGTTTCTGCTGCAGCCTGTGAGTGCCTTCTCCAGAAGCTTCGCTTGGTTTAATGTCATTGGAAAGCCATCCAGGACCCAGCCTTTATATATAGGTATCTGACTAAATTAAGAAAGGACAAATCATTAACATTTTGATAGACACAAGTCCTTTAAAAATAATAACACAGTGAATCTTGCCTTTATCTTTCTTTAAATTTCACAGTAACCTCCTTCTGCATGAATTTTATTTCTTTACAGCCAGAATTAGGTTTCCTAATGTACCACAATCACTCCCTTGCTCAAAATCCTTCTGTGGGTCCCTGCTGCCCTCCAAATCTATTCTAGAAGCCATAACATGGTATTTAAAATGAACTGGCCACAACTTACTTCCCTATAACTTCTTCTCTCACAATTTTGAACCATTCACTTTGAACACACCAATCTCCTCCCTGTTATGTGAGTATAAATTGTACTTCCTAGCTGTGTTCATAGGCTGTTCCTCTTTAAAACCTCAATTTCCTCATCTATACAGTGGGATAACATAACACACCTCACAAGATGCTGGTGAGGATGAACTGAAATGACACATTTTAAGAACCCAGCACAGAGTGTAGCATATGGTGGATACTCACATCGCCAACCTGGAAATTTCTTCCTACCCCACCCAATCCAGCATGGAGTCATAACGGCCTGATCTGAACTCCTCTGGACCCTCATTCACTTCACCACACAATTTTTAACTCTTATATATCTTGAAAGAAAAATTCAAGTGAGTCTTCTTTATCTCAGTTAGATTATAAGTTGCTAAAGGGTATGGGTCATTTCTTTGGTTTTTGTACTCAGTGCGCATCCTCTATAGAGAATAGGTGCTCCAAGAATTATTTTAGTTCTTTAAATTGGAAAAAACTTCAACTTTGCTCTTCCAAAACCCTTCAATTATGTAAGATTAAGATTTTTGGATACAAAGTTATGATTTCATTTCTTTCTCTGTTAAAGCTCATTTAAACAATTAGAATCCCTTTCTAAAGGCTTGGGAGTCTGCTTTGGTGCCTGTACATGATCCTTCTATCAGTGTGGCAAGGAAGAAGGGGGAAAACCAAAGTTCAGAGTGGTTTTATTACTTGTTCAAAGTCATAAAATTGCAAGTGACCCCAAATCCAGTGATCTTTCCACAGTATCAAGCTGCCTTCAGGTCACTGCTTCTATTATCCCTATTAGGCTATGAAGAGCAAGGAAAGCCTGCATTTTGCTTTTATAATTTGTCCAGAGTGTGATAAGCATTCTGCACAGAATGAGTTTGTTGATTCATTGGCCTCAGCTAGAGGAGAGAAATTTCTTGAGCACTTTACCAGGTCTGAGGGACCTCTTCTCCCACCTCCAGTCTCAGGAGCTACTTCAGAGGGAGGAGAAGGTCAGGGCCACACTTGTCATGCTGTAGTGTGAGGACACCAGACAACCGGGAGTGAGGAGACCTGGGCTTTGGCTCTGGCTATGCCACTAACCAGATACGTGACTGGATTGCCTAACTGAGCTGACACGTGCCTTCCTTTCCTCACTGAAAAAGGACGCATTTGGACTAAATGAAAGGATGTCAAACTGATGACAGTTCTCTAACGGTGCCTCAGGGGCAGAGGGGATGACGGTAGTGGTGGTGGTGGTGGGAGGGTAGTGGAGTTCTGGAGATGGGGTGTAGACACTCCAACTTCAGTGAAACCACAGCTAAGTTCCGCTTTATAGCTGATGCTTTTCATATACAATTTTCTTTGAACAAGGACTCCCATGGCTTATTCTAGTACTGAAAAATGTTGCAACTATTAGAATGAGATCCCTTCCAGCTTTGAGAATAGCATCACTGTGGCCCAGTTTCTTCAGTGTTGCATTCAAAGAGTAATCAGTCCAAGATACATCACAACTGAGAGGCAACTTAAATCTTTAATGAGGTCTCTTGAGAAAACTCTAAAGAGGGAGCCCATTCCAGATGCCTGGCAAAACTTCTCCAAAACCTCCTGTTCTCACATCTCTCGGTCTTAACATTTCTCAGGCAGCAGAGCTACCCCAAAGCCCTCACTCACTCGAAGCTCTGCAACACCCTGCAACAGGAGCCTTGTTGATTCCTTTTTCCAGCCTGTTCAGCCTCATTTCTTTATTACACGGATCCACTGAGCACCTATGGATTCTTTTAATTTCTCTCTTTTCTGTATTGTAAAGGAGGGCTGAGGAGAATCCTCTATCCTTAGAAAGGAGGAATTACAATATGATAGCCTACTTAAATTTTTTCTTTACCCTTATTGCATATCATCTCTGTGCTATGCATATATGTGAGTCCTTGCCTGTGCAACCTCTACTTTCTCATGGTTTTCCTACCCTGCACTGCCCAGGCTTTGGGTCGCAGGGGTCACTCCCTCCTCCGGAAACACAAAATGAGGAAACACACTGGCCCATGACCACATAGTTGGGGTCTCTCTTCTCCAAATCCCTTGACTTTTCCAAGTATCTAATTTATCCTTGAATTCCCCACACAGGATAGAACTTAACCTGAATTCACATCTGGGTGAATGAAGTCAAGGTTGGTAAAGGGTGGGGGGGAGTGAAATATAGACATGTAAATCACAAAATCTATCTTTATCTTGCTGTGTTTTCTTAGGTAAATTCATTAGATGCTGAACATAAAAATATTTCTGTATTATTCTTTATACAACTTTATTTGATAAAGAACATATTAAATTGACATAAAAGAGAAAAGTGTGATACATACTTAATAGCATTTACCATGATGCTGACTAGCAATATATCAGATATGCTTTTTCCTTTCTTCAGCAACTTTTCTGATTTTGCACCAAGCTGAGCACGCACAGTGAGCTGTGAAAATAAACAATGGTAGGGGACAGCTAATTTACAAGTCAGATTCCAAATGTTTGGAGAGAAAATAAATTAAATGATCGTGTTCTCTGGTGAAGACACTGATCGTTTAGCACAATTTTGGAATCAGCCAAGCGATTAAGGAAAACGTATGTGCAGATTTCGGGGCTCCTCCTCTGGCTCCCTCCTTTCCAAGATCTTCCTCTTTACTTATCAGCTGCTCTGGCATCCCCAAACTTCACTTTCTAATATCTTAAATCAAAGAGGTTAGGGCTTTCTTCTCAAGTTCTAACCACTCATGGCACGCAGATGCGGCATGTCCTCCGGGGTATAACTTGCATAAGCCTGGCTTTTGCCCACTGAAGTTTTCTTCTGTCAATGGTCAAATCCCATATATTTTCTGCCTGGTTTTTGCTGTTTGCTTTTTTGCTGCCTGCTTCAGGCCCTCAGATAATTAGCTTTTGTATTTTGTCCAGCCTTTATATTGTTATCTGTAGGAAGGCTAGTCTAATTAAGCTACTTCATATCCACAGGAACATCCCTAGAGCCTATTCTGAAATAGAGTCAGTCACCAGAGTGAGCATTTTATGAGTCAAATGATATTCTGTCTCCACTGAAAACCCTGCAAAGGCGCCTCCTGTACTCCCAATGTCCTCATCACTGCCTATAAGGCTCTGGCTGGCCGGATTCTCCTCCCTTTCCACTCATCTCTCTAACCTCATCCCTTCTCTACCACCCCCCCCTTGCTGGCCAACCACCTTTCTGCTTCAAGACTGTCGTCCAGCTATTCTGACAGCCTGAAATGGTTCCCCAGATCCAGTGGGTGATTCTTTCAATCTGCTTAAATCTCACTCTCTCAAGGTGATCTCCTTACCCTCCTTTTTCTTTTTTGATAGCATCATCACCATCTAATGGTTCATATAATTCATTTATTTGTGTGTTTATGGTTTATTATCTCTTTCCATCTTTTAGAATGTAAACTCCATAAAGTCCAGGAACCCTGACTTTTTTGTTCACTGCCATACCTACTCCCCCTTTACAATGCATGGAACAAAGTATGCCCTTTGAACTGAATTGAATATGGAATTGGGGGATTTGTAACTCAATAAATGTAAATATAAAAATATACTTAGTATTTCTGCTAATTTACATTTAAAATACACAGAGTAAAAATTATAAGTCCCCCTTTTTCACTTTCTCTAAACCCATTTCTCTCCCCATAGGTCATCACATTTACAGGTTGCTGTATATTCTTCCAAAACTTTTTCTATCTTTAAGCAGTTTTGAAATCTAAAATGTTATGAAACTGGTTTCCTTGATGAAACAAACAATAAAAGTAATCAAATATACTTTATTTCATTTTATTTAATAAAATTCCACTTGATTAATCTGACCATTCTATTTGATGATCAAAAATGTTTCCAATATACAGTAAAGCAATACTATATATAGAAATATTAGTTTGCATTAGAAGCAATAGCCTGTAGATTGCTGTAAACATTTTTTCAGGGATTAATAAAAAATTCTGCAGAGTCAACAGTAAGTCTAAGGATAAATTCTGGAACAAAAATCTTTAAAGGTAAAGAAATTGTGAAAGGAAATAAAAGTCATAAATTAAGAGGTAAAGAAAAATACATAAATGTAAATTTGGCATAAGTCTAAAATTTTTAAAAGCATGTGTTTACTTTCTTACCTGGCAAAACTGAAAGCAATTTCCACTGCTTTAGATTCAAAGAATATTAAGAATATAAAAAATATCAAGTAAATTCAGGTTTAGCTAATTTTACCATCAGATTTATTTTAAACCAAAGAGGAGTACATTGCTATTTCATTTCATTTGAAGATGAAAATGCTGTGAAAAGGCTATGAATCAAAACACATTTCAATACACTAGTAGCCAGAGTTAGGTTATAGTACTTACTTCAGAGAAAGTATCACTTGCTACGACTTCTTCAGCTTTTGGTGTTTTTCTAGTATTAGTACCTAGCAATAGAAAAAGTGGTAAGAACATACTCTGGTATTTACAGCTAACAACCATGTTAACATTTGACCATCTATGGCTTTGGACATGTGGGTTATTGGATTCAGCTATGCCTGAGATACTCAGAGGAAAGAAGTATAAGCATCAGCACAGCATGGCGTTTACCTTCATTCCACAACGTTAAGTCCTGGCCACTGTGTGGTTTGGTGTTTTCTACTTCCTTCCAGTATGGCTCACTCAGAACAATATCATTATAAATACTTTAACATAGTTTGGGTTCTCTTTTCGGAAAACAAGCCAAGATCTCAAGAGAAGTCACTAAGATGTTAATTTGTTACATTTTTACTTTCCTGGATTATCAAGTTATAGGTAACAAACACTTCTGAAAGTGGAAAACTCTAGAGTCAGAGGGTTTTTTAGTTAAATTCCACGGAAAAAATAAGTTTTCAGAGTCTGTTTATAATTTACTGGACTTCTGTAATAGAGTATGTCACAAAATATACCTATGATAGTTTAAAAAATCAATTAAAATTATCTTGTAAGAAACAAATAACTGAAACAAGGGACAGCTTATGTTCTTTTAAAGGATGGGACACTTGACTGCTCTGGTGGAGTTGCCAGCTCATAATAAATGTGCACGTTGTCCAAGGGTGTTAGCAAGAATGGTGATGGCACAGAAGGAACCAATTTTATGCTAGAATATGAGGCAACGATTGAATATGGCAAAGCCTTACCGGCACAAATAGAGAAGATATTTAAGATTTAAAATTGTTTTCCTTCAATGGTTCTACCAAGGATCTGAAGCCCAGATCTCAAAGGAGGTAACATTTCGTTGGGTTTAGGAAGCTTGGTTCTATTTGCTTTGCCCAAGGCTGGGGATAAACTTAGCTTTATCTAAGGAACCACTGCTCAGGTGGGTGGAAGAGACAGAGCCGCAGACTTCCTCATCACAGTGAACAAAGCAGCAGCATGCAGAGAGCACAGCAGTACTCCCCCCAACTGCATGGGTGAGAAGAAACCATAAACTACTGCCCTGCAAAGCCAGGAAGAGTGACGATGATTTAGCCTGACTGTTTTCAAAACCACAGCAAAACTGAGCAACTACTTGAAGGGGTGTGAGAAGATTCCTTTGAAATTGTCATCTCTTATCCCCAGTTGTAGACAGTGGTTAGGGACGTCTGGGTTTATCTTGCTGTCTCTGTCATGTGACCATGTAGACAGCCATGCATCCCTCCCCATCTCCCCTTTCTTTCCCTGAAAGCTGGTTTGTGCTCACACCCGTGTGCTCTTAGTGTTCGCCTATCTGTCTCTCTCATGAAAATGATGGATGATTTGTTTTGATATCTTACTTACTAAGTCTGCTTTTATCTTCTGTTTCTGGTAATGCTTCAGCTGAAAATACATTTTGCAGATCCTTTGGGGAGGAAACACACGCGAGCACACATGGAGAGATTTTAACATTGTCATATTTTAATAACATTCTTAACTTTATGTCTATAAGTAGGGTTTAAAAACATAGACTATTTTATCTAAAACATTAATGATATTAAGAAAAACTCAGTGAGTTCTGGAAGCAAATAAAATTTGATAATTGTACTTATAGAAACACATAGTAACCCATGGTATAATCTGTCTTTCAATTTCTATGTAAAATAAAGCAACTGCCATTTTGAAAGTATAATGGGAGCTGAGAAAGAGGTAGAGTTTGTGGAAAACCACCTTAGAAAGAACAGTCTTAGAGGTGTCAGTCCTAGCCAAAAGGGAAATAAAGGAAAAAATGTATATTATCTATCACTGTATTGATTAGAATACAGAGTACCACAACAGAGAAGAAGAGGCAGCCCACCGTGAAGAAAAACTCTCCCAGTTATTTCCAGAATCACGTTTAAATGGTATTTATTTTGCAGCTCATGTAAATGACCTGGATTAGATTCTCCGCTAATTTATTCAATTTCAGAAACAGGATAAGGCAGGGAAAAGAGTACTGGATTTAGAATCTGGGATTCCAATCACAGCCTAGCCATCAACAAGCCTCTGACCCCAAGCAAATCAACTCATGCTTAGGGTCTCTACTGTCTCCCTTTAAAATGAGCAGGTTGGACCACACCATGATTCTCGGGGGCGGGGGGGGCACAGTCTCCTAATTCCTGCCCTAGTATCTTTATGTAATAATGTAGCAAGATGCAACACTGATGGAAACGGTAATGCAGGTAAACTGTAAGAGACCTTCCCCTACCAGCCACCCCTCAAAACTGAGATCTAATAGTCTAGATCAGAGGTCTGCAAACTATGGTCCCTGGACCAAAATCGGCTGGCTGTTTTTACACAGTCTTTGGGCATCATTCCACAGGATAGCATTGTGAGGACCAAGCCAGGTGCCCCCCTCGCCCTCTGTCTGCTCTTCTCCAGCACCCTCCTTGGCTGCTGCCCAGGACTGGCATCAGGCTGCATCTACGAGATGGGGACTTGCTGTTGGCCACTGTCAGGCTCTCGGGAGTGGAATTCCATTCTGAGATCTGGTGACATGGTGAACTCGTCCAAAACACTCATACCTCACCCCTCTCCAAGCCCTCACAATTGGGCCCCTCCACCCCTTTACCAGCTTTACCAGCTGGTGGCTCTTTCCTCAGGAGAATGTCTCCAGCTGATGTTAACTGGGCACAAAGCCAGCCCACCACCCTGGATGGCCCACCTAGGCAAACTGATGTGTGTGTATGTATGTGGGGAGTGGAGAGGGGAGTTGAAATTTTCTCTCGTTATGTAGGTACCCATGTAATACCCTCGATATTGTTTCTGGGCCCATAAAACTTAAAATATTTACCCTCTGGACTTTTACAGAAAGTCTGACAACCTCTGGTCTAGAGGATCTCTTAGATGCTATCCAGTTGGAAATCTCTAATGTACAAGATGAAGAAAAGAAAACTAAAATCTCACTTGCCTGGCTTTCTTTACTACTCTCTTGCCTAACTGGTAGCACCTTTTCTTCGGCTGCTTTCTGAAGGGCTCCGCTGATCTTCTCATTGTTGTGAAATGCTTGGATTGCTTCTTGGACAAGAGTGTCAATAGAAAGTACCTGAATAGGAAAGCCTAAAATACAAAAGACAATTTTATTAATAACTTTTCATTTAGGAAATTGACATCATTGTTCTTCTGTGCTGGCTTCACCCTTAGAGTACGCTCTTCAGGGTTCCCCAGCAATGTTTTTTGGATCAAGCTGGTTTTTTTACTATGGTGGTAAAATTCACATAACATAAAATGAACCATTTTAACCATTCTAAAAGATGCAATTTGGTGATATTTAGGTCATTACAATGTTGTCCAATCATCACCACTACCTTTTTCCAGAAAATTTTCATTACCCCAAAGGAAACCCTGTATCCATTAAGCAGTCACTCTCTATCTCCCTACGCTTGCCCCCAACAATTAATTTGCTTTCTGTCTATGGATTGGCCTATTCTAGATGTTTCTTATCCATAGAATCATACAATATGTGGTCTTTTGTGTTCGACCTCTTTCACTTAGTATAATGTTTTCAAAGTCTATCCATAGCACATAGAGTACTTCACTCCTTTTATGGCTGAATAATATTCCATTGTATGGATATATCACATCTTGTTACCAATTCAGCAGGTGATGAACATTTGGATGGTTTCCATCTTTTATCTATTATTAATAGTGCTGCTATGAACATTACTGCATATGGTTTTTTTTGAACACTTCTTTTCAGTCCTTTTGGCTATATACCAGTGGTGGAATTGCTGGGGTCATATGGTAATTTTTTATTTAACTTAATGAGGAATCACCAACTACTTTCCATAGTGGCTACACCATTTTACATTCTCACCAGCAATGTATGAGAGTTCCAACTTCTTTATATCCTCACCAACACTTTTTTTCCAATTTTTAAAAATTATACCCATACTAGAGGGTGTGGAGTGGTATCTCACTGAGCTTTTGTTAGGCTGCCTTTTAAAGAAGTCTATTTAACATCTCAATAATGACTTACTATTCTCTGCCTTGGACTGTTACAAGACAGACTGGCCTCAGTGAAAATTTTGAGTTTTCCAGTAAAAACTGTAAAAGGTAAGTATTAGTGGAGAAAAACTAATTAAATAGATGGAAAACTATGATTTCACTTCTGACTGAAAGAACTTCTAGATAAAAAGCCAAAAGTTTATTAAAGGGAAAGAATTCAATCAATGTGAAGAGTTAAAACATTTATAATTTTAAGTTGATTTCCTGTCTTTCTTTTTTTTAAATTAATTAATTAATTTATTTTTGGCTGTGTTGGGTCTTCGTTGCTGCGTGCGGGCTTTCTCTAGTTGCCGTGAGCAGGGGCTACGCTTTTTTGCGGTTCCTGGGCTTCTCATTGCAGTTGCTTCTCTTGTTGCAGAGCATGGGCTCTAGGCACGTGGACTTCAGTAGTTGTGGCTCGCGGGCTCAGTGGTTGTGGCTCACAGGCTCTAGAGTGCAGGATCAGTAGTTGTGGCACATGGGCTTGGTTGCTCCACAGCATGTGGGACCTTCCCAGACCAGGGCTCGAACCTGTGTCCCCTGCATTGGTAGGCGGATTCTTAACCACTGTGCCACCAGGGAAGTCATGATTTCTTGTCTATTTGTGACAAGTTATTACTTTCCTACTTCATCTATTGGTAAAGTAAAATCTATGATGAAAGTTTAAGTAAAGTTTAAGACATTATTCTTCTTTATATTGTGCATCATAATTATATAGCAAGCTCATATATCCGGGTTTCCCTGGGACAGTCCCAATTTATGACTCTCTACTCCTAAAAGTGTCTGAATTGGACAATAAATTATGTGATCACCCTATTACAAAATTCTTGATGACAGATTTTCCCAATATATTTGCAGATTCTCATGTATGTTTTCTACAGACATAGACATTTGCAGCTACAGTCATTGTAAATAGAATCCAATAAAGGAAAAAAACATAAATAAGAAAGAAATTTTACTTTTCTCTAGAGACTTTAGAGCAGTAGTTTTTCCACTAAATGTTTTCCCCAACACGCATCCTTTTATAACACATGAAGGTAACTCAGGTACTGTTGATTCAACTTGAGAAGGAAGAGAGCTTTCAATTAGTCTGTGAATCACATGGCCCAATATGCAATTGTTTGAGGGTGGTAAATTATCAACCATTTCTTCTGGTAACGCCCATTCTCCAACCATGTTCTGTAAAAATAATAATGAAACAAACAAAACAGAAATATTCTTAAAAGTAGAATTTAAGTATGTAGGAAACATGAAAATTGAAAGTAAATACAAATTATAGCAAACAAAAGTGAATCAATACTTTAAATAGTTACATTACATAAATGAGTAATAACATGAATAATACTTTCATATTAGACAGTGAAAAATGAGCTTCCCACATAAAAGTAAAAGAAAAAAAAGCCTCTAAAATACTTAACAGTTTATGAAAGTAGGCATATTGAGTTGAAACAAATTGTAATGCAAGCTGAGCATTAAGACACTTAAATTGATATTATCGGTAGAGAGATAAAAGACAGTAAGAGTTATTCGGCTACCCTATGCAAGTACTAAGCTTAGTTTTACATATTTTAAAGTAAGATAGATAAAAGAGAATTTTCATGCCCAATATGTTGTCCTCTCAGTTTACTATGTTCGACTTCCATTTTTTTTTAACATCTTCATTGGAGTATAATTGCTTTACAATGTTGTGTTAGTTTCTGCTGTATAACAAAGTGAATCAGCTATACCTATACATATATCCCCATATCCCCTCCCTCTTGTGACTCCCTCCCACCCTCCCTATCCCACCCCTCTAGGTGGTCACAAAGCACGGAGCTGATCTCCCTGTGCTATGCGGCTGCTTCCCACTATCTATTTTACATTTGGTAGTGTATATATGTCAATGCTACTCTCTCACTTCGTCTCAGATTACCCTTCCCCCTCCCCATGTCCTCAGGTCCATTCTCTACGTATTACTCGCCATAAAAAGAAACAAAATTGAGTTATTTGTAGTGAGGTGGATAGACCTAGAGTCTGTCATACAGAGTGAAGTAAGTCAGAAAGAGAAAAAGAAATACCGTATGTTAACACATATATATGGAATCTAAAAAAAAAAAAATGGTTCTGAAGAACCCAGAGGCATGACAGGAATAACGACTTCCAATTTTTCAAGTTTCTTGCTTAAATGATCAAACAATTAGAGGGAAAGAAAAACAAAAACAAAAACAAAAATTGTACAGTCCACATTCTCTGACCTCTGTATAATAAAACTGGAAATCAATTTTAATTCAATTTTAAAAGTTAAAAACAGTCTTTTTGAGTGATTCTTAGATTAAAGAATAAATTAAAACTATAAATGTCTATAAACAACAGATTAAAACAAAACATTAAAAATAAAAGATTGATTAAAAAATATGAGATGGGAATCAAACTGTACTCAGAGAAAAATTCATAGTCCCTTAGCTTAAAAGAAAAAAGAAGGAAAAAAAATGAACTAAGCATGAAAATAGGAAAAGACAATTTAAAAATAACCAAAAAGAAACAAGGAGGAGGAAACTCATGATAATGGAAGTTGACAGAGAGCAAAACTATTGAGATACTTTTTACTGATATATTTCTAGAACTTATCCATATTAATCATAATGAAATTTCTACCAGTTCTGAGCAAAGGTGAAGAATAGCAAGTATCAATTTTGTAACATAGGAATGAAGTTAACAACAG
Source organism: Mesoplodon mirus (assembly GCF_964341445.2). Classification (NCBI taxonomy): domain Eukaryota; kingdom Metazoa; phylum Chordata; class Mammalia; order Artiodactyla; family Ziphiidae; genus Mesoplodon; species Mesoplodon mirus. Next base: position 155,150,183 of record NC_138980.1, read on the forward strand.
ATTTTAAGGAGACTTAAAAATCCTTAAGAAAATGTTATGTACAACTCTACCATAATAAATTTGAATTTATTAATGTATGGTAAAAATGATATTTTAAGAAAGTACAAAAGATCAAAGTTAATTTAAATGGAATATTTGTAAAGGTGAAAGCCATGAAAGAAATGAAAACATTGTCAAAGAACTATACCTAGCAAATGCGACCACACTGATGGTTAACAGAAAAAAACAGAAAAATTTTCATTCCTTAATTAAATAGAAGTTTAAATGTTATTTAAAGTCTTCTGAAATATGGAAGAAGATAGAAAGCTTTCCAGTTTACTTGGCAAGACTAACAAAACACTGATACCAAAAAAGTGTCGAAGATAATTGACAAAGACAGCATCCAAAAAGAAAATGACAAGTCAATCTCATTTGGAAATATACCACAAGAATCATGCATACAATATTGACAAAATCAGTCTATATTAAGGTAAAATAATTATATTAATTGACATTTATTACACACTCAATATATCCCATATATTGCTGTTTTCAGGAATTATCTCAAATGATTCTCACACAACTCTCACATAAGTATTATTATCTTGCCAATTTTGCAGCAGAAAACCCTGAGAATTACAGAGGCTGTTACTTGTTCATGGTCACAGTAAATAGTAATGGCAGAGCCTAAATTAGGACCCAGGCAGGCAGATTCCAGAACATATGCTCATAACCTCTATACTATATTGAAGTTGTCTCACCATGACTGAATAAGAGTTATTTCATGAATACAAGGAAGGGTAAATATTAGGAAACCTATCATTATATCACATTAATAGGTTAAAATAAAAAAATACAAATATATGATAATTTTGACCAAGAAGCATCTGATAAAATTCAGAATGCATTTCTAATGAGAAAAAATTTAAGCAAATCTCTTAATATGTTCTGAATCAAAGACGGTTTCCCTAACATTTTTACATATCTTACCAATATGTAATGGTGAACCAAAATGAACAACACATTTTTCCATTAAAGGCAGGAGCAAGAAAAAGATGCTTATCATTTACATTAATAGTCACATTATTCTGGAAGCTCTAGCCAATGCAAATAAGATAAAGAAAGAAGTAGCAAATGAACATATCTACCAAACAGAAACAGACTCACAGACATAGAGAACAGACTTGTGGTTGCAAGGGGGAGGGGAGGTGGGAGAGGGAAGGATTGGGAGTTTGGAATTAGCAGATGCAAACTATTATATATAGGATGGATTAACAACAAGGTCCTACTGTATAGCACAGGGAAATATATTCAATATCCTGTAATAAACAATAATGGAAAAGGATATGAAAAAGAATGTATATATATACATGTATAACTGAATCACTTTGCTGTGCAGCAGAAATTTACACAGTATTGTAGATCAACTATACTTCAACAAAATTAAAAAAAGAAAAGAAAAAAAAAGAAGTAGCAGTGTTCCTAGAAGTAGCAGTTGAGTTCCTGGTGCAGAGGTAGCTGCTGCAACCTGAACCTCTAGTGCTCCGTGGTGGTGACAGTTTTCTCATCAGAACTTGTTGTGATGGTTCTGATAATTTTCCTTAGAAGTTTAACCTTGAGCCTGCTTCTTGAATCTACCTACTGATTCACTAAACTACCCAACATATTTTGAATGTGTTTTCTACTTACTCAGCATAAGTCAACTTTTTTCCTTGCAATTAGAAACTTTGACAAAAATCACTGGAATTGACAAGAAATAAAGAGAGAGCCTATATATAAACAGCCTCATATTTCTACTGAGGAGTATAAGAAAAATGACTTGAATAAAGGGAAAGTCAAGAAGGTCCAATATTATAAGCCGTTTAATTCTTCTCCAAATTAATCTGACTTAATGAAATGAAACAAAAGTGCTAGTGTCACTTTTGTTTTCCTTCAGGATGATATCCAAAATGGTTCTAAAGTTGAAGCAGAAAAAGAATTGTAACAGATAAAAACATTCACTTAAAAACTGAAAAAGAAAAGTAATATGGGAGTGTTACCTAACCAGATATTAAAGCACTTATTAAGAACAAAGTAATGAAAAGAAAGATTTGCAGAAACGGGGTATTCGGTGCACAAAAATATAAATTCTAGAAACAGATCTAAGTGTGTGTAAGAATTTAGTACCTAGTGAGATTTATATGTCACATTAGCAGACAAAAAATTAGATTATTTTACAACTGGTATTATCTGGTTTGGTGCCTGAATTTATGATATGAAAACACAAGAGATAAAGAAATACTTTTTGAAACAAATAAACAAAGAAGTATTCATAATAGGTTTTTCTTTTAAATTGGTAGAATTTATTAGTATATACATATATTTGTCACTTCTATACAAACTACCCTTTATTTTTAAAATTTATTTTGTTTTAGTTTAATGCCTTTGGTTTTTCTAACAACTCTGTGCATAATAATTACATGCATTATTCAAAATTAGGTAAATACTGAATTGATTTGCATAATTATTGATTATTATGATTGATTACTTGTTTCTGCTTTCATTCATTGGAATCATTTATACTTCTAATTAGGCAAGTGATAGCTATTCTATGTAATGTGACAATCAGAAAATAACCAAATAAAAAATGGAAACCAGAGAAACTGTGCTATTTTAAAATTATGAAGGCTATAAGCCCAAGGTCAAGTTTAAGTGGAAAGTTTTGAATGTTCTAATGATTTTTGTGCTATGCAGTCATTTAATTCATTCTGAAGGACTTAAATCAGATGACCTGGGTTCCCATAATAGTTCTCCTACTTACTCATTTTGCACCCTTGTCAATTCCCTCATCTTTGTATGATAACAATATCTATCTCACAGGGGTGTTGTAAAGACTGAGTGAAAGGCTTGTGTAAGTAGCCTATGTGACCACTGACTTTAAATGCTTAACTAGAAGTTCTCAGGCTGCTGCTGCAGGCACATAGTAGTGCTCTAAAGGAGGGGTGACAGCAGTCACATTTCTGCCCAAAGAGAAACCACGTCCAGCTTGTGCAACAATCAGAAAGGCGTGCTTCCTCACAAAGGGGTCAGAAGAAAGCCCTATTCTATCACTGATTAGTTGTAGAATGTGGCCAAACACAATGGGATAGAATGTTGACTGTGAAGAGAACTGAATGCTGAGGTCTGAGAAAGGACTGAAGCCTGACCAGTGGAGATGGACAAATCGAGCATTTGGTAGAACACATTTTACAGTATCACCTTAAAGATACAGTTGTGAAATTCCTAATAAGACTAAAGATAAAGGATAAGTAAAGGGAAACATGTCAGGTTGGAACAAGAACATGAGGAGGGAAAAGGAGGTCAGGAGAACTGAAAAAAGAAGGAAATTAGACCAGAATAAAAATGACTAGTTTAACGACAATGAGCTAAAGAGATTTTACTAGTTCATTAGTGAACAGGAACCAGAAATTTTTACCAGATCCTTATTTTATATGTTTGTTATATATAATTACATTAATTATATGATAAAATTACATAAAATTATAAAATAAAGTATATAATTCTTATTCCTTCAGGTATTATTATAAACTGACATCTGACTATTAGTTTCAAGACTTCAATGCCCAGAGTGGGCAACACCAGGTGTTGTATCAGCTGATAGTAAGTATCACCTGGTACAAACTATTGGTTTACTTAGACACTTTTTCTGTGTAGATGTGTTCCATGATACCAGCCCTTGATTACTATAAACTGTCATGCACATATAACAAATAACTATTATCTCTTTATTTTAATATTAATATTTTTATTATACCTGCATAAATATCATCTATGCATTTTTGAGGAGGTATAAGATCGACCATCACCTAGAGTCCACCTGTCTTTGTGAATTCTTGCCTACCTACACACAGAAATCATGAAATACAACAGAGAGTAAACAGCTTCTGCCTTTGGTCACAACCTGTTCACCAGTACTCTTTTTTATTAATTTACCAACATTGAATTTTCTGGAAACCGAATCCTGAATCCTTGAGACCATGGTATCCACCTATTCTTCCCATCTTCACAGACTACATGGACCTAACACTGTTTTCCAAGCTGGATCCAATACACTCACATGCTTCCCTGTATTCTGTTGTAGGTACTGTATGGTTACCCAGACTCCCCACTCTGGTTACTTCCACCCTGTCAAATCCTTTTTGTTTCCTGTGACCTAATGTGTCAGTACCCTTGGCCCTCTTGTTAGTAATCATGGCTAAAAGCATCATGAGTATTTACAGACAGCATCAGCTCGGAACCAATGTGCTTGAATGTGGGCTGAAGTGCACACTTCAAGGGCAAGCCTAAGATTGTCCATGTGTTCAGTCCACTAGATTCCTCCTTGCCTGTAACATTGCCCAAGTGGTTGGATAATGATGCTGGTGGAGCTGCGTGGTTTTTGCAACAGATTCTGATTATTTCCCTGCACATGATTATCCCTGGACCAAAGCAAATGCATCTCATTCTTATTTCTTGCCACTTCTAAAGATTCAAATTGGAAATACAGCTTTCTGATCTACCCTTTAAAGAGGGGAAGATGTGGTTCACTTTGCCCAACTTACATAAACAGAATCTGGGTCTTGGGAGATATTCACTAGTCCATAAAGTCTGAGTGTCCCTAGCACAACATTCAATAAAAAACATTGGGCTATGCCAGTGATATTTAGCAGTGATATTCAAATGTGGCTTTTGGAGAGTGGTGGTACAAATTTGAAAGTACACGTGATCCAGTGTTTGTCCACATAGATTGCTAGAATTTATCAACATCTGCATGGCCTGAAGTACCCCAGATATTCCCAGTTTGGTAGGCTCCAAGTGTTTCACAATTCAATTACTGATGCATTTGGAAAAACAGGACAAATGCCTTTTCTCCTAAGACAGAGAAAGAACCTCCTAGGGGATAAAACACACTGTTTTTGACACTTGCTAGTTTCCTTGAGCTTTCCTGAAATGTAATCTTCTTACTTATAGATGAAAAAACCCAACAACAGACAGATTATACTGACGCAATGGCCAAAGTACTTAGGGTGAAAGCTTCTGATAAACCGACTTCAAGAAACAACACAGGTAGCAACTCCACAAATCAAGGCTATGCCCCTTTTAGAGTACAGCTTACCAAGACATTGGAGCTACCTTAATTCTGCATTTCCCATGGCTGGCTTTCTCTTGGCACAGCACTCTTCAGGCAGTGAGGAAGAGATGACCCTTCGTGATACCTGAAATACAACTAAGGCTTGTAGTAGCAGCCTCAGGGGTTGTTGTAGCTATCGCCAATCCTCAAGTTCCAGGGGACATTTTACTTATATTCATCATGATGGACTTCTCTCTAGCCATTCGAGGTTTCTGGGTCAACCACTTCACCCAACGTCTCCATTATTTATTGGTCTGAACCCCTGTGAGGGTACCTCAACCTGCCCAGCTTCTCTTGTTGCATAATTTCCACTTGTACTGCATCTTCTAAGACATTTTTTTTTAACCAGGTCCTTCCATAAAAAATACATTTTTGCATTGTTACCTAGTATTTGTATACAGGTATATATAGAACAGAAAAGAAAAAGTTTTATGAAATGCTCATCCTTACTACCTGGTAATGTGCTTTATTTTCTATTATATTGCATCGCATTGTATTTCTCTTATTTTGTTGTGTTTTCATTTTTTTTAAATAAATAACGGTAGTGATCCATAAGTTAATTTCATAATCTAGTCTCAATCCATTGTTTGAAAAATAAAAAATAAAGGATCTTTTATTCGACAAGACATCAGGAATCTTCAGTTCTGATTTCATGTCTTTAAGTACCACCTTGGATTCATCTCTTAGATATTTGCAAAAAGGAAGAGTAAATATTTAACTTTATACTAACGATGACTCAAACCAGAGAGGTACAGAGTAGATATTTACTTATCAAATACATTTTAAAATAATTGGTAATAATTAAAGATCCAGCTCATATTTTTAGATCTCATTTTGTGTGATTTAGATCTTAGTTTAGCTTGCTTATTTTATAGTATCTTAGAAAATAGTTCTTTGTACAATTCCTGTTTTTAAAAGTTTTTCATAATGTAAATCTTTAAAAAACTATTACCAATTATTTTTATTACTCAAAATGAAATAAAAATTTCAGGCCTGTTGGAAAACAGACCAACTAATAGCTAAATTGTATCCAAAGGAAAAGTTTTCTTGAGTGGGAGATGAGGGGATTTGTTAACTCAAGACCAAATGCCTTGGGCAGGAAATGATGTCTTAACCAGGTACATTTGCCCAATTGTCCACTTATAATATTTAAATTCACTGGAAAATCTACATATTTCTCTTTAAAGTTTTTGGGACATACTCAAGGTGATATCTTTAGCAGTTACTGAAAAATTCTGATGAGGCAGGTGACTCTTAGTTAGGACACCCAAAATACTTCCTGAACTTAGTTTTGTCTACATGCTTGAAATTAAATGAAATCATGGAGAAAATACAAAGATAGGGAGAGAGTACAAGTATAAGCTCACAGTTCATAGGATTAGGTCAGTTTTGAGTTAATACCTTTAAACCAACTGACATCTACTCATATTTCACAATTCAGTTGAAACTCATCCCTTCTAATGGGCCCCCCATAACCTCCGTGTTTATCCATACTTAATATCATGCTCTGGAATGGTTTTTCTCTCATCCCCACTAAATTGTGAACACCAAGAGGGAAGGATCTCTATCTTAATCAACTTTATATCCCTAGTTCCAAGAACAGTGCTGGAACATAATAGGTGTTCAATATACATTGACTGACTGAATGAATGAATGAATCAATTAGCCGTATAGGCTCAACATATGTGAACAGAATAAATGAGTAAATGCATGGATATTGCATTTTATTAATTTTGATTAAATACAAAGATGACTTAGTTCTCCAAATAAGATAGGCATAACCCAACCTAAAATCTAAGAACAAGATCAGAAAGTGTCATCTTCACAGATATAAGTTAGCAAGAATCCACACACTATGTATGAAATTAGCTAACCCTGGAAGCATTTCTAGAAGTAACAGCTTGTAGTATGATTTTGAAAGAGCTTCTCTATTAAATCAAGCCATCCTTTTTTATGGCAGCAGAAAGCATATCAGTTAAAATGTACTAAACTATAAATAATTTATAAATTGGGACTTGTAAGAAGTTCTGCCAGAGATTTTAACAGGGTCCAGAGGGGGTAAGAAGCAGGCTTGGTGAATGGATAGGTAAGGTCTGCTCTATGGCAAGCTGTTACGACCTGGTTACTTTCATATTCCTAACTGGATATTTGTCTTGGGTCTCCTAAACTACATTGGCCCAAAGGTGTACCACATGACTGGCAGATAATAAAAATAAGCTGCGAAAATTTCAGCTCTGTTTGTGGCAATTACCCAGGGCCTCCTTACTTAACTTCCAAGCTTTTCATCTGAGTCCTGGCCTGTTCCAGTACTGCCTACCTTCCAACCTGCTGGCTTCGTTTCCACTTTCTAGTCTGTTTCTTACCCAGTCTCAGCTTTGATCATTGACTTGCTCAAAGGACTTGGCTTGATCCCACCTCTGCCTCTTACCGTTTATGGCTACTTCAGGTAAATTATCTTGACCACTTTTATTCCAGCTCTAACAACCCAACCCTTGGCACTAGCTCTCATGGTTGACATTCTGTTGGGGTCTGTCCTGTCTCTTACCAGAAGGAATCAGATATAGAAGCACATCTATTATTATGGCAATATGGAAAGTCTAGTGGCTATATTCCAGTTCCTGTGCTTGGGGAATTTGGCACTCAGGAAAAAACCAAACTTCACAGGGAAGTACTGAGGTAAAACTTTGTAGCTTTTGGAGCCTCTGTTCTTTGCCTTCTCTTCCTAGGCTCTTTGTCCTTCAACCACCCAAAAACCCTGAGAGAATCTGGAGGAACTGCTTAAATTTGTAATTCAGCTGTTAAAATTCATCACAATTATCCATGGTTCTCAGGAGAAGAAGAAAGGATGGTTGGATATCTTGCCTGATGGGGAGTTCAGCTCATGTAACCTGGCAGCCCTAGAGGGCTTCTTGACCACTGCGTGGGACCTGTTTGACAGGCAGGTTCCTATCAAAGATTGGCAAGATTGATGGAAAGATGGATGCTGCCCTCTCCTGCCTCTGACAAGGAGGAAGGGAGGACGGGGAGTTAGCTGATGTGCAACTCAATCCTGACCTCTTATCCAAGAATTGTCATGGAACGGGCTCTCGATCGGGACCCATTTCCAAGAAGCCCTCAGGACAACTTGAAAAGATGAGCTGACCCTGCTGAGTGAGTTTGGCAGTCTTTCCAAGTCACCTGACCTCCAGTCAGGTCAGAATATGGTCAGCTGCCTGGCCACACCTTCCTGCCAGACAATTTGGCCTTCAGCTTCCAGAGAAGGCAGGGGCATGGTGATGTACAGTTCTCACTGACATTGGCATGGTAGATGCATCTGCAGAGAGGAGACATGCCTCTGCACTAGAGTGCTGAGTATGGACCACATATTATCTATGTCCAGGAAGTGCAAGCGTCGCCCATGGTAATGAGGGAAAGGCAGATGTTATCACTACTTCACCTGCTATGCTCAGCTGAAGACTGTTTGGGCTAGAAGCAGCATTGTGAGTAGCCAATGCCTTTCTATAGGTTGATCCCATGGTTAATTCTGGCTCATCAGGAAATCTGAAGAACGGTCCTAGTCCAATAATGGCTCTCATTCAGCAGCTTGCTCACTTCTGTCCCAGCAGTAGACTTCCCCAGTCTGCCCTGATCTAATACTATGGAAACAGACATATTTAATTCTAGTCTGTCACAAAAGAAGACCCAGGACAACAGACTCCATCTACCTTGTGGTTATTTTTGGAGAGAAATTCAAATTGGCCATGGTCAGTTAGTTAGAATGTGACAAAGATCACTGTCAAAGCCTACAGGCCCACACTTGAGAGAGCCTGGCACCTCTCTATGCAATCCAATAACTCTAGCTTCTAACAAGTTCAGAAGTTCAGAAAGCTCAGCAGTTGTGAGCAATGGCAGGCTTCTTTTCCCCAAACTCTGAGCTACTGATTACTTGTAAGTCAGGCAGCTAGAATCACTGGGCTGATACTTTGTCTTACAGGTTTGATTACCAGGGATAACTGAGGTTAAGCCACTCTGAGAGATCCTCTGTCCTGAAAACTTACATTTCAGTGCTGCTAAAATTCAAGGACAAATCAGATGCAAACAGTGGGCAAGGGCTTCTGCTTAGCACTCTGATTCGACACACACAAAGCGACCCACTAAGATCACGTGGAAGAGTAGCTTACTTGCCCCCAGATGACAGGCTCCTACTCCTGGTTCCATTCTTTTTCTTGGAAAGCCACATGGTCCTCCAAGGCATTGACCGTGGCACACTGGGAGCTGCAGAAGCTGTGCAACTAGCCCAGTGCTTTTCAAAGCAGAATTGCCTGGGTCTAAAACAAATTAAGACTAAGGCTATTGAATTTCTCCTGATGCCCTAGTGCCCTTGGGACAGCATCACACTGGAATTTATATCACATCTCCCCTTGTGCCATAAACAATTCTGGTGGTAGTGGCCATCCTTACGAAAACAGTAATCTCATTCCTTAGATGCTCAAACTACACTCTGTTCATCATCAGGGAGATGGTAGTCTTCCTCAAGATCACTTTTTTACTAATTTCTATAGTCTTGTGGACACAGAAAGAACTTTTCCAGAGACTTCTACATCCAAATTCACCTGTCTGTTGCCACTGCCCAGCCAAGGACAGTCAGATAGGCTTGGTTAAAATTTCTTAAATGTCACAAAGCATGGAGACACTATAACTTGGTCTAACTATCTTGTCACTGCAAAATTCACAGTTTTCCACACAGAATACCCTCTCTCATAATAATGACCACTGTCACCCTCCGTATTTTCTTTGTTTTACTGCTAAGGTTGACACCTCAAAGAGGTGTTGAGCACCCCAAAACAGCTTGGAAATGGCATTGACCAATATATGAAAGACTACTCTAGGGCCAACGTACTAAAGAGTATGGCTGACAGATTCTGGATACTGGACAGGAGTGGTAGGGTCTTCTGGATGGGAGTTTCTCTGGTTCTCAGCCCAACACATCTGCCCAACACCAAAATTCAAAGACTTTCTTGGATCCATTCAAGTTTCTTGTGGTTCCCAACCCCAATGTATTGTTGCCATATTTATCTGCCAAGGCATAGCTTTAGTGTTCAGATCCCCAGAGCTAGCTCTAAAATACTAGATGAGAAGTCTGAGCAATTGATTGAAGAGAAGTTGGACTTGAGGCATAGAAGCTGGCTTCCACAGTTGTCCAAGTAGGTAAAGGATGGACCTTGTGGCAGGAAACCCAGGGAAGACTTGACCACTCTCTGATTTGCCTGGTCCCAGATGAGAGGGAGCCTGGGAGAGAATTAGATTCTTCCTATTCTATGTGATCTAGAGCAAACAAAAATGAGTGGTGAACGTTTACTCTAGTCTCATTCACATCAGTCACCCGGGGATCTTCTGGTTGGCTATGGCCTTCTCACTCCTCTTTCCATTCCACTTCTATCTGGGTGCCAGTTCTTTAACTCTGCAAACCGTTTCTCAATTCTGGTCTAACGCCTTGAACCCAACAACTTAATTCAACTATTCCTACCATCGTTTTCTAATGAACTCAGCTTGTCTTCAATTCTAGTAATCTGAAGCCAAATACCCTTCCCATGACCCAGGCTTCCCTTCTATTACACAAGACACAGCCCCAGACCTCTGCCAAGCCTACTCCAGCCATCTGAAGTCCTTGGCCCACAACAGTTAGAAGACACCCTTGGGCCTAGGGCAACTATAGCTCCCTTTGAAGACTAATACAGTGACATTTTGTTTTGTGAGTTAGTATCACTATGCTTGATAACCATTAATCAGTATTGTAGGGCATAATGGTGATTCCACCAAGACACAGACACACAATGAGGTCTAACCTGAGAAAGCCTTACCATTAGAGGAGAAACTTAGTGAGAGCCTGAGTCAAAAGTATGAGCAAAGGGAGAGGAAAATTACGGCAATGAATGCATAGGACAAACCTGGGAACATTCCTTTTAATACCAAACTTCTTTCTTAGCTCCTATTTTGGAGGCTGATAATGATTTTGTTACCTATCTTGGAAAATGTTTGTATTTTAGCAGATGCCTCTGATGTCTCCATCCATGTCTTTAGCCCACATGATAATGTGGGCCATCAGGTACAATGGCAGGCAGGAGTTTTAAAGCAGAATGGCCTGACGGAAAATCTCAACTCCCTTCATGTAAGCAAGTGCTTACTCCACCTACTTAACAGTCACATATATTCCTGCATATCTGAAAATAGAAGATATAACCATCATAAATTCACAGTCAAAAGGTAAGTCATTAAGACTTCTTAGCAGGGCACAAAAGAGGCCATGAAAAAAAAATTTCATTTGAAATTAGGGGTTCCTTGCTTGACTAGTAAGTTTGCACTTTGTGACTTTTTTGTGTCCTGAATAAGCACATATGTCATAGACTGAATTGTGTCTCTCCAAAATTCATTTATTGAGGCCCTAACCCACACTGTGATGGTATTTGGAGGTGGGGCCTTTGGGAGGTAGTTAGGTTTAGATGAGGTTAGGAAGGTGGAGGCCCCATGACAGGATTAGTGTCCTTTTAGGAAGAAGAAGAGAGATCAAAGTTCTCTTTCTTTCTCCTCTATGTGAGGACATGACAAGAAGGTGGCCGTTTGCAATTCAGGAAGAGAGTCCTCACTGGGGAACCAAATCAGCTGGGACTTTGACCTTGGATTTCCTAGAACTGTGAGAAATAAATTCCTATTGTTGAAGCCACCCAGTCTACAGTATTTTCTTATGGCAGCTTGAGCTAATACAGTGGGTATCTTTAAACACACACACACAACAAAAACAACAACGATAACAGCCACAAAAGAAATAAGATGATCTATTCACATGACCTTAAGACTCATCTACTAAAATCTCTCACTGTGCTTGGGTCAGTTATCCAGTGACATCACTTGAGTGATACAGGCTTCAAACTGATATGCTGCCCACAGGGAACTGATTAAATACTAAACCATGAAAATTTGGGTCATTCATTGGGAAGCCAGGGAGCAAGGCAAGAGCTAGGCTGAAGAGTCCACTGTCAGATGTCAAACCTAAAAAGCCACTGGATTAATGTCAAAGGCTGGGATTGGAGAGTAAGAAGAAGATAATACCTGGATAGTGCCTTTAGGTCAAACAAGTCAGATGAGACTTACATAGGAAGACAAACTACCCAATGGTGCATGTAGTCCCACATTCCTATTCTCGAGTGGAAAAAAGAACTCATGATAATAAATGTCATTCTATAAGTAAATTTGGGGAGGGTAGGTATACATCTGCTGTAGTGACAAGAGTATGAATGTTAAACCATAACATATACAATTACACCTTAAAGTCTAGTTAAGGGAAAATCATAAGCCAAAAGTGTGACTGATAAAAACGTGCATTTCAACACATGCTATAGGGTTAGCCCAACAACAACAGCAAATTAAGAGATCATTAACTTCAGTAGTAATTTTCATTAAAAACAAAAATAACAGCAGTTAAAAACTATGACCAGCTTCAGACAACACGGATGATGTGCCAGACACAAAACATCCTTCCTACAAATTGTAGGAATTCCAACTACAACTTGTTCGTAAGCATGCGCAGTAGCGACCTGAAAATTGCCAAGTGCTTCGTGGCATGGACTTCTTAGAAAGATCTGCATCAGCAGGAAACCGTGGCCATGAGCTAATTTTAGTTTATGAACACCCCATTTTAGTAACTCAAATTCATTCAGTAGATAACTGTTAATAAGCAACTTATGTTAAAATAAAATGCTATGGAATTGTGAGTCATTTGCCAGGAAGAATCATGGAAAGGATTTGTATTTGGGGGAGTCTGGGGTTTACCAGGAGGAGTCCACTGCATAACTGAGAACCAGTGGCTGCTATGTGGGGGGTATGCTGTTAGCTGAACTTGAGCAGCTGGGCTCCTGGCTTAGCCTGCTGCTGGTGGTCCATAGCATTTCGGGACTCCTCCCCACTCTCTATTAAACAACTCCTTGTTATCCTATGGCAGTTGGCTGGGAATGCCAGTAGCGTTTGGCTGCTCCATGATGCTGCTTCTGCCTCCTTCTTAGGAGGGATAAATGATATTTTTGGCCACACCATTCCTGGGCTACAGCTCTCTCACATGTAGCCAGTCTATAGAGTATGATGATTAGGAAATAATGTCAAATTATTGGCAGCTATATATGACATGGACATGAGCAAAATTGTGTTTTTATGCCAGTTTCTAGGTGTGATATTTAAAATTTTTAAACATGATAGCTTACTCTAACGGAACTTTAAAAGTATGATCTCAAAACCAGGAAGCATCTGTTCTACACTGATGGTGGGTATAGGCATTAATAAAATATGCTAAGAATGTAAACTTTTTGAAGATCAATTTCTAAGGTACGTGTTTGATTGACGTATTAAAAATCCTGAGCAAAGTTAGCACTTTGCTAAAATTGTTCCACGTTTATTAAGCCAGATGTGTTGATCCTCTGCCTGTTGTGAAAGACTATTTTAGCCAGATAATGTATTTTCCAAGTTGAAACATTAATTTTTTTACTTAAATGCAAAACATTTAACAAGTATCTGAGGAGACAAAAGCTCTAATAATAGGGAATGCTAATAGGATAGTTTACAGTAGATGCTAACACCTGTATGTGGTATATTTTCCATCATGTAGTCAAAATGAACACAACATATAAACACATATCAGAAATCCTAAGGTAGTATTCACTTCTAGGACAACAGCAAAGGCCATAAACAAAATAAACTGCATTACCAGACATCCACGTACTCCTAAAAAATGTTTATAATTTCTTGCAAAAGAAACGTACAGGCTGCTTCAGGATGTGGGTGAGACAAGCATGTTCCTGTGGTAACAATTTCCCAAACAAGAAAATAGTTAAAAAGACAAATCTTTGCTAAGCTGCAGACTACCAGGTCTCCTGATTTATGAAAGCAACAAGATAGAGCTGGTTAAGAAATAACTCAGAAATAAATATTTCATGAATCAGCAAAATCTGTCAAGTAAAATGACTTGAATTTACAATGGAAAGAAATACCTTCACATAATTTGACACTGTCAAAGCATTTTATTATGTAGCATTGAACTTTAGGTTGACATACTAGATCTAGAATATTCTACAACCATGCAAAATAAATATGCACATATATCCCGTAAGGTTCTGGCCAATCCTTAATAAATAATAATTATTTTAGTGATCCAAATATAGATTCATCCAATTAAAATATGGTGTATGTTTAGTTTCTCATAATCTCATTTTCTTTCCTTCTTTTTAAAATAAGCTTGTCTTCTTCAATTGTTACATATTAGTGCTATTTTACACTTTGCCTTGTTCATTGTCATTCATTCATTTTATTCGTGAATCCTTTCAACAGACATTGAGTATTTGCTAAATACCAGCAGATGATTGGGTTGAATCATCTTTTCTTTTCTTTTTTTAAAAATTATTTATTTATTTTTGGCTGCATTGGGTCTTCGTTGCTGCACGTGGGTTTTCTCTAGTTGCGGTGAGTGGGGGCTACTCTTCATTGCGGCGTGTGGGCTTCTCATTGCGGTGGCTTCTCGTTGCGGAGCATGGACTCTAGAGCACAGGCTCAGTAGTTGTGGTACATGGGCTTGGTTGCTTCTTGGCATGTGGGATCTTCCCAGACCAGGGCTCAAACCCATGTCCCCTGCATTGGCAGGCAGATTCTTAACCACTGCACCACCTGGGAAGTCCAATGTTTTCTTTTTTTCATGTTGAATTTACTACTCTTCTGAAACTCATTCAATAATATCTCTAATAATTAAAAGCCTCATTCTTCACCCCAATGCTGATGATCTACGCAGAACTTCTATCCCATAGCCATTCATTTCACATCTTTCCCACTAAAAGTGAAATGAAGTGGGGTAGGGAGGGCAGGGTGGTGAGGTAAGAAACTGGTACATATTATTTGCATCCAACACTCAGTGCACTTGGTTAAGTGTTTAACACATATTACCTTAAATAAGTTTCACAACAACAAAATAAGGTAATCATATTATTATCCCCATTTCATATATCGGGAAACCGAGACTCTTAGCACTTAAGGGACTGGCCACCTAAGGTCTCACAGTTAGCAGTTGGCAGTGCCAATAATGGAACCTTGGCTTGTTTACTCCAAAGGTTTTTCAGCAGCTCTTCTAAGAAGCATAGTTGGCACCCCATACCTTTAAAAATCTCATTGAATAAAATTTTGATTGCATCTATGCTACTTGGAAAACTCAGACCTCCTCTTCTTCCATTTTCCTCCAAAAACAATATGCTATTTAGATAAATTTGAGAAACATACATTTAACCAGGGGTTTTGAAGCAAAGGTAGACAGCTCACACACAGAAAATTGCTAATGAATAATTAAAAACTTTAAAATTCTGAAATCTACCTATTGTATTATGTGTAATTTTTTTCAGACCACCCTCTAGTATTACTGGAAGTAACAGATAATAGATTATGAATAGGTTAGGTATTTAAAAGTTAGTACTATAAATACAAATTAAACCAAGGGAAAATGCAAACATAAAATGCCCAGTTTTGTTAGTAGAGATGAAAAGAAATAATATCACAAAATTAATGCTAAAGCAACACTATTTATTATGTTGCATTCTCTTTAATTATTACACATCAGTAGGTACCTTATATTCTTCATAATCATTGTTATCTAGCAAGTCCCTTTTCTCCAGTTCTATAAGCTGTTCTGCAGAGAGCTTAGCTGGCAGATGCTTAAGAGACATTTGCTCATATATGGGCTTTCCATTAAAAAACAGTTCCTTCCAATCATGCATCAACTTATATGGAATCAGGCTACATCAAAAAAGAAAAAAAAAGGTTGAGAGGAATCAATGGTTAGTTAAATACACATCTTAAATCTTAGTCTTTCTATTACCATGTTCATTCACCAGGATCTGCTCTTTGAGGCCAGAGGTTCCTCTTACTATGACATTTCTAATA
The DNA here is from genome assembly GCF_964341445.2 of Mesoplodon mirus. Classification (NCBI taxonomy): domain Eukaryota; kingdom Metazoa; phylum Chordata; class Mammalia; order Artiodactyla; family Ziphiidae; genus Mesoplodon; species Mesoplodon mirus. The sequence goes on from NC_138980.1 coordinate 155,166,255, forward strand.
GCCAGTAAAATGGCTGAAGCTTAGTAGGTTTGAATGAATAAATGTTACCTAAAGCCACTGGTTCTTCAAATTTTCTTTGACTGTGCTCTGAAAGCACAATATATCTAAAAATACTGACGACTGGGCTTCCCTGGTGGTGCAGTGGTTGAGAGTCTGCCTGCTGATGCAGGGGACATGGGTTCGTGCCCCGGTCTGGGAAGATCCCACATGCCGTGGAGCGGCTGGGCCCATGAGCCTTGGCCGCTGAGCCTGCACGTCTGGAGCCTGTGCTCCACAACGGGAGAGGCCACAACAACAACAACAAAAAAGACATAAATACACCTTAGGGGCTTCCCTGGTGGTGCAGTGGTTGAGAGTCTGCCTGCTGATGCAGGGGACGTGGGTTCGTGCCCCGGTCCAGGAAGATCCCACATGCCACGGAGTGGCTAGGCCCGTGAGCCATGGCTGCTGAGCCTGCACGTCTGGAGCCTGTGCTCCACAACGGGAGAGGCCACAACAGTGAGAGGCCCGCGTACCGCAAAAAAAAAAAAAAAAAAAAACACCTTAAATCAGGCTAGTCATTGGGTGAATTAAGTCTGTAATCAAGGTATCCTGGACCCCACGTCTTAGTCTTCATTTCACAAAACATTGTTATCTCTCTTTACTTATCAGCTTAGTGCCTACATCACAGTCTTACCCTTTTCTCGTTTGCTGTGGTGTCTCTATTGTATTAACTATTGTAATAAAAAACAACACTTACTTATTTGTCAACATTCGATAGTCCGCCACTTTAGTGGACAAATCAAGGATTTGATCCAAAATTTCTGCACATATTGAATAATGCTTTCTGTAACGAGCTTGAACCCTTTCCACGGCAATCTGCTCATGAATTTCCTTAACTCTGAGGGCTTGTTCTTCATAATCAATCTTGGCTTGTCTGGCCAAAGCCTAAGAAGCAAAGACATATTTTTAAGTCACTGTAATTGGGCAATAATTCAAGTAGAAATAATGTCATCATTTCAATAGCTAAAAAAAAATCTCTAAATAGAATGAAACTTCCTTTTATATCAGAAAAAAATGAGAGAGCACTTTCTCCTTAATACGTTAAGTACTGAGTGTGATGGCAAAGACAATATGGGAAATATCCCACCCTTAGCTTATGTAATCAGCAAAACCCAGTACAGAGAAAAGTGTGCTATGTGGATTAATGATAAATTGGATCTGAAGTGTTTAAAAAGAAGTCCTGAGTTCATGGACTGCAAATACAGTGGGGGATCACAGAGAAACAGGCAAGCATAGCTGGCTCCCAAGCATAGCTGGCTCCTTTGTACCCATCTCAGGAGCCTTAACCTGACACATCTGCTCTGGCCAATGCCCTATGTCTTTTAGTGGGAGACTTCTAGGATAATGATTTATACTTAGAAAATATTTTGGAACTTCCCTGATTATACTGGCTTGAGAATATAACACATTTGCCAACAAATGTTAAATGTGTTTAGACAACAAAACCTTCTGCTGTTACAACCTAAATAAATAGATAAAATTCATTCATAGAGACATGTATTTCTGCAGAAAGTAACAAAATACTTGACTAGTTTGGCATTACCCTCTGTTTGCTTTGCACTATTGTTTTGTTTAGGGAACCCACTCTTCATACTAAGTACAAAGGTCAAACTTGGCATGATCAAATGTTGCTTTTCAAACAGTTACACCAACTCCTTGAGAAATTCTATCCTGTGCTAACGTGCTCCAGAAACAAGAGCTGCCTCCTGAAACTTAACCCAACAAGTGTACGATGGTGGTAAACATGGGTCTGCAGGAGCTGTGTTTGAATTCAAGCATTAGTTTGTACAGGTGTCAAGTACTAGCTGTGGGACCTTGGCCAAATCAGAGCCTCCCCTTGTCTCCACTTCCTCTCTGTGAAGCGGGGGTGGTAAAAAGACTCGGCATGAAGAGAAATTAACTGTCAGAGCGAATACCTGTTGTCATGATACTATTCACAAGTAACTAAATGCGTGACAATGGGCTGCTACTGTCCACTGAACCAAATGGAAGCTTCATTTGGTTTGTTATTGTTGTTTGATTTTGTTAGTTTGCTTTAGTTTTGTTGGGAAAGAAGTTGGTCTGGGTGACCTCTGAGGTCAATTCTGTACATTTGGCATGTTCAGGAATGACACCAGAATTTGTTATTGTTGTATTGTTTTGTAGGCCCTGCTTTCATGGAGAAAGCATCCAGTTTAAGTATAGAGCCTTATGGCATGCTTCATGAAGTGTGAAGACTTCAGAGGGAAGAGGAATCTGAGAGAGTAGGAGCAGCCAGATGACAATTTACAGAGCGAGCCAGTGAAATGGGTTGTGAGGTTGGTTTACTACTGAGTGCCTGGAAAGCATGTGGAAATATTTAAGATGCCACAGAACCAGAACCTTGACGGGAGCCCAGGAACACCCGCTGCAGGAATGGAGCAGCTTTCTCCCAGTGTTCTCTCCCTCCGTCCCTGCTCCCTCTCTCCTTCCAGGCCTTTCTTCCTTCTTTTTAGCCATGGAGTCAGCTATTTCTACCCTCTCCCCATCCCCTGTGCTAAACCCACCACAATTTCCAGTCCCATTACAGCAAAGTGGCTTTTAGCCCTAAATAAAGAAAGAAGAAAAAGGAAAAAGAAGTCCGTAGGAGCTAGTAACTCTCAGCGGTGATGAGCCTGGACCTTAGATGCTGAGAACCGCTGTGCTAGGGCCACACCACCAAGCTGTGCAACTTTGAGCTTTCTAAGTTTCATCTTCCTGACAGATGAAATGTACACAAGAACAGTGTCCACTGCCAAATGGTGCTGTGAGAATTATAAGGCATGTAATGAACGTAGCTCAATGCTGGACTCAGAGTGAAGGCTCACAAGTGTTGAATGCCATTGCAATGAATTACTGTGAATAATAGTAGGTGGCACTGAACTTTGAAATCAGCAACTGTTTTAATTAATATAGAATATATGCCCATTTGCCTTCAAAAAAGAGATCAGCAGATTTAACCTAAAAACCAAACAAAACAAACAAAAACTCCTGATGGTGAAAAACATGAAGTTCTCTTTCCCTTTCTCCCTCTCCTCCTCCCTGCTTACTTAGGAACCAGCCTAAGTATTTAGGAACCACTCCTGCTGGAGGACGTGATGCATTCAAACTGTGAAATCAGGCCATCTCAGAGGGAGGGGTGCCCGGCAAGCAGATACCTCAATTTTGGGAAAAGGTTATTGCGTAAATTTTTTTCAGGGGCTTCAGAGCCTCAAAATTCTGGCCTCTGAGGCTCTAGCAGACCAAGTGTCCCAATCCTCTGAAGTGAGTCCAAGCCCAGGTAAGGAAAGAACAGGTCATGCTTCTCATCACAGTGAGATCAGTCCTGCTCTGAGACCGGTGCTTTACTATTTTGCACTGAATTAACTGGGCTTGTGAAGCAAACGTATTTAGCAAACAGGCACTTATTTCTAATGTAAGCAAATGCCACTCAATCCATTCAAGTTTACTCTTGTCAAAAAAGAGAGATGAAACAATTATCCAGATAATTCAGCTATTAAAGACACTTGAGATCATGCAGGTCAAATTCATGGCGTATGGCTCCCCGCTCTCCTCCTAACGCTTTGACTTTGTCTGTTCTACAGAGGCAAAAACACCATTTTCCTGACTCTGGAGAATACTGTACTTTCCAAATGACATTTCTCAAAATTGCATAATTTTGGCAAAAAATGTGTTCCACTTTCATGGAATATCACAGTGGAAACCATGATGCTGATAAATAAAGCATTGCCTTCCTATTTTCTGTAAGGTTTTCTCTTCTGCTCAGCCTGGTTTTGTGAATATTTTATGACAGTAAAGACAGGCTATCTAAAATGCCACTCACATGAGCTTTATACTTCTTCAATCAAATCTGGCTTAACAGACTGAATAAATGTGAAACCACCCCAAGAGGAACAAGACAAGAAGTGATTCATATAAATCCCTTGATAAAATCTATTTTGGTTATTAGAACTGTACATATAAAGATAAGGAAAATGTTAACATATCAAATAACTAAAAGATTAGATAATTTGATTTTCAGAGTTATAAAGGGCCTAGACACAATGATACCGTGGTGGCCAAGAGCATACCTGGCACCCACATCTTGGCTTCTGTAACCATTCTCAACTACAATGAACCAGGGTACTCTAGAAAAATGGCCTGTTCTAATTCTGAGGATGGAATAGTACAGTATGGGCCTGGGAAATCTTGTTTTACCAGAAAGCAAGGAATTGCTTATCCAAGACTAATGGTGTCTTATAAAAAGGAGGCAGCTTGAAAGTGCTCTCACTGCCTGAAAATAGTATTCACTTAGAATAATGAACACCAATAACATTCCAGTGAACTTAGTGGACTTTAAAGAAAAAGAAAGTCCTTTATGCTTCTAGGAAACAAGAGTAATGACTCAAGGAAACAAAATTTAGATTATCATTCAGTTTTTTTGACAGCACACTTTCTACCTGAAGAAAATGGAATAATGTATTTAAGATATTCAAGGAAAGAAAATGTGAACTAAGGATTTTATATACAACAAAACTGATGAGTATAAAAGGCACATACTGTTATCAATAGGCAAGCACTCAGGGAATATTGTTCCCATGAGCTGTTCTTGAGGAATCTACTGGAGAGCTTCAGACAACAGAAATGACCAGAGAGATGTGGACATAAGGACTGAGGGTGAGCATTAAATATTTGTAGAATCAAGACTAAAGGGAGAGAGTATAGTATGTAGATGCAGTGCAGTTGTACAAAGATAAAAATGGGGAGGAAATAGAGAGATCATACAAAAAATTAACTCATTAAATGATTAGCATCTAAACGCAGCCTTGTTTACCTTGACTTGGTAGGAAGGATCAAAAGTAAACTTAGGAGGATTTTTAAGGGATATATTGTTTACCGCTTCTCGATCGAGAGCATCCTGGAAATCTTTAAGCCGTCTTTCCTCATATTGTTTTTCTCTGAAAATTCTGTTTTGCCGTAAAACTTCCTTTTCGTGCCGAACGTGCATGAGCTGCACGGCGATCCTGCGCTCCTGCTGGGACTGTCGCATCAGCCGGTTGATCAGCTGCTCCTCCCGATAAGCCTCCTGGAAACACCATTGCGAGAGCCAATCATTTGTCAAGGTGATGTCCACATTTCCCGCTGGGCTGAGAAGCCTACACGTAAACCATGTGTAAAAGGCATAGTATTCACCTGCAGAATTGATATTCTGCTATTTGATTTAAATTTGAACATGGCAAAAATTGAGTTATAAAAATGAAAATTTCCACCGACAGTTGTATAATTTTGGTCTCCGGAAACACATGGTTTTGCAACTCCTTATTCTAGATGAATTATTACTTCCTTTAAAATCAGATCAAAAAATAGATTAGGTAATTTTTTTCAAGGTTTTATAAACAAAGGGTGTAATTCTCCATTTATAAGCATGTTTTCAGAAACTTGGAATTGTGCTATATGCACGCTTTTTGTTTGTTTGTTTGTTTGTTTTGTTTTTTGGCTATATGCGCCCTTAACATAAATACTAGTTGTTAAAACAAATGCAGACATTGTCTGGCTGAGGACAGCAGATCTGCTTAGTTCCCAGGGGGGCCATCTCAATTCCTACATGATAGATTGGGCAGATTGGAGAACAGGCTAAGGGGAAATGACCTACAGTTTATCTTAGAAAATCTGAGTGGCTGTAACCTGAGAGAGAAACTAGATGCACTCTCTTGGCTCCCTTGGCTATTTTAAGAGAACCGAAGGGGAACCAGTGAACAGTGGAAGAAGCATCAAACTGGGAATCAGAGGCCCTTGCCAGTGCAGCCCCAGCTGTACCATTAACTGGCTTGCAGCCTTGGGCAAGTAACTCAGATTATCCAGGCCTATTTCTTGACAGGGGAAATGAAGGGTTTGGGTAGAAGATGATCTCCAAGCATCTTCAAGCTCTCTCAGTCTGTCTAAACAGAGACACCATGTGGAAGGAGACCATAATTAAAGTTCTCCAGGGAGAAGATTTAGAAGAACATCTAACTAAACATTGGGGTTGTCCATTTAACACTCAACAATCGAATTGTTCAGGAAGAAAATCTGGCGTCACTAGTGACACTGTTTCAGATTGTGGGAGAAATACTATATATATGTTCAGAATCAAGATACAAATAACGATAACACTCTGTGGAAAATACCAAAACTTGAACTTGGGGATTATATAAAAGTGTAGATTAAATACAATTCAACTGAAAATAAATATGAATTTTTTTCTGTTATTAATATATCAGATAAGAATAAAATCATGGACAACTTTGAAACATATGTCTCATCTAGTTACAACATTCTAGAAGCTTTAATATTAATCATTTGTTTCTTTTGAGGTCCAATAGTGGAGGTGAGGCAGAATGTAAAAATGGCCACAGATTCTTGTTTTCTTCATCCACAGCCTCCAATGCTATCCTGCAAATATTCCCATCAAAAAGTAGAATCTATTTCTTCACTCCTTAAATATGGGGTATGGGGTGACCTCTGACTTGAACTCACCAATGGGACATTAGCAAAAATAAAACAAAACACTTGCTGTCTGACTTTCTTAATTCTCCTGCGACCCTTGCCACAGTTTCTGCTCAGCTAGAAAATGAGAAACCATAGAGAAAGAGACACCAGCCTTCTCAGTTGGAACTAATGAAACTCTTCCAAGTCAGCCAGCCTCAGCCAACCCACCAGCCAACCAAAGATATCTGAGAGAAGCCATGTAAGACCAGCAAAAGGCATACATCTGAGCCCAGCCCAAACTGCCTACCACATTTTGGGGGTGGTTTGGGATACATAAAGCATAGTCACAGCCATATTTTTAAAAAGTAGAGCCTTGATTTATTATTCCAAGTGAATTCTATATTGAATTTGGAATATATTCTATATTTGTCTGTATCTACATGGCAAGGCAATTTGGTTGTTGAGAGCTGGTCATTCTGACCCTGATGAAGAACTGGGTTGGTCAGATATGTCTTGGTTATTGCTTAGATGACAACACATTATGATTAAAAAGGAAAAGAAGAGAAATTACTGTTGAATGGATGAGTCAATGCTATGTATATGAAGCTTCAGTATAAAGAACCATCAAGTGTATTAAGACCTGCAACCAAAAGTTGAGTGGAAAAGATTCTTTTTTTGTTCCGTTGTACAAGTAGTTCATGTTTTAGAAACATACTTTTTCCCAAAGTTTCATTACAATTTGGGACACATTTTCTCATAGAAAAATATGTTACAGTTAAGTGCTTAGGGCAGCCTACAGATGTCTGTTTAACCCTTAACATAGATGAAATAGTCTACATTTGCAATGAACAAAATAGAAAATAAGAGAAGTCACATTTCTCTTTTCAGTATATTTAATCATATTTGGGGAAGACTTATAGATACACAATCCAAAACATGCTCAATTTGATTGCCAAGACCTCTGCCTTTCCCATGAGTTGGAGCTAGGAGCTTACTCTGGTGCATACCATTGCTTTAATTCTCTAAAGATGCCCGAGTGGTTCTCCTGGAGGAATGGAGCATGGCAGGAAAGATGTGGAAGCTAAGTATTCAAGGGTCTTTTAGTTAAGAGATGGGGGACGTGTCTGGTGTTCAAATGCCAGTTCCAAGGAAATAATCCAGAAAAGGTTCTGGGAAGGTAGAGATAGGTGTGCTGGAATGAATCCCAAGAACAAGCTAAGATGTTGGCCAAATGATCGCACTACCAGTTGGGAGCCATGCAGAGTTCATGGTCTGAAAATCTTCACTTAAATGCCTATGAAGTACTTAAACTCAAGTCCTAAACTAAACTCAGTAACCCCCCTTTGGACCTGGTCCTCCCCCAGTATTTCCCCATCTCCATTGATGACACTATAAACCTATGACTTGGTGACCTAAAATGTTAGGGTCATCCTAACTCCATTCCTCTTGTCACCCTAATACAACTCTTGAAGAAGTAGTCTATTTTGCCTCCTATGTATGGTTTTAAATCAGTCTACTCCATTCGGTACCTATTGACACTGCCCATTGACACCCCATAGTGGACATCAGCCCCTCCCCTTACCTTGCCTTCCCCCCAATCCCTCTCCAGAATCTATCTTCTAAAAACGTTCAAGTGATCCTTCTAAACTTAAGTCTCATCATTTCATTCACATAATGACATCTCTTTATGGATAGCTAGGCAAGATAGCAACCTGAGCACAGATCTCTGGCTCTCTCTTTATAAGTCCAAATAAAACAAGGGTCTGTAAACTCCAGGGGGAGACTGCAACAACTTGGAGGCTAGAGCAGATATTATGAGGCATTTCTGATAGATTCACTGCAAATGGAGCCAAATCAAAGTATCTAGGGCTGACACAAGATTCATGTCACGCTCCAAAAAAGCAGCAGATACTTGAGGGAAGCAGAGGAAATGCTAATCCTGACAAGTACCATTTTCTCTTTGGAGGAGAGGAGGATGGATGGGAAGGCAGACCATGGCACACATTCCACCACTGTGGAGCAGAGGCAATTGGGTCAGTGGCACAGGGAAGTGGGGACACTTAATGAGAAGGAAGCAGTGGGAGCGGAGGTCCCTTGCTGCATGACCCAGCCTGGTTCTAGATGTAGCAGCTTCCCCAAACACAGAGAAGAAGCAGCACAGAGATGAGCTCCCTTGGTGGAAATATCTTTAGTTAGAGCGCCGACTTCCTTCAGTGTCTCTTAGGTTGCTGGATCCCTGAAGAGATCTCCAGCTAGAGCCTTAAAAAATCAATGCTAAGAGCATTCTGGTTGAAAGTGAGGAAAGCTAGAAAGAATTCATTCACCCCACTTTCTAGGTAAATATCAATCATGGACTTTAAGCAGAAAAATAGAAAAAACCTAGCAGCCAACACACAACTGTTTTGTAAAATAAATGTGTGTTCAAAATCCCATTGCTAGTTAATGAAACTTGAAATAGGTAGTTATTTTTAAATCTACTTTTAATCATCTAATTTTCATAATTTGTAATTCTTTAATTAAAAGAGTGACTGTCAAGCTGACTGAGTAAAAATATATGTGAATCTGAAGTAAGAAATAATCTTTTAGCACAAAGAGATGGCAGAGTTATTCTCTGAATTTTTCACTAGGAAAGGAGTGACCGCATGGATAAACAGTTTCACCTCTTCATATTTACATGAAGCTTGGATCTCCCTTCAGCTAACAGAACCACTGAGCAGACCAGATGTAGTCAGGTGAATAAAAGAAGTATCTTCAAATGGTCTTTCACATCTCAGTCATACAGATTTGTCCTATTTACTTTAACAACTCAAATCACCTTCTTCCAAGTGCGTTCCTCTTACCGTCTTCTGTATCACAGCAAATGACTCCTCTATCCACTCAGCTGCCCAAGCCAGACACTCAGCCCCTCATCCCACGTTTTCACTCCCCCATGTCTAATGAATCAGTGAGTCCCATTGATTTTACTTCTAAAATAGCTCCTGAAGCCACTTTTCTCCATCACTACTGCCGCTCCCCTAAATTTAAATGGGGATAGTTTCTTACCTGGATTACAGCAACAGCTATAACTTGGTTAGGCCTCCTGTAATCTATTCTTAAAACTAAAGCCAGAACCATCTTTCTATAAGGCAAATCTAGCCTTGTCATTCTTGTTCCCCTTTGCACTCAGGATAAAATCTCCTATTTGCCTCTTTATATCTTACAAGGCCCATTATGATTTGACCTCTGGTGACACCTGCCTGATGACATTTAGTTTGCTAAAAGCCCTGAGCCTTTCCATACGATATTCTCTCCAGAGACACAGTTTACCTTCCACCATTTTGGCCTCTGCTGGAAACTAACCCCCATCCCCACCCCCTAAAATCACCCTCACCTTCAATTAGCTAACTCTGACCCTTCCTCATGCTTCTGTGCTATCCCCCTCCAGAAATCATCTCTGAACCAGGTCAGGGCTGGACTTCCCTCCCATGTGTCGCCTGTCCTTCCCATCACCCTCATGGCACCTCCACACTCCAATGTAGTTGCTTGTTTACAGATCCTCTCCCAAACAGCAAGGTCTGTGAGAGCAGATTTCCCATTATTCTTGTTCACTATTGTATCCCAGGACTAGGGCAAGTCCCCGGAGCACAGAGGAGGTTCAGTAAATATGTGTTCAACATAAGAGTTGATCAGTGATTCTCAATCTATAGCTGCATCAAATCACCTAGAGGGCCTGTTAACATGGATGATGGGACCTAATTATTCACATTCCTAAAAGTTTCCTGCCAATGCTCATGTTGTTGGTCCAAGAACCACACTTTGAGAACCACTGGAGTAGATCAAACTGAGAGGACTAACTAGTTTTCCATGTTTTCATTTAAAAGTTCCATTTTTGATAATATCAATTGATACAGAAGAAACATTTGAAACAATTCAGTAACCTTCCATGATAAAAATTCTCAACAAATTAGGTATAGAAGGAATGTAACTCAACATAATAAAGGTCATATATGATAAGCTCACAGTTAACATCATACCTAAAGCTATAATGCTAAAAGCTTTTAGATTTTCACCATTCCTCTAAGATCAAAAGTAAGACAAGTATGCCCACTCTCACCACTTCTATTGGTACTGGAAGTCCTAACCAGGGAAACTGGCAAGAAAGAGAAAAAAAAAAGCATCCAAATCAGAAAGGAAGAGGTAAAACGTCTCTGTTTGCAGATGACATGATCTTACATATAGAAAACTCTAAAGACTGACTAAAAAAAATGTCAGAACCAAAAAACAAATTCAGTAGTTTCAGTATACAAAATAAACATATAAAAATCGTTTGCATTCCTACACACTAACAATGAACTATCTGAAAAACAATCCCATTTACAATAGCATCAAAAATAATAAAATATTTAAGAATAAATTCAACCAAGGAGGCAAAAGATCCACACTGAAAACTATAAAACATTAATTAAAGGAATTGAAGAAGACACAAATAAATGGAAAAGATATCCCATGTTCCTGGATTGGAAGAATTAATAATGTTAAAATGCCCATAATACCTAAAGTGATCTACAGATTCAATGCAATTCCTATCAAAATTCCAATGGCATTTTTTACAGAAATAGAAAAACAATACTAAAATTCATATGGAGCCACGAAAGACTCCAGAGAGCCAAAGCAATCTTGAGTAAGAACAGAACTGTAGGCATGACACTTCCTGATTTCAAAATATATTACAGAGATGCAGTATTCAAAACAGTATGGTACTGACATAAAAACAGACATATAGACAAGTGAAAGAGAAGAAAGAGCCCAGAAATAAATCTACATGTGTACAGTCAATTGATCTTCAATAAGGATGCCAAGGCTATACAATGGGGAAAGGACAGTCTCTACAACAAATGGTGCTGGGAGAACTGGATATCCACATACAGGAGAATGATACTGTACCCTTATCTCACACCATATATAAAAATCAATTCAAAATGGATTAGAGACTTACACATAAGACCTAAAACTATAATACTTCTAGAAGCAAATATAGGGAAAAACATTTCTTGACACTAGTCTAGGCAATTATTTTTTTAACACGACCCCAAAAATACAGGCAACAAAAGTAAAAATAGACAAGTGGGATTTGATCTAGCTAGAAATTCTGCATAGAAAATGAGACAATCGAAAGAGTGAAGAGGCAACCTACAAAATGGGGGAAATTACTATTTGCAAACCATACATTTTGGTTAATATCCAAAATATGTAAGGAATTCAAATAACTCAATAGCCAAACACCAAATAACCCAATTTAAAAAATGGTCAAAGGACCTGAACAGACATTTCCCAAAAGAAGACAAACAAATAGCCAACAGGTATTTGAAAAGATGATCAACGATACTAATCATCAGAGAAATGCAAATCAAAACCAAATAAGATATCACCTCATATCTGTTAGATGGCTATTATCAAAAAATATAAAATAAAAGCAAGAGATAACAAGTGTTGGCAAGAATGTGGTGAAAAGGGAATCCTTGTAAACTGTTGGTGGGAATGTAAATTTGTACAGCCACTATGTATAGTGTTTACTTGAAAAATTAGAAATAGAACTACCATATGACCCAGCAATCCTAATTCTGGGTACATATCCAAAGGAAACGAAATCAGTATCTCAGAGAGTTGTTTACACCCCCCATGTTCACTGCAGCGCTATTCACAATGGCCATGATATAGAAACAACATAAGTGTCCATTGATGGATAAATGGATAAAGAAAATGTGAGACACAAATACACACATATATGTATGTATATATATGGAATACTGTCAGTCTTAAAAAAGAAGAAAATCCTGTCAATTGTGACAACATGTTTGAACTTGGAGGACATTATGTTAAATGAAATAAGCCAGACATAGAAAGACAAATACTGCATGATCTCACTTAAATGTGGAATCTAAAAAAGTTGAACTTATAAAAATAGATCTGAAGTATTCTCACCAAATACACACACAAAAATGGTAACTTTTTTTTTTTTTGGTGAGGTGATGGGTGTGTTAATTAGTTTGATTATGGTAATCATTTCACAATGTATTCATATATCAAAACATCACATTATACATCTTAAATATATACAATTTTTATTTGTCAATTATACCTAATAAAACTGGGATGAAAAGTTTCCTTTTATCTCTAAATGTAACAATAGATATACATGACTGACATAGATTTTAGATTCCTATTATGTCAGTATTTTTTATTGTGGTAAAATAAGCATAACATAAAATTTACCATTTCAATTCATTTTTAAGTGTACAATTCAATGTACAATTAAGTAAATTCACAATGCTGTATAACCATTACCAGATTTTAGATTCTTTAGTAAATGTTTTATGTAGATTTATTTTCTGAATGTTATTTGCTGTTATGATGTGAGGATGTGACATTGATTCAGAGTAGCACATAATACATACATAAGATACACAAATGTGTGTAAAAAAGACTACATTTTGTAAAATCTTCCAGCACTATTATTCAATCAACAATTAAATATCTTACCTCTTGTGCTTCATGGGCTATTAACTGGTCCATTAAGAGTCTCCGCCGTCTTTTCTCCCTTTGCTCTCGTGCAAAAGCATCTTCTTTGAGGCGCTTTTGGATTTTTTTAATGTAGTCATCATCCGAATAAGTGTTTAACAAATCAGCAGTTGTCTGGCCTGTTGTATCTAAAGAAGTCTTGGACGCACTAAGGACAATAGTTTTTATTTAAATTTTAAAAAATAACTCAATCACACACCACTACTTGTGACTGTGGAGGAAGACCTCTGGAGACGGCTCCCTTGAATGCTCTGTTCATTTATTAATACAAGCATTGAAGCAAATATTAGAACTTCAGTGTGAGATCCACAGCTTACCAACAGATTCCATTTGCCTCACCCCATTTCTGGACTCTGTATCTGTGAGGTCCTTAGCATAGCCTTCTTTCTAGGCCTGGAGCCTACTTACTTACTCTTTTACTTCTCATGACCTTCACTGTGCCCAGAGATTCTGGATTTCTCTCCCTCTTCTTCCTGCTGGCTCTAGGCCTCCTGCCTCCCCGGCTTGGAGTCAAGAGTAAGGCAATATTGATAACCCAAGTGTCAGGGAAGGCATACTTCTACAAGAGTCGGCCAGGTACACTAATGTGAGGACCCTGAGAGTACTTCCATGGATGGTTCTGTCCACTACAACTCTCCTCTCACCTATGTGAATGCAAGTTTCTCTGTGAGCTCCCAGTAACTTTCCGACTCCTTAGGGCAGCAGCCCAGCTCTTACTAGAAGCTCAGCAGTGGAGAGTTGACTTGCACCACGGGTCTGACCTAGCCTCTTGCCCAAGTCCTGGAGACCCAAGTGAGAAAATCTACCTTGGGGCTCTTGTCCTACCTCATGTCCAGAACTCACAGATCAGGAAGAGTTGGTGGTCTCACCAACAGAAAGCAAACACACTCAATTTAGTGAGGCAAATGGTGGCTTAGTACAGAATTTATAGATTCATTCAAAAGTTGCCTTTAAAAGTAAAAGATACATTTTTATGTACATAAGTTTCAAATAATCAATTCTCATCTGCATACTCTTTAAAAAATAAAAAGAATACAACAGTACAATGGTATAAGATATAATGTTACTTGCCAAGAAATAATGACTTTTAATATTATGAATAATTATTATTCTTAATGTCATAAGTTATTGATGTGTTCAGTTTAAACTGTAACATAATCTTATTCAAAAGACAAGAACACATTATTACGGCATGCAGGGATTAAACAGGCATCAATTCTCATATAGACAGAAGTGTTCTTATAAAAGCATAGCTAATTCATGTTTAATGAATAATCACACATGTTGTTTTTAATCTGAGGCCATGCAGTTTCATTAAATCAAAGATCAAAATCATTTACATAGTTGAATTAAAATTCTTAAATTATCATTAGTTCTGTTTAATAATCACATATTTACGGTATGGATATTTTATTATAGTTCATTATTTGTACATTTGCTGCTTCCAGTTGAACTCTGAGCACAGAAGAAAAGTATCCTAGTTTACTCTCCTGTGTACCTGTGCCTCATAGTCCTGACATGTAGCTAATGTCTGCTAAATTTCAAATAATATGCTGAGAAGCACTGTACAAGTGTAATATAACTTAAAAAATCACACATTGAAATTCTGGTTATTTTATCAGCAGGGGCTCAACCTTTGATTGTATTCTGTCACTGAGAGTCACTGAGCAGAAACTGTGTAGCTAACAAAGCCTCAGTAAGATCAAAGACAAATTTTAACCCTATTTATTTATTAAGATTTAGTGCAATTAAGTATTTATGAAAATTTTGTGGCATAACTTTTTCAGATCCTTCATCAAAATCTTTACTATATTTTTACTTAAATGTGTTGTTTAAAAGATTTTGCCTCAGACTGAGCATGGGTTAATAGCTCTCTCAACACTGTATTTGTGTCACCAACAATATACTTAAGATACTGGTTCTTCTTTGTTCATCAATCAGTCTGTCCAACCATCCACACATACACCCATCTGCTGTCTTATGCCAATTAAGGCCTGAAGAAAGCTACATGATATTTACTTGAATAAATATTCATTTTACTGAGATGTGGGTTTCTTGAGGGCAATAATTATGTTTTCTTTATATCTGTTTGCTTGCCAGGCCTCCATGGAGTTAATAATTGTATGTGTATGAATTATTAGTGATAGGAACCTTGGCCAAATTTGTGCATATATATAAGCAGTTGCTAGAAGGAGACTAAGGTAAATTTATGAATCCAAATGTCAGATTACAGCAGCCAACAGCCTCTGCTAAAGAAACAAATAGCAGATGGCATTTATTATTTGTCTCAAAAAATAAAGAAATAGTTCATGTTGGGAAAAAGCAGCAGTGGTTGTTCTTGCATTGTTCTCACTGAGACATTGTTTCATTCTTTCACAAAAGAGAAAAGATAGACTTTGAAGTGACATCCCTGGGAAAGTCTTTCAAAGGCAGGCTGTGAAAGGGGCAGGTGTAGATATTGCTCCTAAGGTCAACCCAAGAGATGATTTTAGTGCTCTCTGTCATCAAGTAGTGTGAAGTTTCTGGAAAAGCCCAGAACATGCTTGATTCTAAGCTAAGGATTCAGAATGAATTAAAGAAGCAGTGGTCAATAACAGAGATTAAGAAAGGCCATATTGTACCATAGTTTTTTTTCTTTAAAAGTTTGCTCTAGGGCCTCCCTGGTGGCGCAGTGGTTGAGAGTCCGCCTGCCGATGCAGGGGATGCGGGTTCGTGCCCCGGTCTGGGAGGATCCCATATGCCGCGGAGCGGCTGGGCCCGTGAGCCATGGCCGCTGGGCCTGCGCGTCCGGAGCCTGTGCTCCGCAACGGGAGAGGCCACAACAGTGAGAGGCCCGCATACCGCAAAAAGAAAAAAAAAAAAAAAAAAAAAGTTTGCTCTAGACCAGTGCTTCTCAACATTTTTTATTTGGGTGTGCATCAGAAAAAAATGTCTTTTGTGAAGTGTACTGGAAGGGATTTGGAGTCACAGATGGGGCTTCTCACAGTCACAGGTGACTGGTCTAGACTAGGGACTCTAGCTGCCCCAGGCCGTATCCTGTTGCTCTAAGAAGTGAGGATGTCCATATCTCATGGGCCTGCAGCGGTAAATCTCTGGCAAGACCAAGTGGAGGCTTCTGCAGAGAAAGGACTTGTGATAGACACTTCTATTTCCCTCCCTTTTCCCTCAAAACAGAGCCACGGTTTTATTCAGGAAAACAACTTACCCAGTTAAAGTCTACAGTTCCCAGCCTCCCATTCTGCTAGGTATGGCCACGTGACTGAATTCTGACTAAGGCATAAGCAGAAATGTTATATGAGGCTTCTGGGAAGGCTCGTATAAGAAGCGATTTCAGATTGGATATCCACTTTTTGCCTCTCCTCCTTCCTGATATTGGAACGTGGGCCAAATGGCTGGAGCCTCAGAAGCTATCTCTTATTTGTGACTGTGACTTTGAAGACAGAAACCACACATCAGGACAGTGGAACTAAAAGGAAGGCTCAGTCCTTGTTGACCTTGGAGCAGCAACACATGCCCTGGGCTGCTTACCTTCTGATTTCTATTAATATTACAGGAGAGAGAAGTAAATATCCATCTAATTTAACCCACTCTGGTTTCGGGGTTTCTAAGGTAACTGATAGAGAGGCCTAGGTTCAGGTTGGGTTGGGAAGGCAGTGAGGATCAGGGTGAATGTTTGTACAGGAAGGATCTTTAAAACACTGAACCACGGACAGGGCAAGGACACTAAGGAATCAGAATGGATGCTGGTACCGGGATTGGGAGATGCTGTTGTGCTTGGTGTTGAGTCTGGTTGCTAAACTGTGTGGAAATCGAGGCGTCCCAAGAAAGGGGTGGGCTGCAGGGCTTCAGAGAATACCATTCACGAAAAGCAACAGAGTGTTTCAATATTTTAAGATAGTCATTCTGGTGGACACCGTCTGTTTGTCACTCCAGAGCATGTGGCTGCTGAGATGAGTGAAAGAGTTGGAAGAAGTGGAGTGGTTTCATGGGCCAAGGTCAAGGGTGGGCGTGGCGGGGGTCATGTGGCAGCTGCATGGGGGAGTAAGGCTTGGGCTGTGGTTACTTTAGGAGTGAGGTGAGCACTGATGAATATGGGGAGGGCTCAGGGTAGGGCATCAGGAGTTTCTGCAGAGGGAAGGGGGAAAGGCAAGTAATGTATACATTCTTCATTCTGCTTCACTTTCCTTTCACACTTGACTTCCTCACCACTTCTCCTTCTAGTTTATTCTTATTCCTCCTCACTTGACTCTATTCCCTTTCCTCAAAAATATTAATATGGAACTGAAGTATATAATTCATGTATAGTTTTCTTCTTTAAGAGATTTATTTCCTATTCTATAAAACATAAATGAGTTTAGATAGTTTCCATGAAAAAAATGCAGAGAAGTTCAAGCTGTTCCTATATGTGTAGTCCCTAATCAATTATTTTCTGTGAGGCAATGACCCCTAATAGGAAACAAAAGGGGAGATCTTTATCTTTAGGAAAAAGAAGCCCATTAACCAGGCACTTTCTGTAAAGAACTCATTGAACTGTTTTAGTGACATTCAGTCAACAAACTCATTCAACAACTTTTTACTGCTGGTCCCTGTGCTAAATGCTGAGGATGCAACATGATGGCAACCAAACCAGAGTCTAATAATGGCTTTTTTGTGACAAATGTAAATTAATAGTAACTTGAAAAAATGTTAGTGAGTGTTTAAAAAGTATGTGTGAACTTACAAGGGTAAGTATAACATAGAAAAATAAATTAACCTCACATCTCATAATAGCCACTTTCCCTTTTGATTTTACAAAAATTGTTAATGAACAACTAATCTGAATTTTAGCTCATTTATCTTCCTTAATATACGCTCTTAATGAAGATTCTAGAAGGTGAAAACATCTTTGGAACAGCTATTTCAGGTAAACTATTTCTAAATATTCAAAAGTTAAAGTAGAACGGAATGCAGTTTTGTGATTACTGAGATAATTTGCATCCTACCTTTCTTTTGCTTGGAGATCCTTTTTTATTAATGCTTCAAACTTCTTAATCTCATTGGCCACATCCTTTAAAGGAAATTCATTATCAGTTTTTCACCTCTAAAAAAGCATTGAAAATTTTCATTTACCACATTCATTCAAACTTATAAAGTGACATGCATTACTAATTCAAGCTAATTAGGAAGCAAGATCTGAAAAGCTACATTCTAGAATATTTTTCTATTCTGATTTGTTACTTTTAGACTAGGCTAAATATATCTAAAAGAAGGTGAAAATTGCCTAACCCGAACCATTCAGTTCACAAGTCTAGCTCTGACAGTATATCAAAGGGCATTTAATGAGAATAAAGATTATCAAACAGTCAGGACATGCATTGTTAATTACAATTCTTTTAAATGAGAATAAGCATTTTTTTGGACATAAATATTTCTTTAAAGTTGTCTTGAGTGTTTTAAACATTTAAGGTTGTGCAACCTTACTTACACTATTAATTTGCTCTCTGAAAATTAATTTTAGCTAATCCTCTGCCTACGGCAAATCCTTATTAATAAGCTTTAATCAACTCAGGGAAACATGAGAATTAAATACTTTTACTAAAATGGGGTCAGAAAAAAAGCCTCTGTGGGTAGTACTTTTTAGAATCTAACTATAGGATTTTTTAATATTAAAAAAAAGTGAATTAATATAAAATGCAATGGATTTAGAAATCAGAGAGACCTCTCAATCTCTGCTTTAACAGCATTGTGTACTTGGGTAAAACATGTCAGTTTTCTGAGTCTCAGTTTCCTTATCTAAAAAATGGGGAAAATAATACCCTACTTAGAGAATTATTTACAAATTGAAGATGATGTGAAGTGCCCAACCCACAGCCTGGCATATAGCAGATGATCAATAAATGGTAGTTATTAATCTTTTTTCTTAAGGGAGAGAATATCCCTAACAATCATTATAGCAGTATACGGTGTAGATTGCAGGAATTAGTATCAAAATGTAGTATTGTTCCCTTGTGAAATATAATGAGATTATATCCTATTGGAATGAGTGACAGCTGGTATGGTCTAGTAAAATATCAATAATGTAAGTATCTTAAATTTAAATATGATGAGAGCAAGCAAGGTACTTAACATTTCTAGGTTTCATAGAAAGACAGTGTAGCATGGGGAGGAGGTATTGAGGAAAAGCAAATAGTAAGAATGGCACATGCATGGTATGGGTACCTGGACTGGCCCCTGTTGTACCCATGGGTATCATGACCCATTACAACAGCACCCACTCTGGCATAGTTTGTTAGTGACCACAGAATCCACAACACAGGAGCCACACAGGTTCTGTCATTTAATAGAATTTGCCATCCCTGTCCTAAAGCTACATTCTCTGTTTCTGAACAAATAACTATAAAATGGATTGGATATGCATATGGTGGAGGAGTTTTAAATGAGAAGGGACAATACCAGAAGTAATTTGAAAAGGAAGTAGGGAGTTCAGGGAAGTCGCTATATGTTTTAGGGGAAGATCATCCTTTCATTAAGATAAACACAACAGATTATTAAAGGGTTATCACTTACCTCTGCCTCTTTTTTCTTTTTCAACATTTTTTGAGTGTCAAGTGCTTTCAGAATACGGTTTGATGTGGGTTTAGGAATCTGTATGATAGCTGCTTGGATTTTAGCCATTATTTCATTTTGTCGTCTTCTGCTCAAGCGTTGCTAAATATCCCATACACATTAGTTTAGTTATTCAGTTCATCAGAATAATATGCAATGTTATACACTCACAGGTACACAGATACACAAATTTCCATTGAAATTTTCAGAACTCAGCAATTAACCAATGGACTGGGTGTTACAACTGTGTAACGTTAGGAAGCATGTGTCAATATAACTTATTTTGAAAAGTATGATATTGAAACACAATTTTGGAATCCCCAAATTATGCCGATCAAATGTGTGTATTTTCATTCTGGATATCAACCCTCCCCCATGTCACTAAAGCATCTGAAGCATTCATTTCTACCAGACAACTTAAAAAGAGGTCAAGTTGTCCCACTGTTCCAAAGAATGGCAGTTCTAGTTCTTAGCCACAGGGAGATGCGACCATCAGCAACGGTGGAGGCAGAGAAAGGGGAAAAGTGAAGGAGAGAAAGGTGAGAGCAGGCAGAGCATGAGGCCTGTACCAGGAACTGGCAACTCGGGCTGGATTCATGCTTATGCATTGCGTAATATAGACATAAGTGGCAAACAATATACTATGCACTAATGAGTTTCTGGAAAAATTGTTCGATAAAACCTTTTAGATTTTAAAAGATCTTTGTTTTTCTTGGAGTTTTTGAAATTTTTCAAGTTTCTCAAAATGCATGTGGACAAGATCTTCATTCGTGTGTTTATATCTTTCTTGAAACCTATGTGTAACATGCATCAGATTGAAATCAGTTTGACGTGGTATCAGGTTTCTATGTCTCTAAATGAAGAAAGCATTTCAAGAAGGTTCCATTATTAGAGAAAAAAGAGTATATTGTCATTATAAGCACACATAAAATTTGCCTTCAAAATAAAATTTCTATGAATTACTAGTGTTGATGGCTAAAATTTCTACGAATTACTACTGTTGATGTCCCATACCAATCACTCATACCCTTAATTGATGTAAGGACAATAAAAATGCATGATTTGAATGTTTTCTTACAAAAGTCTCATGTATGCTTTTATAATTAAACTTTTTGCCCTGAGTTTAATTTTCAATGAATGGTATTTGTATCCTTACAAATACATAAAAATAATTTATAAAGCCAATTTCAACATAAAAGAGATAATATAAGAAGCTAGATTCTTTCCATTACTTAAGCCACTTCCTAGTAAAAAGTGAAGAAATAATGAAAACTTCTAGGCCACTGGCAAGTAGGGTACAATAGTAAAAGAAAATGAACTCTCAGTGATGATTGTGAAGTGGGACACAGAGCAATGGCTAACGTATTTAACTAAAACTTTTATATTCGAAAGTAATCTACTTAGAAGCTGATGACTTACAAAATCATTTTTTAAAATGGTACCATTGCTCAAACCATTCTTGGTCCTTCTTTTCTAAAACTGCCTCAGTAGATACTGACACTTACTCAGAAGATCAGTTAAGGCCCTGTGAGCTGTCTTTAAGCACTTACACACACCCCTGCTCTTTTCACTGTTAAAAATGTCCTGGCCTCCATCTTCACAGTGGCAATGAACATGTAAGGTCCTTCAACATCCTACCACCCCACTTCAACATATATATATATATTTTTTTTTTCTTCAACTTAATTCTATTTCCCCCCAGCCCAGGAAATATCCATTGAGCCATCAAATAGCCTGCTGTTAAATGTGTGGAGTCAGCGTGCCTATGTTTGAGGTTTAGCTCTACTACCTACTAGCTTCATGAAGTTGAGCAAGTTACCTAATCTCTCCCAGTTTCATCATCTGTAAAATGGGAATAATAAAAGTACCTATCTCATAAGATGGTTGTGAAGGTCAAATGAGATAATATACATAAAGCACCTGGAACAGGGCCTGGCATCTCACTATGTATGTTCAATAAATTTTCATCATTATTGATATTAATATGTAATAGACACCTGCATCTTCCTCCACCTATATCAAAGAAAAAGGCATCTCTGCTTTTTTCATAAGATATCTCCTCCTTCATCTGAACCATTGATTCATTCTTCCTCTTTTCTTCCCCAGAGGGTCTCCTTCCACTTGGGTCCTCACACCACTCATCACCTGCCACTGAATCTTTTTCTCAATTGTCAAGTTGTCCCAGTCTCCATGTCCATAAAATGAACAAATAATCTCACACTTCTGTTGAGTTTCTTTCCTGCAGCTACTGTTATTCTCTCTTCTCCTTTATCTCCACGTGTCTTGAAAGAATGCTCCATTCTTCCTCATCTCCACTGCAATCCACACCACTCTGCTGAAACATTTTTCTCTCCCCAAAATGTAAGCTCTAAGAGAATTGGATTTTTTCCTGTACTACTCACAGTGTGAGTGCCTGACATAAAGTAGGAGCCCAACAGATCTTTGTTCAATAAATGAGTAACTGACTTTGGAAAGTCACCGTGGCCAACATTAAATCCAATGGATTTTTGTTTGGACTCAGCTCCACAGCACTTGTTTACACTTACTGTTTTATATTTTACAAAGAATTTTCTTATATATTGTTTTTCTTGAACTTACCAAAAAACCTAACTCTCAGGCAGGTAGAGATAAACATCCTTGTTTTTACACTTGGAAAAAGTGAGATTGAGACTGTTCCAGGGACTGACCCAAAGTTAACCAGCTTGCACATGAAGGAAGCAGGAGGAGATACTAAGTTATTGACTTTCAGCCTAATCTAATTTCTAGCTCTCTGTGGGTGCTGAGTTCATTCTGCTACCAGACTCATAAGGATGTCCACCAGGAGTAGACAAATCTAAAAGTGGAAGTAGCTCTCACATTTATTGTCATTGTTGCTTCAAATTAAATTTTAAAATTCAATTATTTTCATTTATTTTTGTGCATTGCATCAGTACAGTACTCCCCATTATCCTACAGACCAGGAAAAGTTAATGGCCTTCACTTATCATAAGGAAACAGCACAGGAACTACAGAGATTTGTCAACTAAAGAGTTGTATCAAATAATCAAGAGACACTTAATGAGTATTTGCAGTGTTGAAAGCATCGTACTAGGCATATTTCTCGAACTTGAGGAACTAAAAATCTTGTGAGGCCATATGACAGATAAATAATGAAAGTTAGTCAGTACTATTAGTGAGAGGAGGTTAACACCAAAGAGTAACAATTACCTGTGCCCTACGAGCTCCACAGAAAGAGTCCATGTATACTGGGAAGGCTGCACAGAGTAGATGGAGGAAAGTTTGGGGGAAGCGGAGAGAGGAGAAGGGTGAGCTTGGGTGGTAGAGAGGGAAGAGCAGAAATATACAAGTCCTATTCAAGGACAGGCTGCCAATAAATGTAGAAGAAAGACTTTATGCTGAGGGTTATGAAGAAATAAAGTTAGAAAGACAGAATGAGACTCTTTAGTGAAAGAACTTGGATGCTAGTCTAATTTGGTGACAAGATTATTTGTAAATTAGCAGGTTTCTGAGCAGAAGAAACTAACAAAAGTGGAACTGAGGGCAAATTCACCTAGTGGTTGATTAACCTCCAGTAGAAAGCCTGAAGATCGGAAGCTGCATTAGTAGGTTACTGCAGTAGCTCAGCAGTAGGTCTGAGCAGATAGGATAGGGGTAGAAATGGAAAGAGAGGAGCAGGCATAAAAAGCACTGGGAATTAGGAGCAAACAATTGATAAGTTATTGGCAAGTGGTGGATAGGATAGAGAGAGGCATCAAAAATGGATAAATGAATTGAAAATCTTAATATAAAATAAAACCCAAATATGGTCAGTAACATACATCAGGGACATATATGCCTGATGGGGCTTCTTTGAGAATGCAACATCACTGCTGTGTTCCTTTACCAAGCTTTATATTGTGATATGCTTATAATGTTTCTTTATGTACTTACATCTTGAAAAGTCTTGCTTTTCACGTTTTGAACTTTTGTATTTGTCAGGCATTGCATGGTTTGCATTTCCACTCCAGTCAGCACACCTTTCTTTTTTCTCTGGAGAGCAATGTACAATTGATATAAGAGTTTCGTGGCCACCCCAGGCTTTTCTGTGATGATATTGTGGGCCACATTCTGATCAAACTGCACACCCAGAAGGTGAAGTGTGGGCTCCAAGCGAGAAAAATTATTAAGTTTGGCACTTGAAATCCTAGGCATTAAAATATTTTACATAATTAGACACTGAAATAAAGCAAACAACAAATATCAGAGGTATTACCATGATCCCATATTATGAATTATCCCATGTTCTTTTAAATATACCAATTCTCTCTAAAACCACTTAATCATGTAGATACATTGAGATTTTGTGTATTGCCCTAACTCCATGCATTTATTTCTCTTGAGTGGCTAAACTAAAACCCATTAATTTCATATACTCTTCTACTTAAATAGATGCTAGAATTTCTGCAAGAAGTCAGTACAAAAACATAACTAAATGCCTTCTTCTAAATGGAAAAACTTAACTATTGTTTTGAAAAATATTTTACCCAGAAGACAAAATTGCAATTTAAATGTCCATTTCTTTAAGTGATGTCATTACTAGAACCTGAAAATAACCTTATTTTCAGTTGCAGTGACAACTCTCACAGTAATCCCCTCAGGTATTATCAGAAATATTTAATTAAATAACATTAGCTATACAACTAAATTAGTTATGTAATCTTCACTGTACACTTCATATTACTTCTTCAAGAATCGCTAAAGACTTTCTAAAATATATGTATTATTGAATCACCTATTATCAAATTAGGCTCACATTTTAGAAGAAATTCATTAATTCATTTATTAATTTACTCTCTCAACTATGCCAATAATTTATTTAATTTAATAAATTTTTATAAATTTATTAAAGTCTTACAAAGATGACACCCTGCCCTTTAGGAGTTCATAGTGGGAAAACAGATGAATAACAAGTAGTGATAAATTGATGTAACTGTTGTAATAGAGGTCTCAAAGGACCTAGGGCTGTCAGTAAGCCTATGCATCCAGTGGCAGAAAGAATGAAAAAGATGTTAGATGCAATTCCAACTTTTGGGCCTCTCTGTGATCAAACTGTATGCAAATGTCAGTTTTAACCACTGGTCTATTTTCTCCTTACTTTAACTTCCAAAAACTCAGTGACATTCTTTGATGGAAAAAATACACTGAATACTTAAATATAAGTCAAAGTCACATCCTCTCCCTGAAAAAAGATGATACTTTAGAACAGAGGGAGTTGGTGGAATTTCTAATATTATAGGGTTACTCACTCAATAACTTCATTTTGCACTATAATATTATTTGGGGAAGATACAATGACCTTTAATGACCTCAAATGAATGTTTAGAAGCTGAAAGAGATCACTTAGCACTTCTTTTTAAAATTTAATTAATTTATTTATTTTTGGCTGCATTGGGTCTTTGTTGCTGCGTGCAGGCTTTCTCTAGTTGCAGCGAGTGGGGGCTACTCTTCATTGCGGTGCATGGGCTTCTCTTGCTGCGGAGCACAGGTTCTAGGCATGCAAACTTCAGTAGTTGTTGCACGTGGGCTCAGTAGTTGTGGCTCGTGGACTCTGGAGCACAGGCTCAGTAATTATGGCGCATGGGCTTAGTTGCTCCAAGGCATGTGGGATCCTCCCGGGCCAGGGATCAAATCTGTGTTCCCTGCACTGGCAAGCGGATTCTTAACCACTGAGCCACCAGGGAAGCCCAATTAGCACTTCTTAAACTTTATATACTGTTCCTAGTATATTATTTCTCAAGAGATAGCTCTCAAGCAGTGGTTCTAAACATTTTTTTTTTAAATCACATATACCATCCTTTGGAAATCTGATGAGAGCTATGAAACTTTTTCCACAGGAAAGAAAACACACATTCATGCAGATATACAAAATGTGTATACCATTTGCTGGTATTTGTGAACCTCCTAAAATCTATTCTAAAAGTGACTGTTAGCTGACAAGGAGGTGGATCTGGGGAAATATAGGAATGATTTCTAAATATAAATAAGGAGCCAGTATCACAGAAAGGCCACTGTCAACAAATGTAGTGACACAAGACACTGAATTCCTTTTCCAGTTCTGTGGTGTAACTTATCGTCCTATTTCCTCTATTTGGTTAAGTATATTTAGTGTGGCATACCACATCAACCAAACTTTGAATGAAATATTTTAAATTGATAAAGAGAAACAGATCTTAGAGGGGATAAGAAGAGATAAGGAATGCTACAAGGTAATCTTATCAACAAAAAGGGTAAAGCATTTCTTTAGGTCTTCTCATGTCATGTCCAGTTTTGCAATTTTTTCCCCCACAAATGACCTTACAGTTTGAGATAACAAACACTGGACTAAAATGATTAGGGTACAGCAGACCATGTTTTGAAGAGTCTTATTGTGACAGAGGATGGTCAAATCAAAGACCTGTGTTCACATTCCTTGGATGGGCACCTGGCATCCCCTTTTGATCTTCCATCACAGTTCATCCTTTCATGTCCTTCTTATCCTAGGAGCCCTGTATGCCTTGTCCACTACACTTACTTGGAAAGATATGGCCTGAGAACCACTTTTCAGAGATTTTGCCTGGGTCATAACCTTGGGCTTCAGAGGTTAGAGGCACCATAATTCAGGAGGGAGAATCTAAAAACAAACACTATTCATTTCCAAATTTTATCAAAATTTAGCCCTGTACCCAATAAAAGTGAAGAACACTTCCCCTCCTCTTTCTTGTGTTGTGCAACCCCCAGAATTCAGAGTAGCCTGCTAACACTATGGTTCAGTGACACAGTAGGCTTTAAAATGGCTTTTGCAGTCTGGCCAAAGTGTCCAGGTGTAATAGTATTTCCCCCGGAAGCTTCTAATATATACTCTAAATTTCCAACCAAAATTTTGGGAATATAACTGGTGTGTAAATTGGTGGAGTCCACTCTTGTTACAGTATATGCTCACTCAGTATAACATGATAATCAACAGTTGTTTTTGAACCCAGAGAATCCACTGGGACATCTTTGCTCTGAAGACATAGCATATGATGTAAATGATGACCCCTGAGGGGATAAGGAGTGTATTCTGGGAAAAGTCTTCTCCCTCTCTAATTGCAGTCCTTATTTGCCAAGGGATTACCAATCTCCTCTCCTCCTTGCCACCTGGTGAGGGAATACATCTCACAAGGTAATTAGAAGCTGCCCTCCCAAGGGATATCCATGTTCCTTTACTTTTTATTCTTTTAACTAATCTGCTCATTTTTCACCCTCTGAGATGGACTAAAGATATCCCAAAACAGAATTCTTTCAGAGTTAGATGAGTTATTCTTAGGATTAAGTAATTCCCAAAGCAAATAACTTCAAATTATTAGCAACATAGATTTAGTTTACTGTTAACATTTTAGACTAAAGATCCTAGAAAATATTACACAAAAATCCCCAAATCATGAGCTCTGGCACTAACTAGCTGTCTAAAAACCAGGCTTTACAAAGAAGGGTCATTTTCCCCACTAAATACACTATTACAAAGATCATATCCACAGATTTACTAATTCTTGCCTTCTTTAAAATACCATGTGCCCTGGAAAAAATGTGGGTTGTTCCAGGAACTAAAGATGGATAGTATTTGGTTGTCAGGACAAGTAGGTCCCTCTCCCCATGTTAAGAAAAGTAATGACTCAGTGGAACAGAAAGTGAGTTCTTTGCAGTGAGTGAAAGGCAGGACTGCTACACATGATAATATTCAGGGCACACACTTGTGCAGGGGCAGGGCAATACCTGGCATGTGGTTGTTTTATCCAAAAAGGGGCTTCTTTTTCTTTGCACAGAGGTCTCTCTGTTCACTAAGACCTGTGTCTTCACGGTTACCTCCATCCATATGGGGTCCCTATTTCCATTTCACACAAAGGCCTTCTATGGCCTGGCTAACAAGAGCCAACTTAGTACACGTGAAATACTGCATGCATGATCTGATCAGTATGGTTCTTTAAGTTTTCTGTACTGAACCAGATATACTTTCTGAAATCATTCATTTATTTAATAGAGAAACATTATTGTGTGCCTGCTATGGTCCAGGGACAATGCCTGGAGCACAGAGAATAAACATACTATGCAACTTTGCAATCTAGTTAAGGAGTAAACATTCATATATTCATTATCAAACATTATTTGGGCTCCTTCACATGGCAGTAACTCTGATAAGAACTGAGATATAAATAAACAATTATAACTTAATGTGATAAAAAAAGGGATGTCCAAAGTGTTATTAAAACAAAGAGAAAAAAAAGAAAACAAAGAGGAAAAGAAAATTAAATCTGCTAGGGGACCAAACACAGTTTAGAGAAGGGGTGGATTTTTAGCTGGATCTTAAGGATGAATAAAAGTTTCTCATGGTGGAAGTAAAGGACGAATGTTAATATGCAAAGTTGCAAGGCATAAAAAAACACATGACATGTTTGTGGACCAAAGCAGTTTATGTTAGGGCTCCAGACCAGTGGAAAATGCAGCTGGAAAGGTGGATGAGGGTCACACAGGGAAGCATTTTGTAAGACAGGCCTTGAGAAACAGAAACTGGAATATCTAAAGTTTATTAAGCTGATGGGGAAACCACACTTAAAAATGTGGGTGTAGAGCTCTATCTGCCTACAGAGAAGTTCAAACAAGGTGTCTAAATGAAGGATTTATCAGGATATGCAGCCATTCATTAATTCAAAAAACATGTGCCAGGCCTGTGATGGCCCTGGGGATCCAAAGAAAAATAACTCATACCCATAACTTTAAGGCACTTGAATGTACAATGTGCAACGTGAAAGAGACACAAAAAAAGAAACTGACAACAAAGTGACCAGTGTTATAATAAGTAAATGTACAAGATAACTTTATAACTTTCATAAAGGGATAATAAGCAACAACAACAAAAAAGGATTGGAAACCTGGTTACATGCAGACCATCACAAATCAATCTGGTCATATGAGAACTTGTGAGAAAGCAAAAGGAGAAAAGAAGGGCATAGACTTTTACCAGGTAGGTAAAATCTTATACCCTGGAAATCTTATACCTTAGAGGCTGATCCTGGCTTCCACTGGAGGGGAGGAAATTAAGGTAGAAGCAGAGTGGGCACAGGGCTAGGAGCTCAGGCAGAGGAGGCAGTTGGGGCTAAGCTGTGAAGGACCGTGTATCCCTTGCCCTTGAGGAAGAGATGTGAGACATGGGGTGTAGGGTATGGATTAGAATGTTACCCAGTACCCTAGAAGCTTAAGGAATTGTCTGGGATTAGCAACAGAGGCTTATTTGTTATGAAAATGTATTTCCAATCCATGACGCCTCTTGTATTATACTATTATTACCTGTACAACTAGCATAATCTGGATTGTGAAAGAATGACTCACCTCTAGAATGGAGGTACCAGATTCTTTGGCCTTAAAGTCTTGCAACATAGGTACTGCTCAATGGAAGCCTACCATTCCAAGCAACCAAAAACTAAGAAATACTTGAGTGGGAAATATTAGGTTAAAACATGGAGATGGAGCAGGATGTCAGGAATGGTAGAGCAAGGACCTCCAAAAATCCATTCCTCCATAAAGGCAATAATAAAACTGCCAAAAATTATGAAAATCAACTTTTTCATAACTCCAGAAATTATCCAAAGGCTTATAACAATCTAAGAAACATTTATTTAAGAAAAAACTTAATCTCAGTTAAAACAGAGAGCTTTTGATCGTTTTAACTTGCACTATTCCCATTTCCTTCTCCCCAGCTCTACAGTAGCCTTGCAACAATAGAAGCTGTAAAAACCAGCAGCCTAGCAGCCATCAGAGAGGACAAACAGGTTTAAACCTTCTCAAAAAGTCCTATCCTCAGGACATTGTCATTATTTGATATTTTTTAGAGCTCAATCACTGAAAAAAGACTTATTCCCAGGGTATTAGTGAAAAACAATCAGTGGTAATTGTTTAAGATCACAGCTACCTAAGGCAGTGATACCACTGGAGCAAATAAGAGCCTACTCAAAAACTTAGAAGGAAGATATAAGAATAAAATATCCATTGGGCGCTTTGGAAAGCTCTGACATATTCCTGCAGATCTAGAGGGCCATATACATGTGTAGGAATGTTTGGATAAGCAGGAAAGACAGAAGGAGGTCCAAATCTCTCACCTCTGGCTGATCTTGAGGTCCTGTACAAGCAGGAAGTAAAGGCTAAGGCAGGGTTGTAAACTATGAAAGCATTGGAGACACCTCAACAAACTCACAGTCTCTCAGTCAGGAAAGGTTTATCAGTTCAAGATATTTTAAGATATCTCTGTTCATTTGCTGAGCTCTGTTCATTTGCACTATTCACTAAGCAGAGTCTTCAGCTGCTGTACACAACAATGAATACAGACTTTCCAAAATTAGTCCAAGAGAGTCATTAAACAAATAAGAAGCAACAGCAACAACAACAAACCATGGGAAGGTGGGATAATCTGAGTTAACTCGTATTATTTTAAATGTCTATTTTCAACAATTATGAGACACACAGAGAAAAAGGAAAGTATGGTCCATACATAGGGGGAAAAAAGGTCAATAGAAACTCTCTGAGGAAGCCCAGATGCTGAATTTATTAGACAAAGACCTTAAGTCAGCTATTATAAATGTTAAAAGAACTAAAACATTCCATTTTTTAACCATTAAAAAAGAAAGTATGAGAACAACATCTCAACAAAAATAGAATATCAATAAGGAAATCAAAATTATAAAAATAAGAACCAAGTGGAATTCTAAGGTTGAAAAGTACAATAACTGAAATGTAAAGATTCACTAGAATAGCTCAACAGGAGATTTGAGTTGTCAGAAGAAAGAATTGGTACACTCATAGATAGATCAACTGAAATTATTTATAGGAGAAACAGAAAGGAAAAAGAATGAAGAAAAATGAACAGAATCTCAAAACACATAAACTCATTCTAATCATGAGAAAAAATATCAGACAAATTCCAACTGAGGAACGATGTATAAAATACCTGACCAGTTATTAATTTTTCTAAACTGTAAAGATTATCAAAAACAAGGAAAGTCTGAGAAAGTATCTCAGCCAAGAAGAATCTAAGGAGACATGGTTATAAAATATAATGTGGTATCCTGGTGAGATACTGGAACAAAAAAGACATTAGATAAAAATTATAACAAATCTTTGGTACAAAATGTACCATATGAATATAAGATGGTAGCAGTAGGGGGAACTAGATGTGAACAATATGGGAACTCTCTGTACTATCTTTGCAATTTTTCTGTAAATCTAAAACTGTTCAAAATAAGAAGTTTATTTTTAAAAATCAACAAAGTCTCAGAGACCTGTGGGATACTGTCAAGTATACCAACATATACATAGTGGGAGTCCCAGAAGGAGAAGAAAGAGAGAAAGAAATGGGCAGAAAGAACTTTTGGAGAAATGATGGGTGAAAGCTTCACAAATTTGATAAAACACAGGACTGCAGGAATACAGAAGATATTAAAATGGGGCCCATCTAGAGATGAGGGCTTGCTGCAACCTTATAACTTTCTCTCCTTTGTACTCCTGGGACAATGAAGTATGTATATGTGAGGAAGCAGCAATTTCCATACCAATGGATGCTTGTCTGGTTTAGGGGAATCTTGTGGTAAATGATTCTTTAATGTTAACTTTGGGCTAAAACCATCCAAATGCCAAAGGAATTGACCTTTTTTAAAGTAAGGAATAATCTCACTAACCTGCTTTCTGAAAATTCTGCAAAATCATCCTGAAGTGAAAACTTGTGCAAAACTTCTCCAATTAGATAGCCATTGGAAAATGCCTTTGCAAATGACTTGGGACCTGAATTTTAGAACGTAGAGATTAAAAAAGTAAATATAATGTTGTACATAGAGTTTATATATTTTCATTATGTACACATAGAGTAAAACTTCATAATTTAACTTGAACTCAAAATGCCACGAAAATACTTCTAAAAACATCTTGTAATAACCAAATGAAAATATTGAAGTTTAACAGTAGACATCTTATAAAGACCCCTGAATAAATGTAGATCAGTAGTTGATAACATATGACATTTTGAAGGAAAAGACAACTTTTGATCAAACCAAACAAAACACAACCGATAAAACATATAACCTTAGATCTAAAAACAAGCACAGGGAGATCAGCTCGGTGCTTTGTGACCACCTAGAGGGGTGGGATAGGGAGGGTGGGAGGGAGGGAGATGCAAGAGGGAAGAGATATGGGAACATATGTATATGTATAACTGATTCACTTTGTTATAAAGCAGAAACTAACACACCTTTGTAAAGCAACTATACTCCAATAAAGATGTAAAAAAAATAAAAGTAAAAACAAACCCTCAATATATTTTATAAAATTATACTCTAATACCTTAGTTATCAGTAAAACCTGTGGATGATGATTTCATATTCTGGCCAGGTAAGGTACAATCTAACGTCTTTAAACCTCAACACTTAATTTTAACCATCTTGCAATGGAAATTTTACAGAAATCATCTGCAGCTTCTTAAATAAAGCCTGCTGAACATAATCAAGCTTTTCCTTGTTGGCTCCAGGGTTTACTCCAGTCTAGTTGGTGTTCTGTGCAATGATGGAGACAGCCCAGAGGAAGACAGACTTTGGAGCCAGAGATATCTATGCAGGAATCTCGGCTCTGCCTTTTACTAGCTGTGCAACCTCTTCCAAGCTGCTTAAGCTTCCCGAGTTTCTGTCCCCTCAGCATATCTATATCTATCTTGGAGAGCTATTTTAAAGATTAAAGGTAATGTATGAGAATGCCTTGATACCATGCCTGTCACATAGTATGCACATAATGATGAGCGCAGAAAAAGAAATTAAGTGTTAAACAGAATTTGCTTTCTTTAAAAATGTCCTTAGCTTGGGGCCCCTTGTATTTTTCTTATGAAGTGAAGGATATAAGGTTACATGGTATTCAAGAATGATATACAAAGTCTATACATAAAATAAATTATATTATCATAGGACAAAGCCATCATCTCTCAAATGACTTCAAAATCATCCAAAAATCTTCAATGTATTTCTATCAGAGTCCTTTAGGCAATAGCAATACTAAATATCTATAAAATATTATATATTATCACAGTATTGCAAACTCATTCATACTGAATTATCCTCTTGTATCTATTTGACTAGTAATAAGGTGGCTATCTGAAAATGAAGAAAAAATAATTTCTTCATGATTTGTAGAACTGATGCTTGGTGCATGGTTGCAGGGAGGTGAGTTGAGTTGCTCCATAAAGGCCACTGTACAGAGACCTTACTCAGAAGACTTCATATTATTATAAGACTCTTGCATATTTGACACCAGCCCACAATTTTGCCCAAAGCTTTCCTAATATCTGTTCTCAAAGTAGTTTATACTCAGTAATACCCCAATTCTTAGGCTAAATCAATATAATTATAAAGTAGTTTAAAAAGATGTCAACTATTCTCACTGATTCTGTTTACTTGGGGTGAGCCCCTAAGCTATCTAGTACTAGAATCTATTGACTGCCTTCTGGCATCATACAGCAGTAGTCTTGGAAGCAACTGAAATCCAAATAGGTCCTTCTGCCCCCAAAAGGCAGAGGTGTGCCATCTCCTCCTGCTGAGTCACTGCAGATTTCTCCTTTCCTCAGAGACTTACCACTGCTGGCCTCCAACGCTGTTCCCTGGTTTTCGGCTGCCACCACTGTCCTCACTGTGCTATCTGGGCTGCTCTGGCTGTGCCTTGCACCTCTTCTGTCTGTTGCTTACTCCTTTCTGCTTCTTTCCTTTTTCTCTTCTATAGCCTGTCCCTATTCTTAGCTTTCTGAAGTGCCATTGGACATACAGTCATTGTCAGACTATGGATTCCTACCAAAAATCTAAAGACTATTATTTTGTATTCAGGGGTTACTGCTATGTCGCCTTTGGGTGGTCTCGTTCCCCCACTCTCACTGGATTTTGCACTTTGCTTATTGTTCCTGTTGACTGAAGACCTGAAACCTAGCCTGTGAATAACTGGGGAATAACTGTATCCAAGTCCATCACTCTCAATTTATCAGGCAAATGGTCTGTAGCAAACTCTTTGCTACAAAAAGTCACTAGAAAAATAAAATCATAATTCACTTCCTTTGAAGTGGCAGGACTTATTAATAAGGCAATTCGGATATGGTTAAAATAGGGGCATTTTGGATATAAAGGTCAAAGAAGAACAGTAAACACATTATTTCACTGTCAAGTAGTTTACTATAAATAAGTATGAAAGCATGTGTCTGCAGCTCTGTGTGTATTAGACACTTTCAGATTTTTTTTTTCTTTTTTTGCACCACAGGAGCATAGAAGACAATAATGAGTGAAGAGCTATAGCAAACAGCAAAAGTAACAGAGAGAAAACACATAGAAAAAATGAAAGAGGAGAACAAAGAAGAATACATGCAAGAAATCAGATGAAGAAAAAGCAGATAAGCCAGGAATATGTAGATTAAAAAGTGTGGAAAGGAAGATAAGAAGCCAGAGAGAGAAAGAGAAATAGAGAGAGGCGAGGGGAGGGAAACAGTAAGGAAAAAAGAAAACTCAAAGGAAAGATGATTTTTTCCCCTTTGGTTTATCAAATTCTCCTTCCCAGTAAATGTTCCAGAATACCATGACTAACTTCACGACGGCCACCTCTATAAGTTAATTTGCTCTCACAACTGGAATTATGTACAGGAAAGAAGAGGTGGGTTGACTCTAGGATAAGGAGCAATGCAGAATATGAGAAATACATGAACCATGGGAGCCCAGTGACGTTCTTCACCCTGAGCTCTAAAATGATCTACATCTGGGAAACGTTGTTCAGCAGCCACTCAGACATGCCTCCAGTCTTCCAAGCCTCAGATCTGATCTCCATCACTAATGTTTTCATTTGCTGAAATCTTTGATGTGGGCCTTTGTCTACCTTAGGCTGGGACAGAGGGCAAAACGGTCTATGTGTTTCTCCACCTGAGCCAGCTGGAGAAAGCACAAAAGAAGATAAGCCTTCTACATTCCAAATGGTAATGAGGAGAGCACAGGCTCTGGAGAAATATTCTCTAGTTTGACTCTTTGACCATTTATAAGCCCCGGGACTTTGGATAGTTACACAGTCCCAGTGTCCTGTCTTTAAAAGAGAGAGAGTGATGGGGTCTACCTCCTGAGAGTTGGTTTGAGAATTAAATGAGATAATTGCATGTAAAGTGCGTAGCATAATTCCTGGCATATAGTAAGTGCTCAGTGATCATTTTATTGTTATTATTACTGCCTCCTAATCTAAGACAACAGGTTATATCAATTACACGATTGTTAAGCTCAGTAATAGATCCTCAATGACTACAGTACAAACATCTTTATTTAAAGGTAACAGTACTCAGAGAACAAATATTTGACTCTATCCTTAAATTCAGATACAGGCCTACCCTTGGGGCCAGATAAACTATAACACTCTCTCCAGTCTGAGGAAGCGCATGTAATCAGACATAGTTCTTTACAGCAAACCATCTGAGTGGGAGAAATAAAGACAAATAAAGACAAAACGTAGCCTCACAGCATTTCTGGTCAAGTTTTGCCACCAAATGACTAAAGAGATTTGGGGGTTTGCGGATTGTAGACAAGGGGCTATAGACCTACACATTCTAGGCTAAGTGTCCTTTGCTCCTCCTTCACTAGAAGATCAAAGACCTAGCCTAGGTTATCAACCACATTTTAAAAGCCAAGCAAATTTACTTTCATTTGAGAGAGAGAAAAGCAGCTGCTGGTGTCTGGGTACTGGCCTGGCCCAGTTAGGCCCTGGTGTTGCTAGGAGTTGGCCCAGCACTTACAGCTAGACCTCGGCCTTCTGCTGAACATAACAATTCCACATCACACCAACACCAGACAAGGCTACTCAGTGACCCTGATGGATTAAGACAAAAACAAAAACTCTCTGTAATCATGTCTGAACTCAACCCGAAACATTATTGGCCAAAACACAAAAAATGATCAAATATCATCCCCCTATTCTGACTGATATGAGTGGCTGCTGCTTTTTCTTTTTCCTTGCTTTGCTCTCCCCACTTCCTAGATAAGTTTTATTAAGATATCCAATCATAGAGTTGTCTATGCTCCCTTTACAAGTTCCAATTCAGAGCAAAGTGCTGCTTCCTTGAGCCCTCCCCAAAAAACACCTAACACAAACCCAAATGTTATAAGGCCTAACATCCTCTTCTTGAGATGCCCCACAGTTCCTCATGGTATGTGTTACAACAAGTCAGTAAACTCAATTTTGTTCAACTACAGGTGTATCCTGTGCTCTTTGGCTGGAGGACATTGACAATTTCTTTTCTTCCAGTACCAGAATAGGATGATCAATTTTTATACTTTTCTCCTTTGAAGATTTCACCATAATTCTCAAGATTTACTATCTGAAACAAAAATCTCAATTGCTATATTATATAACCTTCTTTAATGGTTAAAATTTGGGGTGGCATTCTTGGAACTTCATATCTTAAAATTTTGACATTGATTTATACAACAGTCTTCCGTTATTAGATTTGCTGTCTCAATTTCTAGTCAGCAGAGGCCAAATTTCAATCAAGGAAAATGCTGCTGAACTAACCAGGAAATATCAAATAATTTGTTATATTACATGACAAACCATGTATTTCCTAATGACCCTGAAAGGCTAAAGTATGAGAAAATGTGTGGTTTAATAACACCTGGGGGAAAGAGGAATGAACTAAAAGTCAGTGTACTCAGAATCTGCTACTAACTTTCCACTACTTAGCTGTATAACCCTAAACAAATCTCTACACATATCTGATTTGATTTCCTCATGTGCCAAAGAAGAATTAAATGATGTCTAAGATTCTTTTTCAGATCTAAAATTTTATGTCTCTATGATATGGTAAGGTCACAGGCTAATAAAAGGTCACTACAATACATTATAAAATATGGTATATAAATAAATATTCAATAGGATTTTTTGATATCTCTATTTTTTTCTTAAAATAAAATTTGGTACTTTTGAAAAAATGTGGACATAAGACCTTTAGTGAGTGTACAGGGAACCCAGATTAAGTATAGTTAGTGCACAAGGGGTTAATTAGTCAGTGCACAGGGGGGTCCAAATTAAGGATGTCCCTAAAATTTGGGACATCAGTAGAAAAAGTCACTCTCTAAAACAAAAACTACTGAGATTTAACACAAAAGGACAAACTTAGCCACCTATGGAAACCCGCTTATAAACCCAATTAACAAGGAATGTAGGCCATCTCTTAAAACTCACAATAATTTATCTATTTAAATTTTTTACTCATCATGTAAGTGATAATCTTGAAACGTATTAGTTAAACTTATTCAGAATAGAGATATGCTACAATGGAAGAAAAATACACAAATATTATAATTTTAGAAGCTTTTGTAGTAGTGGTAACACTGGAAAATATCACTGAACAGTATGATTTCCCCAAGCACTGGGGGAAGAGAAGGAGGAGGGAATCTGACTTTAATCTAATCTAACTTAATCTAATCGAATCTAACCACTCACTGATATCTAGATAAAATATCTCTAGAGCAGAAAAGTAAAACACATCAAGTATTAGCTTGATTTGAGGATTCTTTTGGTAATGTCTAATTTCTAACCGTCAAGGAGCAATCTGATCTATAAATTTGGTCTCCTCCTGAGTGTACCAGCCCACCAAGACTTGCATTACTTTCCTTTGCCAGTATACCTTATTCTGCTGTCCTTTTCCACATGATGAATTGGTACTGTAGCTGATAAAATCAACAGAATGTAATTTCTGTTCACATGTGACAATTCCTAAGAAGTTGCTTTAAGTAATAAAGCAGAGCTTCTGAAATCACAAAGGCGAGGATCAAGGCACCCAGGGTGACCTTTTCAAGATGAACAAATCCATAAAGTTCTGTCAAAAACAATACTTTACCCTACTTTTGTCTCACTCATACATTCTCATGTAATAAACAATTATTTACTAAGTGCCTATTATGTGACAGACACTATAATAGACATACTTCTAAAGTGAGAGGCCAAAAAGTGGTTGAAATAATATTTGAGTATCTAGCTCTAGTATAGATGATAGGCACTGTGGTAGATATTTTCCATCTGCAATCTCATTAGATACCCTCCCAAATATATAGCAATTATTATTATTACTTCTTAGGGTATAAAATTGGGACTAGAGATCATTCTTTATAATTTGGCTACTACAAAATCAAGACTTAGGGATACTAAACTTTCTTAACTCAGTTTTCTCTTTATTGGTTCCTTGTTACTATTGATAATAATGTTTAAGACTATTGAAACAATAAAAATATGCATAATAAGGTATTTACAATTTTCAATATATCTCCATCCAGAATCCAAAATAATATGGGCTGTCTTATACATCCATTTTTACAAAGAATCTGATCTGTTTGGTACATGGAATTCAAATGCTTCTACTTATTTGTGGAGAATGTTTAGTTATGACATTCTGATGCCAGTTTCCTCTTACAGTGTATTCACAGGCGTTTTGTAAAACAGAGGCAATGCTTATTCTTGAAAATAACTGAGAGTTTGTAAAGAATTTTACAGCAGATCTCTTAGTAACATTATTCTATATTGCTTATTTTTGTTATAAAAATAATTGCTTGAATTTCAGATGTGATTTTGTGTTGAACAACTTTTTGTATTTTAAGACATTTCATTAACATACACGTCTAAGCATTATTTTCCAGGACAAACGGTTTTGTTAAACTTAACTCACTGGAGATCCTTAGCTTTAGTAACACAGATGTTGTCATAGATGTAGTGTCAGGTGTTGACACTAATCAAGCCTCTGGTGACTCCCAGAAACCTCATTAAGTGGAGGGAGACTATTCTCAACTGAGGATCATTGAAATTCATTTTCTTACTGCTGATATTCAGGGTAGTCCAGACAACACAAAATTCAACACGAGATGCTTTATCCAAATTGACTTCTACCTTTCAGAATAATCCAGAAATCAATCGGCTTTAGGTACCTCTCCAATGACAGCAATCATTCACTTGGCATTCTCATTCTGTTTTCTTTGTCCCAGCAAGCAACATATGGACTGAACCACTTTTTTAAAACATCAATAAGTCCACCTTTGCCATTTAAGCATCTAGGAATTAGGTTATGCCCTGTGAAGTTACAACATGCCTGGGTGGTTGAATTTCTGCACTGCTTGTGATTTCAAATTGAACAATAATCCTCATTAAAAGGAGCTCAAATGAATACACTTGGGAGGGTAAATTTTTTTAAAAAAATATATTCCCTAAGCATAAACTCTAATATATAATACAGTGCATAAGAGCACTAGCCAAAGATCTACCTTCAAATTCTAGTTCTAGGACCTACTAGATGGGTGACCCTGAACAAATTACCAAGCTCACTCAGCCTCTTTTACTCATCTGTACAACTGGGACAATGCCTCTTAGAGCTTTTTTAAAGATTAAAAAAGAAAACCTATGTAAAAGGCTTAGCACACCACCTGGTGTAAGTACCTAAGTGCTCAAGAAGGGGTAACTTTTATAATTATTCTTCTTCCATTTATAAACTTTATTAGAGAAAATAACTCTTATGTAACCCTCCAATACTTTAAGATACTTACTATATTTCAACCAAAATGTTAAACCTCTTTTTCTCCTATTTCATCATGTGATGTTTGATCTATTTCTTTGATTTTATATTTGTAAGGCTATATTGTATTTTCCTTTCAAATTATAAAGGCAATACAAGCAAAAAGCCAATAACACAGATGTATAAAAAAAAAGCCAGCAATCTTCTTTCCCGGGGTAACCAATACCAATACACTGGTTTATATCCTTCCACACTTCTCTCTATGCTTACACAAACCACAAAATGAAGAGTCCGGTGTATGTCAACAGCCTAGTATTTGCCTCTCCACACTTTTCTCTCACATAGCCTCATGCAACAATGAAATTATACTGGTTACAATAAGCTATAACTTTTGTGTTTTATTTGAGCATTCTTTAGGTCAAAAGTTATAGCAACTAACTCATTTGTTCTAACAACTGCATAACAATCCAGAGCATCATCTACCCAAGTATTCTTCTACTGAAGGGTATTCAAACTGTTTCCATTTTTTTTTCTTTTTGCCCCTACAATCCATGTAGCAATAAACATCCTTGTTCAAATGTCCTTACATATTGGTGATTTTATTTTTGCATGATAGTTTCTGTAAAGTAAGATTTAGCATTACTATATCTCAGGGACTATTCTAAATGTTTTACATTTATTATCTCATTTAGTCTTGACACAACTCAGTGCAATATTATTATTACCCCTATTTTGAATATCATAAAATTTAGGTAAATAAATTGCCCAAGGTCACTAGCTAGTAAGTGTGAATAAGTGACTTCAACCTAAACAGTCTGGCCTCCAAATCCTTCCTCTTAACAGGACCCTTATCCAGCAATTGCCCAATTACTTTCCCCAGAGGTTGTACCCACTTAACAGTCCTTCCATGAGAGTTCCTCTAAACCATTCTAAGTCTTCCATTGTACACCATAGGATGGCTTATCTAATGACAGAAATCAACTGGCAGTGTGCTTCTTAGGTGCACAAATCCTATCTTGTTTGTTTCCAAACACAGTTGAATGTGTGCCCTATAGTCAGAAAAGCCTTTTACAATATGGAATTTGGTTACTTAGGGGATTGTCTCTCTCTTTTTAGGCTTCTCTTAGCAATTGGGATCAAAAAATGAATATGTATTGCTAGTGAATGGGATGCAGAATACTGCAGCTGTCTCTGCTAACAGCTTCCAGTGTTGTGCTTCGGGAAAGCAAACACTGGGAATTTTCCATTTATAGTTTATGTTACTTAAATTCTTACTTAAAAAGTCTCCAGTCTTTTAATATTCACGGAATGAAGTAATTCTTCCTCTTCCTCTCAAAACCAAAATTCCCAAACTGATTACAATTAGAAGGGCATACTACTGTTTTTATATATTTCTTATGAATTTTATTTACTTTTCTCAAGTGTTTCAATATACAACAGAGTCTTAGGGACTTGAGCAAAAGGTGCAGTTTTTATTAATCAAGTAAATAAACCAAATTAAACTCAGCAATTTGTAACTGCTTATCTTCGGAAGAGTATAGCTTAAGGGCATGTTATTACATTTTGGCTCCTATGGTGAGAAAGAAATATGAAAAGAAAAATGCTAAACGCCATCCTGAGATCAGCATCGTATTTTAGGTGAGGAACAGTCAGAGACACATGGGATGATCATAGAATCCTGGGGAAAAAAATTACTGTGGTTCCCAGGGCATGTGTTTGTGGTGGTTTGGCAAAGAAAAAATCCGGGTTTTATGCCTCAAGAAAGGCAACTGGAGAAGCTCCAAAGTTAAAGAACTTAAACGCTGATAACAAATAGTGTGTGGCTGCAGAGACACTACTGATCTAGCATAGTCTGTGGATGACTTAAGACTTAAGGTTGAGTTGGCACTATTGCCCCTCTGGTAGCAAGTTGGCATTATGCAAGGATGCTTCTGGGAAAAACAGACTGAAATGATTCGGCCTGAAAACCTCTTGCTTTGAGCAAAAGCCGTACCAGCTGGAAAATGAACTGCTTAAGAGACAACAGAAAGAAGTTGAATGGGGGTGTAGTGCTATTCTGGAATTTTGGCTGTCACAGAAGGTGCCAACATGTAAAACTGCCTCTGTGGTTGTGAGATTTAGAAACTTGGGGCGGCAACTTCATGGCTTGGGTAAAATCAGGTTAGTGAAGAAGGTCAGCTTTGGCAAGAGTGAAAAGTGGTCAGAATGTGTACATCTGAGCTAAGACTGCTGAAATTTGTAAAAGTTAACATATTCTGCATTAACTCATTGCACACACCCTCCTATCCTGCGAGGCAGTTAGGTATGGCAAGTATGCCTGGATCTATTTTATACTGGAGGAGACACACTGGAAGAAGGAGAAGGTGTTGTCACTTGTCCAGGGGCACACATTTAGTAGCGCGGTAGCTGGCTTTCAGGCTTCATATTTCGTTGGCTTAGTACCACACCACGCTTGAGTGTGAAAGGAGCAATGTCAGGGCCAGACGATAGAGTCCAGAAAGTTCTTCTCTCCAAAGGAGCAAGGGAGCCCTCCCCGAAGCCTCTGATGGCTGAGCACCACGGCAGGTCAGAACCTGCGGGACTGGGACCACCGTGATGATGGATACCTCTGAGCGGCAGAGAGGAGGCGGGAGAAGCCCTGCAGCGGCTGAGGTGAGCCGGAGCGGGCAGCTAGCGCCTGCCCCGCCGCCACCTTCCATCAGCGCGCCGCGCTCCAGGCTCCGCGCCCCCCTCACCCCCGGCCCGCTCTCCCCAGGCTGTGACACTCACTCACGGTCTGGGACACCTTCAACTCCTGGTTGAGCCACTGGCACAGGATCTCCGACATGGCTCGGCCTGCGCCTCCCACCGCAGGCAGGTGCCAGGAACGTGCGGGAAACCCAGTCGGCCCGCCCGCGTCCTCCTGTTGCCAAGGGCGACCCGTTGCTAAGGAAGCGTCTCCAGGCCAGAGCTAAGGGAGAAGGCTGGGAGAAGAAGGGCGCCAGCGCCCAGCGGAGGAGGATAGAAAATCGTGACTTGCCCCCTGCTGGCGGGTAAGACCTGGATGTGCGCAAGCGCAGTGGGCTTCGAAGGCCGGGAGACGGCGGTGCGGACCTTCAAGAGCGCTAAGTTAGCAGGAGTGGGGTGCGGAGGGGCGAAGCAGGGAAGCTAGCGGACTGAGCAAGGGGTTCTTGGACAAGCAGAAAGAGAAAGAAAGAGTCTTGATGGAAAGGGAATTCTTTTCTTCCTGTTTGTCTCTTAAAGAAACCTATGGAAGGTCCTACTCTAATGGCCAGTTTTAATTGCTACATTGTATGGGCTACGCAGACAGGGACGGAATAGGTCTTATTCATCTTTTAATCCCAGAGCTGGTATAGGTCCTGACCCGCAGCAAGCATTCAAGTTTTGTCGGTGGTGGTGACAGAACTAACATTTAGGGTATTTCACATCTTTATATTGTTTTGAGAGGTGAATATTTAACGAGCTGCTTTTCTGGTCAGTTTTGCCTTCCAGGTAATATTTTAAATTGTATTTTGAGAAAGACTCTCACTTTGCCCAAACCCGAGTCAGCCTCCTCTGAGCCCTCTTCCCTCTGAGGTCCCACCTTGAACTCTGTCCTTGGCCCCTTTGTCAAGTTTTAGCAAAAATCCTGCTGGATCAGTTTAGTGAAAACCCCCACCCATATCTGATCTAATACCTCATCCCTCACCCTTGATAGCTGATCATTCTGGCTTGTCTTCAGCAAGGATCCTGTCAAGTCAGTTTAGCCTTTAGCCCTGCTGTTTCCTTTTAGTAGTTTTCCACCCATAGACCCAACCCTGCTCCTTGGCTGTAAATCCCCACTTTTCCTTGTTGTATTCAGAATTGAGCCCAAACTCTATCCCCTACTGCAAAACATCACTGTAGTAGTCCCTTAAATAAAGTCTTCCTTATGGTCTTTAACAATGGTAAGAAAAATTTTCCTTTAATAATTTCTACAAGTTTAGATAGAATAATGGGAGAAATTACATACATATATAATAGTATATATATGTATGTCACAAATATAAGGAATTTCCCCCCAAAAGCTTGGATACATCAAATTATGATTCTTTTAAACTGTAAGAATAATAACAGTAATGTCCTAATAGAAGAAATGTCTTTTAAGATTAAGCTGAAATTGATCCATGTGTCCTGATTGGCTAAAAGTTTAGTACTATTTCACTGTTGGCTTTACTTAACTTTGAAATCTCCTATCCCATGAGTTTCCTCACACCCAACACAGCAGGCATAACTAAATACAATGGGGATTCTGAGAGAGATTTATTGCCAACAGAACTGGAGCCTGATGCATTTGATATGTCTCACATTACAGTTATCCAAATTCGGAAGGCTATAAGATTCTAAACAGCCTCTATAGCTTTGGGGAATATATCTAATAAACCTTTATCCATTGGAAATAAGTTATCCTTGAAAATGCTTCTAAGGAATGAATACCTGCCTGGAAATGACCTCTAAGACACTCCTGCTGCTTGTCATCCCAGTAGTATATTTAAACTGAAGACTAGTTTTACACATTTATTAAGAAGTTCCAAGTTTTAATTTCAGTCTATAAAGCCTGGGGGATAGAAACCAATGTTTTCTAGACTGCTGAGAAAATTGCTTTTGGGGAAGGATGTAGATGAGGGTGCATCAAATTCCACAGCTGCACCAGAAGAGAATGCCTGAGCTCATAAACCATCCATAGATATGTGCTATTATTCCCACGTCAGAGCGAAATATTTCTGTGCCCACCTG
The DNA here is from genome assembly GCF_964341445.2 of Mesoplodon mirus. NCBI lineage: Eukaryota > Metazoa > Chordata > Mammalia > Artiodactyla > Ziphiidae > Mesoplodon > Mesoplodon mirus. The sequence continues at coordinate 155,210,227 of NC_138980.1, forward strand.
TAGGAGCTGTTTGGTTGTTGTTTGTTGTTTGCTTCAAAGAGTTATTTGTAGTGTTTGTCTTTGGAACCCAGCTCCCGGTCTGCCAATGTGGTATTTTGGAGAAGAAGTTTTTATACAGAATTTAGATAAATGAAGAACAGACACTACAAAATTAAGGCAACATCTTTCATTTCACAAAAAGAGCATGATAATTTTTTTCAGTTCCTAAAGCATCCCACTTGAAAGTGATCTGACATTAAAATATTAATGAAAAATTTGAGCTATTACTGAAATACATGCATTTTACTGTGTGTTTTTTTCTTGAAATTGCTAGTTTAGTTATTATTCCAAGTTTACCATTAAATCTATTGTCTGTTCATTGAAATCCCAGCTCTGGGCAAGGTTTATAGCACTGCTCATGTTGGAGTTTTGCATTAATATGATATGTGACTTGTTTGTTTCCCCATGTGGAATCAGCTGGGAGAGGAGATGATTAAAGAAATGGACGGTTTCCCATCTGTTCTTGAGATAGCATCCTCATTGTTTTTTAATTAAATTTTTAGTGTATCTGAATCTTGCATTTAATCGTAACTATCACAGCAATTTTAAAACTAAATTAAAAATTTATTTTTTAAAACATTACCTGTCATTTATTTATAAATCCTTATTTATTCTTTGTAAATAGTCAAGGGTGGATTACAAAGAGTTATTTTGAGACCATAAGTGGCTTGAAAAGTCCTGCTGTGTACCGAAATGAAATACACCTTATTCTTTTAAAAAATAATTGTAACATTTTTTTTCATAAATAGAATTTTACACTATCAATAAAGCCCAAGCTTTGGAATCAGACACACCTGGCTCCAGATGTTTGCTTTTGATCCAACTAGTTTTTTGACTTTGGAAAAACTACTTAACTTCTGAGGCTCAGTTCCTTATCTGTAGAACAAGGACAACAATATTTGTTTGACAGAGTTATGAGGATTAAATGAGAAATTGCACATATTAATGTCTGACTCATGGTAGATGCTAAACGTTTCTTTCCTTTTCTCCTGACGCTATATGAATTTTTCCATTACAATGCTGGTTGGCTTAGTTTTGAGTCGTTTAGATTTGCTTATAATATTTCAATAAGTTTTTGAGACATTTATTTCATAAATCTGCTTTGATTTTATTTATTACTAATTCAATATTTATACATACATAAGTATATATACATAGACGGATTTTTAGAAAATCTTATTTGGTCCTCTACATATGTCTTGCATGCATTTCTTCATTTCTCTCTCATCACCTTAGATCATTCTCTCATTCCTTCTCCTCGACATGTTTTGCAATGTCCTTGCTCACTTTATATTCATTAATTCAACAAATGTTTCCCCTAGTGCCCACAATTAGCAGCCAAGCCAGATTTCCCTGTCTCTTCCCCTCTAGTCACTCTCTGCAACCAATCCAGTTCATATTCCTTCTCTACTCTTCAACTCAGACACTTTCAAGAATTTCACGAGAGCAGCATTTACTGTCTGTTGGTTTTGACCTCTTAAAAGAATATGTAATTCCTATAGTGGATCATGTCAGAATTCTTTAATAATGAAACAGTGAAGAATACAATGGAACAGAAAATATCAGAGGGCATTTCATGTAGGGAGGGTGAAGGTAGGGTGGAGCTGGAAACATTTTTGGAGCCGCTGTCCTGGAGGAAAGAGACTCCATTGGAGGTTCTTTACAATCTAGCTTCAATCCAAACTTAACTGTAAGCCACAAATTCCCTTCACACAACTTGCTCACATTTCTTTACTATATCCCACTTTTCCCATCTCTACATCCTCTCTTTGCAAAAAAGGCAGCTTCCTATCTCAGCCAATTCTACCTGTCCTTCAGGGTCCAGCTTATCAGTTACCACCTTCACAAAACCTCCTATTCCCTCCATCATCCCAATCCCTTCTCAATTCTGAAAGCTCAGAATAAGTGCTTTCCTTTCAACTTTCATCCAAGACACCTAACTCTTACCAACTACCCATAACTTGGCCAACAACTCAGTTTTGCAATCTTCTAATGTCTTTCTCAACACATTTTCAAACAAGTATCGACTTAGGTTCATATTATTTGTGGCAAATAACTATAATGCTGTGAGAATTTAATTCTGTTTCAAAATTCTTGAGGTCTTTTCTGTTGAAATGGATATGACCTTTTCTTTTATGTGTCATATTTTCCAGGCCACATGATTTGTCTTATATATGGGTTGTGCCTTTCTCAGGGAAACACTTAAATTTTCAATCTTAGAGAACAATCAGATTTGAAACAATATCAAGTTAAAAACAAAACAAAATAAGACAAATAACTTGGTACCATATGAGAAAAAGTGAGTCATATGTTCTATGACTGAGATAAGCCAAAGTTCATTTGTCAGAATTCTTGCTTTAATTTCTTATTTTCCCATATTGAAGTTTTCAGAGAAACCAAAACACCTTTAGTATCTTTAATTTAGAGCCATGAATTCATTTCTTACTTTTTCCTTCCCCAGAAAAAAAATAATCATTGCCAGTAAACCCTCTCAGTTTTGCTGAATCTGATCAAATTATTCTTATTTCAACATTGCATTTGTGCACATAGGCCCACAACATTATCTCTCTCATGGAATATGCTTTAGAGCAAACTGGATCTCTACATGTGCCAACTTTGACAACTAACTCCACTGTAGTTTCTCTATAAATGAATAATTTCCAGAGAATTACAGTTTTGATTGAGTAATTGTTGAAAGTCATTATCCTCCATACTTCTACTCTTTTTTTTTAAATAAATTTCTTTATTTATTTTTGGCTGTGTTGGGTCTTCACTGCTGTGTGTGGGCTTCCTCTAGTTGCAGCGAGCAGGGGCTACTCTTCGTTGCGGGCTCTCATGGCAGTGGCTTTTCTTGTTGCAGAGCACGGGCTCTAGGAGCACAAGCTTCAGTAGTTGTGGTGCACGGGCTCTAGGGCGTTCAGGCTTCAGTAGTTTTGGCACGTGGGCTCAGTAGTTATGGTTTGCAGGCTCTAGAGTGCAGGATCAGTAGTTGTGGCACACGGGCTTGCTTGCTCCATGGCATGTGGGATCTTCTTGGACCAAGGATTGAACCTGTGTCCCCTGCATTGGCAGGCGAATTCTTAACCACTGCACCACCAGGGAAGTCCCTATACTTCTTCTCTTGATGGGATCATTTTTTATTATGCTTCCAATTTTCCATATGCAGATAAAGACTTATCCTGTTATTTCTGAGTACTTCTGGTAGTCTAATCTTCCTTCATCATGCTATTCCTTCCTTATACATTACAAAACTGCAGTGGTTCCCCACCTCCTGTTAAAAGTATATACCAGACTTTCCAAACACTCCAGAATCTCTAATTGCACACATTCCATCATGAATAACAATATACTATACCAAGTCCTGACTCATTCCTGACCAACTGCACCAAAGCCTACTCTTTCATTCAAGTCAGATTTCTTTCTTAAAATTATTGACAGCCCTAATTGGTAACCTTTTCCTCTAAATTCCAGTGGCCTAAAATGTACCAGTAGAATCTCGGCTATCTGAATACATGTATTGCTTTTCATTTTCAGATATACAGAACCTAGAAAAATTTTCACAGACCCAAACCTACAACTGTCAAAATTCTCACTCAGTAAATATTGTGGGGTGAATCTATGTATGCTAACAGGATGCTTAACATGTACCCCTCATTTTAGCACCTATATTTTTTTTATTAGTTTCTCCTTTATAACAAAGTGATCAGTCATACATATACATCTGTTCCCACATCCCTTCCCTCATGCATCTCCCTCCCTCCCACCCTCCCCATCCCACCCCTCCAGGCGGTCACAAAGCCCCTGGTTGATCTCCCTGTGCTCTGCGGCTGCTTCCCACTATCTATCTACCTTATGTTTGGTAGTGTATATATGTCCATGCCTCTCTTTCGCTTTGTCACAGCTTACCCTTCCCCCTCCCCATATCCTCAAGTCCATTCTCAAGTAGGTCTGTGTCTTTATTCCCGTTTTACCCCTAGGTTCTTCATGACATTTTTTTTTAATTCCATATATATGTGTTAGCATACAGTATTTGTCTTTCTCTTTCTGACTTACTTCACTCTGTATGACAGACTCTAGGTCTATCCACCTCATTACAAATAGCTCAGTTTCGTTTCTTTTTATGGCTGAGTGATATTCCATTGTATATATGTGCCACATCTTCTTTATCCATTCATCTGATGATGGACACTTAGGTTGTTTCCAGCTCCGGGCTATTGTGAATAGAGCTACAATGAACATTTTGGTACATGTCTCTTTTTGAATTATGGTTTTCTCAGGGTATATGCCTAGTAGTGGGATTGCTGGGTCATATGGTAGTTCTATTTTTAGTTTTTTAAGGAACCTCCATACTGTTCTCCGTAGTGGCTGTACCAATTCACATTCCCACCAGCAGTGCAAGAGTGTTCCCTTTTCTCCACACCCTCTCCAGCATTTATTGTTCCTAGATTTCTTGATGATGGCCATTCTGACTGGTGTGAGATGATATCTCATTGTACTTTTGATTTGCATTTCTCTAATGATTAATGATGTTGAGCATTCTTTCATGTGTTTGTTGGCAGTCTGTATATATTCTTTGGAGAAATGCCTATTTAAGTCTTCTGCCCATTTTTGGTTGGGGTTGTTTGTTTTTTGCTATTGAACTGCATGAGCTGTTTATAAATTATGGAGATTAATCCTTTGTCAGTTGCTTCATTTGCAAATATTTTCTCCCATTCTGAGGTTTGTCTTTTCGTCTTGTTTATGGTTTCCTTTGCTGTGCAAAAGCTTTGAAGTTTCATTAGGTCCCATTTGTTTATCTTTGTTTTTATTTCCATTTCTCTAGGAGGTGGGTCCAAAAGGATCTTGCTGTGATTTATGTCATAGAGTGTTCTGCCTATGTTTTCCTCTAAGAGTTTGATAGTTTCTGGCCTTACATTTAGGTCTTTAATCCATTTTGAGCTTATTTTTTTGTATGGTGTTAGGGAATGATCTAATCTCATACTTCTACATGTTCCTGTCCAGTTTTCCCAGCACCACTTATTGAAGAGGCTGTCCTTTCTCCACTGTACATTCCTGCCTCCTTTATCAAAGATAAGGTGACTATATGTGCGTGGGTTTATCTCTGGGCTTTCTATCCTGTTCCATTGATCTATCTTTCTGTTTTTGTGCCAGTACCACACTGTCTTGATTACTGTAGCTTTGTAGTATAGTCTGAAGTCAGGGAGCCTGATTCCTCCAGCTCCGTTTTTTGTTCTCAGGATTGCTTTGGTTCTTCAGGGTCTTTGTTTTTCCAAACAAATTTTGAAATTTTTTGTTCTAGTTCTGTGAAAAATGCCAGTGGTAGTTTGATAGGGATTGCATTGAATCTGTAGATTGCTCTGGGTAGTAGAGTCATTTTCACAATATTGATTCTTCCAATCCAGGAGCATGGTATATCTCTCCATCTATTTGTATCATCTTTAATTTCTTTCATCAGTGTCTTATAATTTTCTACATACAGGTCTTTTGTCTCCTTAGGTAGCTTTATTCCTAGATATTTTATTCTTTTTGTTACAATGGTAAATGGGAGTGTTTTCTTGATTTCATTTTCAGATTTTTCATCATTAGTGTACAGGAATGCCAGAGATTTCTGTGCATTAATTTTGTATCCTGCAACTTTACCAAATTCATCGTTTAGCTCTAGTAGTTTTCTGGTAGCATCTTTAGGATTCTCTATGTATAGTATCATGTCATCTGCAAACAGTGACAGCTTTACTTCTTCTTTTCCAATTTGGATTCCTTTTATTTCCTTTTCTTCTCTGATTGCTGTGGCTAAAACTTCCAAAACTAGGTTGAATAAGAGTGGTGAGAGTGGGCAGCCTTGTCTTGTTCCTGATCTTAGTGGAAATGGTTTCAGTTTTTCACCATTGAGTACGATGCTGGCTGTGGGTTTGTCATATATGGCCTTTATTATGTTGAGGAAAGTTCCCTCTATGCCTACTTTCTGGAGGGTTTTTATCATAAATGGGTGTTGAATTTTGTCGAAAGCTTTCTCTGCATCTATTGAGATGATCATATGGTTTTTCTCCTTCAACTTGTTAATATGGTGTATCACATTGATTGATTTGCGTATATTGAAGAATCCTTGCATTCCTGGAATAAACCCCACTTGATCATGGTGTATGATCCTTTTAATGTGCTGTTGGATTCTGTTTGCTAGTATTTTGTTGAGGATTTTTGCATCTATGTTCATCAGTGATATTGGCCTGTAGTTTTCTTTCTTTGTGACATCCTTGCCTGGTTTTGGTATCAAGGTGATGGTGGCCTCGTAGAATGAGTTTGGGAGTGTTCCTTCCTCTGATATTGTTTGGATGAGTTTGAGAAGGATGGGTGTTAGCTCTTCTCTAAATGTTTGATTGAATTCGCCTGTGAAGCCATCTGGTCCTGGGCTTTTGTTTGTTGGAAGATTTTTAATCACAGTTTCAATTTCAGTGCTTGTGATTGGTCTATTCATATTTTCTATTTCTTCCTGAGTCAGTCTTGGCAGGTTGTGCATTTCTAAGAATTTGTCCATTTCTTCCAGGTTGTCCATTTTATTGGCATAGAGTTGCTTGTAGTAATCTCTCATGATCTTTTGTATTTCTGCAGTGTCAGTTGTTACTTCTCCTTTTTCATTTCTCATTCTATTGATTTGAGTCTTCTCCCTTCTTTTCTTGATGAGTCTGGCTAATGGTTTGTCAATTTTGTTTATCTTCTCAAAGAACCAGCTTTTAGTTTGGTTGATCTTTGTTATCGTTTCCTTCATTTCTTTTTCATTTATTTCTGATCTGATCTTTATGATTTCTTTCCTTCTGCTAACTTTGGGGTTTTTTTGTTCTTCTTTCTCTAATTGCTTTAGGTGCAGGGTCAGGTTGTTTACTCGAAATGTTTCCTGTTTCTTAAGGTGGGATTGTATTGCTATAAACTTCCCCCTTAGAACAGCTTTTGCTGCGTCCCATAGGTTTTGGGTCGTTGTGTCTCCATTGTCATTTGTTTCTAGGTATTTTTTAATTTCCTCTTTGATTTCTTCAGTGATCACTTCGTTATTGAGTAGTGTATTGTTTAGCCTCCATGTGTTTGTATTTTTTACAGATCTTTTCCTGTAATTGATGTCTAGTCTCATAGCATTGTGGTCGGAAAAGATACTTGATACAATTTCAATTTTCTTAAATTTACCAAGGCTTGATTTGTGACCCAAGATATGATCTATCCTGGAGAATGTTCCATGAGCACTTGAGAAAAATGTGTATTCTGTTGTTTTTGGATGGAATGTCCTATAAATATCAATTAAGTCCATCTTGTTTAATGTATCATTTAAAGCTTGTGTTTCCTTATTTATTTTCATTTTGGATGATCTGTCCATTGGTGAAAATGGGGTGTTAAAGTCCCCTACTATGATTGTGTTACTGTCGATTTCCCCTTTTATGGCTGTTAGTATTTGCCTTATGTATTGAGGTGCTCCTATGTTGGGTGCATAAATATTTACAATTGTTATATCTTCTTCTTGGATCGATCCCTTGATCATTATGTAGTGTCCTTCTTTGTCTCTTCTAGTAGTCTTTATTTTAAAGTCTATTTTGTCTGATATGAGAATTGCTACTCCAGCTTTCTTTTGGTTTCCATTTGCATGGAATATCTTTTTCCATCCCCTTACTTTCAGTCTGTATGTGTCTCTAGGTCTGAAGTGGGTCTCTTGTAGACAGCATAGATATGGGTCTTGTTTTTGTATCCTTTCAGCCAATCTGTATCTTTTGGTGGGAGCATTTAGTCCATTTACATTTAAGGTAATTATTGATATGTATGTTCCTATTCCCATTTCCTTAATTGCTTTGGGTTTGTTATTGTAGGTATATTCCTTCTGTTTTGTTTCTTGCCTAGAGAAGTTCCTTTAGCATTTGTTGTAAAGCTGGTTTGGTTAGCACCTATATTTATGTTGTATAATTTGTTTTTGTTCTGTGTCACAGGCTAGGTCCCATTCCTCTGCACTTAGGACAATGATGATCACAAAGGGACATGTGAACATAAGAATTGCTTCTTCCCATGTTCTGCTTCTGGTTATGACCATGATGGAATTAAGAGTATCATGCTTCCCATCCACTGTAATCAATTATAAAACTAGAAAAATATATAAAGCAAGTTTTCAGGCAGTGGACATATAGTACACAGTCTCCCCAGATTTCTTCCTGGGGATATTTCCTGACTGTAACTTGAAGAAATGGACAGTAAACAGAGGGAAAATGTGTCACTAGGTGGAGGAAACAGAGATTGGAGTTTCAGGCTGAAGAAGCAGCTGGAATTTATGGGATAGAATAATGGAGTAGAAGAAGCTACGTACAGAAGTAGCTCTAGAAATTAGCTCAGTGTCTCCTTGGGTCTGGTCAAAAACAAGCCTTCCCATGCACAGGGGGTTTGGGAGCTGATTGGACATTCTGGAATTTCACACTTCTAGAAGTGACTGGAGTTTCAACCTGCCAAAGTGGAGAAACCTCACTAAAGACTCTGAAAATTAGAGTGAGAACCCAGAAAGAAAAGACGTCTTTCATTGTAGGGATACTTTAACCATAACATAAAAGTTAACAAAGCCTAAAAAGAAATTCTTGTAAGATAAAGTTGATTATCCAATAAATTAACTGCCAACCAGAAAAAAGATCCTTAATCTTTACAGGAAGACAACAAATTTTAGAGTTTCAACAATGTAGCATCTTTGATGTCAAGCAAAGAGTCAAGAAGCAGAAAAATGTGACCCATAATCAGAAAAAAAAAATCAAAAGAAAGAGACTCAGAAATGACGCAGATGTTGGAATTAGCAAACAAAGACAATAAAGAACTCTACAAATTATAAATATTTTAAGAATGTAAATGAAAATATGGATGTGATATGTGAACAGATACAGAAGCCAAGCAGTGCAATGGAAATTAGTTTTTTTAAAAATAGATGGAAGTTCTACGTCTGAAAAGTCTTTTTTCTAAAATGTGAAATGTATTGGATGGACTTAACAGTAGATTGGAGACTTTAGAAGAAAATATAAAGAAGAATATAAATGAACTTGAAGTAAGACACTAGAAACTATCCAAACTAAGAGTAAAAAGTCTGAAAAAAAAATAAACAGAGCTCCAGTGACCTATGGGAAAATATCAAAAATTCTAATATGTGTGACTGAAAATTCAAAAGAAGAGAAAAGAGATATTGGCGCAGAAAAAAAATCTTTGAACATACAATGACCATTTTCTGAAGTTGATTAAAAATATATAAACATATACAATTATAATATACACATAATTTCACAAACAGGAAAAACACAAAGAAAAACTACACAAAGGCTTATTGTCAAATGTCAAATTGTCTAATTGCATAAAGATAAAGAATAAGAGAAAACCTTAAAGTACATAGAGAAGAAAAAAATATTACATACACTAGAGGCAAGCAATGAGAAGAATGACAACTGATGGGATTAAAGAAATGCAAACCAGGAGACAATAGAATATCCTTAGAGTAGTGAAAGAAAAAACCTTCAACCCGTAATTCCATATCCAGCAAAAATAATCCCTCAACAATGAATGCAAAATGAAGATATTTTCAGATAAAAAAGCTGAGGAAATTTGATACCAGCAGACCTGCACTGTAAGGATGTTAAAGTAAATTCTTCAGGCTTAAGGAAAATGGTACCTCATGGAAACTCATATCTACATAAAGGAAGGAAGAACACTGGAAATGGGGAATGTATTTGTTAATAAATATGAAAGACTTTTTTCTTGTCTGCTATTTTTTGAAGGCAATCAATGAATGCATGTACAATAACAATGTATTTTGGTGTTTATAACATATATAGAAGTAAATATATATGCCACCAATATGGCACAATGAAAGAGAGGGGAGTAAGTAGAACTCTATTATTGTAAAGTTCTTAACAATAACTTAAGGTACTGTATAATATAAATTAAGGTGTATATTAATAAATTCTGGTTACATATTTAATCCCTAAAGCAACCCACTAAATTTTTTAATGATATAGCTAAAAAGCTGGTAGAGAAAATTTAGGAAAACTAAGCAAATACTTAAGTCAACAGCTTGTAGGAAAAGAGGGAAAAAGGAATAAGAAAAAATGGGACAATTATAAAATAAGTAGAAATATAATAGACTTAAACCCAAATGCATCAGTAATTCCATTGTACATGAATTAAACAATTAAAATACATAATCAAATTTGATTTAAAAAAAAAACAAGACCCAAATGTATATTGTTTAAAAGAAATGGGGCTTCCGTGGTGGCGCAGTGGTTGAGAGTCCGCCTGCCGATGCAGGGGACACGGGTTCGTGCCCCGGTCCGGGAAGATCCCACGTGCCACAGAGCGGCTGGGCCCGTGAGCCATGGCCGCTGAGCCTGCGCGTCCGGAGCCTGTGCTCCACAGCGGGAGAGGCCACAACAGCGAGAGGCCCGTGTACCGTAAAATAAATAAATAAATAAAATAAATAAGTAAAAGAAATGCACTTTAAATATAGAGATACAGATAAGTTAAAGTAAAATTGTGGAGAAACTCTTTATTATGTAAACATCATTCCTGAGAAAGCTAAAGTGGAATCAATTGCTGACAAAGTAGACTTCAAGACAGGAGTATTGCTAAAGTTAAAGAGATACACTTCATAAGATTTTAAAAGTTAATTAATCAAAAATATATATAATAATCCCAAATACCTAAATGTGAGGCCAGATACTATAAAATTCTTAGAGGAAAACATAGACATAACACTCTCTGACATATACTGCAGCAATATTTTTCGTGATCCACCTCCTAGAGTAATTAAAATAAAAACAGAAATAAACAAAAGGGACCTAATCAGACTTAAAATCTTTTGCACAGCAAAGGAAACCATAAACAAAATGAAACGACAACCCACAGATTGGGAGAAAATATTTGCAAATGAAGCGACTGACAAGGGATTAATCTCCAAAATACATAAACAGCTCATGCAGCTCAATGTCAAAAAAATAAACAATTAAAAAATAAACAATTGAAAAACGGGTGGAAGATCTAAATAGATATTTCTCCAAAGTAGACATACAGATGGCCAAAAAGCACATGAAAAGATGCTCAACATCACTAATTATTAGAGAAATGCAAATCAAAACTACAATGAGGTATCACCTCTCTCTGGTCAGAAGGGCCATCATCAAAAAAATCTACAAACAATAAATGCTGGAGAGGGTGTAGAGAAAAGGGAACCCTCCTACACTCTTGGTGGGAATGTATACAACCATTATGGAAAACAGTATGGAGGTTTCTTAAAAAACTAAATAAAGAACTGCCATATGACCCAGTAATCCCACTCCTGGGTCTATATCCGGAGAAAACCATAATTCGAAAGGATACATGCAACCCACTGTTCATTGCAGCACTATTTACAATAGCCAAGACATGGAAGCAACCTAAATGTCCATCGACAGAGGAGTGGATAAAGATGTTGTAAATATATACAATGAAATATTACTCAGTCATAAAAAAGAATGAAATAATACCATTTACAGCAACATGTATGGACCTAGAGATTGTCATACTGAGTGAAATAAGTCAGACAGAGAAAGACAGATATCATATGATATCACTTATATGTAGAATCTAAAAAAAAATGCTACAAATGAACTTATTTACAAAACAGAAATTGAGTCACAGAGGTAGAAAACAAACTTATGGCTAATGGGGGAAAAGGGGGAGGATAAATTTTGAGATTGGGATTGACATACACACACTACTATATATAGAATAGCTAACTAATAAGAACCTACTGTATAGCACAGGGAACTCTACTTAATATTCTGTAATGACCTATATGAGAAAAGAATCTAAAAAAGAGTGGATATATGTATAACTGATTCACTTTGCTGTACACCTGAAACTAACAAAACATTATATATCAACTATAGTCCAATAAAAATTAAATATATATATAATAATCCTATTTGTCACACAACTAATAATAGAAGCAAAAACTGGCAGAACTAAAGGAAAATTAAAATTATATAAAATTAAAATGAAAAGTATATAAAATTATATTTGAGACTTTGAAAATTTACTCTTAATCAATAAAGTAGATAAAATATTATTTAAGGATATAGAAAACCTGAAAAAACACAATATCAATCAAATTAACATAACTGATATTTATAAAATAATATACCTAACAATGTACATTCACTGCCCATTTTGAAAGGAAAGAGCCATTAAAGGCTGATTAACTACACGGTAGTACAACTAGAAATAGAGGTAGTATAGATTAGGTTGACTCTCTGATGACTTCAAAAATCACATGGAAAAAGTTACTTTTAATTTTTCTTCTCACTATGTATCTGTATTTTCATCATGGTGCATTAGGTTCTACACAGTTAAGCTCTCATTGATTTTTTAAACTTCATCTGTTCAAATTTTTTATTGGTACTTTTCAAATATGTTATAAAAAATTACCATTTCATAATCATTTCCCTAGATTACTAGAAGAAAAGTTTATTGAATTATGTGATATTTTTATGTCAAAGGAAATCACAATACTCATTTTATAGGAAATATGGGATTAGAGGGAAAGAAATATGATATCTTGGCAGCAATTCAGTCATATATGTACTTCATGAAATAAGATATAACCATACTATAGTTACATTCCTTCTTGATTATTTATTTACTTTTTAGCTTGGTTTTTTGTTGTTGTTTGTTTTTGTTTTTTTGTGAAGGGAACTTCTCTGAATGGACAGAGCAATAACATAAAAAAAGTTCTTTGGAATGGTTTATAAAACCAAAAGAATAATTCCCTTTCATTTAGCAAGAATGAAGGAAGGATGTGTGCTCCATGCCCCAAGTGTGATAATGATTTCCAGACTCTTGGATTTTACCAGCTGATAATATTTCAAAAGCAAAGTTGAAAGCCAATGTCAGGTTGACAATTTTCTTTCTTTTTCCCAAGTAAAAACATAAAAACAATCACCATATCTTCTCTGGCCATCATTTCACATCAGAAAGAATATTTTACACCAAAAGAAGTAAGAATCAGAAAATTTGAGAATGAAGAACAGTACTTTAAACTGAATAGACTTTATGAAAAACCCACAGTATGCTATAATAGACTTGCGAATGTCTTTTTAGATTGGACCTATAGTTGCCAAACTCTGCCCCAGAGCCTGATACCTAGGTACCACTTGAATCTGGATCATCAGTCTCCATGGTATTTGCAACCTTGCCACATTGGAATGCTAGAGAGCTGGGAGGTTTGTGTGTTTGTGTGTGTATGTGTGTGTGTGTGTGTGTACATGTTAAAGGCAAAGTATCTGTGGATACTTTTTTCAGCCTTAGCCAGTTTCTTTTTTTTTTGAGTATTATCTATCTTTCTATGTCCTCCAAAAGAATAAATAGAGGGTTAAATGTTGGGGGGGAATATTCTTAAGGACTACATGAAGATTACAAACGTTCATAGAATTTGAAGGTCTTCTATAGGATCAATAGACACCACAGCAACAAACTTTACCTGAGCATTCCACAAAATTCCACATTGTAGGAGACAATTGCTTTTAATAAGTCAAATCCCCAAGGAGAAAATAGTTTGCCTTCAGATCATGTGCCAGCTTGGAGACAGCTGAATTCTTGTACTACTAAACTGGATGCTTTAAATCATGCTATTTTGAATTGCATCAGGAAGTCCAATCCAAAGTAAGGCCTGTAGTTGCTCTGGCTACTAGCAATTTCCATACATATTCTTACATATCTGATCTAAGCATGTGATTAAACTGTCAAATCCTCTAAAAGTTTGAGGCGACTGGCTAGAGCCATGCAAAATAGATCCAGACATTTAAATGAAGCATGAAGTTAACTTCAGTGTTCTTACTTAGTTATCATCTATGGTATTTCACCAAGTTAATAACAGGTCTTCAAAAATTTTATTTATTCCAAACCACTCAGATGTGAGGAAGGCAACTGTGATGAAGTTATAATGAAAACACATCAATATTTGTTAAGGAATTGATTTTTTATGCTTAATTAGTTTTTGAAAAGTGGAACTCAGTGTCCAAGTACTATTAATAATTTGATATATCTACCAGATGGATCTCTTCTTATATTAAATTCCTGCTGGCTTGTCAAATAATTCCTATTAAAGATATCTAGGGTGTCTCCAAAGACAAGGCAGGATTTTAACAGCATCAGGAAATTAATGATTGTAATGTATGCTAAAATTGTGATGATGTGAAGACCAATAATTATATTAAGTTCCATTGCTTTGAAAGTAACATTATTTTGTTAGTCAAGGTGGAATTTTTATTCTGACAAAATGTTCATGAGGACAAGTCTACTGAATATGAATTTAAATAAATTGTCAGTAGAAAATGAAAATATGCTGTATCAGGAAGTCATATCCAAAGAATGGATTCTATCTTTGCCTCTTCATGCTAGCTACTAGCAATTTCCATACCATATTCTTTGATATGTGTATACATATACATATATATTTATATGTGTGTGTATAAAACCTTGCATAAAAAGTGGAAAGAGAAGAAATCACTGTGCTTATTTCTAGTACAGGTTGAAAATGTATGAGTATTTGGAAGCACAGAATAGACTAACATTACATAAGAAGCCTGTTAAAATATAAGCCCAATGTCTATCATATAATTCTAAAAGCTGCTTTTCTTTGAGTATTTAAAGTTTTTAGAAATCAGGAGCCCTCTGTTAACCCGAAGACCATTGGAAACTTAAGGGATCACATCTTATACATTATTCCACTTACACCATAGTTTTATGTTAATTTCTTTAAAAAGATTAGCAGAAAATGGGATGCAGGAAGTTATAGATGAGCTGAGTGTAATGAAAGAGATAGTAAACCTGGAAATGGAAGTGGGGACTGATAAAGGGAAGAAGGACAGACAAACTTTTATTCCTTGTGAAATTTACATAAGATTACCTGTGATCTTTAGGGTGAAATCTGGGGTCAAAAGATGCTACATAAAGGAAAAATCAAACAAATTCTCATTAAAATATAATATTGGGTTGGCCAAAAATTCATTCAGGTTTTTCTTTATGATATTATGGAAAAACCCAAACGAAATTTTTGACCAACCCAATATTAGGACTCCCAGAATTGATATCCACTTTGAACTACCATGAATGACTGCATGGGGTGTGGGGCAGGAAGGGAGCCAAAAGAACCTTCTGACAAGGAATGGGCAGAGAAACTCAAAGATGAATGATGTAATATATCTCTTTCTCCATTATAGCCACAAATACAAGAGTGAAAGATGTGGCAAGAGAGGTAAAAGTCAAGAACCCCAATGGAGAAAAAGCTGTTAGTTGTTTAAAAATTCACCCAGTTACAATTTGATGTTGACTTAGCATATTTCTCGATGCCTTACTCATATTACAGAAATAGCTAATGAGGGAGAAGACCAAAGATGGAAAATTTGATATGGTGATTTCCTTTTGCCAAAACATCAATCATGTAATTATTATCAACAACAAGAAAAATATGCCAAGTGACCAAATTCCTTTATATAATATGAATCCTTGTAACTTCTCACTGTTTCTCAGTGAATGTACCATCTGACTGTGTATTCTCCTCCAAACCTGTAAATCTATTGACAGTTTAGCATAGCACCCAGAGGTAAGTTGGTTTAACCGAATTTAGAGTTCTAAAGCTTCTGAAAAGTGGAAGAACTGAATCTGAGCCATTGACATAAAGCCAGTAGCCTCAAAGTACTCCCTCATGGGCTAAAAGATTCCAACCACCACCTCAGAGAAATGCTGAGAAAACTTACATGTTTCTGTGTGTTTTTTAATCTTTCAGACAGCTGGAGGTGTGAGCAAAGTCATCCAAAAAAAAAAAAAAAAACCAAACAACAACCAAAAAACCCCCCAAACTTTAAGACAATACTATGTGTCAGATTTTCATTTATACAACCTGTGTGGTGCTAAAACTGAAACAAACAAACAAAAATAACATAAAAACAAATGAAAGGCAGTAAAACATGATATGATCCAACAATAATACATTCTGGAAAAGGCAAAACTATGGAGACAGTATAAAGATCAGTGGTTGCCAGGGGTTTAGGGGGAAGGAAGGATGAATAAGTGGAGCACAGAGGATTTTGGAGGCAGTGAAAATACTCTGATACTGTAATGGTGGATACATGACATTATGTATTTATCAAAACTCACACAATGTACAACACAAAAAAATAAACCCTAATGTAAACTGTGGACTTTGGGTGATAAAAAATAAACAAAAATCCAAACAAAATAAATCCTTTCCCCACACAATATGTACTTGAAAATTAACCAGAGGTGTACATGTACACACACACACACACACACACACATGCACACACTTCTATATAATCAGTGCATCAGAGACAAAATCACAACACAAATTACAAAATATTTGGAACTGAGAAGGACTTGAAGAACTATATATAAAAAAT
Organism: Mesoplodon mirus; assembly: GCF_964341445.2. Taxonomy (NCBI): domain Eukaryota; kingdom Metazoa; phylum Chordata; class Mammalia; order Artiodactyla; family Ziphiidae; genus Mesoplodon; species Mesoplodon mirus. Next base: position 155,226,714 of record NC_138980.1, read on the forward strand.
TGTGGGCTGTAACTAAAAGAATATTTACCAGAAAATTTATTTCCTTAAATATATATATTAGAAAATAAAAAATTTGGAAATCAATGTGCCTAGGCCTCTCTCAAGAAACTGGAAATTAGAAATGTTTTTTAAAAAAGAAAAGAAATAATGTGTTAGAATTGAAATTATTTTTAAAAATGGAGCTGATCAAATTAGAAGTGTGCATGCCTATAGTAAGGTCTCTGTAACTGTGAGATATTATTATAGTTATTTAATTGTAAAGAGGTAACGGAAACATATTTTATCTACTTAGGGTCTGGAGATCTGTTTTCTAGCTCTTTTTATTTAAATGACTAGATATTGTGTCACTTGGGTGATTCACTTTGCTCTTCTGGACCTTGATTAATACTTAATTAATGTAAAATGAAGAAGCTGGAGGAAGAGTCACACCCAGCTCTTCTGGGATTCTACTTTTCCAGGGCTCTTGGGGAGGCAACACTTTACCTGATAGAAAATTCAGCGTATAGAGACTACTGTTGTCAGATGGACCGTTAGTGCCTGCTTGGGAGCCTGGAAAGTGAAACAGTGAGTTACATCTACACAGTGCACAACATTATTATTATGGTTAGTAGTAGCAGTGATGGGTGGTAATGGTAGTAGTGTAATATTTATAGTAAAGATGACTCTCTAGCTACTATTATTTCCTTCGAGTGTGGTCACAATTAGTTCATAAATAAATTCTCAGCACGAAAACCCAAAACCTTTCCTCTCTTTATAATATTTTCAGTAAAATTTATAACTCTCTTCCAAGGGACTTTATAGAAGTTCCAAGTTGCTGCTAAGTGTTCCTAGGGCAAAGTGACTGACAATTGTCTTGTTAAATCAGTATTGTGTTCAATTACTTGAGACTCTGGTCTGAAAAAATAGTCAGGCAGGCTCTTTCATTTTTCTTACAACAAGAATAAAATAAGAATCTTTCTTTTTCAAAGTTAGAGAAAAAATTCACAGTGCGTTTTTGCTCATAATGTAGAAAACTCTTCCTTCACTTTGCCTTGCTCCTTCCCTTTTGCCACATTGTAAAAAGATGAATGACAGCTGGGAACAGGATACCAGTGGACCTACTTTTTCTCCCCTCCTCCTATCTGTTCTCTCTAAACCAATGGTTCTCAGTGTATTGTCAGAGACCCTTCCAAGGGGTCTGTAAAGTCAAAATTATTTTCCTAATAATACTAAGACATTATTTGCCTCTTTCATTCTCATTCTCCCATGAGTGTACAATGGAGTTTTCCAGAACTATATGGCATGTAATGTCACAGCAGCTTGAATATGGAAGCAGATGTGAGAATCTAGCTGTCTTCTATTAAACCAAAGGTTAAAGACATTTACAAGAATGCAAAACAATGCCATTCTTCCCACAAAGTATTTCTGGCTTTGAACATATGTTTTTCATAAAGATATGTTATTTATGTTACTATGTCAAGGGTTTATTATTATAATATATATTAATGTACTATACATAATTTTAATGTAGTATTTATATATTTATTATATAAAAATAATTATATTGAAATTAAACTAAGAATTATTATATACATTTATTATATATTTAATTTATTTTGATATATATTAATAACTAACATATATAGTAAGTGAATAATTCTCCATTTCAATTTCAAAGGTGATAAATATTGATAGATACTAATCCACATGAACAAAATTTTTTTATAATGTTAAAGAATGTAAAGAGTTCCTGAGATCAAAAATTTGAGAACCACAGATTTAACTAGTTCCATCTGTAGCAAAGAAGAAAAATAGAAAAATAAATGAACCTAAAATCCAGAGAAAAGGACAAGAGGCACTTAGATGCTGAACTAATCCCGAAAAGGAGGATAAAGCACTTGGAAAATTTCTCCCAACCTCCATAATTGTTTAGACTCAATGTGAGTAACAAATAAACTCTTTAATTCAAAATCATGTATGAGATTAAACTGGGAAGAATAAAATAAAATAAGAGTTAAGGATAAGTGCGAAAGGGATCAAACTGGACTCTATATTTTTAATGCTTTATAAGGCACTCTTACTGCTTATCTTAAAATATACTATTTACTTAATGCTCCATGAATCTGTGTGTTTTAAATGTCTGGGTTGTTGTATGTGTGGCATCTGTGTACATTGTTTAAAGTTTACTGTTCAGAACATGTTGCCCTGTCCTCCAATTCTGGATGGGAATGGTAGTGTAGGCTGTAAAAGTTCAGAGCAGAGATTCTGGAATCAGCCTGGCTGGGTTGAATCCTAGTCTTTCAAGTTACTTAGTTTCTTCATCTATAAAATGGGGTTGATAACAATAGCGACTCTGCCATAGGGTTGCCATGATGAAAAAGTGAGTTAATATTTGCGACTACTTGATAAGTAGTCTTAGCACTTGATAAGCAGGCTTAGCACAGTGTCTGGCCCACAGTGTGTGCCATATACACGTTGAATTAGCAAATAAGTATAACCAGAGCTGCCCAGGCTAGACGCCAGGAAAGAACAAGGGCCAGGGCTGTGAAGCAAACACAACATGGGGGAGCAGACCGGAGTGAGTTGCTAAGTAGGAAAAACAGACAGCAGCCTTTGGGGTTAGAATGAGTAGGCATAGACCCCACAGCAAGTCGTCAAAGCTCAAGGAGCCAAAGAGGCTTTAAATGAGGGGGCAGGGCTTGGGTTTGGGCCACACACTCTCATGAGAACTGTTTCACGGAGACTGAGCGTCGTGTGAAGGTCCAAAGGAGGCTTTGCCCCTACTAGCTGACTTCCTCAGGGCCAGAGGCACCACCCTCTGAACCCAAGAATCTATTCCTCTAGTTATAAAAAATTACCACCACCGCTTGATGGCAGTATGTTCAAATCACACACAACACACCATTTTCCGTTACTAGATCATTTCCAAATGCTGTCCCAATGCACTGAAAAAATGTATTTGAAATATTCTGAGATCCAAAGAAGGCAGAGACTTTTTTTTTTAAGTCATGCCACATTTTTCTTTCCAGGGGAAATTTAATTAAATTTGAAAAAAGTGAACTTTGATTTACCCTGGCATTTATATTAATCTGTTCTAATCTCATTAAGAAATCCAAATGTTTTTGAAAACACCCTTGTTAAGTATTTTATAATAATTAAATTTTAATTAAATGTACTATTTATTTAACTAATCTTGTTCAAAAATTGGGCCTTGCTAATATATATTAAATGTATAACTCACAGTTTGGCACGTATAGTTTTATACATATTTTTTTAAACAACAAAAACTTTTAACTATTGTGCATTCAGAAGTAAATACTGGGCTTAATATTTTAAAGTCAGACACAATTTAGTTTCCTATAATTAAATGCATCACAATAGCTAAACTTCAGAGTTGCAACGGAAATCCCTTTGTTTCTATGAAGCTTTAGATAGCTGAGGTAGGAGGAATTATTCTCCGAGCACAAAGTGCCTATTGTCTTTCCACCCAAATACAGGATCAAGTCACCATCTTTAAGCTTATGATATAACTCCAGAATTTCAGGATTAAACTTTTGGAGAAAGATTAACTTTCTAGTATGCACACTTCCTGTAGTAGGAATCCAGTAAATGTACAGATAATGATTATAATCGGAAGGCTTCTTCTAGAAGCAAAGTAGAGGAACACAGCCTTCCAAAAGTTCCAACCTGATTTCTTCTCGGTGGTATTATATAAAAGCACGCTGATGCTAGGTACTAGGGAGTGGCTTGTCTTCCTTCTGTTCCTCTTTAAGAACAATGGTGAGGGACTTCCCTGAAAGTCCAGTGGTTAAGACTTTGCCTTCCAATGCAGGAGGTGCAGGTTCAATCCCTGGTCGGGGAGCTAGGATTCCCACATGCCTTGTGGCCAAAAAAACCTACACATAAAACAGGAGCAATATTGTAACAAATTCAATAAAGACTTTAAAAATGGTCCACATCAAAAAAACAATCTTTGTTTTAAAAAAAAAAAGAACAATAGGGAAAAGTTAAATAGGTATATTTGCTTTCGTTGGGAGAGGAACTTGAATTGAATACTTGTACTTTGAAAGTGACATCTCTGCTGAGTGCTTGTGAAGTGTTTTGTATGTATAAATTTTTAAGCAGCCTCTAAGGGGTATTCATTCATTTATTCAACAAATATTTGTTGGGTGCCTATTCTATGGCAGCCACTGTTATGGGACTGGCTGACAGTGTTGAATTTTACCTGGGCCTGGAAAACAGGATTCTCCAGGACAACAGTGAGGATCATTGAAGAGAAGGTCCCCACACATGCAGTGAGACCTAAGGAATCAAATTCTTGTCTTCAGGTCCAGTAGTAGTGAAATAAGTCCTCCTAAAACTGAGTTCCTCTGACGAGTTTATGATTAATCTCTCTACCCAAAACTTTATTCCCTTTCTTGTCTTACCCCTATTGCCCTCAGGATTGAAGAGTGTTAATGAAAGGCAGGGATAAAAACTGAAAGGGCCCTGTGGGACCCTCCTGGTACAAAGCACCTTTGTGCCCCACATTTCACATTTGTAGAAAAAGGCATTAGCCTCCTAGGTCTTCCCTGACTTCCAAAGAGCAGACTAAGCAGTTATTAATTAGGGAAGTGAGGGAATGCAGAAACAAAGGAAAAGCAATCTAGCAAAAAAAAGGAATGATAGCTTAAACAACAGTTCAGCAATAAAACAGAGTCCTAGTTCCTCAAGGGATATGCACTACAATCTGCCATATATCTTTGAGTTGTTCTGCAGAAACTAAGACCCCTCACCCAGGTGGAGGATGGTGACTACATGCTGACCACTAGCACATAGACCCCAGACTGGAACCAGAGGTTTGAGGATTAAGATTCCTGAAACATCACCCTATTACCTCTTACCTCACCACCAACCAATCAGAAGAAAGTCCACCAGCTGCAGCCCTCACCCCAAGTGTTGCCTTTAAAAACCCTTTTCTGGAAGTCATCAGGGAGTTCAGGTCTTTTGAGCATGAGCTGCCCATTCTCCTTGCTTGATGCCCTAAAATAAACACTGTACCTTCCTTCACTATAACCCAGTGTCAGTAGATAGGCTTGGCTGAGTGGGGGGCAAGCAGACCCAAGTTTGGTTCAGTAACAGTAGTTCAAAGCCAAGGCTTTTGATTTGCTAGAGTCTGATATATCTATATCTATATCTATCTATCTATCTATCTATCTATATATATACATATATATATATATATATATAGAGAGAGAGAGAGAGAGGGAGAGAGAGAGATGCCCGATGGTCTTGCCACCACAGATTAGATAAAGACCTTACTAGCTTGGGGGTAAAAGGGGGGTGAATAAGGGAACACAAACAGGGGAGTCCCTATACCCTGCCCCTCTATCTCTTGCCTGAGGCTGAGTCCCTGTTGTGAGTGAGGTAAATGAAAAAACCTTTGCATGCGTTTGGGAATCTGTGACCTGAGAATATCTCACTTCTTTTGTGGAGCCCCCCGAAATTCCAAACTTCTTGGGTAGCCCTTTCCACTCCTCCTTGTTCCCTCACACCCAAGCATGCTGAAGCAGCCATAGAGGAGAAACGGTAGCATAAAATGTTCAGGCAGAGAGGGCTGAGGCTCTCTCCCCAAAAGCTCGCCCCACCCACAATATACACAACCCAAAACAGAGCAGAAGAATGAAACAAAATTTCTCTCCAGCTTCTGTGTGTTGGGAGGAGGTGGCTGAGAGTGAGCTGCAGTTCGGGAGTGGTCTCCCAAGGTTGAGGAGAACACAGTTCTTCACAGGCTGGTTTCTGCAGAGCAGAGAGAGAAGGAGCTATTACAGCAAATACATTGAGACTCAGTGGAGGAAACCAGATGGGACAGATGCTGATGACCAGGCACCAGAAACCCCTCTCCTAGTGATGGTAGGACAGCGCATGAGCTACAGTTTAGGAGTCTTCTGGGGAGAAGAGAAACAGTGGGATTAAAGGAGGAAGCCCTGATTTCACTGAGTTCATACAAGAAATAATGGAAGCAAAATCTGTATACCCTGAATTGATCAGACTAGGTTTTCTACAATCAGATGAAATACAATCTTAAATAAAGATTAAGCTGAATATGTGGTCTGAAGTATCACACTAGTTCCATTATTTTATAGTATTAATTATTCTAGTATTAATAAGTAGTGAAACCATCCCACATTAGAGTGCTGTTTCTCTGATTCTATATTTTGTTTACCAATATCTGGCAGAACACTTCTGGTACTGATGTTTCGCTCTTTAATTTTGGACATTCAGTAAACATCCTCTTGTTTGGCTGTTAGTCTTTTTGTGTCTTCCTCATGAAAATTCTCTTTGGGTATCCCTTCACATTAGCCAGAAGGGGACCTGTGCCCGCTAGTCAAAGAGAATAAAAAGTTCAAGAGTTGCACCAGTGTTATTTCACTGTACAGCTCCAGGGGGTGACACTTATATTGATTCTATGTAAATGGCACTTTCTTGAGTTGGGCAACATGAATCTCACCACTCACAGGCAGCCACTCTGTAATGATCTGGGTATATTCCCTTCCACCCAACAGTTTTGTATGTATACTTCATACTCTTTGTAAACATTATTTTAATCCTTGCTTAATAATTTTAATACATATGACATACTTTACATAGTTTCTTTATTTTTTTAAGAGAAGTATGTTTACAAGATTCTGCTATTAAAAAAATAAATGTATAAACGTTCGCATGTACAGTTATGTCTCCACATTTTTAGTTGTTGCTTTAGGATAAATTCTCAGAAATAGGTCAAAGGGTGTGGACATTCTCAAGACTCTTAACACTCAGCTAAAAATTGTTTTCCAGGAATATTGTTCTGATTTACTCTTCCATTAACTGTGTATGAGCATAGCTTTATCATGCAACTTTGCTAGCACGAGAAGTCCCATTTATCAAATGGCAAATTGGAAGAGGTTAAGACAGTAAGTGAGCAAAATTTTGTACATTTCAGGAAAACAATTTGTCTTTGTCTTTCTGAAATGATGTACACAAGGACACTAGAAACATACACACCATTTGAACTAGTTATACAAATCACAAAAGTTTTTCCTAAGAAAAAATGGACAGTGAGGGCAAAAATGAGCATTTAAAATGTTAATTGTGGTGTTACAAAATAGTGAAAAATAGAAGCAACTTATACAGGGATTATTGAATAAATTGTGAAATAACTACATGATAGAGCATTATAAAGACACTAAAAATGTACAAACATATTTAACATGGAATGCTCACGAGGTACTAAGCAAAAAAAGAATCATCTAACCTATCAGTAAAAAAACATTTTTGAATTTTTAAAAAACTATATGTTGATTTCTTTAAAAAAAAGTCTGGAAAGAGATACCAAAAAGTTAACAATAGCTTTTGGGGTGTTTTGTGTTTGTTAGTTTTGTTTCTCTCATTATGCTTTATTTCGTATCTCATCTTTGTAGAATACATATTTTAAGGGAAAGACATATAAGGATAAAATCCTTATTTCTATGTCTATAAAACTATTATCATTGGTTCAAAAACTTACCAAAATCCTTTATAAATAATATTAACATTTTAAATACTGTTATTTTCCATATTAATCAAAGCCATTGTTATCCGCTTTGTTTTTATTCTTGGGAAAATGGATTTTCTTCCTCAGCTCTACTAATGTGTTGAATTATTTTTTATCATGCCTTTAACTGCAATTATGAGTGCATGCAATGCTTTATATTTTACTTAATTTGTTTCATGAAAACTCATAAAACCTACCAGTATTTCCATATGTATTTCCATATATTTTACCATTAATAAAGATTAATTGGCTTTTTAAAAATCAAAAAGTTTAAGATTTTTAAATACATTAAAATGTGAGGGTTTTGGCAGTCCATCTAAACAGGGAGTGAGTCTCTGCCAGTTCTCTTTCCCAATGTCTTCCTCTCAGTCAAATCTAATTATTGCTAAGTCAGTATACCCGTTTGATGCTCCAGATGTGGTCTGTTAACCAGTGGCATGGCTGTCTCCAGGGAGTTTTTGAAAATGCAAAATCTTCAGCCCCCATTTTAGACCCACAGATTGAGAATCCATGGGTTAAGTTTTCCAAAAGATTCATATGCACGTTAACATTTGAGAAGCACTGGACCAGGAGTGATGAGAATAAACTCTTTCAATCTTCCTCCATTTTTTGTTGTTTTTTATTTGTTGAACCCTATTTAAACCTGACCTTAAAGGTAAAAGCAACTATTATAGTACTTTTCTGCCCATCTTGAAACAAACTTTTTTTTTTCTTTGACTGACTGAGGACAAGTGTGGCTGCATGATTTCAAACCAAAGAAATCAAGACAAAGCTGAAGTTTTCCTGGAAAATTCAAAGGTGGAAAAACAAATCACAGACACTTGTTTAAGTATACCTGTCAAAACTAGATATATTTTTCAAGTGATAAGATTTCTTCTTTCTATATCAAACAAAAACATAAGTTCCTGTACATAAGCAATTACTACATCACAATTTATGGATGACATTTTCTGCGGTCAGGACTTCTTTCTAGTGAAGATGGGCTCTGTCAAAACTATGCTTTTAAAAAATATGAATATTTCGACTAAAACAATTCAGAAAAATAACGTGACACTAATTGACCACTTACACTGAGCACATCTGGTGGAAAATAATACCCCTGGTTTAAAAGAGCAGATGGAAAATTTTCTCCTGGAAATCAATGTTAATAAAACAATCTTTTCAATCTTTCCAAGAATTTCACTATGTATACATCTCTAAACAGAATAACAGGGAAAAATAGGGTTATTTTCTTCCTATGATCCCAGTGGAAATAATCACTCTACTCAACCTATAAGGAGTAGAGAGGTAAAAATCTCTGAAACAAGTTCTTCCACAGTTGGTGTATCTTTTCTGAGAGGGGTTCCTGTGACCATTCTAGAAGCTGGATTTTAGGTAGCTAATTGAGCAATACTTGGCAGATTAAGATGTCATAAATTCTTTGATATTCCTCCTTTCAAAAGGTGAGGTCTAATGCCCCTCTCTTTGCAGCTGGGGTGACCTTGCAACCAATAGAATTCAGGGAAAGTGACACTTGTGCAGTCCAGGGCTAGATCCAAAGAAACCGTGCAGTTCCTGCCCTACCTCTTGGAATCTAGGCTGTCTAGATATTTCGCGTTGGGTCTCCCCTCTTGAAACTCAGTTTCCACACTGAAAGAAACCCAGGGTATACAAAGAGGCCTTGTTACATTGCTCTGGGTGACAGCCCAGCTGAGAGCCCTGTGAGCGAGTCATGTTGACGTCTGTTGCAGTCAAGTATTTAGATGCCCAGAGCCCCAGCCAACATATGACTGTAACAGCACGTGAGGCCATAAGTAAGAACCTTCTGAGCTCTTCCTGAATTCTGGACCACAAAATTATTGGCAAAACCAAATGGTTGTTTTAAGATGCTAAATTTTGAAGTAATTTCTTTTACAGCAATAGAAGAAAACACCAACAAATGCCCACAATCCCCATATGTAGAGACTATGCTTTCCTTTCCCTGCTCCATGTCTCACATAGCACTGACTATTTCTTTAGCACTAATATTAACCATAGCTTTTTCTGGTCATGAATAACTTGATCCCAGGTTGCTAAAATGTATTTACCTAATTTCATTTTGTCAAAACTTAATAAACAGATTGAGTTAAATGATGGCAAAAATAAATTTAGACAATATTATTGCTGTTGCTAGGATTGGACTGTAGAATGAAGGTAATAGCTTTGGGTACCTGGATCCATGAAAAGGCTAAGTACAGGCTCAAAAGAGGATTATCTAAGAGGTAAGCAAAAACTGGTGAATGAGAGCATAAAAACACTGTTGGCTACTTATGCAGAAGGCTTTTCTAAATAGGACGTTGTTCCATAATCTGTTCTAGAGCAAAACTATTTTTACCAAGAACGTTAACATTTATTTTTGTGAAAACAGGCCAACTGTTTTCAACTACTAAATTGTGTTGATGTTGATTTCTAATGCATAGAAAAAGGAATTTCTAATTTGATATTAAAGTTTGTTTGCTTAAGTGACAGGTTAGTTTCAGGCCACAGCTTGGTCTTCTTGACTTAAACTATAACTATATGAAATGTTAGAAGTAAAGACCTCAATCATTTTATGTCATTTTTAACCAGAGTCCACATTTATCTTTCCTGCCCCTGCAGGCCAGCTAATCCATCTCCACTCTCTAAATATAGAATATACTAGAGGCTTGCCATCTAAAATTCCTTCTTCTTTCGGTACTCACCTGGGCCATGTTTTGGCATATTCAAATAAGGCATAGGAATCCTGGATACTGGCAGTAGATCTGTATCTCTTTTAAAGCTGAGGGGTGAGGGGATTTCAGGATGTTATAAAAGGCCAGAAGATCTAGAAGTAGCTAATTTCTACTGTGGGATCTGATGCCCTCTTCTCTCTGGGAGGGTCCACTGGGATTTATATACTCAGTGGGACAATGACAAATGGAAAATGAAATCATCACTTTACTGTGAGCTAGACTACTGCCTGATACCATAATATAAGAATCCCCCATAAAGCTGGAAAATGCAGCATGGGCTTAAGGACCAAGCAGCTCTCTCTTTTCCAAATCCCTAGGTCTGTTTTCAATCCTAAAGTAATGCAAGCTCCCCAGGGTCCAAGTGATGTTCAAAATGAGCAAAGAGGAAACACAATGACTAGCCCATTAGGATAACTTATCCATCCTACCTCATGTAAAGAAGAAAGTTGAGAGAACCAGAGTGAGAGCAAGATTCAGGGCCATACCAACTTATGTTACCTGAGCACATAGAAGCTGGAAGTCAAAGGCCATGAGTTAGACCATATAGTCACTCACAGCGGCCATGCCAACTGGGAAAAGTGGCTCAGTTGTATTAGCAACTCCAGTCATTATCACCTGTACCTTCCCATAGTCTCAGCAGACTGACAAGAAGAAAATAGAAAAAGAGAAGCTCTCTCAGCTTTATTCATATGAGGAAAGTTTTTCTTCCTCCTAAATTTGTGAAGCAGGAACTGGTATATATATTGATCCTCATCATCATCCAATTAATGAAGTTAATAAAACGTCTATGGAATAGCTGTGAAAATTAGCTTTGTTAGAGGAATTGATGTCTGTGTCCCTCTAAACTTCAGACATAGTTTCTTTGATTAAAATACTGATCCAATGGTAAAATCAAATAATACTTTTTTAAAAGAAAGTTTTAAAAAGTATTTAATAAATGAGTAATTTTTATGGTAAATGATTAATTATACTGATCATGTAAACATTAGGTGGCTGGCCTTCCTAATGGCATGTGATGTCTCAGTGTCCACAGATTTGTCTGTTTTCACTTATCCCTTAATACTTTTGACTTTACAGCTAAGTATTACTTAATGTTCAGTTTTGTCATGGTTATTAATCCATTACTTTTTACTTCATTAACTCTTATACGAGCATATAAGATCACAATGGGATGAAGGACAGAGAGGGTTCAGACTCATAACTTTGACCTATGTCTTTGATTTGCTTCAAAATTATTTTTTCCTGTTTTATATATAAAACACAGGGCAAGCTTCTTGGCTACCCCGTATCTGAGTCTCTCCTCATCAAAATGAGAAGTAAAAAGTTTATCATTCCAAAATGTGTATTGAAGAAGTATTACAATATTTTAAGTAGACCTTCTGAGGCAAGCTCAGGGTTGCTAGAAAGATATGCAAACAAGAGTATGCCACTCTCAAAATTCTACTTAGGGAAATACAATGGAATGCAGAATTTCCTCCTTATTTTATATTTTAATACATGTTTTCTCATGGTGAAGAGCAGCTGTAATACTCTACAACTAGTACACATTTATTTTGTTTACCTGCTTTCTCCTTCTCCACCTGTTTAATTATTTACTCATTCTACATCTGAAAAGAATTCAAAGTTGTTGAAAATAAAAGTAAACACACAATAAGAGAATTAAAAATAAAACCAGAAAGACCAGAATCCATACAGTGGTAAGAAACTTTAGGTTTGGTTAAAAGTTAAAGAAATCACATGGACACTGGGTGAAACTGAATTACTGCTAGGTAAAATCAACAAAACTATACAAATATTTATAGTTTGGTCCATATCGTAATAGCAGATGACCTTGCTTTTTCATCTCACTGAGAAAATGGAAGCAATCAGAAGAGAACTTCCTTGTCCTCCGAGACCGCGGATTATATCAAACCCGTATTCTGCTTTCCTTTGTGTTTCCGTAGATGATTAGTGTCTCTCATCTAAGGGCAATCACTCTTCCAGTGCCTTGGATTCCATGCATCCCTTTCATCTAGTGAAGGACTTTGTTCCTGCAATTATCCTCTCCCCTGCATCTTCTATTATTTGTTCCTTACTATTGGACCATCCTATTACATACAAATACACTGTCGTAGCTCCCATTTAAAACAAACAAACAAACAAACAAAAAACACCTGTCTTGACCCTACATTACCCTTCATTCCACTGCCATATTGATTTGCTGCCTTTATAGCAAAAGTTGTTGAGAATGCTGTCTCTACAGGCATTTGAAACAACTAGTAAATAACACCTTGTTTCCTGCTCCAGGTGAGATCCAAATTGAGAGAGAAACAGTGGATCAAGAGAAATTGATATTGATGACGAAAAGAATATGGGAGATCATAGCTTAGGTCTTCTAGTCCATAGGTTGGTTAATATTTCTCTACCTAATTAGACAGGCTGACACCCCAGTCATTAGGTGGGACAGGCATAGGACTCTCCTGCAAGGGCAGCCCCCTTTGTCTCAAGAGCAGAACAGAATGAGTGTACTCTGCAGGTCGGAAGATCCAGAGTGGGGGGGGCAGGGAATATGGCACCTCATCTCTGTTCTCTCTTTGCAATTCAGCATCAGGTCAGCTCCTCCTTTCCTGGGGAGGAGTGAAGAGGCAGAGAGAGGCCAGGAATGTGATCCTAGAGAAGGTCTTCTTCTGGAGTCAGGAAACAAGGGGAAGGAGGCTCCTTCCTAAACTCACTGTGTCTGCTTCTTCCGAAGTTTCTTGAGTCTAATCCAATCCAGCTTTCACCCTGCTGGTCCACCAACACTCCTATTACCCAGTCCCTGGTGAGTGCCAGGTTGTCAGTAAAAGCCCAGTGCCGATGGGGCACAGCTGCAGTGAAGTCATAGTGATGTGTCGTGTTGAGGCATGGGAGGACTTGAGGCAGCCCCAGCCTACTTCCCCTTAGTTCCTGTGAGGTGTGGAGCATATCCAAAATGTTCTTCGTGGGACCTCTGTGGGTCAGGAAGAAGGAGGAAAGAGAGGATGTAGAAAATGACTCAGAATTAAGTCAGGGTGGTTGGAACGGCACAAGGGAGGGAATATAGTAAGGCTATGGAGTGGAGAGGTCAAGGTCTAGTGCAGCCACGTCTCTGAGGTTCAAGGGAGGAAGGAGGGAAGCCCAGGCAGTAGGGGGAGATGGCTGTGTTTCCCAGAAGCAATTGCCATCACAGTTCTTGTCTGTGCTGAGAGCAGAGCATTAGCCAAAGATACTTGAGTAGCATCTCTAGCAGGGACAGAGTCCAGCACCCAAGGGCCAGCTAGAGACAGCAGAAAAGAGACACCTTCTCTGGAGCAGACAACGGATGTTTCTCTCTATACCTAGATGCCATCTCATGAAATAAGCAGGGTGGTCACTTCTTGAGACAGGCAACAATAGTCTTCATAAGGGGTCTGAACTTTGAATGAACTTCATAAGGATTTTAACTAAATATTTACTTGAAAAAAAAGGCTTTAAACTATAAGAGACTGAATCACTTCAGGTGATCAGATTAAAGTTTATTCAACTATTATGGAATAATAGGTACCCAAGAGCAAGTCAGCGCATTTATATGATGTAAAGCTACTCGTCTGTACATTCTGTAGAAATATATTCTGAGCCCTCTGTAACTGTATATACCTCCTAAGTGGACAAGGAGTTGAAATTATGCTCCTATATGTGAAGTTTTGTTTCAGAAAATAGTAATGTCATTTGCTAATCACGCTGCTTCATTTTTTTTTTTTTTTGGTGGTATGCGAGCCTCTCACCGTTGTGGCCTCTCCCGTTGCGGAGCACAGGCTCCGGACGCGCAGGCCCAGCGGCCATGGCTCACGGGCCCAGCCGCTCTGCGGCATGTGGTATCCTCCCAGACCGGGGCACGAACCCGTGTCCCCTGCATTGGCAGGCGGACTCCCAACCACTGCACCACCAGGGAAGCCCACACTGCTTCATTTTTATACTCAATATTGACAGCTGAGAACTTGTAGCATCTCAAACATAAACACAGGCTTAATTAATGATGAAAAGCACAGGAAATAAAACTTTTAGCAGGAAATGACTCACCCATGGAAGTGTGGGACCATGAAATTGTTCCATAGATGGAATTTTTAGACTCATGGCATCAGCTCTTTATTTAGAAATCTAACAAGAGAACAGGGCGATTTTGGCAGGAATTTAGACACATCCTCATTATGACTGAGAGGTTCAGACATCTCCTATTAAGGGAGAGAGGCTTACTTCTGAACCTCTTTTCCCACCCGGACAGATATTTTGGATTTATACTGTGCAGGAACAACTAATAAGTGCTCACTGTAACTCTGCTGTTTTGGGAGGAGTGTTGATCTTCTCATGAACAATGCTGCTGCATTGCCCAGGAGTGGCCCAGGGAATAATTGGACGGTATCTCACAGGGGAAGGTTAAAAACAAAGGCATTGACCTGTAGGGCCTTGAACTAGGTAGAAGGCAAAGGGACTCCCAGAAACATAATTTATAGCAATGTGCTATAATTACTAATTACTGGGGATTTCATCACTTTTGAAAAAAGGGGGAAAAAAGATTTACTCAATTAAGGTACCGTCTTCATATCAGTGAGTCAGAGCTAGAGTTGCAGAATGAACTCAAAATATAGGTGACAGGGTATTGAACATGTTAAAAAAAAAACATTCCATTTAGAATTATCTTAAGTTTAGATGCTAACTCACTTTTTTCGAATGACTACCCATAAATCAAAAATAAAAAGAAATGCGAGAAGCAATATAATAAAATGCAAAAGTAATTCAATTGTATAAATTAATTTTGGTTCCTTGATATCTGTAATACAAATGATAATCTCTAAACATTATATTTTATGTTGTCTGTGTCTCCAACTCAGACTTCCCTGGCAGCCGATGAAGTAGTGGTGTCAAATTAAATGATACGTATTTTGAACATACTTTCATGTGTTTGTTGGCAATCTGTATATCTTCTTTGGAGAAATGTCTCTTTAGGTCTTCTGCCCATTTTTGCACTGGGGTTGTTTTTTTTTTTTTTTTTTTTTTATATTCAGCTGCATGAGCTGCTTGTAAATTTTGGAGATTAATCCTTTGTCAGTTGATTCATTTGCAAATATTTTCTCCCATTCTGCAGGTTGTCTTTTCATCTTGTTTATGGTTTCCTTTGCTGTGCAAAAGCTTTTAACTTTAATTAGGTCACATTTGTTTATTTTTGTTTTTATTTCCATTTCTCTAGGAGGTGGGTCAAAAAGGAACTTGCTGTGATTTATGTCATAGAGTGTTCTGCCTATGTTTTCCTCTAAGAATTTTATAGTGTCTGGCCTTCATTTAGGTCTTTAATCCATTTTGAGTTTATTTTTGCATATGGTGTTAGGGAGTATTCTAATTTTGTTCTTTTACATGTACCTGTCCAGTTTTCCCAGCACCACTTATTGAAGAGGCTGTCTTTTCTCCATTGTATATTCTTGCCTCCTTTATCAAAGATAAAGGAGCTGACCATATGTGCGTGGGTTTATCTCTGGGCTTTCTGTCCTGTTCCATTGATCTATATTCCTGCTTTTGTGCCAGTACCTTACTGTCTTGATTACTGTAGCTCTGTAGTATAGTCTGAAGTCAGGGAGCATGATTCCCCCAGCTCTATTTTTCTTTTTCAAGTTTGCTTTGGCTATTCAGGGTTTTTTGTGTTTCCATACAAATTGTGAAATTTTTTGTTCTAGTTCTGTGAAAAATGTCATTGGTAGTTTGATAGGGATTGCATTGAATCTGTAGCTTGCTCTGGGTAGTATAGTCCTTTTCACAATGTTGATTCTTCCAATCCAAGAGCATGGTATATCTCTCCATCTGTTTGTATCATCTTTAATTTCTTTCATCAGTGTCTTATACTTTTCTGCATACATGTCTTTTGTGTCTTTAGGTAGGTTTATTCCTAGGCACTCTATTCTTTTTGTTGCAATGGTAAATGGGAGTGTTTCCTTAATTTCTGTTTCAGATTTTTCATCATTAGTGTATAGGAATGCAAGAGATTTCTGTGCATTAATTTTGTATCCTTCTACTTTACCAAATTCATTGATTAGCTCTAGGAGTTTTCTGGTAGCATCTTTAGGATTCTCTATGTATAATATCATGTCATCTACAAACAGTGACAACTTTACTTCTTTTCCAATTTGGATTCCTTTTATTTCTTTTTCTTCTCTGATTGCTGTGGCTAAAACTTCCAAAACTATGTTGAATAATAGTGGTGAGAATGGACAACCTTGTCTTGTTCCTGATCTTAGAGGAAATGGCTTCAGTTTTTCACAATTGAGAACAATGCTGGCTGTGGGTTTGTCATATATGGCCTTTATTATGTTGAGGTAACTTCCCTCTATGCCTACTTTCTGGAGGGCTTTTAATCATAAATCAGTGTTAAATTTTGTCAGAAGCTTTTTCTGCATCTATTGAGATGATCATATGGTTTTTCTCCTTCAATTTGTTAATATGGGGTGTCACATTGGTTGATTTGCATATATTGAAGAATCTTTGCATTCCTGGGATAAACCCCACTTGTTCATGGTGTATGATCATTTTAATGTGCTGTTGGATTCTATTTGCTAGTATTTTGTTAAGGATTTTTGCATCTTTGTTCACCAGTGATATTGGCCTGTAGTTTTCTTTCCGTGTGACATCTTTGTCTGGTTTTGGTATCAGGGTGATAGTGGCCTTGTAGAATGCGTTTGGGAGTGTTCCTCCCTCTGCTTTATTTTGAAGGAGTTTGAGAAGGATAGGTGTTAGCTCTTCCCTAAATATTTGATAGAATTCACCTGTGAAGCCATCTGGTCCTGGGCTTTTGTTTGTTGGAAGATTTTTAATCACAATCTCTATTTCAGTGCTTGTGATTAGTCAGCTTATATTTTCTATTTCTTCCTGGTTCAGTCTCAGAAGGTTGTGCTTTTCTAAGAATTTGTCCATTTCTTCCAGGTTGTCTATTTTATTGGCATATAGTTGCTTGTAGTAATCTCTCATGATCCTTTGTATTTCTGCAGTGTCTGTTGTTACTTCTCCTTTTTCATTTCTAATCCTATTGATTTGAGTCTTCTCCCTTTTTTTCTTGATGAGTCTGGCTAGTAGTTTATCAATTTTGTTTATCTTCTCAAAGAACCAGCTTTTAGTTTTATTGATCTTTGTTATTGTTTCTGTCATTTCTTTTTCATTTATTTCTAATCTGATTTTATGATTTCTTTCCTTCTGCTAACTTTGGGGGTTTTTTGTTCTTCTTTCTCTAATTGCTTTAGGTGTAAAGTTAGGTTGTTTATTTGAGATGTTTCTTGTTTCTTGAGGTAGGACTGTATTGCTATAAACTTCCCTCTTAGAACTGCTTTTGCTGCATCCCATAGGTTTTAGGTTGTTGTGTTTTCATTGTCATTTGTTTCTAGGTATTTTTTGATTTCCTCTTTGATTTCTTCAGTGATCTCTTGGTTATTTAGTAGTGTATTGTTTAGCTTCCATGTGTTTGTATTTTTTACAGATTTTTTCCTATAATTGTATATCATAGGTTTTTGAGAAAAGAATATGAGATATATGTGTAACATTTCACACAGTGCTTGTCATGTGCTCAGTAAATGTCACCATTGTTATAATTAACAGCTTTACTGTTATTATCTCAATATTTTCTAGGGGTGGAAAATGTTTTTATTCTTTCCTTCTAGGTTCTTCAGCTGGCCCAATACATGCAAACCTCGGAGATATGCAGGTTCTGATCAAGACCACCTCAATAAAGCAAATATTGCAATAAAGTGAGTCACACAAAATTTTTGGTTTTCCAATGCATATAAAGTTGTGTGTACACCATACTGTAGTCTATTAAGTGTGCAATGATGTGACGTCTGAAAAACCAATGTATATACCTTAATTGAAAAATGCTTTATTGCTAAAAAATGCTAACAATCATTACAACTCTTCAGCGAGTTGTAATCTTTTTGCGGGTGGAGGGTCTTGCCTTATTGTTGATGGCTGCTGACTGATCAGGCTGTTTGTTGCTGAAGATTGAGGTGGCCATGACAATTTCTTAACATGAGACAACAATGAAGTTTACTGCATCAATTGACTCTTCCATGAATGATTTTTCTGGAGCATGTGATGCTGTTTGACAACATTTTATCCGCAGCAGAACTTCTGTCAAAATTGGAGTCAGTCTTCTTAAATCTTGTTGCTGCTGTATCAACTAAGCTTACATAGTATTTTAAATCCTTGTTGCCATTTCAACACTCTTCACAGCATCTTCACCAGGGGTAGATTCCATCTCATGAAACCACTTTCTTCACTCATCTGTAACAAGCAACTCCTCATCCGTTAAAGCTTTATCATGAGATTGCAGCAATTCATTCCCATCTTCAGAACTTCAAATTCTAGTTCTCTTGCTATTTCCACCACATCTGTACTTATTTCCTCCACTGAAGTCTTTAACCCCTCAAAGTCACCTGTGACGGTTGGAATCAAATTATTCCAAACTTCTGTTAATGTTGATATTTTGACCTCTTCCCATGAATCATGAATGTTCTTAATGGCATCTAGAATGGTGAATCCTTTCCAGAAGGTTTTCAATTGACTTTGTCCAGATCCATCAGATAAATCACTATCTATGGCAGCTATAGCCTTATGAAATGTATTTCTTGAATAATAAGACTTGAAAGTAGAAAAGACTCCTTGATCCGTGGGCTGCAGAATGGATATTGTGTTAATAGGCATGAAAACGACATGAATCTCATTGTACCACTCCATCAGAGCTCTTAGATGACCAGGTGCATTGTCAATGAGAAGTAATATTTTGAAAGGAATCTTTTTTTCTGAGCAGTAGGTCTCAGTGGTGGGCTTAAAATATTCAGTGAACTATGTTGAACAATTGTATTGTCATCTAGGCTTTGTTGTTCCATTTATAGAGCACAGGCATAGTAGATTTAGCATAATTCTTAAGGGCCTTAGGATTTTCAGAATGGTAAGTAAGCACTGGCTTCAACTTAACGTCACCAGCTGCCTTAGCCCCTAACAAGAGAGTCAGCCTGTCTTTTGAAGTTGGTTTCCTCCTCTCTAGCTGTGAAAGTTCCAGATGGCATCTTCTTCGGGTATAAGCCTGTTTTGCCTACATTGAAAATCTGTTGTTTAGTGTAGCCACCTTCATTAATCTTAGCTGGATCTTCTGGATAGCTTGTTTCAGCTTCTGCATCAGCACTTGCAGATTCACCTTGCACTTTTATGTTATAGAGATGGCTTCTTTCCTTCAACCTCGTGAACCAACCTCTGCTAGCTTCAAATTTTCTTCTGTAGCTTTCTCATCTCTCTCAGCCTTCATAGAATTGAAAAGAGTTAGGGCTTTGCTCTGGAGTAGGCTAGTTTATGGGATATTGTGGCTTATTTGATCTTCTCTCCAGACCACTCAAACTTTCTCCATATCATCAATAAGACTGTTTCACTTTCTTATCAGTTATGTGTTCACTGGAGTAGTGCTTTTAATTTTCCTCAATAACTTTTCCTTTGAATTCACAATTTGGCTAATTACTTGGTGCAAGAAACCTAGCTTTTGGCCTACCTCAGCTTTCAACATGCTTTTCACAGTATACTTAATCATTTCTAGATTTTGATTTAAAGTGAGAGATATGCAACTCTTCCTTTTACTTGAACACTTAGAGGCCATTATGGATTATTAATTGGACTAATTTCAATATTGCTGTGTCTCAGGGGCTAGAGAGGCCTGAGGAGAGGGAGAGAGATGGGGAAACGGCTGGTCAGTGAAACAGTCAGAATACACACAATGCTTATTGATTAAGTTTGCCAACTTTTATGGGTTCAGTCCATGGACACCCCAAAACAATTACAATATTAACATCGAAGATCATTGATCACAGACCACCATGACAGTTATAACAATAATTAAAAAGTATGAAATATTATGAGAATTACCAAAATCTGACACAGAGATACGAAGTCAGCAAATGCTGTTGGAAAAATAGTGTCAATAGACTTGCTGGATATAGGGTTGCCATAAACTTTCAGTTTGTAAAAACAAACCAATATTTGCAAAAAGCAATAAAGCAAAGCACAATAGAATGAGGATGCCTGTGATTAAGTTGACATAAGACAGATTAACAGGAGAAAAACAAATTTAATTCTCTATGTATGGGAGCATTATAAAAAAAATTAGACTCACAGAAGTGACCAAGGCAGGCAGCTTTTATACCTTTTAAACAAAGAAATAATAAATTTGTGAAAAATTGACAGGACATACAAGTTTGGGCTTGAGGTAGTAAATTTGTTAGGAAGTAACAAGTTTTGTTATACAGAATTCTTGGCCCTAGATTCTCTATTTCTGGTGATAAGGAAGCCTGGTACAGGGAGAGTACCTTTCACATGGCCGAGTCACTTCCTGTTTTCAGGGGGACAAAGGAGGGTCAGAGTGTTCTTCTTGCACCAACTGTTTCTTAAGCAACTAATTCAAAATAATCAATATGCCAAAACAGCATATTTGGAGGGTGGCATATTCTGCTCTCCTTCAATTTTAAAGTAAGAAATTTCAAGCTAGAGAGGTTAAGTGACTTGCCAAAGGTCACACAATGAACAAATAGTAAGGCAGGAAAGAGAATCAAATTTCTAGTCTCCCACAAGACATTCTGTTTTTCCCCTCATTGTGAGGCCTCCTATGTTAGAAAAGTATCTCTATTAAGTTACTGCTGTCAAGGACCCTAAATTTTATAGTTTCTTTTCCACTCTCTAAAGTAATGGCACACCAGCCAGTATTTTGATTTAACTGCTCCTTTCTTGTAAGACATTTGTTTTACTTTTCAAACACTCACATTTATCTTCATGTTTGCTCCTGAGGAAGTGGTAACACAAAATAAAAACCCCCAAGCTCCATTTTAAGAGCTGCAAAATTGAAAACAAAAGAGAGTAAAGGCTGTATATTTTGTTTTTTCAGATATAACTATTCTGTCTTCCTGGCTGTCAACTCACTTCTTTTTTCTTTTCATTGTTTTCTTACAATGAGAGGAGAACCAGAAAGTATAGAGTTATACCCCAAGGGGAGAGCTTGGAAAATGGGGAGTGATAATTCAGAGAACATTAGGGAAGAAAATACCCCATTTTCACCCCATTTGCTCCAATTTCCTAACTCCTCCACAAAATGAAGCAGCAGATATTTTTTATTGTTCCTGATGATATCATAGATGTCTGGAAAAACTTATTTCACATGAGTTTTGTTCATAATAGACTGAGCTGCTTTGATTTTTATGTTTTGTCCTGACCTTTTGATTTCAGGACAAGACTGGTTGTTAATTCTCACAGCATTTCCTAGCAGAGTTGTGCTATGCAAAGAAATGAAGCTTTCTTTGTCAAGTCTGTGTCATTGTGCAGTGGAAATCATGAAATGTGGTATTATTCTTTGGTGGAGTCATCTCCCAAAGAAGTAATGTTCTCCCATTAAAATTTTAAAAATTATTTTAGAAACTTAGGGCATTGGAATTGCCTAAAAATTAGACAAGCTGGAAAAATACTGTTTCTCTAAGATTACCAAGAGTTTTTTCAGTCAAATAAGTTACTGTGTCCTCATCACATTTCCTTGCAATTTCAGACTCAGGGTGGGAGAACCAACACAGAAATTGACTTACCAGTGCCCCATACCAAGTAAGCCATGGGAAGAATAAAATTCTCCTACAAAGCTGAGCACATCCATTAATATTTGCAGTGGTTTGAATGATTGATTCCTGCAAATCATTCCATCTCAGGTACACTGGCTATCGGTAGTGCTATTTCCCTTACCAGTGGTTGGTCTAGACATGGCTATATGATGCCATTGAAGCTGATGAGACAGGAGAGGAAGTCAGGAGGAGGTGAGGGAGGGGGAATTCTGGGATGAATGAGATATAAAGATTGTATCTGAGGCTGAGTTGCCTAAAGAAGAGCCTGAGAAGTGGATGCTTATAAAAGGTATTTACTGACAGTGTGGTCTCTGGAGAACAGGAATGAGGGAAGCAGAATAGGGTGTAGAAAACAGCTGAACAAGAATGTGTTCTCAGTTGGTGAAGGGCTTCAGTCTGGTCCTATGGGAAAACCTGGAGCAAAAATTGCACCATGGAGTTGGTTCCACCTTGAGGTGAAGGGTGAAGGGTGAAGGGAAATGAGCTTGGAGAGGTAGACAGGAGTCAGATCATGGAAGGCTTTGAGTGCCAAACCAGAGAGCTTGTGTGTGATTCTGTAGTTGATGAGAAGCCATTAAAGCTTTTAAACCAGTCAGATATAGCTACTGAATAAGTCCTCTGTTGCAGATATGAGAATGGATTTAAGGGGAGATGAGAGTCAGGCTGACACGGCAGACATTTTATTGTCAAGGTTTGAACTGATGAGAGACTGACTCAGGACATGATGTGAGGAGTAATTAGGGAGAGAAACATTTGAGGCATAGCTCAGAAGTGGAATCAGCAAAACATGTTGATTGATTAGAGTGGGGTTAAGTGAAAAAGAGGAAACAAGTAACATCCCAAGTTTTCTAGCTGGTGACTTCTGTGTCCACTGATGAGCCAATATCCAATAAGATGTGGAAATGACAAGCAGAGGTGATAAGTTCAATTTGGGCTACCCTGAGTTTATGGTATCTGTGGGGCATTTAAGAAGAAATAGACAGCAAACATTTTACTATGGAAGCCTGAAAGTCCATGAGGATAAACTTGGGCCGAAGATGCCTATGCAGTTGTCATCAGAGTGTTTATTGCAGGTGGCAAGCAAAACCAAAGGAAAGTCCAGAAGGGGTTGTGTGACTCTTGTAGACAAATAATTGTCCCCCTAAAAATGTCTATGTTGTAATCCCTGGAACCTGTGAATATGTTACCTCACGTGGTAAAAAAGTTTGTAGACATGATTAGGTTAAAGATCTTACTATGAGGAGACTATTCTGGATTATCGAGGTGAGCCCAATGTAATCACAAAGACCCTTAAAGAGGAATGCAGGAAGGTCAGAGTCAGGGGAGGACAGAGGTCCGAGAAAAGGAGAGAGAGAGATTGGAAAATGCCACACTTCTGGCTTTGACGCTGGAGTACGTGGAAACCAGCCAAAGAAGACAGACCGTCACTAGAAGCTGCACAAGGCAAGAAAACAAATTCTCCCTCAGATCTTCCAGAAGAAAACATCCCTGCTGATACCTTGATTTGAGCCCTTTAGGGCCAATTTTGGATTTCTAACCTCTAGAACTGTAAGACAATAAATTTGTGCTGATTTAAGCCACTCTATTTGTGGTAATCTGTTACAGCAGCAAATGGAGATGATCACAGTGACCGTGTGTGAGTCAGCTGACCTCCACAGACTACAGTTAATTCTGTTCTTCCAAAAAATGTACAGCATAGCTACTCTGTGCCAATATGTAGCCTTTAGAAACCAATATGTGAATGGAAGAGAAAGAAACAGAAACAAATAATTGTAAATACAGTGTGAGAGGGGCTGAGATAAATGGAATTTTGTAACGTCAGAAAAGGTGGAGGGGTCAATTCTCTCAAAGATAAGGAAGGCTCCACCACTGTGGTGAAACTTAGCTGAGTAGCAAGGGTTGCCTGCAAAAATTACAAGATGATCTCTGAGACTCCTCAAAAAGGCAAAATTCTGAAGTTACAGAACTCTTTTTAACCAGAGTGATGAATTGCAAGATATCTTGAGAGATGGGCAGCCATGCTGGATTGAAGTATTGGTTTCCTCAATTGCTCTTTCTCAACTTCTCTGACTCACACTTCTGTCTCCACATGATCCCTTGGGATGGTGACATTTGATATAGATTGTCATTCTTAAAAACACAAGTAGTTAGAATTTATTATACTTCTATCTTTAGTTGTTGGTTTTTAAAAATGTATTAATGTATTAGTTTCCTACCAAAAAACTGGGTGGTTCAAAACAACAGTAATTTCTTGTCTCACAATTCTGGAGGCCAGAAATCCAAAATCAAGGTGCTGACAGGGCTGTGCTCCCTCTGAAGGCTCTAGAGGATAATCCTTCCTTGCTTCCTCCAGCTTCTGGTGCTCGCTGATAACCTGTGGCATTCTGGGGCTTGTAGACACACCATTTCAGTCACATGGCCAACTTCTTCCTGTGTGTCTTCATACTGTCATTCCTCTGTGTGTGTCTATCTCTGTGTCCAAATTTCTCTTTTAATAAGGACACCAGTCATATGGGATTAGAGCCCACTTTAATGACATATTTTTTTAAACTTGATTACCCCTCTAAAGACCCTATCTTCAAATGAGACACATTTTGAGGAAATAGAGATTAGGCTTCCAAAATATTTTTGGGAAGGGGACACAATTCAACCCATAACAATTGATAGCTTCAGTTCATTTATACTTATGAATGGATTAGAAAGAGCTATAATATTAAGAAGCTACTTTATCCTTTCCTATGCAGAGGAGAAAACTTAGGGTAGAAATTTGGTGATAAATAGGATAAGAGTAAGAAGAAGAAGACCAAAGTCAGAGAAAAAATATGCAAATAGTGACAATATCATTATGCTTTGCCTTTAAACATATTAAATTTTCTATTTGAATATTAAATATTGATTTCCATTTAAACATAATTTTTAAATTCTATTTAAATGTTCTATCTAAATATTAAAACAATTTCTAAACTCTTTTAGAAGATGGTTTGTGATATCACCCAAGATTTTTGTAAGTACGAGTTATTTCTTATGGTAATCTGAATATGAAAACAAACTAAAAGAAATAACCGATGGATGCAGAATTTTTTTTCACATAAGGAAGTAAAAAAGTTCATCATGAGGTTGGCAAGTGAGAGGAGGAAAAAGGGAAGAGATGATCAGTAACATCAGGCTATTCTGCTGCTTTTCTTCCTCTAGTTTCTCCCGCAAGAATTCAAGAGAGCAGGAAGGTAAACTTTCAGGAAATGGATTTTTTCATCAGGAAGCTATTAAAGAGGCTGCCAATATGACACCCTGTAGTAAATTGCCCATCATCACAGCTGCAAGGAACTCCGAGGGGAATGCCAAGCTGGCCTGCTTCTCAGACACTGGACCACCCTGCATCATCAGAACATGGCCAAGAAAGAAACAGCAGCTCTAGGAACATAAAATAGAACAAGTTCCAGGCATACACTGATCAAGTGTGCTTTAGAGAGGAGTTAAAACGGGATAAAAAGAGTTAAGAATTAATGACAAAAACACTTGTTTTAATTTTCTTCTTCAAATCTGCTCTCTAGAGTTAAACATTTTCACTATTCAGTGTGTATACCTTCTTTTTGTTTTAAAATAATACAAGGAAATACGGAAACATGGAGTCAACTTGAAAAAAATATCAGACTATTTAACAGATAAGGTCATCATCACCAAGGTACCTTCTCTCTTCTGTTGACAGAACTATCAGAGAAGTAATACATGGTTTCTTGAATAGTTATTAGTTTCCTATGGCTGCTTGTATTCTTTGACTTGTGGCCATATCACTCCAATACCTGCCATCATTTCCATATTTTCTTCTCCTCTTCCATCTGTTTCTAATCCCCTCTGCCTCCCTTTTATAAGAATGCATGTGATTGCATGTAGGGACCTTTTGGATAATCTAGGTTAATCTCCTTATCTTGAAATCCTTTACTTAATTACACCTGCAAAGACCCCTTTTCCAAATAAGGTCACATTTACAGGTTCCAGGGATTAGGACCTGATGTCTCTGGGGGACATATTTATAAATAGAGAGGCTATTACAAATACAGAGCTTACAAAACTAAAAATACTACACAATGATAGTAAACATGAAAGGCAGTATAAGGTCAGCTCTAGAGTCATCAAGACTTGGGTTCAAGTCCCTGCTCTGCATCTATTAACCTGTGTGACTTTGAGCAGATGATTTAACATTTCTGTATACCTCCCTGCTCTTATCTGTAAAATGTGGCCAATATTACCCCCTCCATAAAAGGTTTGTGAGGAGGAATAAATGAGATAATTCATCTAAAACATTTAGCATGTGATTTGCAGAGAGCAAGCTTTCAGTATCTATTGATAAAATTATTAAGAGTAGTGGTAAAAAAGCAGAACTCTGTGAAATGTCCAATATTATTGTCAATTATGCTCTTTAACATTTGAAATTACTTCTCCTTGAATCTCAGAAAAAGGGAGAGACCAGCTAAGTACTTTAAGAAAAAGACATCAAAATAACCTTTATAAAGGAATGGAATCAATACATTAGGAACAAGAGGTGCCACGAAATGAAATACTGAATACAAACAAATGGGAACTTCAGTCTAAATCGTTTGCCTCATAGCAATACAAATACAGAACCGATTTCCAAGAAAAGGCAAAAAACAAATAGCAGAATTGCTTTTAAACTTGTAGACATTAATTGCTTAAAAGATGACTAAGGAAGAAGCCATAATTTTAAAATAAATAGAATAAAATGGATATGATTATTAGTTTAAGCAGCCATTTTTAGTGCCCATAGCCATTATGGTTTTTTTTTTAATGATTTAAAAAATATATCACAGAAGAGAAAGGTCCTGTAGAACTCTCTCTTCTTTAAGACAGCAGTTTATGAAGCCACATGGGATGAAGAATGTTTTTGTTAGCAGGCAGAAGGTGTGTGGTTCTTTCATTCTGGTGAAAATGATTTCCTGTCATTTCCTTTATTTTTAATTTAGAGTTGAAGAAAAGTTTGAGAGAAAGATAGGGGTCCAAATCTATTTCACATTAACTGTAAATTTGATTTTGGGGAGGAAGGAGTGGCTGAAGTTTTAGGTGAATAACAATGAGGTCAATTTTAAGGGAAGAACTCTCTGGCACCACAAAGTAGCTATCAGAATGACTGAATCAGCTAAATATAACTCCTTATCAATTTTACATGCAAAATGGTTGCATTCAAAATGAAGTTCAGTTTTTTCCCCTGAAATTATGTGTGAATAGCAAAGTTTTCCTGGAGAACAGGATCTATATGTGAAACTGTAGTTCCTTCTTGCTGATACAAGAAGGAATGCTTCAGCAATCCTATTCTTTTTCCTGGTCTTATCTTTATCAGTTCTTATCAATTTCCTTGCTTTTTCCAGTCTACCACAACCATTTCTCTGACACCAAATTCTAATGGGATTCTTATTGCTTCCTTATAATTGAATTATCAAATGCCTCTGGTTGTGATCATCAGCATACCTTTCAGTATAGTCAACATTATTATTCATTCTAACAGAAGAGGCCAGGTTGTGAAAACCTTCTAATAACTCCCATCTTGGGAGGGTCTGATTCAGTAGGTTTGTCCTGGTCTCAGGAATCTGGATTTCTTAAAATCCGTCCAGTAGCTTCATTTATATGATGCTTTCTGGTCATTTAAATAAATCAATGTACAGGTTAGTATAAGTACCTTCTCTCTAGAAGAGCAGCATGGGCTGTTCTTTAGAGAGATATTATAATTTTGCTCCTTGTGACTTCTAGTGCCCTGGACATAGTAATATTTATAGCATGTGTGTGTGTGTGCACATGTGCATGTGTGTGTTTTAGAATGTATGTAATAATGCCTATTTCCAAACATTTGGAGAAATCTTGATTTAGACTATTAGTGGAAATGAGAAAGCAAAAAGTAATCCCCTTAACAACTCAAAAATGTTAAAATTATCTGAAGATTGATTATAATTCCAGTGACAAAGATTATTAAAGATACAATCAGAATAACAAAGCAGTGATCAGTCTAGACTATCATAACTATCCATATTCTTAATCTTATTCATTTCCTTCTAATTATGACATGTTATGAACTGCATGTATCTTTGCAGCTCTTTTAAATAATTTTTTTTTTTCTTTTTTTGGTACGCGGGCCTCTCACTGTTGTGGCCTCTCCCGTTGCGGAGCGCAGGCTCAGTGGCCGTGGGTCACGGGCCCAGCCGCTCCACGGCATGTGGGATCTTCCCGAACCGGGGCACGAACCCATGTCCCCCGCATCGGCAGGTGGACTCAACCACTGCGCCACCAGGGAAGCCCCTAAATACTTTTTTGAGCAAACTTGTCAATAACTAACAACGACAATAATAACAATACTGGCAACAATCAACATTCGTTTAACATTTATTAAGTTCCAGTCAAGATGGAAAACACTTTACATATAGTTTATCTAAGTTAACAACTACCTTATTGGGGAGATATTATTACTCTTGCTGTTTTATTGATGAGGAAAAAATTGTCACACAAATGAAAAGTAGTTGGACTGGGAAGATCTCAAGAAATCTAATTCCAAAGCTTAACACTCCATTAAATAAATAAAGCCATTCATATTTAAAGAAGTGGCATTTTAGAGCACAGGTTTATTTACAACCTTGCAAAGTTTTGCCTCAGGACATAATGCTCTGAGATCAGATTTTCATTGCATCTTTCATTATTTATACTATGTCTGCTTCCCAAAGGAATCTGAGTTGGGTTACAAGAGCAGACACATTTACACTGGAGCGAAACAACCTAAGAACCAGAACCTTTAAGAACAGAAGGGAGAAAAAAAAAAAAACAAACAAACCAAGAACAGAAGGGAATAGGAAGAGTTCCCACCAGATGGCCTAGCTGAAATGAAACCACTGACTCAAAACAAAATCTTGCCACTGAGGCGCAAAAATGAACAGCATGAGTTTGCAGATTCACTTTATTTTTTTGTTTGGTTTCCTGAGTGTAGTGGGAAGACTTCTTGAGATATTAATCTCAGAGAGTTTTCTTTTATGCTGTCCTTTCCTGTCTTTTCCTTGTCAGTCTGAGACATGTTCCAGCCCATGGCTTTGAGGGGAACAGGGGTTGTTACAGCATAAATGTAAAGAGAAAACAAAATTGTTTGCAGTAATCATTTTAATACCCACACTGGGCTTCCGAGAATCAAAAGGGAAGACTTGCAGGAGAATTTTTGCCACAGAAGTGATTAGAAAGAGGATTGTGCCCCGTCTCTGGGCGATTCCACCATGGCCGTTGTCTGGGGGATGGGCATGATGAATTTAGAGGAGGCCAAGGGTCTAAGGGAGATGAAGCCTGGCCACTTCCCTCTGCTCCTGAGCAAAGGAGTCACATCCACTGTCTTCAAAACCCTTTGGGTGAGGGCCTTCCATCCCTATGGCTGCCTGCATGTCTTCTACGGCCTATCCAGCAGAAGGACCTCACCTGTACTGCTGGAGACTTGCCCCATGAGAACAACAGCCCAGGACAAAAGACAGGTCCTTGATCCTTAAAGGGGATGGGAATGGTATGGGATTAAAAGCCTCAGCAGAAGAACTAAGGGAAACCAATCCTACACTATCGCTGACAAAGGAGGAATTTAGTGTTTCAGTACACAGATACACACACAGACACGCACACTGATATATTTTTTAAAGACATTGGTTATTGTCATAAAAAATACACCCTTTTATACTGCATTTTTCACTTAAAAAAACACCTTCACATGGGGTCTGAATAGTGTAATAGAACTTTTAAAGATTCAGAAACCTGTTTCAATAAATAATTTCTCATTCCCTATTTTGAACTGTAGTTCATTGGAGTCCTTTCTATAAAAGATTAAATTAGTGCTGTTCAGATATATTTCTTTCAGACTATTGAACTTAATAAGAAGTTATTGCTTAAGGCAGCAGTTACACATCAGAATCTCCTGGAGGACCTGTAAAAACACAGATCGCTGGCCCCCGCCTCCAAATTCAGTAGGTCTGGGGTAAGGCCTTTGAATTTATGTTTCTAATGAGTTCCCAGCTACTGCTGCAGCTGCTGGTCTGTGATCATACTTTGACAAGCAGTAACCTGGGAGATTTAGAAACGTGAATATTTAGCATATCCTTTAAGTTTTGTCTCAACTACCAATGGCCTCACTTTACAAGGCTGGGATTAAGCAAACATATTAAGTACTTCCTTTGGGTCAGGGAATGATAGCCCATAGCTAGTCAAAATTCAGATTGGGCCAAGATTCTGCTGCAGAATCATATGCAAGAAAAGTCTAGGGCAATTAGGGAAATATGACCAACCATGTTGTCCCAGGTCAAACTGAATATTTTGTATAAAGGCAGCTAAAACTCGCACTCATATTTGTCAGGGACTCATAATGGATACCACACATTTATTTACCGTTCTTCAATAAGCTGAAGACATATATCCAATAAGGATGAAATTAGGCTTAAAAATAAAGTGTTTTTAAGGGAAGAGCATAAAACACTAAAACTAACGTTTTTTTCTTTTTAAATCTGATTTTTTTCTGCCATTTGCAACAACATGGATGGACTTGGAAGGTATTATGCTAAGTGAGATAAGTCAGACAGAGGAAGACAAATACTGTATAGTATCACTTATATGTGGAATCTAAAAAAATACAGCAAATATGAATATAACAAAAAAGAAACAGCCTAACAGTTATAGAAAACAAACTGTTTACTAGTGTGGAGAGGGGCAATAAAGGGGTAGGGAATTAAGAGGTACAAACTATTAGGTATAAAATAAGCTACAAGGATATATTGTATAACACAGAGAATATAGCCAATACTTTATAATAACTATAAATGAAGTATAATCTTTAAAAATGATGAATCACTATATTGTACACCTGTAACATATAATATTATACATCAATCTACTTCAATAGAAAGAGAAAAATCTGAATTATTTTAATATGGATGCACAGCACACTGAAAATTGCAAACAGTATTAATGAAGGAAATGTAGCAATTGCTCTACAAGTAATATATTCCAAAGAAACGAGTATATATATGAGCAAATATATAGCTACCAGAATGTTAATTAAGGAGCTATATATTTTGTTAAAAAATAAAAATACCTATAAATCCACCAACAGGAAAAATAATTAAATCCATAAAGATGTATGGCATTATGAAGAAAAATGATAAAGTTCTTAAGACAATAGGCTAGAAGAATATTCAACAACATAGAAAAATGTACACAATATATTTTAGTGAGAAAAGCTAGTCATAAAACTATATGCATAGGGACTTCCCTGGCGGTCCCGTGGATAGGACACCATGCTTCCACTACAGGGTGCGCGGGTTCCGTCCCAGGTTGGGGAACTAAGATCCTGCATGCTGTGCGGCGTGGCCAAAAACAAACAAACAAACAAAACCCCCAAAACAAACAAACAAAAAGAAAGAAACAAAAAAATTGTATGCACAAAAGAACCAGTCTTGTGAACATAATGCATATGCATGCATATGCTTTTCTTCTTAAGTCTTCAGAAAATCATTTGTTCGTTTTCTCCTCCATCAGACCAAGAATATGGATTTCTCTTGCTTTTTTCTCTTTTGAGTTTTGTAGAGATCAAATTCCATTCTCAGGTTTGTATCTGGTGGCAAAGATATAGACAAGTCCCAGCACGACTACCAATTTTTGACTGATAATCACTTTTTTTCAGTTTTGTCCTATTCTCCTTCTTTGCTCACAAATGATTATTTGATAGAACAATTGAAATAGATGAAACACTCTGTAAAACTACTGGCTGTACTTCCTGTCTTAACTCTAACGTATGAACTTTTACACTTGGAGACTACACTAAATTAGGTGTCTCTGCATTCAAAAGGATCTAGAATAAAGGGGTGGAGGCAAGACACACTTCTCTCTCTGTCTCTTCAAAAGCAAAGCCTTTGTGGAAGAGAAACAAATCCCACCCCAGTCATCTGGTTAAAACTGTCCCTGGTGACCTAAGTCAAAGAGCACACAGTAGTAGTGGTTAAAAGATTCTTACTTGTTTTTTCCCAGGTAGTCTACATGTCAAGAAGAGAAACTGGAACGGCCATGAGATAAAGTCTACATAGGTTTTAATCAACCCTGATACATCTGCCTTATTATTACAGGCAAGTTCTGACAATTTCTGTTTTTAAGGTGTGCATTTGACAACATTCAGTGGACATTTACCAAGTCTCTGCAGTGTGCCAGGGGCTGTACTGTTTGCCGGGATAACAGTGGTTATTAAAACAGAAATGGGGGCTTCTCTGGTGGCTCAGTAGTTGAGAGTCTGCCTGCCGATGCAGGGGACATGGGTTCGTGCCCCAGTCCGGGAAGATCCCACATGCTGTGGAGTGGCTGGGCCCGTGAGCCATGGCCGCTGAGCCTGCACGTCCGGAGCCTGTGCTCCACAACGGGAGAGGCCCCAACAGTGAGAGGCCCGTGTACTGCAAAAAAAAAAAAAAAAAGAAAGAGAGAAATGGTTCTTGCCTTCATACAGTTTAGACTCTCATTTGTTCATCAGTTTTAATTTTTGTTATGATGCTTTTTTTTTCTTTTCTGTGTTCCCTTTAGTCTTTTAGAGGGAAATTGAGATGCCAGAGGTGGAAGGGGGAAGGAGGTGGGAAGTGCTCTTACTTAAAGACTAATTTGTACATGAGATCACCTTTTATGCATTGTCTTTAACCCTTGGTCTGCCATTCCACATGTGGATGTCAATGCAACAATTTACAGAGAGAATGAATTATACATAAGGCAGTGGGATGTTCACCAAAAGCCCCTGTATTAGTTTCCTATTGGTGCTGTTACAAATTATCACAAAGTGACTTAAGAAAACACAAATATATTATCTTGCAGTTCTGAAGGTCAGAGTCCAAAATCAGTTTCACTGGGATAAAATCGAGGTGTTGGCAGAATTGCCTTCCTTTTGGGGAACTTAGCAAGGGATCAATTCCTGTGCCTTTTCAAGCTTCTAGAAGCCACCTACTTTCCTTGACTTGTGACTCATTCCTTCATCCTTCATCTTCATTTAAAGTTCATCACTCCAACCTCTCCTTCCTTTGTCACATCTCCTTTTCTGACTCCGATCCTTTTGCCTCCATTTTACAATGACCCTTGTAATTACATTGTGTCCAACTGGATAGTCAAGGTTAACCTCCCCGTGTTGAGAACCTTAACTTAATCAGAGCTACAGGTTCCCCTTTTCCACAGTAAAGTAACATATTCACGGTT
This sequence comes from Mesoplodon mirus, assembly GCF_964341445.2. Lineage (NCBI taxonomy): Eukaryota > Metazoa > Chordata > Mammalia > Artiodactyla > Ziphiidae > Mesoplodon > Mesoplodon mirus. The sequence goes on from NC_138980.1 coordinate 155,259,863, forward strand.
TCTATGGCTTAGAATGTGGACATTTTGGGGGGTCATTTTTCTATCCACCTCAACCCCGTTGCCTTACTTTTCTAGGTGAAATCATGCTTAGAATATTATCAAATATACTCATTCCCAAAATCTCAATGTTGTGAGTACAACTGTATTAGCTACTTATTGCTACATTAACAAATTACCCCCAAATTCAGCAGCTTACCACAACAAATATTTATCATCTCACAGTTTCTATGGATCAGCAATCTGGGCACAGGTTAGCTGTGTATAGTGTCTCTGACTCAAAGTCTTTCATAATGTTGCAGTCAAACCATCAGCTAAGACTATAATCTCATCTGAAGGTGGGATCTACTTCCAAGCTCACCTATACCTTATTGGCAGGCATCGATCCCTCACTTGTGGGCCCCACACAGGGATGCCTCATAACATGGCAGCCGTGTTCTCCCAGGTGAGCAATCCAAGGGAGAGCAAGAGAAACATGCCCAAGATGGAAGCCACAGCCTTTTTCTAACTTAATCTTAGAAGTAACATCACACAGCTTTGCCATATTCTGTTTACTAGAAATGAGTTGATATGTTATATTCAAGGGGAATGGATAATGCATGAATATCAGGAGGTAGGGATCAGTGGGGGCCATCTTAGAGGCTACCTACCATAGCTGCCCTAATAACTTGAACTTCATGGACTTTCAATGCCAAAATTACACAAATATTTCTCTTCCTCTATTTCCACACTAACATTTCCTAATTCAGATATTGAACAGTAATTCTAGAATATTTTAAAATATTCTTAAATTAAGGATTTATTTTTAACAGTCTGTACAATTATTTAGCTCATCTGAGAAGAATAAGAAAATGTAATCATTATGGATTTTCAGTTCTATTTTAACTTCCAGGTTTTTAAAAATTTGACAATAAAGGCTGGATAGGAAGCATACAAGAATTAAAATTATTGTCCCAAATTGAAATTCTCTAGTGGATATGTCAGATAATAGGTAAATAAAAGTCAAATTGGGGGAAAGTATCTTTCTCACCTTAAACAAACAAAAAGTCCTATGCTAAAAAAGACCCTTGCATTTCCATCCTACAGTTGAATGAACTACTTGATTATTTTAAATAATGGATGATATATAATGCAATTTCTCCATCTCTTATTATTTTTCTTTCTCTTTCTTTGAATAATGCAATAGAGATAGCATCCAACTTAGATGGTTTGACTTATGATATTTTGACTTTACCATAGTGCAAAAACAATATGTATCCAGTAGAAAGTGTAGTTTGAATTTTGAATTTGATCTTTTCCAGGGCTAGTGATATGCAGTACGACACTCTCTCATGATGCTGGACAGAGGCAGTGACCCACAGCTCCCAGTCAGCCACGTGATCACAAGGGCCAACAACCAATATAATTAAAACCATTCTGTATCCATGCTACCACTCTGTTTGCACTTTCAGTACAGTACTCAATACATTACATTAGATATTTGACACTTTATTATAAAATGGGTTTTGTGTAAGATGATTTTGCCCAACTGTAGTCTAATGTAAGTGTTCTGAATACATTTAAGGTAGGCTAGGCTGTTATGATGTTTGATAGGTTAGGTATGTATCAAGTGCATCTCGACTTACAATCAACTTACGTAACTCCATCATAAGTTGAGGAAGATTTGTACAGCATAGGGATACATTTTTTTTAATCATTACAGTAATAATCTAAATTTCAGCACACAATTTTTTCCAATGGATTAATCAGTGTTCTCACCTGAAATTTTTCCAATGGATTAATCAATGTTCTCACCTGAAGAATTCTTGTGCCCATCCACCAAAGAAAATCTGTCAGTAATAATTAATGTTTACTCAAAATGTTAGTTCTACCATGTTGGTTCCTCATCTTAGAAAATATAATTCTGACGTTTAAAGTCAGCACATTAGATCTGTTTATATATAATTATTTTTATTATTAAAGAAATAGTAAAACAGTACACTAGGAAAGAAACTAGTGTTGGGAGTTTGAACACATAAAATGACAAACATGTTCACCCAGTTGAAGTGAAGGGGTGAAATCTGGAGAGATTAGAGTGAATATTGACAGAATAGTAACTGCAACTGTTCTTAAATCTAAATGTGAGTAAAATGAATCTTATATTGGAGCTGTTGGTTAGAGGTTTGAGGAGAGGAATGACATGCTTTAAATTTAAGGAGAAAACTACTACTTTTAAATAGAGGCACTTAAAATTGGTAAGCAATAGGATGCATGGGGGAAAAGGTCATGTGTCTGTATTCTGTGTTTAAGCACTTTTGCAGGTTTGTTTTTCATTGAAGGGTTTAGTCTGTTCCTATATTCTGCCTGTAATCTCTTTCAGTTATTCAAGCCACACTTAAACTCCTCCAGGGTGACTGCACAGAGCGGTTAATACCCGAGGAGAAAGTGATGCTGTAATAATATCAATACATTTCTTCCATAAAGTCAAACATTTTACCCTGTAACTTCAACTATAAGTTCTAGTTGCGCTATTGGGTCCTAAATACACATTTCTAGAGAATGGATTCTTGTGGCCTAATTTGAGTCAGCTATTCGCTCTTCAACTAATCAACTGTGGCTATGTGTGGGGGGTGGAGGGGTGGGGAGGGATGGGGAGATGGGGGGTAGGGGGAGAGTGGGTGGGTCCCACTATTCTAAAATGAGTGCCGTCAACCATGTAAATGAAATTAGGAGGGGGAGGTAGAGGGGGTAATTTCCAGAAAAGGATGTCTCAGAACCCAGAAACAGAGGAGTTTGAAAAGAAACCAAAATTTCCACTATAGCATGATATCTTTTCAAATATCCGAAGATAATTATCAAGCTTCCTATGAGTCTTCCCTTTCCCAGTTTTTACACCTTGAGATTTTTTTTAAATCTCCTTAAAATTTTGAACCCCTTAGCTTTTTTAACCTCTTGTAAATTTGTGAATATTAGATATAATGTACAGTAAAATCAACAACTAGCATAGTGCATAATTCTATACACCTGTCTAATCACTACTCAAGGCAAGAAGCAAAATATTGTCCACAGCTTAAAAGCTTCCAATACAGTTTTTTTTGTTTGTTTGTTTGTTTTTTTTTTACTTCCTTTAACCTCCAGAGAAAAACACTCTCCTGACCTTTAGGGTCATTCATTCTTTGCCTTTATCTATTTAATTTACGGTAGTTTATTCACCTAACTATATATCCCTAAACATCATCTTTTTTTGTTGTTGTTGTTTTATTTTGAGCTTTGCATAATGGACTCATACAATACATAGATCCATTTGTATCTTGATTCCTTTGCTCAACATGCTATTTATAAAACTCATGCATAGTGTTCTGTGTAGCTGTTTTTGTTTGTTTTTCATTGTGTTCCACTGAATGAATATGCCAGATTGCTTAGAGCCATTCTAAAATTGACCCTTGTTTTGGAACTTTCCAAGTGTGGTATTATTGTGCACAGTGCTGCTCTGAACCTTCCAGATCATGTATCCTGATGCACAGAATTATTTCTCCAGGGTATATACTTAGGAGCAGAAATTTGCTGTGTCGTAGGATATGCATATCTCTAGCTTCACTAAGTAAGATGAAGCCTTCCTCTAAAGTGGTTGCACCAGTTTACAGCCCCACCCTGGCAGGATATGAGAGTTCCTCTTGCTCCATATACTTACCGTGACTTAGTTATCACATTTTCAGCTGACCTAAATATTGTGCTGACTGAAGCATTAAGAACTATGAATTACATAAAGGCTAATGCATTAACTTTGAGATTACTCTCTTTATTTTATTTACCATATGAATTGACCATAAACAACTGTTATTGCATGCTGACATACAAGGATTATCAAGAGGGAAAATTCTGTTAAGGATATTTCAGCTACGGAAAAATCTCTTAGTGTTTTTGGTCCTAACATTTTAAAGATGCAAAAGAGACATCCAGGCTTACTTTTCCATAGTCTCTTCTGTATTTCTAATAACTTTAATACTTTCATGCAAGAAACGAATGCCACATGTTTTTCAATGGCAAACAGAACAGAAATGAAAACTAAAAGCTTGGAAGAATAGTTTCTACAGACCATTGTGACATTTTCCATAATTTAACAATAATTAACCATGAAATTAGGTGATGATTTGAATATTGCACACTTACATAAAGTAACCACTGAAAACTTTTCAAATTTAATAGGATGTTTTGAATTTTATTTTCTGTTCAAAGAAGATGCATTTAGGGAATTCATTAGATTTTAATTCATTTCTTTCATCAAAAGATATTATAAATGTATAACCTTAAAGAATAAATTGTTGGAACTGAGTACTGATGAAAAATTGGCAATAGATTTTGAAAATATAGTTTCATTTTCTTCATTTTAGGAAAAAGTTATAAATTAGTACTAAGAAGTCGATGAAATTCCATTCCCATCAACATACTTCTGATAGACAAGTTTCTCTACTATGAATGTTATAAAGTTTAGACATATTTGTCCCTCTGTGAGTAGTATTATTGTCAGTCCAGCCCAGAGAAGATACAAGGAAGAAGCAAGTCCACTGGTCATATTTAAAACTTTTGTATTGAAGTATTGATATATACAGTGTTTATTCAAAGTTAGTGTATTGACTGTGGTGAAGGACTGGGTTTCTATTCTATTTTAATGAGGCACTAATCCAATAATTCCCCAAAAGAGGAAAATATTAAGAAAGTTATTGAAGAGTCTTTCTCTCAAAAAAGTGCTAGGCCCAAGTGGTTTTAAATGAGTTCTTTTAAACTCTTAAAACACATATAACTGGTGTAATATTTAAACAGTTCCAGAGTATAGAGAAAAATAAATCATCCCAGTTCTTCCTATGAGGTCATCATAACCCTGATATGAAAACTAACAAGAGAAGAAAGAAAATTGTATCTAAAAAAATTATGCAAAAATCTCACATAATATCGATTATAAGCACATATTAAAACAACTCCATTATGTAAGGATGATTCAACAATAAGAAAACTATTAATATAAATAATATAATTAATGTACCATATTAATAGGTCAAGGAAAAAAAATAAGCATTATAGTAGATGCCACAAAGACATTTGACAATATCAAACATTCAAACAACCATTACCGATTTTTAAAAATTGTAAAGAGACTTCCCTGGTGGTCCAGTGGTAAAGAATCCACCTTCCAATGTAGGGGACATGGGTTCAGTCCCTGGTGGGGAGCTAAGATCCTACATGCCGCGGGACTACTAAGCCCGCGCGCCACAACTACTGAGCTTGCATGCCTCAATGAGAGAGCCTGTGTGCTGCAAACTACAGAGCCCACGTGCCCTGGAGCCTGTGCGCCACAACTAGAGAAGAGAAAATCCGCACACCACAGCTAAAGAGGAGCCCGAGACACAACAAAAGATCCCACGTGGCTCAGTGAAGACCCGTGTGCTACAACTAAGACCCAATTCAGCCCAAAAAATAAAGGGAAAAAAATCGTAAAATAAGGATAAATGGATACTTTAAAATATACATATATTAACAGAGAAGTCAGACACACAACACATACACACCATACACACACACCCCTCAGGTCAGGAGCCAGCATCATGCTGATGATGAAATGCTAGAACCATTCTCATAAGCCTGAACAAATAAACCAAGATCTTCTGTCACCGTTATTGTTTAATGTTTCCATAAATATCTCTTGGATATATTTGAAGCTCTAATATAGTTGCTACTGTGGTAAATTGAATAATGGGTCCCCAAAGGTTTCTTTGCTCTAATCTCTAGAAGCTGTAAAGATGTTATATTATATGGCAAAATGGAATTTGCAGATGTGATTAAGATTGCAGACCTTAAATCAGGATATTAGCCTGGATTATACAGTTGGGTCCAATCTATTCATGATACCTTAAAATATAAAACAAGAAGTCAAAGATTTCAAGTGTGAGAAGAATTTGACTCACTATTGTTGCTGGCTGTAAGACAGAGGGGCCCACATGTAAGAACCTGAGAGAGGCCTCTAGATGTTAAGGGTGGTCCCCAAATGACAGCCAGCAAGGAAACAGGGAGCTCCAACTGTAAGGAACTGGATTCTGCCAAAAACCCGAGTAAGCTGGGAAGCAGAGTCTCTCGATAAAAACCCAGTGAATGAAACCATGATTTCATCTTTGTGAAACCTGGAGCAGAAAAACCAACCTAGATTTCTGACCCAACAGAACTGCAAGATAATAAATTTGTGTTGGTTTAAACCGATGAATTTGTATAATGTGTTATGCCAGTGTCATGGACTGAATTGTGTCTCTCCAAATGTATGTTGAAGCCCGAACTCTCAAGGTGGCTGTATTTGAAGATAGAATCTTTAAGGAGGTAACTGAGGTCATAAGGGTGAGACCCTAATCTTATAGGACTCGTGTCCTAATAAGAGGAAGAAACAACAGAGATCTCTCTCTCTCTCATTCCATGCATGCACAGAGAAAAGACCATGTGTGGACAAGCAATAAGGCAGTCATCTGCAAATCAAGGAGAAAAGCCTCAGCAGAAATCAACTTTGCTGGCACCTTCATCTTGGACTTCCAGCCTCAAGAACCTTGAGAAAATGTGGTATTCTGTTATCACAGCCCTAGCTAACTAAAACAGACACTGACAGAAAACTAACACAGTTTGAGAGCCATCAGTAGGGACTGACCCTGGCAATGTGAAATATCTGGGGTTTGTGTTTGTTTGTTCATTTATACTTAGTTGACAGTATATATTTGCCATTTCAAATTCTATTCATGTGATCAAGTTTATCAGTCTTTTCTTTCATGGTTTCTGCATTTTGTGTCTTGCTTAGAAAGGACTTCAAATCTCTCTACCCACCCTCACTCTCTTTCTGACTCTCTCTAGAATAACTTTTGAACATTAGGATGCATAATGACCATTCTTCTCCTTTCCAACCTTGCTTTGCTTTTTAAAGCTCTCTTCTCTTAACTTTCCCTTCCCTGTTTACAGTTTCCCTGAATACCAAGAACAGCCCATGATATGTAATAGGTACAAAATAAATTTGTCTCAACTAAATGCAGTTATTTTTGAGAGATGCTCTATCTAATTGCCCTGTCTCAATTTTTGTTGATTTCTTTGTAGGATGTTTCTTCTCTCTACTGACTGTTGCAGACAAGAAGAAGGGAAATTCTACCATATACAGCTTTCCACCATAACATATGATAATTATATTGATAGAATATTAACATTTACCTGTTGAGTGAACAGATCAACCACTCATGTACCAAGTAGCATGTAGCTGATTAAAACAGAAAGGCACTGCTTGAACTCAATCCTGTTCAAAGCAATACCCACGACATTTCTTCACTTATCATTTCCTTTGGGTATTATTTCAAATTTCCACTCTCCTTTTTTAAAAGTTAGTCCCGATTCATTGTTCTTTTGACAACTTTCCATGCAGTCACGTAGGTACTATCTTACCTCAGACCCCAGGCAGTGTGTTGGAGCCATCTTGCAGCCATTCAATGCTAGTTGTCTACATCTTTTCCCAACACTGTGTTCAGTGAGGTCAAGTTGGTCACTTGAAATTAGTCTTGAGGGAGTATTGAACTCATGAAATTGGCAAATGTGACAAACCAAGCGTCTTTTTGTTTTTTTCCCCAGAAAATGCTGGTTCTAGGATTCAGACTACAGCACTAGCTATTCTCCATGCCTGGCAAGTCTTACCTGCCCCTGTGTGAAAATGGAGGTACAAGAAGCCAAGACGATCTGCTTGCCCCATCACTGAATAATATCTGCACAGATCACTCAGAAGATCTGGATGGCCCCTGGAAGTCCTTTTTCAACATGTGGATTATTGTAGTCTTATGTTAGCAATTATTTTTGGTAAAATAAAGATCCAAAAAGATGACTTTTATTTTGGTAAAACAAAGAGTTGAAACTTCTGAGCTTAAAATATTATACAAGATCATTTTAATAAATGAAATGTCTATTAATAGGGTAATGTTAAATAACTTATATGAAGTCCATACTAAGGAATATTATATAATAGTGTAACAAGTATATTTGTTCTTGGCATAACAACAATCTTAAGAGGAAAAAGTAAATGGCAAAAAATGTATATCTTATGTTGCATTTATGTACAAAAATTGTATGTAGATTGATATGTAGGGGGCCTCTGAGGTGCTGATAATGTTCTATTTCTTGACTTGGGTAGTGGTTATATTGCATTCGTGACAATTCATTAAGCTGTAAAATTATGACATGCATACTTTTGTATATTTAAAAAAGGTTTACTTTAAAATGAAATCTAAAGACATGTATGTGTAGATATGTGTGTGTATATAATTTCTTTGAAAAATCTCTAGAAATAATCGATTAGTAACCATGGTTGCCTCTGGTGAGAGCTGTGGCATTTGGAAAATAGTGAAGGGGACTCAAATATTCAATTGTTCGAATGTTTTACGGTGAGTATATATAACTTGTAGGGACAGAAAATTCCCCCAAAGAACTATTAAAACAGTAGCTACACACCTACTCATTTTGTCTTCAAAATCAATTTTCTCTTTGCACATTCAGCTGTTTCTTGTGTTCTCCTTGAAGTTCCAGATGGAGGGAGAGCTACACCCTCACCTGTGTTTTGCAAACACATGAACAAAGGAGACACATCTGAAACATAAAATCTGTGTGACAGCCTCCTTCAAAGGAGTCCCATTTGTCTTTGAAAACAAAGTAAATTACCTGAGTGAATACAAATTCCATCTTGTGAAATCTTTGTTGAGAGGTAAGTGAATCATTGGTTAGGAGCCTACAAATCTATGCACCAGCCCTTACTTTCCCCCTGGGTGCACTGGGATAAATATTTTAGTTTTAAAACTTTCTTAAAATGTTTTAGTCTTAAAACATTCTTAAAAAAGCATTCTTGAATGTCAGTATGAGAGAGTATTTAAGTAATATGTCCAAGGCTGGTCCTGATGAAGCCTTCTATGGGACTAAGAGAGACTTCTTTGTGGGCAAATTATACATGTTTCTTGAGACTCCCAACCTAGGTTTCACCCCACTGAAGGATAGGTTTTTTTTTTTTTAATTTTAACCTAACCAGAGCTTCTGCATACAGCTGTTCAGGTGTATGCTGAGGCCAAGGTGATGAGGAGCTGAAATCAGCTTTTGCTCCCTGCCCCAGCTGCTACATGGGCAGCCTCCACCCAGAGAAGCCATCATTTTCTAATTCACTCCAAGCCCTTATGCAGGCTAATGGTGGCCCTGCTTGGACTGTTCTTAGAGAAAGCAGGCAATTTCTTTTCCTTGGTCATTGGAATATAAGTCATTTGAGGCCTTTACTTAAAACAATATTGGATTAGGCTCGTCTGTATTTCTGACACCTTTAGAGTCTTCCTAAGACGTTTGGTTACTTAGTTCAACATATAGTGAAAGCATGGAATGATCTGGAAACCTTCTTTACTTTGGCATTGTTAATTTTTAAAGCTTCCCCCAGGTAGCCAGTTTAATTTTTTGATGCCTAAAATGGCAAAGGAGATCTATTTCATATTGTATTTTTTATCCCCTTAAGGTAAATCAATAATGAATGAAGTTTTTATTAGACAGGCCCCATTGGGCTAGGAGTCTGTAATTTGCATTTTTGCATTCTTCCTGTCAGCCCTAACTTTAAGCTTGGGGGAAATCTTTACTTTGCAAATCCTGAACAATATGGCACTAGCCTATGTCTATTTGGAACTTTCTGCCAACTCACCGGTTGGTCAAATCCTAATCTGTGGGGAGGATATCAGAGAATATATATGCTGACTAAATGCTGACTAAACCCCTAGGCTTGTGGAGCAAGGCTGCATACAGACACAGACAAGTCCTGTGGAGTCCTTCTCAACTGCCACAGATAAAACTGGAGTCATAAAAAATTGCGGGGGGGTGGGCTATTGCCCACCAAACTCTCCTATCTCTCAGGATCCCTAAGAGAAGGCAAGGGGTGGCCAAACTAACCCTTCCTTCTGGGGAGAAGGATGCAAATCTCTGTTACTGTCTTAAGATTTGGGATACAGACTGTGTTTCCCTAGGCATGGAGGTAGAGTAGGTAAAGAAAAACAAGAGCCATCTGTGTCTTAGTCATTCTGTCATCCTCCTTCTGTCTGAGAAAGATATTTGGGGGGAGTTGGGAGATGGAGCTCTGGGGTGTCTGATGATTCTCATCTCCCTGGTTTTCATGTGTAGATGACTGTTGGGCCAGAAAATGTGTGCCCCCCTCAGAGAAGTTGTGGGCTGCTGCTCCACCATTGAGCATGCTGCTGCATTTGCACCTGGGACCCCCTAAGCTTCCCCCATCTGGGGCAGAGTACTGGGCATTGGTAGGAACCTCAGGAATATGGTGGTTAACATCGTATGGCAGGTGAAAAGGTAGATATTCATGTCCCATTGACTACAGCTACTTCTTCCTTTGCCCCACCTCCTTCTGATGTTGACTCAGCCTCTGGGCTGGGTCTAGTTCTCTAGTTTATCTATGCCTCCCTTCACACCCCATTTTTACTTCAGGTAACCTTCGGTTTGCTTTCCTTCTCACCTGCTTACAGCAATGCTCCTCCAGTTTATTAAACCATCAGTCTTTAGTCCACCCCATCTTTCCTGAAAATCAACCTGTCTACCTTCCCATTCACACAGATGACCTCCTCTGAAGTTCAATTAAGAGACTTCATGTAAGTTTTGCGCAAATCTTCAAAGCTTTCACTTCAGTATCAAAGGTCTCAAACTTGAAGGTTTGAAAGTGAAAATTTAATAGTCAAGAATTCTAGTATTTCAATAAAAACTGGGGAAAATATACATTATAAATATTTAGACAGTGCTTATAGATATCTTTAACTCCCATATTATCTCTATTTGTTTTTTAAATGGCAACATTTTATAAAGACAATAACTCTGTAGTAATAAAAATCTGGTTTGAAACACTGCTCCTCCCCTTACTTAGTTCTGCTCAGTTAGAAGGGCTATTTACTGGTCTTAGAGTTTGTTCCCTTATATATAAAATGAGGTTGTAATACCCACTTTAAAGACCTGTTTTGAGGATCAAATGAAATAACATATGTAAAATACCTGGCACACAATAGATGCTAAATAAATGTTAGTTCCCCTATTCTGTCTTCACCCCAGAATAATATTTTTGCTTAAATCACTTCCAAAGTGGCATAATTAGATAATGGATGACCCTGCATGTCTCTGGGTATTTCATTAGTCCTTGACATTGTCATGTCCTCTTATCAGTATGTTGACTTCCCCAGAGTTAGGCTTCAGTGATTGAGTTCATTGGAATCCATCGTCTCATCTTCTTTCCTTGATCACAGCTTAATGACATTTTCTAGGTATCAGTCCACTCGATATGCCCTGAAACTGCTTATTTTACAATAATCAAACAGTTTCACTCACTGCTCTTTAACCAAAGAAACATATTTAGGAAAAAAGTTTCTTCTCAATTTTTTTCTCAAAATTGGGAGTGAAAGGAACATGTGGGAATAAGTACAATAAGTATGAAACATTTTAAATACAAATAAGAAAAGGTTAAAAATAATTATAATCTCAATACATTGTAAGCAGAGTAAAAATTGACATTCTTACTTTGTTAATCAAGTCAACTTTAAATATTCATTCCTGATCAGCTCTGTAGTTCAAAGCTGTTGAGAGTAAAATAGAGTACCAGGAGAGCCTTGAGTTGAGAGCCGTAATATGTACAATCAACATTTAAATACATCCAAATACTATTAATTTTTAAAAATATATTTTAAAGTGAGGCACATGGTTACAGCCAAATGTTCTGATATTTATTTTTCTCATTTTGTCTTCCTTTTCATGACATCCAAATGTATTATCACTTCTCTACGCTCAAGACCGCACCATTTATCTCTGTTTCCTTTGCCAGCTTTGTAAGATCCTTCTATTTTTATACCATCTTTTAGGACAACAATTCTAATAAACACTTTCTAATAAATAAATATATGAGAAGTGAATTAAGACAGTGCAGTTCTCAAAAGTTCACAGATTACCTATCACCCAGAAATGCCTCTGATCAGGTTAAAGAGTGAGGCTGGTGGTGGTGAAGTGTTTTCATATTAAAGTCTAATTGCCTTCCAGATGCTCCACGGGGTAGAGATTTAGCTGCCATCTTTATTCTCTGAATCCAAATGTCCCCCCATCCACCCAAGTTTAGAAACTGAACAGGAGCCAGCTAGAGAAAGGCCTAATTCAGATGAAACAGCTTATACCTGGCTTATAACTGCTGCTCAGTGTATGCATATGGAATGAATAAATGAGTGAATAAATGAATGTATTTTAAAGTAACTATGATTTTGTGAAGATCAGAGAGCCAATTTCCTCACTTTGTAATGAGAAGAGGTGGGTTTCCATCTCTCTACTTAAATTATCTGAACTTTGATTACAGTTGTTAATTGTTCTCAGCCCCAGGAAGAATGTGTGTGAACTCTCTGATCAAAAATGGCTTGTGGATAGGGTGAATCCAGGTTTTGTGAGGTCGAAATTCACACAAATTTGGGGTCCTTCTCTTAGAAAAAGAATGCCCCAATACAATATTTGGTACATAATATAAGCTCTTGTTTGTTTGTTTTTTACCAATTGAATTGATTATATTTTACTTTTTCAAATGTTACAAAAATGAATAACCATGTAGTATATTGCTATGAGTGTTGGTTAATAACTGACCCCTTTTCCATGTCTGCTGTGTGAGTTGAGATGACTTAAAGGTTGGGCTCAATCTTAAATGACCAACTTAAAAGTTGGGCATTCATATACTTCTTTATGAATCTTAGGCTTTTGCATAGCATGGTGACCTCAGGTTGTCTGACCCCTTAAACTAAGCTCAATACTTCAGAGGAGACATCCTTTTGAACAAGGCAGAAACTTCAAGTTATTTTATAGCCTAGCCTCAGAAGTATTGTAAGTGTCACTTTCATCATATTTTGTTGGTCAAAGCAGGTACATGCCCAGCCAGATTCAAGGGGAAGAAACACAGACCCCACTTCTCAAGGTGAGGAGTGTCAACAAGTTGTGGTCATGTGTTCAGACAGCCACAGGGGACCAGTTAGAAACAAATCATAATAAGGAGTAAGCAGACTGCAGAAAAGTTTTTTTGTTGTTGTTAATTGTATATAACCTGGTCTGTATCCTCATTATATAGCTCCTTGCAAATCTTAGTTCTCTGTGAGATCATCTTTAATTTACTGATTCTATTTTCAAGATGCTGAAATTATTTCATGGTCGTGGAACTGCATTGGAAATGCAGTAAATAAGAAATCATTAAGAGGTCTGACTCAGCAGCACTTAGACAGAAGTCAAGTCAATTTTTCTACAAGCAGTGTTGAAAGCATGAATCAATGAATTACTAATGCCAAAGTGATCCACTCTTACTAACAATAAGATCAGTCTGTTAACAGATTCCTGTAATGCAGACATTTGCCTTCCTAGAGAAGCAGAGAGACTTGCTACACTTAAATGTCCAGTCTGTTAGTAGAAGATTATTTGGAGTAGGGAGCAGTTCCACAAAGTCAGTTTATGAATTTTGCTCCATTAAGATTTTTTAAAATAGGTAGGCAGATAGATAAATAGATAGATGATAGATAGATAGAAAAAGAAACAGAGAAGGTATATAAATATATATATATATACATATATATACACATAGACACATATATACACATAGATACATATATACATATATATATACCTTCTCTGTTTCTTTTTCTATTTATGTGTGTGTATATATATATATATATATATATATATATATATACACATATATATATACATATATGCACATATAATGGAGAGAGATAGAGACTGTATAAAATATATGTACATGCCTACATGTGCCAAAAGCATTCAAAATGAATATTTAACATATACAAGAGCTTTTTTTTTTCCATTCCATTCATTGATTGGTGAAAATTTAGGTGACTCCTACCTCTTAGCTACTGTGAATAATGCTGAAGTGAACATCAGTGTGTAAATACCTCCTTGAGATTCTGTTTTCAATCTTTTTGGCTATATACCCATAAATTTGCATATGGTAATTTTAATTTTTTGAGCAATCTTATACCATTTTCCATAGTGGTTATACCATTTTACATTCCCACCAACTGTGTACAAGTGTTCCAATTTCTCCACATCTTTGCCAATACTTTTTACTTTTTGAAAATGGCTATCTTAATGAGTGTGGTTTTGATTGGCACTTCCCTGATAATTAGTGATGCTGAACATCTTTTCATATGCTTGTTGGCCATTTGTATATTTCTTTTGGAGAATATCTATTCAGCTCCTCTGCCAATTTTTTAATTGGATTGTTTGGGTTTTTGTTGTTGAGTTGTAGAATTTTTTAAATATATATTATGGATAATAATCCCTCATCAGACATATGCTTTGCAAATATTTTCTCTCATTCTGTAGGTTGTCTTTTCATTCTGTTGATTGTTTCCTTTACTGTGCAGAAGTTTTTAAGTATGATGTAGTCCTTCTTGTCTATTTTTGCTTTTGTTGCCTGCACTTTTGGCTTCATATCCAAGAAATTATTGCTAAATTCAATATCATGAAGATTTCCCTTGTGTTTTCTTCTAGGAGTTTTATAGCTTCATGCCTTATGTTTAGGTCTTTAATCCACTGTGAGTTAATGTTTGTATATGGTGTAAGGAAAGGTTCCAACTTCATTCTTTTGCTTGTGGATATCCAGTTTTCTCAACACTATTTGTTGAAGAGTTTATTTTTCCCCATTGTGTCTTGGCATCCTTGGCAAAGATTATTTGACCATTTATATGTGGGTTTATTTCTGGGCTCTCTATTCTATTTTATTGGTTTCTATGTCTTTCTTTATGCCAGTACCATACTGTTATGATTATTGTAGCTTTGTAATATGTTTTGAAATCAGGACGTTTAAGTCCTCCAACTTTATTTTTTATTCTCAAAATTTTCTTAGCTACTTGGACCTGAGATTCTACATGAATTTTAGGATTTTTTTCTATTTATGCAAAAAGTACCATGGTATTTTGATAGGGATTGCATTGTGTTAGTAAATTGCTTTGGGGAGTACAGATATTTTAACATTAATTCTTCCAATCCATAAGCAAGGAATGCCTTTTTATTTATTTGTGTCTTTTAAATTTTTTCTTTCAGCAATATTTTGTAGTTTGCAGTGTACAAGTCTTTTGCTTTGTTGGTTAAGTTTATTCTTAAATATTTTGTTCATTTTGATGTTATTGTAAATAGAATTATTTTCTAATTTTTTTGGATTGTTCATTATTACTGTACAGAAACATAACTGATTTTTATGTGTTGATTTTGTATTCTGCAACTTGAATGAATTTTATTAAGTCTAAGAGTTTTTTATGTGAAGTCTTTAGGCGTTTCTCTATATAAAATCATGTTATCTGTGAACAGAGACAATTTTAGTTTTTCTTTCTGATTTGGATACGTTTTATTGCTTTTTCTTGCCTAATTGCTTTGGCTAAGACTTTTAACACTACATTAAACAGAAATGGTGAGAGTTCTTGCCTTGACTTATAGGGAAGTTTTAAGTTTTTCACTTTGAGTATGATGTTAGCTGTTGTCTTTTCATATATTAACTTTATTATGTTGAGGTAACTTCCTTCTTTTCCTAGTTTATTGAGTGTTTTTAATATGAAAGGATGTTGAATTTGGTCAAATGCTTTTCTGCCTAAATTAAGATGATCATATGGTTTAGTTTTTGATATTTGTTCTGTTCTGTGGTGTGTTACATTGATTCATTTTCATATATTGAACCATCCTTGCACTCCAGGAAAAAAATTCCAATTGGTCATGATATATAATCCTTTCAATGTGTTGTTGGATTCTCTTTGTTAGAATTTTTTTGAGGAGTTTTGTATCAATATTCATCAAGGTTATTGATCTGTTGTTTTCTTTTCTTGTAATATTGTCCTTTGCCTGATTTTGGTATCCCGGTAATGCTGGTAATGATTTTTGGGAGGGTTCCCTCATCTTAAATTTTTGGAAGAGTTTTAGAAGAACTTGTGTTAATTATTCTTTAAATGTTTGGTAGAATTATTTAATAAAGACATCTGTTCTTGGGTTTTTTTTTTTGTTGGGAGGTTTTTGATTGTTGATTCAATCTCCTTATTAGTTAGAGATCAGTTCAGATTTTAACATTTCTTCACAATTCAGTCTTGGTAAATTGTATGTTTCTATGAACTTATCCATTTCTTCTAGGTTATCCAATTTGTTGGCATATAATTATTCATAGAAATCTCTTATGATCCTTTGTATTTCTGTGGTGTCAGTTGTAATGTCTCCTCTTTCATTTCTAATTTTATTTATTTGAGTCTGTTTTTCTTAGTCTAGTTAAATGTTTGTCAGTTTTGTTTATCTTTTTAAAAAACTAACTCAATTTTGTTGAATTTTATTATTTCTTTTTTCTAGTCTCTCTTTCAACTTGAAAGACTCCCTTTAGCAATTCTTGTAAAGCAGGTCTAGTGATGATAAACTCCTTCAATTTTTATCTAGGGAAGTCTTTATTTCTCCATAATTTGTAAAGAACAGTTTTGCAAGATATAATAATTCCAGATAATAATAATAATTAATAATAATAATGCCAGATATAATAATATATAATATATATAATTCTTGGCTGGCAGTTGTTTTTTCAATACTTTGAATATATCATCCCACTTTTGACATATATATAGAGGTATAGATATAGGTATAGGTATAGATATAGATATAGACATAGATATAGATATAGATATGAGACACACAGAGACAGAGAGATGAGGTGGGGAGAGAGATTTAAAAGCAACTGGCTCACATGATTATGGAAGCTGAGAAGATCTGCAGTTGGCAAACTGGAGGCCCATGAGAGTTGATGTGTAGCTCCAGTCAAAATCTGAAGGCCTGAGAGTCAGGTGAGCTGATGGTGTGAGTTCCAGTCTGAAAACCAGAAAGCTTGAAGGACAAATGCTTCAGCCTGAGTCCAAAGTCCAGGAAAGCCCAATATCCCACCTCAAGCAGTCAGGCAGGAAGAGTTACCTCCTACTCAACCTTTTCATTATATACAGATCTTCAACTGATTGAATAAAACTCACCCACATTAGGGACAGAAATTGGCTTCACTCAGTCCAGGCAAGAAGACATAAGTAAGCTGACCACAATCTGAGGAATGTTTTTAATCTTAAAAGATACTTTTCTATCTCATGGCAAAGGTTCGTGGAGTGGTATACCAGGTAACAATCCTTCACCAAAAATCATGACCAAGATTTTATCAGTCACATTGCTCTTAACTCCCCTGGTCAGCAGATGCTGTACATTGTTGTTTATTAAAATGGGACCAAGGGCTCACCTGGGTACGACTCACTTGGGTAATTAAAAATGTAGATTCTTGGACCTAACCCTAGACTTACTGTGTCAGTATCTCCTTGGGTGTCTCTGAAATATACTGAATCTCATATATATCTTGGCTTTTGGAAGTAAAAACATTATTTTTTGGATGTTTCCTTCAGAAAGTGGCTTCAGGGAAACAGAGGCTTGTCTAAAAGCTCTGGACCAAATTCCCTGATTGTTCAATATGCATTCAATTTCATTTGACAATGAACAAAGAAGAGAATAAATTAGGTAGTCACAAATCCTTGCTCCATAATTGAATTCTGAATTTCTTTTTGGTAAGTGGATCTACTGAATAAAATGGTTCATTTGGATACTTTTGCTTCTTGGCACCTATTAGTGTAAGCAGAGTCATTTGTTCTTTTGTGATGTCCTCACCTCTGGTTTCTAAAGTTCTGAGAAAAAGTGAAAGAAAAATAACCTAATATTTATTGAGTTCCTAAAATATGGCAAGCTCTATGTTAAGCACAATCCCTACATTATTGCTAATTTAATCCTCACAAAAGCCCAATGGAATAAGATATTATTATAATCTCCATGAGGAGACTGGCACAAATATTTCATTCTGCTTGTCCAAGACCACACAGGTAGTGTTATTGAATTAAATCCAAGATCATCTAACATAAGGTCCAGGTTCTTTATGTATTGTATGTTACATTAGAGCACAAGCTAGTCTGTGGGACATTTGCGGAGATACTCAATCTAAAAACATACTTCTCTTCATGTTAAGAGAGCTCTTTGAATTGATGAACATATATACTGTATATTGTGAAGAATGTCATTTGTGCTACTTCTATTGGAGTCTATATTAGTTAATAATACTCTGACTTTAAAAGCATTTAGATGAAAGACTGTGAGAAGCATTGTCCCAAGCTGTTCCCTAAAACATAAACCCCAGACATGCTAAGAAAGTATAGCAAAAGTCTGAAGCGGGCACTGAAAAAGATTTTACTCCTTCTGGAAAGCCTCAGAAGTGCAAATAATTCTGAAACAACCGCATATGAACTGGTTTATATCCATTGTCCTTCTTTAAGTAGCTGTGTACTTCCATTTAATGGGAGTCAGAGCAAAGGATTAATATTTGGTGAGAACTGCCCTCAGGAATAAACTAGGCAGCAGAAGCTAAAGGGCAGTTTCTAGCTACCTGCACACAAGAAGTAAAAATAATAAACCACAGCTATAAAAATTTTGTAAAATGTATGAAGTTCTATACCTTCTTATTCTATGGGAATTCGCTTTTCTTTAGCTATTTCTCCACAATGATTAATTAGAAAACTCATAAAAGACAAAAGACTTGTGTACTTGTATAGTCTATACTATGGTAGTTTCAGAAAAATTCTGACTATTACAGCCTTGAGCTTCTGCCCCAAGGGAATAGCTAAGGATGCTCTCCTTGGAAATAGCTCCCCTTCTGGTATCTGCCAAAATACTCAAGATGGACCCCAAATTGTAGTCTTTTCACACCAAGGAGAATAATTTGAATAAGTGCATAAACGAAGCCTAAGAACGTTTTGCAGGTTGTTACAAAGTCTCTAAGTAAGGACCAACATACTGTTGCAGATTAGTGGGAGTGGAGAAGAGTGTAGGACCCAAAAGAAGATCAATGAAACTTGGAGAAAAAACTTCAACCAGAAAAACCAGACACTATTTTCTTAATGGTTAAGTGTATTTACCAATTTTTTATATGAGAGGGAAGTGAAAATTAATATCAAATGACCACTATATTGAATCTATGCTGAATGTAATTATTCAGCAGAAGTTTACCATAAAAAGAAAAAACATACAGTGTTCTATTTTGGGTGTCTTCAAGGTGTCTTGAGTTAAAACACCCCTCTAGGTATTCCTATAAATTTTTTGACCTGCTTCTTATGCTCATAAAAAGAACAAAATCTTAAAAGCAGTAGTCCTTCAAAACATTGCTTTAATAGGTTTATTTATGCTTGCAACTGCTGTACTATTTTCAAGGTAGAAAGAAAATCAAGAGCTGTGGAAAGTTTGACTGTACCCAAAATTCCGGGGTAAAGTTGGAGTAAGAATCCTAAGAGATTAATTAATGCTCAGGCAAGCATTAAAGCAGGTAAAAAAATCAGACTGTGTTTCTAGGGTAAGATTTCAGGAGGGAAAATTAATCTCAGGAAGTTGTCCTTGATCTCAAAAGTGGCCTCATGGACTTAACAATAGAATTGTCTTTGGAGATTTCAGACACATTAAGGTAAGGCTAACTAAATAAACACTGGAGGATTTTGAAGCAAATTTGGATAAGTCAAATATTTTGATACTTATTACAGTGTTGAAATAAATGGAGTATTTAGAGATTCTTAGAGATCACCATATGTAGATTCTCACCAGTGAGTTCAGTTTTTTCCTTTCATATCCAACTGACAAAAGTGGGGAGAGACCAAGAATTCATTCACTCAGCAAATGTTGTGTAAGGAATTCATACCCAATTAGTTCAGCCTGGGTCAAGTGTTTAACCCTGAATCAGTCCATTGTAATCAAGGAAGGGAGGGTCACAGTGTATGAACTTGGCTTTTATCAAACCAAATTTCAGATCAATATTAGCCTTGGGAATCTAAACTGAGTGGCATATGTAACGAACTTCCTACTAGAATTGGAAGGTTGTATATTCAAAGGCTCTGTGTATTCGAAGGCTATGTATGGGTGTGAGGAAGAAGGAAACTGGAGATTTGATAGTGGGGGGAAGGATGGAGTGCAAGTTGATGTTTGAGAGGCGCTAAAGGGAGTCAGACAGCAATGGTTATGGTAAAGATGGTAACATATGAAATACGTATGAAAAGGTGGCATTTAGAGCATATTACCAAAATATACTATACAGATTTTGTCTGCCTCCACTCACTTAATGAAAGCATGGGTTTGTCTGTTGTGTTCATAAATTCCTGCCACATATTAGGCACTCAACAAGTATTTGTTGAACTAACAAATGAAGGGATGCAAGAGTAGATGGAATGGGACGAATGTTATAGAACAAGATGTGCCAATGTTATGGATCGTTTCCCCTGAAACAGTCTTTCATGAATGTAAACTGAAAATATTTCTCATCCCAGTTGGAGAGCTAAAGAAAAATGAAATTTGTGTTTCCAGCCCCCTCACATTGCTGGGGTCTCAGTGGATCTCTGGTAATATATGTTAACAACATGGCTCCACCTCTCTCAGGAAGTTACAGTCAGCAGAACTCACTTCCAGAAGTACTTATTGATAAGAATTCATTTAAAATCAGAGGGTGAGGGGACTTCATTTGGGGAGAATAGAGATTCTTTGGAGGTACTTAATTTAGAAGCTGGTACTCCAATCTTTTCCTGTTTATCTTCCCTGAAGAGTCTCTGTTTTGATTCCTCCTTCTCCCTTACTTCCCCACACACTTGGGCTGATATTTTCACACTTGAGACATTTTAATTATTTACAAAAGGATCTATTGCTGAGGAACCAGCTTAGCTGCTCATGACTTTTTCAGTAGTATGTTAGTTTTATATTTTTTATGTGCTACATCCTGAGAGTTCTCACCATATTTTGCTAGCTTATTTATCACCCATCATTCATTGCCAGGATTGGAAATGTATTCTTTTGTTTAATCTTGCTTTTTCTTTTGTTTAATCTTGTTTTTTTCCTCCCTTTTCTCTGTGCTTAATTCTAAATTGCAAATTCATCATAGTACTTTATTCTTCTGGTTCTAATCCATTGACAACATAACTATAAAGACCCATGAATTCCTGTTCATGCTTGTTTTGGTGAAGGTCAATATTCCATTATTTCATTACAGGCCACAGCATGTTGTGGAAAGACTGTGGGTTAGAAACCCTGATTTTTGTCCAAATTCTGAAATTTACCATCTCTATGAATTTAAGCTAATCACTCAAACCCACTTTGCCTTAGTTTCTTTAACTATCCAATGAGTTTATTAATACTATTCTTGTAAGATTGTTGTCAAATCAACTGAAACAAAAGGCTGGTAATATCTTCTGGAATGAGCAAAGCACTTTATCAATCTAAAACACTATTGCTAGCTGTTCCTTTCATGAGGTTGCCCTGGTCACTGGTTTAGGTGTGCTGACCCAAGAAATATTTCTTCAGATCAGGCAGAATCATAACCACTTGGTAGAACCCAATTATTCAGTAATTCTTAAAAAAGAATTATTGAGTGCTTACTTTGTGCCTGACACTTTTTGAGGAGTTCAAAATACACTGGTTAATGTTAAAGTCTTTACTCCCAAGAGTTTATCTTAAAGTTAACATAAGAGTATAGAAAAGGAATTTATACAGAATAGAAAATATATATATGTGCAGGTATATTTATATTTATGTTTATACTGCAGAATTGATGGTATATCACTAATGTCGTAAACTATACATATAAATAAGTTGTCAAAAAAATCTCACATTCTTATTGTGTATGTGCATAACTTATAAAATTCATAGGCATTCAATAAAAAACCAAGGTGATGTTTAGCATGGGGGTAAGGTGAATGCTCTCTCCCTGAACCAGGGCCAAGCCCTAATATGTGCTTTCATTAATAACTCTATAGGAAGGCCATTTTTTCTCATCTCAGATACTGCCACCTTCTCTCCATCCTGACCCCTCTTTCTTGTTCTTTTTTTTAAATGAGAGAAAAACATGTTGCCTCTGACCTATGAAAGATTTTTTCTCCACAATCTCCATCACCCAACTAAGGTAAACAACTTTGACATACTGTAAAACCTCTCCTACCACTAATGTCACAATACAGACTATATGTATGCCCTTAAGCAATCCACATTGGATGTATTTGCTCCTTTTGGTGGGAAGCAAAAGCTAGCTCATGCTTTGTCCTCATAGTGGTGGAGAACACATGGGTTGAAGCCTCAGATCCCAGATACATCCCCTAGAAGCTTTGTAAGTTTGGTCCAGAGACTTAGTTGTTCTCTCCCTCAGTTTCTTCACTGGCAGCATGAGGTAATAAAATTACTCATCTCACAATGTTTTTGTAAGTGTTAAATGAATAATGCATGTAAGGTGCTGTGTGATACAGAATGATCACACAATCAATATTAGATAGTAGTATTATTTCTTGACAGAGTAATTCATCCTAGAATTAACAGAGAGCCTGGTGGTTCAAATAATGAAAGAGGTTTATTGGGTAAATATAAACTCAGTTGGATCATGATTTTAACAGTTGGAAACTATATAATAGATGAAACATTTGGGACCCTGGTAACTGTGACCCCAGGTAATTTATTTAATTTCTCTAGGGGATCATTTCTGTGTTGCTCACCAGTAACACAAAAGGGTTAGCCTTGGTTCATTTCAAGTTCTAAAAATGATCTGAGAAGAAAGAATTATACTAAAAAACTATAGTGAGTACTTAAAATTATTCAGAGGTGAAACATGAATAAGAATCGAATGGAAAAGGTTTTAAGTTCATGGAAGGAAGGAAGAGAGAAAATTACCTCAAGTCATATTAATTAGCACAGCCCCATGGCCTAAAGAGAAAAGGTAGTTTGAA
Source organism: Mesoplodon mirus (assembly GCF_964341445.2). Taxonomy (NCBI): domain Eukaryota; kingdom Metazoa; phylum Chordata; class Mammalia; order Artiodactyla; family Ziphiidae; genus Mesoplodon; species Mesoplodon mirus. The sequence goes on from NC_138980.1 coordinate 155,282,725, forward strand.
AGGTTTCTGTATCATGAAACCCATGAAGGAGAAAACAATTAGCTCTAAGTGTCAATTTCCTGAATTTTGAATGGATGAAATGACAATTAATTTAAAGTGCTTTGAAAATGATAAAAGTGCTTCTTTTAAAATGAGAGGCCATTTCAATAATAAGCAGATATGCTCTTTCTTTTTTTTTTCCTTTTTTTTTTACAACTTTATTGGAGTATAATTGCTTCACAATGGTGTATTAGTTTCTGCTTTATAACAAAGTGAAGCAGTTATACATATACATCTGTTCCCATATCCCTTCCCTATTGCGTCTCCCTCCCTCCCAGATATGCTCTTTCAATAATAGATATTTAGAGCTGAGAAACAGGATCACGTGTTGTGCTCTTTCCATCAGCATACTGTTGGTTTGGTAGATTTTAAAGCTACCAAAGGTGTGGGGTGTATAGTCAGTCATTCCTTATTTGCTGTCAGTTTAGTATTACAAATAACACATTTCGGGTAAATAAGTATTCTTCGTTCCCTTCTTTTAAACAGAAGTTTTGACCTTTATTGTTGTTACAGATTTTTTTTTAATGTTTTTCAGTGTCGCCTAGAGTATGACTGCTCCTTACTCTTTTAATCTGTAGGTTTAGGAAAACTTAGACTTCCATTTGCAATAAATCTGCATAATGGTACAAGGAAGGAGTTGGAGCAGACAATGAAAACAAACGACCTAGGACCCTGGAAAATCCAAGACAGTTTATTTGCTGAAAAGAATTTGATCAATATTTTGACAGTTGCGCATTTACAAATTAGTCGACGTCAGACTCACTTTTAAAAGAGTTTCAAACAGGGCTTCCCTGGTGGCGCAGTGGTTGAGAGTTTGCCTGCCGAGGCGGGGGACATGGGTTCATGCCCCGGTCTGGGAAGATCCCACATGCTGCAGAGCAGCTGGGACCATGAGCCAAGGCCGCTGAGCCTGGGAGTCCGGAGCCTGTGCTCCGCAACGGGAGAGGCCACAGCAGTGAGAGGCCCGCGTACCGCAAAAAAAAAGAAGAGCTCCAAACGGTGCCAACAGTGGCGTTCAGTGAGGGTTTGGTTATAACCAGAGTTGACCTGATTATGCTGTTCTTGCAAGAGAAAGTTTTCAGTTCCTAGGACAGTATTCCCCCCAGAAGCCCTATGCATAGATCACCAGCAAACAATAATGATTTTTCAAGATGTCTAAAACTGGCTCTTGAAAATCATCCATATACAGGAGGCCTGAAAGGAAGATTTTCCCAAGATACGAGAAAAGCCATCCAAAAAAAAAAAAGTAAATATCGTACTTTGTCAAACTGCCCATTATAGTATTCCTTGAATTTTTTAAAATCTGAGTTATACTTTCAATTACCCTTTCATGTCTCATCACTGTATCCTATTTTAGTCTAATACACATGGGATCAGAGACTTTGCTCTCCTCCCTAAATTAAGATTATATAGATCTGGAAGGAACCAAGAGAGAATGAATGAAAACTTCTCAGAACTTCTAAGTCATTTAGGGGCAAAAAATAAAAGGATCATATGATTTGAGCCCTGCTCTCAAGGAACTAATAATCCAAGTGGTGAAGAAGGTTAGTCCAGGGCCCTAAGGGTCAAATGGTGCTCATGGTAGGCATGTCCAAGATGGCCCCAATGATCCCACCCCCCCCAAGTATTCACCCCCTCCACATCGTAGCAGGGCCAGTCTGTGTAACCAATAGGATATGAGGGGGTGATAATGCATCATGTCTGAAATTAGGTTATAAAAGATAAGCTGCCATGTTTGTGCTTCACTCTCTCTACCTCTTAGATAACTCCCTAGAAGAGAAGCCAGATACCATGTGGGAACCTCTTATATAAAGAGGCTTACAGGGAGGAAACTGAAGCCTCCGGCCAGGACCTGGGGCCCAAAACCAATAGCCACATGAATGAACTTGGAAAAGTTTCCCACAGTCTTCAGAAAGCTGAAGCCTAACTAGCATCTTGACTGCAACTTCCTGAGATTCTCTGAGTCCGTTCCACCCAGCCCTCAGAAACTGTGAGGTAACAAATGCTTATGGTTTTAAGCCTCTAAGCTTGGAGGTGATTTCTTACGTAGCAATGTACAACTGATGCCGTATTCTTCAGGCTAAAATTGCTCTCAGAATTAGGAAAAGAAAGGCAGTGAGACCTCAGCTCATGTGGACAGGCTTGGAAAAAGTGTGGCAACAGTGAAGGCATTTCAAACAGAGAATAGATTTCCTTCCTGCCTATCACCCTCAGTCCTGTAGTTCTTCTCTCCAGGAAAAACACTTTACTGGTGCCTTGTGTGTCTTTCCAGCATATTCTGAGCATTTCTGATGTTGATTTTGAACATCTTTGATCTACATTAACACTAAGAAATTCTCCTTAATATATATGTAGGAGAGAATCATGTAAACTTGTGACAACTTTGTACTGTGTTTTATTTGTTTGTTTTTGGTTTTGTTCTTGTTTTTGTACTGTGTTTTAAACCCACCTACAAAGTGTGTTTGTTTTTCAATCCTAATTTTTAACATCTATTGTCTGAACATGCTTCCTTTTTATCCTGCTTTTCTATTTTGTTCAGATCCATAGAACAAACTATTCAAAGTTGCATCTGGACTTAGGACTGCTCCAAAATCACTTGAATAATAAACTTTTCTAAATGATCACTTTCCTTCATGCAACAGACTACTTCCCATTAGTTAGTCTTTCCTTTTTTTCTGGAGGTATTTAGCTATCATTAATAATTCATCGTCTGTTTTAATAAAGGTGCTGTTAGTTTTCATTAATGATTCATTATTTATTTTAACAGTATGCTCAGCTGAGGGTCCCTGAATATCAAATTTACTACCTCTTAGAATTGTGAAAATATCTTGTTCTTACTAAATGCACACAGTAATTATTAGAATTTTCTTCTTGCTTATGAGCCTTGCAAGCTTCAAGACTTTCCAAATACAGGCTATCTGTTAGGTTATTCTTTTCTGCTTGGGAACTTATTTGTATTACATGTCAGCTTTTGGAATCATGTTGCCCATATTCTGCTTCTTTTTTAAGCTCAACTTTCAAAAAAATGTAAAAGACAATCTGAAGTTTCAATGAAAATTTATTTCTTGGGCACATAAAAGTTCTTTACTTGCTAACAAATCTTTCTTTCAAATGTGACATTTCCATGTTTCTTTATCACCGTTTCCATGGTTATGATTTACGTCTTCTTTGTAACCCCAGTTTACTTTTTAACATGTGCTTCACTTCATTTTAAAGTTGGCTATGTACTTTATTTTTAAGCCCAGACCACAAAATGTATTTGCATGATTTAAACCACACATTTACATACACAATAAATAACATATTCTAAAAGCCATTAAAAACCATAGCAGTCATGCTGTTTTTCTTGGTCAACAAAGTGTACTCGTTTTTATTTTTATTTTTTAGAAGGTTCATTTTTGCCCTTAGCTATGTATTTCTGGACATTTTCCCCTGCTTTAGTTAATTCTAACTTGGCTTTGCAGAATATGCAATATTATACAACTCACAGAAATTTTCTCCAGCTTGCCCTCATTTCCTTTATGATGGCATAAGAATAAACATTTACTCCCAGGCTCTCCCAATGTCCTCCATCCAAATTTAACTGGTTATTTTCTTCTTCTGACCCCTGCCCATGAAGTCAACCCCTAACAGTTTACTATGAATGATTTTCCAGGTGTTCCAATTTTATTTTATCTGTCTTAACATGTATCATTTCAATATTGGTCCATCTATACACTAACACAAAATGTGAATCTATCTCCCTCTGTGAAAACTTCTTGGATGGAATACACTTTGGGGCCTGATAAGTTAATATCTTTAAAAAATAATAAATAGCCGAGAAAAAGCTAATCCTTTAGTAAGTAATGTTATTAGGAACAGACCTTGTTCCTGGATTCTGGGAGGTTATGACAAAGATGGCAGCACATTGCAAGAAAGCCTACAGACAGTAGTTCTCCAACTTTAGTGTGCTTTAGAAAATACCACTGGGATGCTTATGAGTCGTGATTTCTAGGCCCCACACCCAGAGATTCTGATTCTGTGAGTCTGAGGTGGGATCCAAGGATCTGCACCTTATAAGATATCTATGAAATTGGATTTAATCTCATTCTTTGGGAAACATTTCAATGAGCAACATGGAAAGCTCTTACAAGATCAGTATGTTTATGTCCATAGTATTGAAACAAGGAGGAAGGTGAATTGTGTCTAACATGTATGGGAAATAATCATCCCTTTTTCTCAGATTTTCTAGAAGATTCTTTAAAGAAGGGGTAATTAAGGGAACCATTTAAGTAATTCAAGAGAAAAATATATTTTGGGGAAACTGTCTTTCAAGGAATGTAAGGAAACATTTGAACTTGCTTTGAAACATGAAAAGACAGAAAACTCTGAAGGAAAACAGGCACTGTTGATAAGGTAGAAAAAACTGAACTAGCTAAGATGAAGGTTAATTTAAACCTTACAAGGTCCATTAATTGTAATAATTCGGTCTGCATGATTAGAAGTTTATGGACATACAGCCGGTTCCCATTTAATCTAGAAAGCTATTTGAATTAGGTCTTTGCCTATAGAGCAGTGATTCTCACTGCTGGCTGCACAGTAGAATTATCTGGGAGCTTTAATAAATATTGGGTTGGCCGAAAAGTTCATTTGGGTCTCTCAGTAAGGTGTTACAGAGATCTAAGATTTATGCCTGGGTCCCACGCCCTACATATTGGGCTTTAATTGGTCTTAAGCATGACCTGTGCATCAGGATTTCTAAAAGCTTTTCTGGTGATTTTAATGTGCAGCCAAGTTTAAAAAATACTGTTCTGGTTAACCTGTGAGTAATGCAGGAGTATGAAATTAACCCAAGATAAACTGATACTAGAGTAATTGACACACAATGAACAGTGCTTTGTAGTTTATGATCTCTGTCTCTTTTTCCTCTTTCTCTTTTTAGACTTACTGCCTAAAAAAAAAAAAAAACCACGCACACAAAAAGCTTGAGAGTGTTACTCAGCATCGTGGTAGAGAGAGAGATGAAAGAATATGGCTTTAGGAGAGAATAAACGTCTGATCACTAGAGAAACCTTTCATTCTCTGAGTAGAGATGAGTTGCCAGGTTTCACCATGAACAGGAGGAAGTATTCTCAAGACTATCTCAGGACTCTTGGCTCTGGGTCCATAATCACTGCTCAGTTTTCTGACTATAATTTGGAGTCACTGGAGATGTCAGTACAGAGAGGGTGCACTGGCCAGAAAACCTGTGTATCCCGGTGCCCTTAGTATTCATTTTTCCCTTTGTAAATTCATATCTTGGCATGTAGTTTATAATGTTTTCTCCACTGAGTCTGAAGAGTATTAGCTGAGCCACCTGGCCCCAACAGCTCCTCTACTTATGGTGTCAAAAAAGTTTATTGACTGCAAATTTGAGCATGAAGACTCTCTGAGACTGAACTTAATTGAGCAGCTGGATGGGTTCAAAGAGGTAAAATGACAAGTCAGGGACACAGAGCAAGGACATTGATGAATAGGGACACAAAACTTTTGAATCTAAGGGCAACATTGCTTCCACAGCATTACAGAATCTCTCATGAATGATGCTTTCCATAATGACTTTGTTTTCAAATGAGAACACTGGGCTTTTAACGACATTACACCTTTGTTAGGAAGCAAATCCTTCCATGGATAAAATGAGTCAATAATTATAGAAGCTTCACTTAGGATAATTTTTCCCAAGGATTTACAGCTTCCAAAACCAATTTGTGTTGATGCATCATGGTACACTTCTTAAGGCTGGCATGGATTTCTTCCTTTTTTATAAATCATCCCAAAGTGCCCCTGCCTGAGCATACTAAAAACCAGATAGAAAAAGAGAAACAAACTCACTTGGCTTCAAAATTCAATCTATCTTACTTTGAAAATAACTCTCAAGCCTTGGCAAAATGCTTATATTCTATTAAACAACACAGTCATCTATTAAACTTAGTTTCATACTTAAGAAATGCACCACCAAGAATTAAAAGGGGAGGTCAGGATGGTCCATGAATGTGATTTACTTCCTTCAGTATTTAGACAGACCTCCTACAGAGTTGCTTTTCAATGTAATAGCCATATAAAATTTATTTGATCTGTTTTGCTTCAAGTTTGTAATGTTGTGTTTACCCAGTGTTTACAGGGCTAGAGAATAACAGAAACCAGACCAGAAATTGCTATATTTTCTCTGGGCTCTAAATGCCATGTGTCAGAACAGTCACTGGACTCCCACCAGCCTGTTGATTGGATCTAGATCATGACCTCCCCCACTCATTCCATTTAAATTAGCCTGAACGTATGAGCTCACCAGTGCTCTGAGACAGCGTTGGCACAATCTGGGTAAACAGCCCATGCTCAGAATTCAGGAATACCTTACCAATAACCCAGGAACATCTCTATCATAAAGCAACTTATAGGTTTGACGTAAATCATGCTTTCAATCACTTTGAGAAAAGCATTTATATGACATATTGCAGTTTGTGTAAACTGACAGAGAAAAATATGTTCCAAATGATTGTTCGAACCTCCTTTAAACCAGTGGTGTCTCTGAAACAATGTGTTGGGATAAACAACGGTTAGTGACTTTAAAATGTAGGCTGTGCCTACGCCTTCCTTTCACGGCTGTTTTTCAGGTAGTTGCAAACATCTCAGACTATATAATTGTGCAATTGATGCAACAATTACATATAATATATTGTATATATTTTTGTATATATATAATTTTGTATAATTGATGCAACAACTGGTGTCTCTGTGTACCTGGCTTATGTATTCACAGTGAAATGTATTACCAGGGTCAGGTCCAGAGAGGAAAAAAGAGATGTTAGTGCTTCAGAAAATACGAAGTTTAAGATCCTACAAAAATGCTCCCTTGGATTACAAGACGGTTACATAACTTCCTAACCTTCGAATGACCAGAAATCCAGAACATAGAAAAGTCAATGAGTTGGTCACTTACCTGACATCCTCATATGTTAGAAAATGTATTCAAAATCTGATTGAGGTCTGAATGGCAACAAGAGTATCCCAACCAAAAATACGTGTGGCCAGAATTCTACTGTCCACATGGGGATCAGTGAACTTTCTAGGTTCTACATGAAACTGAGCAGAATTAAGGCCAGAGAAAGTGAAGATCCCTTATAAAATTGAGAACAAATTAATCTGCAAAGTAAATTAATGTGTTGCAGGAGTTTTAACTATTAAAAACAAGAATTGAACCTAGTGCTCACATCTTTGTTCCTAATACCATTAGGAAGGAAGGAAGGAAGGAAGGAAGGAAGGAAGGAAGGAAGGAAGGAAAGAAGGAAGGAAGGAAGGGAGGAAGGGAGGGAGGGAGGGAGGGAGGGAGGGAGGAAGGAAGGAAGGAAAGAAGGGAGGGAGGGAGGAAGGAAGGGAGGAAGGGAGGGAGGGAGGGAGGGAGGAAAGGAGGGAGGGAGGAAGGAAGGAATGGAGGGAGGAAGGAAAGGAAGGAAGGAAGGAAGGAAGGGAGGAAGGAAGGAAGGGAGGGAGGAAGGAAGGAAAGGAGGGAGGAAGGGAGGGAGGAAGGGAGGAAGGAAGGAAGGAAGGGAGGGAGGAAGGAAAGGAAGGAAGGAAGGAAGGGAGGGAGGGAGGAAGGGAGGAAGGAAGGGGGGAGGAAGGGAGGAAGGGAGGAAGGAAGGAAGGGAGGAAGGGAGGAAGGAAGGAAGGGGGGAGGAAGGAAGGAAGGGAGGGAGGAAGGGAGGAAGGAAAGAAGGAAGGAAGGAAAGGGGCAAACAGACCAGAGCTCCTTGGAAAAATGGCTGACCCTAGGGCAAGAAATATGCAAGATGAACCTAGAATATGTTTTTAGTGTCAGAATGTAAGGAAGTACTCAAAACATCCAAACGTATTGATGGAGATATGTCAAAGGGACACGAGAGCCAATAGAAAGAGCTCCCAGTGGCCAAATCTGGAAAAATTTGAGCAAACAAAATTAAGTAGTATTGCATTATAAGCCAAAGCTTAAAATAAATATCCATTGGTTCATACTGACATAAATATGAATTCCAAATAATATATGTTGATACTCCACCTTCAAAGAAGTGGATCATAACTTTCCACTCCTTAAATGTGCACTGCACATAGTAACTTTCTTCTACCTTGATGGAATTTTGTGAGAGAGGGGCATCATTTCTCAATAGAGAAACCTGACACACACTGCCTCAGTCAGCTGACCAAATTTAACATCATCAGTGAGAAGTCATGTGGATAGTATGTACCCTTGATGTCATGTGATGAAAATGGCATTTTACTCCTGTGGCCTTCTTCCCCTAAACCCACGGTCATGAAAAAACAACAAATTTTACAAAATACCTGACTAGTATTTCTCAAAACTTTCAAGGTCATCAAAAAGAAAACAAAAATAAGTGTGAGAAATTGTCCCAGCCAAGAGGAACATAGGGAGGCATGATGACTAAGTGCAGTGTGGTGTCCTGTATGGGTCACAGAAAAAGAACATTACGTTAAAAGAAAACTAAGGAAATCTGAATAAAGTACAGACTTTAGTTAGTAATGATGTATCAGTATTGGTCCATTAATTGTGACAAATCTACCTTGTAATGTAAGAGATTAAAAATAAGGAAATTGGGGTGTGGGGGGGCTATATGAGGACTCTCTATTATCTTCAGAAGTTTTCTGTAAATTTAAACCTGTTCTAAAATTAAAAGGTTGTTTAAAATAGTATTAAAAAAAAACAAACAAACCCAGAGTCTAGAGGGATAGGATAGTAGTGCAATGGGTAAGAAAAAGAAAGAATAAAAAAACATATTTTGGGTAATGTGATTGGGTTTGTTGTGAGGTTCTAGAAACCTGGAGAATATTTCTAGGGACAGGGCCTGTCCTAGGTGTGACATTGAAGGCCCATGTACAGACATTTCAACAGTGAGTGATGGTGCATGTTTGCACGTTAGAAGGTGATGAATAAGAAGAAATGGATGCCAGAAAAAACATCTCTGCCTAGGAGTTCTAAGAGGGAAGAGTTGTGTTACTGATGTTTAGATGATAGGAAGAGAGTTTCTCTTGCACCCAATTACAGAGAATTTAAATCTCCGTGGTTCTCATTTCTGCAGGCTTGTCCTATTCTAGGGCTGTGAGCCTGATTCTGGGAGAGAGCTTCTCAGGGGCCCTTTTCATAATCAAGAAGCATCTGCTGAGCATCTGTCAGGAATCAAAGATGCAGAGATGAAAAGGATGAGATCTGAGGTCCTTGGTGTCAGGAATCTCATTGAATAGTGGGGTGGCTCCACAGGAAAGTAAGAGAATCACTAAAACAGAACGTGGAGTGCTAAGGTGCCATAGAAGAGAAGCATCTAGATTAGCCTTGGGGTCAGTGAAGACTTGAGATGAGTGTGGAAGGATAACTTAAAAATAGGTCAGATGGGGCTTCCCTGGTGGCGCAGTGGTTGGGAGTCCCCCTTCCAATGCGGGGGACGCGGGTCTGTGCCCCGGTCCGGGAAGATCCCACATGCCACGGAGCAGCTGGACCCGTGAGCCATGGCCGCTGAGCCTGTGTGTTCGGAGCCTGTGCTCCGCAATGGGAGAGGCCACAAGAGTGAGAGGTCCGCGTACCCCCCCCCAAAAAAAAAATAGTCCAGGTGAAGGGCTGGGCCTGGAGGCAAGAAGGAGAAGCTGAGCAAGGTCACAGAGGCAAGAAACAGTAGTGGAGGGAAGGAGTAGGCAGGATGGTGGCAGGAAACGAGGCCAAGATGGTAAAGGGTGGGAGAATAACACGGGCTTGAGGAATGACCTCAGGACATAAACCTTTTTCTGCAATATTACAATCAGACTCCTCAGTCTCTCATGTCCCATTTCCAGGTATCCACAGGTGCTTTACAATAACCTGTCAAATAATCCTATCTGACACATGGAGAGATGAACATAAGGTCAAACTAATGCTGTGAGACTGCAGACTGATGTGTCACCGTCATTTTTATTGTACTGTATATCTCAATTCTATCATAAGGAATATATTTTAAAGGAAATGAAAACTCATGTGATGAATGTGCAAAATCTCTGCCTCATCAAGATGATAAAAGATTGTGTGGAATTCCTAAACCAGATGAATTGTGCCATAGAACATTTTTAGACATACCTACTAGACATTCTCAGAATGAAGATCTTGCTATTCGCCTAATCACAGATTTAATTTTTCCATGGACTGTGAGTATTCTTTGGGTGCCTTCAGGGTACAGAAGACAGTACTTTAACCCAAGCATGCCCTTAGCAAGGATGGAAGAGTGTTATGAGAACTGGGAATGTTTCACTTGGGGAAGAGGAGTCCTAATGCATGTTGAAAGAAGGGTGGCATTTGGTTGGCCAGGGGAATACGAGGTTCACAAGAGCCCTGTCTCGTTCACCTGTATCCACAGTGCCTAGCAGATGGCCTCACAGGAGTAGGTGCTCAGCGAGAACTGCTGGGCAGCTGGCGGGATGCAAGGATGGAGGGAGGACAGGTGGAAGCATTTGGGGTGATGTGGCCAACCGCATGAAGCCAACACTCCTGGGAGAAGTGACAGAGAAGTTGGCTGCTGAAGGCCAAAACGGTGGCACAGTGTCATGTTGTTCTGAGAGCACGGGCTCTGAGACCAGGCCCCATGGGGCTGCTTCCTGTCTCTGTCAATTTCTAGCCTGGCATGGGCAAGAAAAGTCACCTCTCTGTCCCAGGTTTCCTCATCGGTAAATGAGGGATATTAAAAATGTAAGAATTATGTTCAGGGCTTCCCTAGTGGTGCAGTGGTTGAGAATCTGCCTGCCAATGCAGGGGACACAGGTTCGAGCCCTGGTCCGGGAAGATCCCACATGCCGCGGAGCAGCTAGGCCCGTGAGCCACAACTACTGAGCCTGTGCTCTAGAGCCCGTAAGCCACAACTACTGAGACTGCGCGTCTGGAGCCTGTGCTCCGCAGCAAGGGAGGCCGCGATAGTGAGAGGCCCGCTCATCGCGATGAAGAGTGGCCCCCGCCTGCCGCAACTACAGAAAGCCCTCGCATAGAAACGAAGACCCAACACAGCCAAAAATAAATAAATAAATAAATACATACATACATACATTAATTGTCAAAACTAGAGTCATCATTATTATAAAAAAAGAATTATGTTTATATCATATGGTTGTTGTGAGGATTAAGTGATATATATATATATCACTTAATATATATGCGATTATAATTTATATATGTATTATATATGAATATATAAAATCAACTCCTAAAAGTTCTCAGTTCTAACAGAACATGGCACACGGAAAGCATTAAAATACCATTTATTTATTTATTTTAAGGTGTCTTTCCTCTTTGGTACTTCAACTCTTGAACACTCATAAGAAGAAGTAAAGAGAGACAAGATAGGGAAGTGGTATGCAACGTTCCGTCTTTTTTCACTCTCTCCTATTCTGAGTTAAAAGAAATGGAATGGGAACTATGGGAAATGATTACTGTCGAAGGAGTCAAATAAGTCTACAAAAATTCAAAACGTGTGGCGTGGTTAATCTAATAAACTAAGGAGCTTTGCAGCTTGGTCAGCTGGGTTGACCTAAAGTTGAATTCACACGGACAGAAAAATGGAAGGAAAATAAGAGGCGGCAGAGTTTTGAAGACAAGCTGGGGCGAGGAAAATGCGTTCTCATCTAACAATGAATCTTTTCCCTGCTTTAATCCTCGAAGAGAAAGGGGGAAACCAGAGCCAAGGGCTGCAATCCAGAGCTGGCGCTGCTCTGTGCTTCCATTCGGCGGCTGAATTCCTGCCGGCTTTACTCACCCTGCTGCAGGCATCCTCACATCACACTGATTCCAGGAACTTCTCATGGCCCCTAGTCCGGGAGCAAATTATCCGCAGCAGGTGGTGATTACCTCCACAATGACACTCGGCTCTGGGCTATCACAAAGGCATCTCTCCCGCTTCCTCTGTGCACCCCTCACTCGGCAGCCATGGCCCGGCTCGCATCACACCCAGGGGACCTGGCCTATGTCGAGAGGCCTCAAGTGAGAAGATGGTGATTCGGCCTTGCTGATAAACCTCTGATTCTTGGAATTGTTTGTCAGGTGGATTTGCCAAACTAATTCCCCCTGACTTGAAAACAAGATAAAAAAAAGAGGAAGAGCTGAGACCCTTGATGTGGCCTGGGTTTGAAAGGAAGGCCCTCCTCAGGGTGTCTCCTAGAGGAAACGCTGCCGCGGGCAGTGCAACCTGATCGCCAAAGCACAGCGGGGCCATCTGGGTATTTGTTGCACATGTTGCCGTGTCTCCCAAATACCCTGTTGATCCTCGTCCACGGAGGAGTAAAATGCATTTGGAGAATTGGGGAATTGACCTTAGTTTTTAAAGTGGCCTGTTCAGTCATAAGGTTTTCTCATCCCCTTTGCCAGCAATTGGTGTTGGAGTGAACATGTGACCCAATCTGGCTACAAGAAGTGTTTGCTGGAGGCTGTGGCTTCACCAGACATGAACAAGTCAGCCATCCTCTCACTCCCTGGGGAATCAGTTGATGCCTGTGGATGGACAGATGGCAGAGGGGAACCTGTATCCAGGATGGCCTTGTTAAACTGCTGGACTAGACCTGAAGTGGGTCCTGCCTTAGGACATCCTCCTATGAGACTTAATAGCTGTCATTGTTTTTCCAACCATTTTTAGTTTCCTTACTTGCTGCTAAAACATCCTAAAAATACAGAAATCTACTTAAAATATATAACATGTCTTTTAAATTGCATTAAAAATGCAAAAATTACAAAAAATGTAAAAATTACATTTTTATGTAAACCTGTAGGATCAGCTTTCTAAGGAACACAAGAGTTTTTGAATGAATGAATGAATGAATGAATGAATGCTGGCCTAATCATCCAATTTTATTCATTAATTCTATAAGCCTTAGTTGAGTGTCCCCATTGGGTCTAGTACTGTACTTGACAGTGAGGGTAAGTGGATAAATAAGACCCTGTCCTCAAATCACTCATATCTGCTGGAAGATACAGATGCAGGAAAAGAACATGGAAATATAATGTGATAAATGTGATAATAGAGCTACGCAAGTATTCCTGGGTTCCAGAAAAGTGATGATGCCAGAGCTGTTTCTTTATAAGATAAGTGGACCTAAGTCCGGTAGAGAGGAAGCAAAAGGACATTCCAGGCACTGGAAACATGAACAAAAGCAGGGCCTCCATCACTCAATCTGTAATGTGAATGGTAACCCTTAGATGTGTGCAGTGCACAAGCTGCCCTACTGTAGGCAACAACCCTCAATCAAGACAAAGGAAATGAAACACAGAGTGGGAATTCACGAAGCCCAGACTGTCATTCTTGCTGCAACAGCAGACAGGAGATGAGGTTGGAGAGGCACCCAGAAATGTGCATTCTTCTTATAGAGTCACCTTATATAGCATGTTAAGGAAACGGAACTTTATCCCATAGGTTAGTAGTTCTCCCGAAATGTCTGCACTTTCAGCACCTGGTGAACATGTTTCACATGCAGACATATAGGCCAACTCCCACAGACGGATTTCATGAGTCTGGGGAGGGACCAGGGACCTGCATCTTTAACCCGATCTCCAGCTGATTCCTCTCCCTCCTATAAAAGGAGAGGAGAAAGAAAAGTAGTGAGGGCAATGTGGTGTCACTGAAGGAGGTCGATCAATGGAGTGACGCAAATTTGTTTCAAAAAAGACCATTCTAGCTACTGTTTGAAGAGTGGGGTGGGAGCTGGGAAAGTGGAAGCAGTCAGGAAGATCCATAGTCATTCACACGAAACATGAGGAGATGGACAAGGACGGTAGGAATGGAGGGGAGGCCAAAGATTTAGGCAGATTCTCCGCCAGGCCCAATGGCCTCCATGCCAGGGGCGTGTCACGACCCTCACTCATTTTCTGGATGGAAAACCTTACTTAGGAAGCTCCTTGCAAGTGGCAGGCAGTGACATAAGCCTGTGTGACATCCTGAAATTGTTGCGGCAATTGACTTTGTGGTTCCTGCTGAAAAGGTGCCAGTTCTAGGAGCTGAGGCTGAGGAGTCCTTAAGCACTGTGGTCCTGGGTACCATAACCCTCCCCAGGTCCCATGAACAGACAAATCACATACATGACCCCAAATGTTTGCAAAATATCCCTTCCACTGCCCATTGGAATAGTACAAACTAAGTAGTTAAGTCTTAGGAAGACTAGAGGCACCAAGCATAAAAAGAAAGGGGAATGGGGAGATAGGAAGAGTAGTAAAACCCATAGTTTTCATCAGACCCTCTTTCCCCCAGGAATCTAGTCTACCAGTTGAGGAGATGAATGAGCTCATTCAGTGATCCTAAACCAAGTGTTTAAACACAATTCCAAACGCCATCTGCCACATGCTAACTGTACGACCGTAGGTGACTTATCTAATCTTCCTTTTCCTCAGTTTCCTCATCTGTAAAATGGGAATAATAATTATACTACCTCAGAAGGCTGTTATAAAGGAGTTCACGGTCAAAAGCTCTTAGAAGAGTGTAAGCACACTGTATAGCAGCAGTGCAACACTTAGCCAGCCCTTGGAAGTGCTTATTTAAATTTAATTTAGAGAGAATATATTTAATAAATCATATTTAAGATAAATTAAATTCAAATTTGAATAAAGTGTGCCCAGCACATCTGCAAAGACCTGTGTTGAGCCCTGGTCTCTGCAATGGAGGTTTTGCTTCCCTGCTGGGACTGATGCAGTGGCTCATAAGATCTAGAACCACACAGATAGCTATGACTGTAGCTATACAGAAATCCATGCCCACATTCACAGTGCCACTTTGCAGTCTCTTACAGAGGCTCTTGTGCCATTATTGTTTGCTTAACACTGTTGAAAACTTCTCACACTTTCATTTCCCTGTGGGTTTCTAGCCTCTTCTACTTTAACCTGTGGTTTCCAGCTTTTTTCGGACTGATTTAATGTCTAAACATACAGGAAAATATATTGGTTAATGCACTTGTTATTCCAGCCTCCAAAAGGAGCTTTTTCATTCTCTCTTCCACAGTGGCATTTCTGCAGAAAGCTATTATTATTTCTGTTTATGGTTCTACTCAGAGGTTAATAGAGTTTTGTTTATGTATGTGAGGCTCAGCAATATTGTTAGAAGAAAAAGCTGCCTGGTAGACAAAAGGTGAATCTTAATTTAAAAATTTAATTCTTAATTCTATTTCAAAGAACTATGGGCTGGATCAGAGTTCATTCCCACATTTCTGAAGGAGTGTTAGATGTGAAGACACTGCCTGGCAAAGCTACACTTGACTTTACGAATGTATTTTATGACAATAAAGAAACAGCAACAAAACGTCTAACTCCTTTTCAGGCTGAAATATATTTGCCATACTGGGAGGGAGCATTCTATAATATAAGGTTCCTCAAAGTGTGGTCTTTGGACTATGAACATCAGAAATTCCTAAAATGTTTGTTAAAATTTCCAAGGCTCTGGCATAGGCCTAGGAAAGCAGTTATCTGGGATAGATCCAAAGACCCCGATCTCCAGAATCCTCTGCTAATTTTGTGCATACTAAGGTTTTTGAACACATTAATGAAGTCCCCAGAAGATGTTACCTTAATGATTCTGATATTTAAACTGAGGAAGGTCCTGAATGAGAGCCAAAGTTCCAGAAATCAAGGTAATCTTGGGACAAGGAAACCTCTATACCTAAGATACTGGTTTATAAATAAGTATCAAACTTAAAGAAAGTATAACCCAACAAAAGGGATACAGAAAATGAATCAATTATTAGAAGACAAGTCCATAACAAGTGATAGTCAATTCAAGGGCTTTGAACTGACATATAAGCTTTGAGGATCCCATTCTTCACAGGATGTCCCTTGGAGATGCTGCTGGAAATTGACCCCAAGGAGGCTCCTATTTGATATTTTGAGGATGTAGTAGACTTGACTCTATACTGAACATTCTCCCATTAGATTATAAGTCCTCAAGGACAGAAACTGGGTCTCTTGTATTCTTTGTGTCTCTGGAACTAACAGAAGGCCTGGTAATAATAGATAATAATAGGTCTCAGTAAATGTTGAGCTTATATTGGCTGCTCAGAAAGTACTGGCTGAAATGAACTGGAGGAAGGATCAATTTGTTGGGAAGAGTACACCATAAAGGAGGAAACCCGGCCTAGTTCAATGAGATATGAAGGTGAATTTACAAAAGGCACACACGTCATTACTCAACATACCCTTGACATTTCACTAAAAATGTCTGTCAACATCACATTTTTCCATTCTGTCCTGACAGTATTGCATGCAATTTTGTGTACAAAGTTTCATCACTGTCTCTCCCTATGTCCTTGGTCATGTCCACCCAGAATTTTGCTAACCTTCAACTGTATTAATTTAGTAATACAACATATTGAATTTTCATAATACTGAACTCTGTTTTATAAAATAATTACACTTTAAATAAACTTCTCTCTTTGGATTTATTTTTATCTCTAGGGCTGTTTTTTAGTTTATTTCAAAATGAGTATGGCTTAAAAATATTTCTTTAAATAAGGCTTTTTCTTTTTATCAATTCCACTACAATATTAAGATACAAAAGAAGTTCTTCCATTGGTTATGACAGCCCCTGGTGTCAGGCATGATGACATATCCCATGGGTAAAACTGTACATGAAAAAGCAGCCTTTTTGACCTCTGACAATCGCTTGTGTTAAGGAAAAGAGAAAACAGATTTTGGCAAGTTTTATCTCCCATAGTACTTGATCCCTTTTCAGGCGTGCAGGAGTTGGAAGAAAGATTTGACTTTAGTTATTCTTGCAAAATCCTTACTTCTGTTTCTGAAAGACAAGTTGGTGAAAGCAGCTTTTACACATTGAAAGAGCTTTGACATTTTTATGAATTACATAATAATATGAGCTAAGGGCAAATAAATGAAAAACACATAGATTAACAATCCTGTCAATCATATATGTGTTTAAAAATTAAGAGGAAAAATATGTTGTGATACAATACATGTAGAGATTTTACTGAACCAAAACTGTATTTGGGATGTAATTGACACTATTCAGGAAGCCTCTGGGGATAAAGGCTTTCAGTACATTTTCTACAGCTATAATTTTTATCAGCCTCTTGGGCCTTCTTGTTATGTAAGCATGCAGGATGCAGTTATTTGTGCAGAAAGAATAATCTAAAGAAATCAACTTTACTTAAAATCAGTTTATTGTGTTGGCCTACCAAAGTGAAATGGATAACCACATCCTAAAATGCCATGTTAGAAAAGCCCTTAGAGATTATTGGTGACCCTCCCATATTGATTTGGGACCAAAGATTACAAATTACTTGCTTGAGATTATACAGCAGGTAAAAGTCAGAATTAGGGCTAGTTCGAAACTCCTGATATTAATTCCTGACAAAAAAGAAGAATTATTAGGCAATGAAAATGTTAGAAATGCCTGCTATTAGTTACATCTCTGGGAACCAAAGATTTTTCTGTAATAGTTTATAAACTCTGCAGCAGGCATTTAATGAAATTAAAATCTTCCACTTATGCAAAGTAACTATGTGATACAAATATTTATTTTTTAATGTACAATGTTATAAAAGAGCTCTGAATATTTAGTATTGCAGAACTTTAATTCTATGATTAAACTGATCTTGCTATAAGAATACATGCATTTGTTAAATATATTTTATGTATGTGAGAAATCTACCTTATTGGTGGATAACATTGAATGGAGAATTGATTCTTAGGTGCTTAAACTGTTTGGTTAATGCACTTAGTATCACATTATTAAAAGATGAATTAGGTTTGAACCTTGTACCACTATTATCATTCTTATTGTTTAAATTTTTTTTTTTTAAAGAAGCTGTTGGGGGTAGGAGTTTATTAATTTATTTTTATCTTATTTTTGCTGTGTTGGGTCTTCGTTTCTGTGCGAGGGCTTTCTCTAGTTGTGGCAAGCGGGGACCACTCTCATCACAGTGCGCGGGCCTCTCACTATCGCGGCCTCTCTTGTTGCGGAGCACAGGCTACAGATGCGCAGGCTCAGTAGTTGTGGCTCACGGGCCTAGTTGCCCCACGGCATGTGGGATCCTCCCAGACCAGGGCTTGAACCCGTGTCCCTGCATTAGCAGGCAGATTCTCAACCACTGCACCACCAGGGAAACCCTGTTATTGTTTAATTTTTAAAAACAATTTTTGTAGAATGGGAGAATGGCCTGGTATGAGATTTTTCTCTTCTAAAATCAAGATGCTGCTTTTATGAAATAAAATAAAATAAAATAAAGAATATAGAAAACAGTTAAAAATGAAAGAGTTCACAAAATTTGTAGGCAGTGGGAGAAAATCTTGAAAGGAGAAGTGGGTTTGATTAAGTAAATCTGTGATTTATTCAGTTTGAACTGTCCTTCATAACGTTATTTCTAAAAACCATCGTAAATTTATAAGAACATTTCTTTCACTCATTCCTTCATATTATTATTTTTTTCTATTACCACTAACTATGCTTTTCTGGTCCTTTTATGATCCTTCCAAGTTGATGAATAAGTGTATGTCTTTCCTCTATGGCAATTTTTCTATTGTGATAAGGTCTTTATTTGACTAAGATAATTTATCCTCTAGATAGATCATTAATGATGTGTGATGGCTGTGTGTGCTCAGAATACCCAGACAGTCAGTCAACTTATTGCGAATTTTCATGCAAAACTTTGAATTTAGGTCTCTAAGCAGATAAACATTTCTCAGAGCCATTCAGTCTGCATATCTGTGTCCCATGTGTTTATGCTTATCACATTCCAGATTCTTCTATTTCAAGGCCATTATAATTTATCACCATGAGTATCTGAAGCATGAGATTACAAAACTTTTGTTCCAGAAACACTGTCAGCCTAGGAATTGATTATAGACAGAACAAAACACAAAACAAAAAATCTTCACTTAGAGTTGAATCCAACCTATCATTGTCAAAAGGGTATCTCAACTCGAGTTATTATTTATTCCCCATTATTTATTTTAAGGTTTGAATTTTGTTGTTATAATGTCTTTTTAAATCATTTTATTAGTGTATTAAAGGAAAATAATAGGACTACACCAAACTAAAAACTTCTGTATAGCAAAAGACCTTCACCAAAATAACAAGGCAGCCATAGAGAATGGGAGAAAATAACTGCAAATCATATACCAGTTGAAAGGTTAATATCCAAAATATATAAAGAACTCATACAACTCAATAGCACAAAACAAAAAATTCAACTAAAAAATAGGTAAAGGATCTGAATAGACATTTTTCCAAAGAGACATACAGATAGCCAAAGGGTACATGGAAAGATATTCAACATAACTAATCATCAGGGAAAAGCAAATCAAAAACACAATGAAATATCACTTCACATCTGTTAGAATGGCTATTATCAAAAAGACAAGGAATAACATGTTGACAAGGATGTGGAGAAAAGGGAACCTTCATGCACTGTTGTTGGGATTGCAGCCACTATGCAAAATAGAATGGAGATTCTTTAAAAAATTAAAAATAGAACTACAGTATGATCCAGCAATTCCACTTCTAGGTATATACATCCCCATGTTCTTTGCAGCATTATTTACAATAGCCAAAATATGAAAACAACTTATGTCCATCCACAGATGAATGGTTAAAGATGATGTGTGTGTGTGTGTGTATATATATATATATATACAACAGAATATTATTCTGCCATAAAAAATGAAATCTTATCATTTGTGACAACATGAATGGGCCTTGAGGACATTAGGCTAAGTGAAGTAAGTCAGGCAGAGAAAGACAAATACTATGTGATCTCGTATATATGTGAAATCTAAAACAACGACAAAAGAATAGATACAGAGAACATTTTGGTGGTTGCCCAAGGCAGGGGTGAGGGAGGGCTAAATGGGTAAGTGGCGTTAAAAAGTAAAAACTTCCAGTTATAAAATAAATAAGTCATGGGGATGTAATGTACAGCATGATGACTATAGTTAATAAAGCTATTGCATATTTGAAAGTTGCTAAGAAGGTAAGTCTTAAAAGTTCTCATCACAAGAAAAAAATTCTGTAACTACATATAGTTACAGATGTTAACTAGACTTATTGTAGTGATCAGTTCTCAACATATACAAATATTGAATCATTATGTTGTACACCCGAAACTAATACAATGTTGTATGTCAGTTATACCTCATTTTAAAAAAAGGAATAATAATAGAACAAACCTCATAACTTTATTGTAAGGGTTTAATGAGTTAATACATGTAAAGTATTTAGAAAATTGTTTAGCTGTTATTATTATTTGCCTTAACTTTGGAGGTAGATTGCATTATTTTTATTTAATCTTGAGGTTAAAAGTGTTCATCTTGAGTGTTAACCTGAGTTTTAATCCAGCTACGTGAGTGTATTACACAGCTTGGGCTGCCATAATCAAAATAGACTGTGTTTCTCAAATAATAGACATTTATTTTCTCACGGTTTTGGTGGCTAAAAGTCCAAGATCAGGTGCCAGCATGATCGGTTTCTGGTGAGATCTTCCTTCCTGGCTTGTAGATGCTACCTTTTGCTATGTGCTCACATGGTGTCCGCTCTGTAAGAGCCCCCAGAGAGAGATAGAGAGACAGAGAGAGAGTTCTGGTGTATAGACACCAGAGTATAAAGACACTCTGGTATAAAGACACTAATCTCATCAGACCAGGCCACCACCCTACATACACACCATGAGCTCATCTGAACCTAATTACCTTCCAAAGGCCCCACCTCCAAACATTATCATATTGAGGGTTAGAGCTTCAACATATGAATTTGGGGGAGAGGGGGACACAATTCAGTCCATATAAATGAACCTGGACAATATTTATTCTCTCTAAGCTGAGTTTCTCAGTTTGTAAAATGTAGATTAGAACACAACAGAGTCATTGTGAGATTTAAATGTTTATTTTCTTCTTCTGCCTGTTTGTATTGTTTTGTGAAGATTTCCCCCTGTACAGACATGTACTGCTTTTTGTTATAAGAAAAACAATAATAAGACACAATCGCCTAAGAGGAAAGGAAGGGTCTCTCTTCTGTTCTTACTGGCTTTTTGTTCTGCCTGTTTTTTGCTTTCAAAATCCTTCCTGATGCAGCCTCAGCCAATCTTTCCAGCCACAGTTCCCCTCTACTTCCCCAGGCAATGTACCTTCTCACCAAATTAAACTACTCTTCACCTCTATGCTCTAATTGCCTAGAATATGCTGTTTAACCAGATCTATCAGGTGAAATTTCACCTCTCTAAAGCTTTTCTAAGTCTCTCTCTAGAAACAAAGTCTCTCCTTAGAGCATCAGCAGTACTTCGGGCCATTCTTAGAAATTTTTTTTTCATCTGCTTTGTATTATACTTAGTTATGTGCAATCATCACATATGTCCCTATTGGTGAAAACTCTCTGAATGAAAGACAAACCAGATTCACTCCTACAGAGTTTAGCACAAAGTAAGCTTCCACTTCCTAAATGGATTGAAACAACTGCAGGGAAAGCTGCTGGATTGAAATTTTTCTTTGTACTTTTAATGTAAAAAGAGATGGTCATATTCATTATAATGAATTAAAGACCATGGAGGAAATGGCTTACTCAAGAGAAAAAACCTTGAGAAGCAGTAATTGTATACACTAAGTTGTTGCATTAATTTAAATCTTAGTCAAGTATTCATTAAAGTAAATTCCCTGAAGATCAGTATCAGGCAACTCTTTATAAGCTTAAATTGCTACTGCATATACTTGAATACAATAAAAATACATTTATTCAGCATTTAAGAGTTTACAGAGTACTTCCATGTATATGGATCATCACATCAGGCCTGTGAAATGGATAAAAGAATGATTTTTATGTCAGCTCTACAGAACAAAAATTCAGGTCGAAAGGATGTGACTTGACCAAGGTCACAAGCTATTACACAATGAAACCGGGACTAAATTGCAAATCTTCTTGCTCCTGATCGTCTTTCTATAAGACAATATGCTGTCTTCCACCACACAGATTGTCTTAAAAACTACTCCATAATCTATGCATTTTAACAAATGCAAAACACTACCCTTGTATGTGAATTTTTGCTACACTCCAAGTTTTCATTCGATTAAGCCTTCAGTGGAACAAATTTCATCTGATTACAAAATCCTCAGAGAAAACCCTAATATGACTAGGCCAATCCATTTTTTTCCTGTATGGTTTTCTATTACTTTAGTAAACTGCCATACTGCATTTACCTAGTGTATTCAATTTATAAAAGCACATCATCTTATTAATTCCGTATTTATTTAAAAAAACCTCTGAAATACAGCTAAAGAGCTTCAATTTTACAAAATTCTGACAATGTTTCCCTGAAGAACGCATCAGTACATGTCAAATGATGTATGACGTATGACACCACATACTAGTTTGTTTCTTATTAAAATTTAACAATATTTGATCAAAAGTCCATAGACTTTAAGCACTTCTCATGGATGTATTTGCTAATAATTGACTTGCTTGACTCTGGGTTATTGTTTCCCTTTATTTATTTATTTTTTTTCATAATATGTTGTTCTCAAGCTTTCTTGCCAAAATTACTGTTTGTTTAATAAGTAGTAATAATTATAATTTCCACTGAGTAATAACTTTGATTATATTTCTCCAAGGAAAACTCACCAGTATTTAGAATTTTTTTTTTTTTTTTTAGAATCCTTAAACAACCCCAATTAAATATAGGCAGATGGTATTCATTAGGTGATTTCCTCTGGAAGATGATGTTTAGTTCATTTATATTGTGTTGAAGTGGATGCTATGGTTGATTCCTTTTCATGTGACTCCATTTTCTGAGTATGACCCTCTTTTTTTGGAAGATCTGGGCTAACCTTTTAGACTTGCACCAGGACAAACAACCTCATCCTAGCAGTTAAGAGGCTTGCTCTGTACTTCTAAACCTTTGGCTTGGCTTCTCACCATGATGTCCATTTGGCCTTGTCGGTGTTGTCAGCGTGCCAGTTTATAACAGGGAAAGAAAGCCCTTCAGATTATAAGTGCTACTTCATTTAGATTCCAAGATCAGCCTTTTCCATTGAGTTTCCTAAGCAGTTGTATCCACTACACTCTGGAGTCAAAACTCTTAGAGACAGAGTTCAAAGAGGTGTTTTGCAAAAGTAGTGTCATGATCGTTTAGGCGGTAAATGAAAATAGTGTGGCTCAACTTCGGGACACTGAATGTTTTGTGGCGGCTGAATTACTTTAAAGCTAAACACTTTGTGAGAACAGTGTGTCATAGAAAGATTGAAAACTTAGGTTCTAGTGATGTGGAAGAGTCAGGGTATCTGGGAAACACAGTAGCAGACCTGCCACCTTGTTCACACCTGACAACAAGGTGTTAGGATGACATTGAGTTAAAGAAGCTGAATCTCAACCAGAATCTAAATCTGTAACTACAAAGGATAGTCTTTCCCATTTGGCTTACTCCTGCCAAAGGCTGCACCTGAGCCACATATGCTGAAAGCCTCTGGGTGTGACACTCTAGTAGAATGTGGGAAACGTCCTTTGAAAACCAATTATACCTGGAATGCTATGGCCTTAGATATCCCATGTTTACCTAGAATACCATTCTAAAACTAAAATGAATACAGAATTTTGATAAAATATAAACTCCATCTAATTGTTGGGAAGACCACATACAGATTGAAATGTGATAACATAGGTACAGATGTGCAATTCAAAATGCAAGTTGTGGGTTCTGGGTCATGTAAGCAAGCTAATGTCAACAAATTTAAAAAACAAGAACAGAATCACAGCTGCTGTTTAAGCTGCTTCCTAAGAATAGCCAATTTGTATCAATATTTATAATGTTTTTTGAAAGAGGAAATCGTACCTTTTTCTTCCAATTGAAATATAGTTGATTTACAATGTTGGGCCAATCTCTGTTGTACAGCAAAGTGACTCAGTTATACACATATAGACATTCATTTTTTTGTATTCTTTTCCATTGTGGTTTATCACAGGATATTCAATAGAGTTCCCTGTGTTATACATTAGGATCTTGTTGTTTATCCATTCTAAATGTAATAGCTTGCATCTACCAACCCCAAACTCCCAGTCCATCCCTCTCCTTAACCCCCTCCCCCTTGGCAACCACAAGTCTGTCCTCTATGTCTATGAGTCTGTTTCTGTTTTGTAGATATGTTCATTTGTGCCTTATTTTGGATTCCACATATAAGTGATATCATATGATATTTGTCTTTCTCTTTCTGACATACTTCACTTAGTATGATAATCTCTAGTTGCATCCATGTTGCTGCAAATGGCATTATTTTGTTCTTTTTTATGGCTGAGTAGTATTCCATTGTATATGTGTACCACATCTTCTTTATTCATTCATCTGTCAATGGACATTTAGGTTGTTTCCATTTTTGGCTGTTGTGAACAGTGCTGCTATGAACATAGGGGTGCATGTGTCTTTTTGAATTATAGTTTTGTTTAGGTATATTCCCAGGAGTGGAATTGCTGGATCATATGGTAATTCTATTTTTAGTTTTCTGAGGAACCTCCATACTGTTTTCCATAGTGGCTGTACCAACTGACATTCCCACCAACAGTGTAGGAGGGTTCCCTTTTCTCCACATCCTCTCCAACATTCGTTATTTATAGACTTTTTAATGATGGCCATTCTGACCAGTGTGAGGTGGTAACTCATTGTAGTTTTGATTTGCATTTGTCTAAAAATTACTGATGTCGATCATCTTTTCAAGTGCCTACTGACCATCTGAATGTCTTCTTTGGAGAGATGTCTATTAGGGTTTTCTGTCATTTTTTTGATTGGGCTATTTGTTTTTTGGTTGTCATTGTTGAGTTGTATGAGTTGTTTGTATATTTTGGAGATTAAATCCTTGCCTGTTGCATCATTTGCAAATATTTCTCCCATTCTGTAGGTTGTCTTTTCGTTTTGTTTATGGTTTCCTTTGCTGTGCAAAAGCTTGTAAGTTTGACTAGGTCCCATTTGTTTATTTTTGGTTTTATTTCTATTGCCTTGGGAGACTGACCTAAGAAAACATTTGTATGATTTATATCAGAGAATGTTTTGCTTATTTCTCTTCTAGGAGTTTTATGGTGTCATGTCTTATGTTTAAGTCCTTAGCCATTTTGAGTTTATTTTTGTGCATCATGTGAGGGTGTGTTCTAACTTCATTGATTTATGTGCAGCTGACCAACTTTCCCAGCACACTTACTGAAGAGACTGTATTTTTCCCATTTTATATTCTAGCTTCCTTTGTTGAAGATGAATTGACCCTAGGTGTGTGGATTTATTTCTGCACTCTCTATTCTTTTCCATTGATCCATATGCCTATTTTGGTACCAATACCACACTGTTTTGATTACTGTAGCTTTGTATTATTGTCTGAAGTCTGGGAGAGTTACGCTTCCTGCTTTGTTTTTTTCCCTCAGGATTACTCGAGCAATTCTGGGTCTTTTATGGTTCTATATAAATTTTTGTATTTGTTCTAGTTCTGTGAAAAATGTCATGGGTAATTTGATAGGGATCGCATTTGAGTAGTATTGCCATTTTAACAATGTTAATTCTTCCAATCCAAGAGCATGGGATATCTTTCCATTTCTTTGAATCCTCTTTTATTTCCTTTATTAATGTTTTATAGTTCTCAGCATATAAGTCTTTCACCTCATTGGTCAGGTTTATTTCTAGGTTATTTTTTTTGGTGCAATTTTAAAAGGTATTGTTTTTTTACATTCCCTTTCTGCTATTTCATTGTTAGTGTAAAGGAATACAACTGATTTCTGAATGTTAATCTTTTATCCTTATACTTTGCTGAAATCACTTATTAGACCTAGTAGTTTTTGTGTGGAGTCCTTAGGGTTTTCTATATATAGTATCATGTCATCTGCATATAGTGACAATTTTACCTCTTCCCTTCCAATTTGGATAACTTTATTTCTTTTTCTTGTCTGATTGCTGTGGCTAGGACTTCCAATGCTATGTTAAAGAGAAGTGGTGTGAGCGGGCATTCTTGTCTTGTTCCAGATTTTAGTGGGAAGACTTTCACCTTTTCACCATTAAGTATTACATTAGCTGTGGGTTTGTCATAAATGGCTTTTATTATGTTGAGATATGTTCCCTCTATTCCCACTTTGGTAAGAGTTTTTATCATGAATGGATGTTGAATTTTGTCAAATGCTTTTTTCTGAATCTACTGAGATGATCATGTGTTTTTTTACTTTTCTTTTGTTAATGTGGTATTTTACACTGGTTGATTTGCATATGTTGAACCATTCTTGTGAACCTGGGATGAAACACTCTTGGTCATGTTATATGATCTTTTTTATGTGTTGTTGGATTTGTTTTGCTAACATTTTGTTGAGAATTTTTGTATCTATACTCACCAAAGATATTGGCCTGTGATTTTCTTTTTTGGTGGTGTCTTTGTCTGGTTTTAGTATCAGGATGATGGTAGCTTCATAGAATGTCTTTGGGAGTATTCCCTCCTTGTCAGTCTTTTGGAAGAGTTTGAGAAGAATCAGTATAAGTTCTTCTTTGTATGTTTGGTAGAATTTGCCTGTGAAGCCATCTGGTCCTGGACTTTTGTTTGTAGGAAGTTTTTTTTTGTTTGTTTTGTTTTTTTTACAGATTCTATTTCACTTCTAGTGATGGGTCTGTTCAAATTACCTATTTCTTCTTGATTCAACTTTGGTGGGCCCTACGTTTCTAGAAAGTTGTCCATTTCTTCTAGGTTGTCAAATTTGTTGGCATATAATTGTTCATAGTATCAGTTGAGATTTCTCTGAAGGAGGAAAATGTTCTTAATCTTCAAAGATGTTAGAGACGTAAATTTAAGACTGACCCACAAGCACATGTCACAATTTCAAAGTTATGTGACTGAGGAACAGTTCTTCTAAAAACTCTGTTACCTACATGAGAAAAAGGAAATTGCAGCATCATGTGGAGTTTGGTTAGATTTTGGTGTAGTCTCACAAGCCTTGGAAGTTGGTAATGAAAATTCAATTCTTTAGAAGTCATACTTAGGTATTCCAGGATGATTTTCATTATCAAAATATGTATTGATTAAATCATGTGTATATTTTATTGAAAAACTTGAATGCCATTAGACATGGTAAATGAGCTCCCAGATGCCATCCAAGATGGCCTCCAATGAACTTCACCGCCTGGTATTCACGAATAGTGTGGAAATGACAGTGTGTGGCTTCTAAAACTAGGTCATTAAAGACACTGCAACATCTGCCTTGTTCTCTTGGATCACTCTGGGAAAGCCAGGTACAGCAACCCTCTGGAGAGATTCATGTAGGGAAGAACTGAGGTCTCCTGCCAACAATCAGCATTAACTTGACAGACATGGAAGTGAGCCACCTTGGATGTGGATCCTCCAGCCCCAGTCACCTTCAGGGGATGGCAGTGCCATCTGACATCTTGACCACAAACTCAGGAGAGATCCTAAACCAGATCCACTCAGCAAATCTGCTCCCTAATTCCTGACTCAGGAACTGTGAGATAATACGTTTATTGTTTTAAGATACTAAGTATGGGGGTAATAGTTTATGCAGCCACAGAAAACTAACACAAATATGTAATGTATTGTTCTCCATAACATAGTTCATCAGAAATGTGCTTCTGGCTGAGACTCTTGGAGACCTTTTACAAAATGCTGGAGTCTAGATCTTAAAGGAAAACCAATGACAAAAATGGGGTAATGAAGCATTGTTCCAACTCTGCTTTAGTAACTTGGTCCTAGTGATTAGAGGAACCAGAAACATCCTGCTGGTGCCTCTGCTTTCCTCACTCTCTGGGGTTTGAATGCCACTTAAATGGAACCTGAATTGGAAGAATTCTAGAAATAAACATAATGGGTTCCAAACATTTTTGATTGAGAACCCTAAATTTCTAGCTACATCACTGGGTAATTCAGAGGTGAAAGGACAAGTGAGGTGGTAAATATTTAACAGCATTGCACTGAAAATGGCTGAAGAGAGCAGCAGGAAAAGGGTTCAGTCAGAGCCCAAGATCCAGAAGGCTGACCCATTTCCAGTTCTCTTCAAATCCCTTGACATTTATCTCATGTGCTAGGTAGCACTCTTGCAAAGTTGCAATGCATAGAACATAAGCTGGACCACGCCAGGGCTGCAGGTACAATTGGCCATGTGAGAGGCATGGGGGATGGGCTGTGAAAAATCGAAGAGAAGATACTGCTTCTTTTGGGATTTGAATAGTCCATTACCGAAAGAGGCATAAACTTGGAGAATACATTCAAGGGTTTGCAGAAGAATGTAGCCATTACTTGGAACATGGGAAGTTGATAATATGGGCAGTTACTGGGAAGAAAGACTTTCAGAGTACACGGAAAGAACCAGAGTACCATCAAGATCACGTGAAGAGAAGTGACACCAGAGGGACGTTATGCACATCTAGAGAACTTTTAAAACATCTTTTGAGAATAGAGCGTATGGAGGGTAGCCAGAGAAGACAGAAGAGAATATCCCAGCAGCACATGCTTAGACCCTCGTGGCACAGTGCCATAATCCCCAAGGGAAATGTTAGTCTCCTAGGGTAAGAATGTTGGTTTGGAGGGGTCCTTGACAGATGGTTGTTGAATGCTAGCTTTTCAATAGCTAAATTGATTAAACATACAAATAAAACATAAACACTTCTTTTAAACATCTTCTATTGGAGTATAATTGCTTTACAATGGTGGGTTAGTTTCTACTATATAACAAAGTGAATCAGCTATACGTATACATATATCCCCATATCTCCTCCCTCTTGCATCTCCCTCCCATCCTCCCTATCCCACCCT
Source organism: Mesoplodon mirus (assembly GCF_964341445.2). NCBI lineage: Eukaryota > Metazoa > Chordata > Mammalia > Artiodactyla > Ziphiidae > Mesoplodon > Mesoplodon mirus. The sequence continues at coordinate 155,311,517 of NC_138980.1, forward strand.
TCTAGGTGGTCACAGAGCACCGAGCTGATCTCCCTGTGCAATGCAGCTGATTCCCACTAGCTATCCATTTTACATTTGGTAGTGTATATATGTCAATACATAAACACTTTTGATAGCATGTATGAAGACAACAAATAACTTTTTCACATGGCTGAGAACTTCCTCAAGAAAAAGTTTCTCTGTGACATCTTTTAGTGCTCAGCTACCTGGCATAACCCCTGGCTATGGTTTGTATTCAGTAATATTTATTCAAAGACAAAATCAAATTTTAATAATATCGTTGGGCAAGTTTTGTGGTTCATATTTTTGACCCCCTGAGAGTCTCGGCAGCTAACATTTTTGCTTTGGGTTTGGGGTTGGCTTGATCTGCTTTTGCCACAGTTGCTGGAATTTTCCAGTTGGAGTGAACAATGGTTTCTCTTCCCCACTCAGGGCCTCATATAGTTCACATGGTACTGGAGGATCTCTCCGGTCCCAGGCAGCTCACCTATTAGTTCTATGCAGTTGCTCCTTTTTGCAAATGGAAAATCTGAGAATTTCACAAGGTCACACAGCTAGTGAAGAGTGCAACTGGGTTGGAACATTGACTTCTTGGCTACACCCCAGTTCATCTGACAACCTTATCAATAGAAATATATCCACCTCACTCCTGATTCCTGCCTCAAAATCAGCAGTAGCTGACTATGAGGCATGAGTTCTTTGTGAAATATAGAACTTGGAAAGTCAGTTTGGGTTCTACTTAAAATTGCTGAGTATGACAATGGCTTCGAGGATGAGTTGAATACCCTGGAAAATAGTATTTTCCTTCTCACCCAGATATTGGCACTGTGGATTCTAATCTTCTTTGCTATGCCTTTCACCAGCTATAGATATCTAATAAGCATGCTGTGGGAAAAATAAGAAAGGTGACTCTCAGAAAGAGAAAGACGAATACCATATGATATCACTTATATGTGGAATCTAAAATATGACACAAATGAACCTATCTGTGAAACAGAAACAGAAACACAATCACGGTACTAGAGAACAGACTGGTGGTTGCCAAGGGGAGGGGGTTGGGGGAGGGATGGACTGGGAGGTTGGGGTTAGCAGATGTAAGCTTTTATATATAGAATGGATAAACAACAGGTCCTACTGTATAGCATAGGGAACTATATTCAATATCCTATGATAAACCGTAATGGAAAAGAATATTTAAAAAATAGTGTATATATATATGTATTACTGAATCACTTTGCTGTACAGCAGTAATTAACACACTATTGTAAATCAACCATACTTCAATTTAAAAGAAAAGAAAGACTGACTCTTCAGGCTATTCTGTGTTTTCCATTCCTCCACCCAATCCCCATCCCTGCAGATCTACTACAAGTAAAGTCTTAGTGCTTCTCTGTGTTGCTCTGTGCCCTGGGAGGCATCAACCTCAAAGCCTGCAGTTCCTGGGCATCTTTGTCCCCTGGTCTCCCATTGGGTTTGGTGGGAGATCTAAGGGAAGAAAGAGAGATTGGAGTAGTTCTCCGCTTGCTCTCTCCCGGCTTCAGTACCAAGTTCTGGCAGAATCTGTGACCACAGCTCCTGTCAAGTCACCTCCCTTCCAAAGCTCCAGCTCTCATGAGGCTCTAGAAATACTATCTCTACATCCTGGATTCTTCATGCCTGGGGAGTCACAGCTTCCTTCTATTGACAAACCTTGGGAACCTCCGTATCACTTGCCCGTCTCCTCAAGTTGCACACAGTTCTGGAAGCCGTCTCTTTATTCATGCACTTCTAAGATCCCAGCTGAGTGAGCCTTTTGCTTCCTGCCAGAACCCTGCCTGACAGAGTCACTCTAGGAAAAATACCCCTCAGAGTCCTAAAAAGTCTTTATAATCATGATTTCCCAACCTCAGTAGTATTGATATTTTGGGCTGGATAATTCTTTGCTGTCAAGGGAGCTGCCCTATGCTTTGGAGGATATGTAGCATCATCCACATCCCTGGCCTTTACACACTAGATGCCAGTAGCACCCCTCTCCAAATTCTAACAAGTAAATATGCCTTCAGACATTACCAAATGTCCCCTGGGTGGCAAAATTACCCCCCATTAAGAATTACTGCTTTAAACATGTGTGGACCTACAGATTATCATACTAAGTGAAGTAAGTCAGACAGAGAAAGACAAATATCATATGATATCACTTACATGCGGAATCTAAAAAATAGTACAAATGAAATTATTTACAAAACAGAAACAGACTCAGACATAAAAAACAAACATGGTTACCAGAGGGGAAAGGGGCAGTGAGAGAGGGAGAAATTAAGAGTTTGGGATTAGCCAATACAAACTACTATATATAAAATAGATAAACAACAAGGTTGTACTGTATAGCACAGGGAACTATATTTAATATCTTGTAATAAAATGTAACAGAAAAGAATCTTAAAAAGAATACACACACACACACACACACACACACACACACACACATATATATATATATATAAAACTGAATCACTTTTCTGTATACCAGAAACTAACACAATATTGAAAATCAACTATTCTTCAATTTAAAAAAAGTTAAAAATAAAAGAAATTGGGTCATTTGTAGAGATGTGGATGGAACCAGAGTCTGTCATACAGGGTGAAATAAGTCAGAAAGAGAAAAACAAACACCGTATATTAACGTATATATGTGGAATCTAGAAAAATGGTACAGATGAACTTATTTGCAGGGCGGGAATAGAGACCAGACATAGAGAACAGATGCGTAAACATGGCGGGGGGAAAGCGGGGTGGGAAGAATTGGAAGATTTAGATTGACATGTGTACACTACCATGTGTAAAATAGATAGCTAGTGGGAACCTGGTATAAAGCACAGGGAGCTCAGCTCGGTGCTCTGTGATGACCTAGATGATGGGACGGGGGTGGAGTGAGAGGGAGGTCCAAGAGGGAGGGGATATATGTATACACATAGCTGGTTCACTTCACTGTACAGCAGAAACTAACACAACATTGTAAAGCAATTATACTCCAATTAAAAAAAATACTGCTTTATATTAGTCATATTTCTTTTTTTTTTTTTTTTTTTTTGGCGGTACGCGGACCTCTCACTGTTGTGGCTTCTTGCGTTGCGTAGCACAGGCTCCGGATGCGCAGGTCAGCGGCCATGGCTCACGGGCCCAGCGGCTCCGCGGCATGTGGGATCTTCCCGGACCGGGGCACGAACCCGCATCCCCTGCATCGGCAGGTGGACTCTCAACCACTGCGCCACCAGCGAAGCCCTAGTCATATCTTTTATAGAGTTTCATCTCTTTATGTCTCAGTTCCAATCCAGGGTTTATATCTGTGTCACTCATTAATAATCATAATACCATTTACTATTCGTCTTTCATATATTATCTTATTTGAATTTCATAGAAATAGCCTCAGCCTATTTCAGTGCTATGTGAAAGCAAAGGTCAAAGAAGCTATGTGATTTCTTCAGAAGTGCTCAGCTACTAATGGGGGAAGTTGGACTGAATCCTCACCTTTGGCCTACAAGTCCCTTGTTTCATCTGAGTGGTTCTCAACCTGGGGGGATTTTGGCCCCCAGGGGACTTTGGTATTGTCTGGAGATATGTTTGGTTGTCACAGTTGTGTGGGAGATGCCACTGGAATCTGTTGGGTAGAGACCAGAGATGCTGCTCAACATCCTGCAATGCACAGGACAGCCACTCACAACAATTGTCGTCCCCAAATGCCAGTAGTGCTGAGGTTGAGAAACCCTGATCTCTCCACTATGCTACATTGCCTCCTTAACCAGCTAGTACTTTTCTTTGACTTTTCCTCCCCTTTCACATTTATAAAGATAAATTGAAGGCACAAATCGGTAGTAGTTCACGTTTGAAGGAACTTAAATCATGCTGTTTAATTTTTTAAATGTAATGGCCCTGCCTCTATTATTTTTAATGTACTTTCTTCCCTATAGACTATGTTGGTTAAAAAAGTGTAGAGAGAAATTTATATTTTCCTAGTTAGATTTGAAAGCAATTTGGGAATATGGGAATGACAAAAGGGAAAGGAAAATTGGTAAATACATTGAAATCTATAGAGAATTTTTATAACTTGATGATGAATGAAATATTCACAAAATATCTGAGGGCAGGAATAAAAGTTCTAATATTTTTCAACCTTGACCTAGATATATTGTAAACCGGGGTAATAAGGAAAAGAAGTTTTTAATGAGGTTAGAGTGGGCAAAAAGGGTATAAGAAATGTGGTATAGAGTCTGGTGTTCTGTTATTTTTTTAGTAGTCCTGGATTGGCTCTAAACTCTGCTGCTTTCATTTTTTATTTTATTTTAAAATTAATACACAGTAACAGGCTATTTTGATATATCTTAACACCTGTATTTTATGCATTTTAATACACGAATGTATGGATTTGTGTAAATGCCATCACAAGCAGAACACAAGAGTTGCATCACCCTAAAATTCTCACTTGATAGTCTATTATTATGGTCATACCCTCACTAACCCTTAACCTCCTAGTAACCACAATTTTGTTCCTCATCACTATCATTTTGTCTTTTCTGGAATGTCACCTAAATTGAATTACAGAGCACATCACCTTTGGAGACAGCTTTCAGGGACACGAGGTCTTTGAAATTTTTTTTAGTTATTGGGTGGATCAATAGCTTATTCATTTTTTATTTCTGAGTCCCATTCCATTGTATGGCTATACCACACTTTATTTATTTATCTCTTGAAGGTTATTGGGTTTCCAGTTTGGGGGTTATTATAAATAGAGCTGCTATAAATTTTAGTGCACAGGTTTTTGTTATTGTTGTTGTTTTTTAATATCTTCATTGGAGTATAACTGCTTTACAATGTTGTGTTAGTTTCTGCTGTATAACAAAGTGAATCAGCTATATATATATATATATCTCCCCATATCCCCTCCCTCTTGCATCTCCCTCCCACCCTCCCTATCCCACCCCTCTAGGTGGTCACAAAGCACTGAGCTGATCTCCCTGTGCTATGAAGCTGCTTCCCACTAGCTATCTATTTTACATTTGGTAGTGTATATAAGTCCATGCCACTCTCTCACTTTGTCCCAGCTTACCCTTCCCCCTTGCCATGTCCTCAAGTCCATTCTCTACGTCTGTGTCTTTATTCCTGTCCTTCCCCAAGATCCTTCAGAACTTTTTTTCTTTAGATTCCATATATATGTGTTAGCATAAGGTATTTGTCTTTCTCTTTCTGACTTACTTCACTCTGTATGATAGTCTCTAGGTCCATCCACCTCACTACAAATAAGTCAATTTCATTTCTTTTTATGGCTGGGTAATATTCCATTGTATATATATGTGCCACATCTTCTTTATCCATTCATCTGTCGATGGACACTTAGGTTGCTTCCATGTCCTGGTTATTGTAAGTAGAGCTGCAGTGAACATTGTGGTACATGACTCTTCTTGAATTACGGTTTTCTCAGGGTATATGCTCAGTAGTGGGATTGCTGGGTCGTATGGTAGTTCTATTTTTAGTTTTTTAAGGAACCTCCATACTATTCTCCACAGTGGCTCTAGCAATTTACATTCCCACCAACAGTAGTGCACAGGTTTTCATAGGAACATAAGTTTTCATTTCTCTAGGGTAAATAGTTCGGGGTGAGATTGCTAGGTCCTGTGGTAAATGTGTGCTTTCCTTTATAAGAAACTGCCAAACTGATTTCCAGAGTGGCTGTAACATTTTGCATTTCCAGTTAGATGAGTGTTCCAGTTGACCTGTATCTTCACTAGCCCTTTGTTATTGTCAGAATTTTTTTTAATTTTAACCATTCTAGAAGGGATTTCTAGTAGTAGGTATTTCATTGTAGGCTTAAATTTTTTTAAACTATTCTTCATTTTAGAATAGTTTTATATTTACAGATAATTATTAAAATAAGCCCAAGACCACCTGCCGATGCAGGGGACACAGGTTCGTGCCCTGGTCTGGGAAGATCCCATATGCCGCGGAGGGGCTGGGCCCGTGAGCCGTGGCCGCTGAGCCTGCGCGTCTGGAGCCTGTGCTCCACAACGGGAGAGGCCACAACAGTGAGAGTCCCGCGAACCGAAAAAAATAAAAAATAAAAAAGATAAAATAAGCCCAAGAGTGCCCATATACCCCCGCCCAATTTCCCCAATTATTAATATCTTACACTAATATGGTATATTTGTCACAATTAATGAACCAATATTAATACACTATTATTAACTAAAGTTCACATTTTATTCAATTTTCCTCAGTTTTACCTAATGTCCTTGTCTGTTCCAGGAACCCATCCAGGATAACACGTTACACTTGGTCATCATGACTACATACCTCCTCTTGGCTGTGATAGTTGTCTAACCTTTCTTTGACTTTGATAACCTTGAAAGTTTTAAGGAGTACTGGCCAGACGTTTTGTAGAATGGCTCTCTATTGAGATTTGTCCAACATTTTCTCATCATCAGATTGGGATTATGAAGTTTGGTGAGAAAGAGCACAGAGGTTAAATATATCACTCTCATCACATCATATCGAGAGTACATACTATCTACTTGACATTATTGTTGATGTTGACCATGATCACCTGGCTCAGGTGGTGTTTGTTAAATTTTTCCTCCACAGAGTTACTCTTTTGTTCCTTTTCCATACTGTGTTTTTTCAAAGGAAGTTCCTTTGTCTACCCCATATTTAAGGAGTGAAGAGTTATGCTCCAGTGCTTCACCTCCTTCAGGGCTGAGTAACTGCATAAATAAATTATTTGGAATTCTTCTGCATGGGAGATTTGTCTGTTCTTCCTTATTTATTTACTTGTTTATTCAATCATTTATATAAAAATGGACTCATGAATATTTATTTTGTACTTTGGATTATAATCCAGTATTACTTTATTTTATTGCTCAAATTGTTCCAGCTTTGGTCATTGGGAGCTCTTTCAGTTGGCTCTTTGTGTGTCATTTTGGTTTTTGTTTGTTTTGTTTGTTTCGTACTTCCTTACCTTCTGGCACCACAAGATGTTCAAGGATCATCCTGTATATTTCCTGCCCCAGTTCTAGAATCAGCAATTTGTTCAAGGAGACCTGGCTCCTTTTATTGGTGATAGTATTAGAAACTAAGTTCTGGGTGCTAGGTATGCTCATTGCTACTAGGGTATTATTGCTTCTAGGCCTTCTCAGCTGATAGAGCAAGGAAATGTTTGTTTGTATACTAACCCATGTATATACACATATCCATAAATAATTCTATATGGTTGTCTGTATCTTTATTAAGCTAAGCATGAGTTTATACTGATGCCTCCAGCTCTAATCCATTGACACATGAGTCATTCCATTTTCCTGCCCACTATCTGTAACCTCCCACTCCAACAGTGAGAAACCTGCCTCTGAAAACCTGCCATCTATATTCTAGTTTATATGGACTGCAGTTTCAGAATTGTAAATCCATACTCCCATGGGATACAACTTTATCAGCTGGAATACAGTGCTTATGTACAGTTTCTTTTGCTTTTTGTCGTATTGATACATACTCCACTCATTTCTAAAGTCACATAGATCAGCACCTTTTCCCCCCACCTTCTTCAATTAGGTTTTTTTCATACATTTATAATATGGTTAGATGTATTTAGTCACATTTTACATTCCATCCTCGGATCCTCTAACTCCCTAAAGTTTTTTTTTTCTTTGCATCATTTAAGGTTTACTCCCTGGGTTTGACAAATGCATAGCGTCGTGTATCCCTCACTAAGTATCATACAGAATAGTTTCACTGTCTTAGAAAATCCCCTGAGCTATTAACCTCCTCATACCTAAACACTGGCAACCACTGAGCAGTTTACCATCTCCATAGTTTTAACTTTCCTGATTGTCATATAAATGGAATCATAGAAATGTAATCTTTTACGATTGCCTTATTTCATTTATCAATATGCATTTAAAGTTCATAAATAAACATTCACATGTAGATTTTTGAATATACTTAAATTTTCAAGTCAGTTGAGTAAATACCTAAGACAGTAGTAGCTGGACTGTATGTTAAGACTATACTTAGCTTTGTAAGAAACTGCCAAACTGTCTTCAAAAATGGCTTTACTCTTTTGCATTCCCACCAACAATGAATGAAGTTCCTGTTGTTCCATATCTTCACCAGCAATTGGTATTGTTGGCATTTTGGATTTTATTCCAACATGTGTGTATTATTCCTAATTCCTCTCTCCTGCCCATTGTGACATTGTTATCATTCATTTAAAAGTTCTCCATATGCTTTAGTCACCCAATGCATTGTTACTATTATTGACTTAAGCAAACATATCTTTTAGATTCATTAAAAATTCAAAAATTAAGATTTTATTTTACCTTCATTTATTACTGATGCTTTTCCTTTGCTTAGGTTGATCTAAGTTTCTGACGTATATGATTTTCCTTCTGCCTGAAGAATGTCTTTTTTTTTTTTTTTTTTTTTTTTTGTTTTTTTTTTTTTCTTTTTGCGGTATGCGGGCCTCTCACTGTTGTGGCCTCTCCCGTTGCGGAGCACAGGCTCCGGACGCGCAGGCCCAGCGGCCATGGCTCACGGGCCCAGCCGCTCCGCGGCATATGGGATCCTCCCAGACCGGGGCACGAACCCGTATCCCCTGCATCGGCAGGCGGACTCTCAACCACTGCGCCACCAGGGAGGCCCCTGAAGAATGTCTTTTAACGTTTCTTGTCAGACAGGTTTGCTGGTGATGAATCCCCTGTTTTGTTTGTCTCAGAAAGTCTTCATTTCTTTACTTTTGAAGGATAATTTTGCTAGATATAACATTCAGACTTGATGGATGTTTTCCCTTTCAACACTTGAAAACTTTCACTCATTCTCTACTTGCTTTATGTTGTATTTATTCTGTTTAGTATTATCTGAGCTTCCTAGATTTGTGGTTGGTGGTATGTTATTCATTTTTTAAAGTTCTGGGCCGTTATTATTTCAAATATTTCCTCTCCTCTATTCCTTCTTTCTCCTCCTTCTGCTATTCCAATTATGTACATGTTATACCTTTAGAAATTGTCCTATAGTTCTTGGATGTTCTATTTGTAACATGTTTGTTATGTTTTTATTCTGTTTTGTTATATAATTTTTTCCTTTGCATTTCACCTTGGGAGGTTTCTATTGACCTATGTTCAAACTCACTGACATTTTTCCCCCCATGGCCATTGGCAAGTTTACTGATGAGCCCATAAAAGACATTCTTCCTTTCTGTTACTATATTTTTGCTTTCTAGCACTTTCTTTGATTCTTTCTTAGAGTGTATATCTCTCTGCTTACATTACTCACTTGTTCTTGCATATTGTCTACTTTTTCCACTAGAGCCCTTAACATCTTCATCAAAGATATTTTAAGTTTATTAGCTCATAATTCCAAAATCTCTGTCATATCTGAGGTTGATTCTGATGATTGTTTTGTCTCTTCAGGATGTGTTTTTTTTTCTTGCCTTTTAGCATGTCTTGTAATTTGTTCCTGAATGCCAGTAAACTCTAATGCTGTAAGATCTTAGATACCTCACTCAGACACTCTGAACTCTATGCACTTCATCTGTAAAATGAGGAAATAATGCCTACTTATAAATCTGTTGTGAAGATTGCTTTAAAACAAGGTCTGTGCAAAGGTGAGACTTATGGCAACCAAGGTGAGGTGCATGATTTGACATTTCTTGGAGGTCAGCTTAGCTGATCTTAAGAAGAAGCAAGTTTTCTTTCTTCTTTGGATTTTCATGGCAGCTCTCTCTGTTTGGGGATGACAGAAATGGAAGGAGGGCTGAGAATGGAGAACCAAATCCTATGTACCTGTTGGAAAGTAACTAAGCCTAATGGTTACATAGGAAGCATTCAATCAGCCATCATTCCTAAATATGGAAATCTGTTTTCTCACACTAAGTGCCAGGTCATATATTAGAGTTGTCATAATGCATTTATATCTGCACAACCTGCAGTTTTCTGTACTAAAGACAAATGGGATGATAGTCAAGGTGGGAAATTTGGAGTCAGGAGAAAAGCAGATCAGATACCACCATTTAGCTTATGATAATTTGAATCAGACCCATCTAATGAAGAATACACTCACAGGGAAAGATATTTTTCAAAAGAAGTGGTTAAAATAGCCTCTCAGAGGGCTTCCCTGGTGGTGCAGTGGTTGAGAGCCCACTTGCCAATGCAGAGGACACGGGCTCGTGCCCTGGTCCGGGAAGATCCCACATGCTGCGGAGTGGCTAGGCCATAAGCCATGGCCACTGAGCCTGTGCGTCCGGAGCCTGCGCTCTGCAACGGGAGAGGCCACAACAGTGAGAGGCCCGCGTACCTCAAAAAAAAAAAATAGCCTCTCAGAAAACACACCTACACACACACATACACACACACACACACACCAATCAGAGTTATTTTAATTTCAAATTCCTTAATCTGAAAAGAAGTAATTTTAATATGCAGTTCTGCTCCTCTATATTTCAGTGGAAAGAAAGCTTTGGCGTTGAAGGCTTGGGGAAAGTCTACAGAAATAATAGAGTATTTACTATTAGAGATACAATGAGTATACCTTGTGTGTCAACTTCTCTTTGTGTTGAAAATAGTACCTGTGAAAGGCAGAATAATGGCTCCAAAGATGTTCATGTCTTAATCCCTGGATCCTTTGAATGTGTTACCTTACATGGCAAAAAGGACTTTGTAGATATGATTAAGTTAAGGAGATTGAGATGGTTCCATTGAGGTGGGAAGTGAGATGGACATTGGGATTATCCAAGGTTCCAGGTGGGCCAAATCTAATCTCATGGGTTGGTAAAAGCAAAGAAGCTTTCCCGGCTGTGGTCAGAGGGAGATGTGACTATGGAGGGATGGTCAAAGAGATCCAATATTTCTCTGGCTTTCAAGATGGTGAAAGGAGGCTGTGAGCCAAGAAATGGGGGGTAGAAGCTGGAAAAGGCAAGGGAATGGATTTTCCTCTAGAGTCTCTGGAAAGTAATCACCCTGTTGACACCTTGATTTTAGCCCAGAGAGACCAGTGTCAGATTTCTAACCTACAGAATGGTAAGAATAAATTTGTTTCAAGCCAATAAGTTTGTGGCAGTTTGTTACAGCAACAAAGAAAGCTAATACATCACTATTTTAGAAACTAATTGTATTGTTTGCAATAGTTCCACCACTATTCAAAAGGTAAAGCTTTTGTAGTTCTCCCTACAAACATCCAGATCCCAGTACTATATTTGATAGATTACCAATATGGCATTAATGTCCTAGAAATAATTTTGACCATTATTTCAATTTTGAATATTAAAATCCTTTTGAAAAATATCAATCCTGAACTTCATGACAACCTGCCTCTTCATAGATTTAGCAGCACAGATACAGTAGCTAAAATGATTTCCAATTTTTAGGAGACAAGACACATAACTGAGACCTCAGATTTGCAGAAATGTGTATGCTTCTCTCTAGCTGCAAATCTTTCATATGCTATTATTGGCTTGTTGTATGAGTCACTGCATTTCCACATCTTACAAGTCTCATGGTCCACTGAAAAAAAGTATAAAGAGAACATGGGGCAGCAGTGCATTTTCTAAAGCTAAAAACAAACAACAAACAAATGGGCCCATGATCCTATTAATTATAGTAGAGATAGGAGAAGGATAATATTTCAATGTAATTGAAAAAAACAGCACATAATACTAAGAAAAATAAAATTCTGGGTTTTTATAACATAGAAAAAAAAACCTGTCCAACATCTAGCAGTCCAAAGAACTAAAAGTTAGAGGATACAAGTCATCCAAAAACTTCCTTACTTAGCTCTTGGTATGTGTGTTGGGGGAATCAATAAAATCTGCTTCAGGGAAAACTCAGCCAATTTAAATAAGAAATAAACACATGTGCCCACACACATCAAATGAGTGACAGCTACATTTGTTGTGAATCCCCAAGAAGTTGATGTTTTTTAAGAATGTATTTCTCCTTTCCAAAGATTTCTTCAGAGAGACAGTTAGTAATATAAGGACCCTAAGATTAGCACCAGAATTGTGGTAATTGAAATTTTCTGCTCTGAAAAATATTCTGCAGGACAATTCAGCATTGTGGGCTCCTCAGTATTGCTGCTACAGTTACAGTAATTGAGAGACTTTTGCTTAAACAACTAGATAAAAGCACACTTGAAATCAACAGGAAATGTGACAAAATAACCAACAATTATTTTCCCCAAAATACAGTAACCGAATACATGAAAGCTTAAGTTTTTACAAGTGAAAAAACATTTTTCTTTGTTGAGGACACATAGGCAGTTTATTCTCAATTTTATTGCATATTTTAGCAAATATAACTTTTCCTCTATGATTTTTAGCCTGACTTTGAGTCTAGATGCATATAATATTTCTCAGGACCGTCAGATAATTTTATGTTAAACAGTATGAATTCAGAGAATCTAGGGGAGTTTCAATCTTTTACTGGATAATAAAAAGTAAAGTATTTTAGAGAAGTCATGTTAAAGATAAATAAAATCCATTAAATCTAATACTCCTTATTTAGTTCTTGCCATGCTGCTTGGCTTAATCCAAAATGAATTATGTAAATAGAAGGAAATACAGGTCAGAGAATGACCCGTTAGAAATTAGATTATCTGACCTGTAGGGGGCAGCGGAGAGAGCAAGCTGTCAACAAAAACACCAAGTCGGAAGTTTTAAGCCACCTCTCTTCTCAAGGGAATCATATGGTTGATTCAAATGGAGTCACCAGATATTGACTGAAGTTACTATGATCCCTAAGGAAAAACATTCTTCCTTCTTTGCCACCTTTAGCAGCATACAGAACTTTGCAGTTATATTTCCTTTCAAGAAACTACAGCTGGGCTACAGAGATTTGCAGTTATATTAACAATTATACAGATGTAAATAAAGGACAAATTCCAGAAAGCATTCCCTTTGATATTTAGTGATTGCAAAGTGAACACTTTTTCAGAGAAATGTAAACCTTCTTTCATGCCTGGCTAACATTAATGAGCACTTATTATGCACAAGATTGTGTTTTAACCTCATCATAAATACTAACTCCTTATTACAACAGCACTATAAGGCAACTATTTTTATCCCATTTTGCAGATGCAGAAGCTGTGGCTCAAAAGGACTGCCATTTGTCCAAGGTCATGCATCTATTATAATATATGGTAGAGCCTGTAGGTGTGACTTTAAATATTCTGTGTCTCAATTACAGCAAGAAACTGCCTCTGTGAGTTGGGGCGGATGTGAGGGACTCATTGGCCTTATATTAATGCTGTATCCATTTTATCTCAGCCACAGGACTGCAGTCATATATTCACAGCGAGGAAACTCACCCACATTAAAGGTGAGTTATGCGAAATGTTGGTCTCAAAGGTCTCTAGTTCTTCATATTAACAAATCAACATGGAACTCCTGGGAGGTGAGTGGATGCAAAGACAGTCAAACTTCCTACATGTCCTATTTTTAATAGCAGCTTAGCAGTGAGCAGTTTAATGGAGAATAAATGGAGGCTTTTCCTTTCCTTCCTTAATTTATGCAATAATTCAACAAACATTTATAGAGCCTTACTGTGTATCAGGAAATATTCTAGGTTCTAAAGATCCAGTGGTGGCTGAGAAGCACATCCTGCCTCAGAAAGTTCAAAATGTAGTGAGGAAGCCAGGGAAATGGGTAGTTTACAAAGATGTGCAGTAAGTGCTCTGCTATATTAAAGCAGAATGCTCTGAGCACAGGTAAGTGGAATGCCTAACCCAGTCTGGAGGACAAGAAAGTTGTCCTAGATGAGAGAAAACGATTGTAACTTCTGGTATTTTAAAGTCCTTAGTAAAATCAGGCAAAAAAATAGAAATGAACAATTAAGGAAATACTCCCATTTACCATTGTAACAAAAGAAATAGAATACCTAGGAATAAACCTACCTAAGGGGACTAAAGACCTGTATGCAGAAAACTATAAGACACTGATGAAAGAAATTAAAGAGCATACAAACAGATGGAGAAATATACCATGTTCTTGGATTGGAAAAACCAATATTGTGAAAATGACTATACTACCCAAAGCAATCTACAGATTCAATGCAAACCCTATCAAACTACCAATGGCATTTTTCACAGAACTAGAACAAAAAAATTTCACAATTTGTATGGAAACACAAAAGGCCCTGAATAGCCAAAGCAATCTAGAGAAAGAAAAACGGAGCTGGAGGAATCAGGCTCCTGGACTTCAGACTATACTACAAAGCTACAGTAATCAAGACAGTATGGTACTGGCACAAAAACAGACATATAGATCAATGGAACAGGATAGAAAGCCCAGAGATAAACCCATGCACATATAGTCACCTTATCTTTGATAAAGGAAGCAAGAGTATACAATAGAGAAAAGACACCCTCTTCAATAAGTGGTGCTGGGAAAACTGGACAGCTACATGTAAGTTCACAAGCTCAGAGGGCAGCAGTGGCAGAAGCAACGATGCAGAACAGAGATGGAGAATCCAACAGAGTCAGAAAAGTTGATGAGAAATGCCCAGAGTGTCCAAGTGCTGCTCTGCCTCTCCCCTGGCCACCACCTCACAAAGATATTTTGTAGATGGGAACTGTATTTCTCACTGAACTTCAGATGGGTGCTCTAAACATTCATTTCAAATGTGAGAGGAAATGTGAGATGATGATGCTGAGGACGCTGGGGAGAAGCAAGCAGAACCTAGTCACCTTAACAACATCATCAAGCAATTTCTACGTGCCAAGTGTAAGAACTTTGTCATCTCATTTATTCTTTAAAGAGACCCCAGCAGTTGACTTCTAGTAGCATCCTGCTTTACAAGGTTAATTTTAACAAAGCTAAAATTGCAATAGTAACAAATTGAGAATCACTGATTGAGACCAACCTCCTTTATCCTTCAAGTTAAAGAGGAAACAAAGGTCCGAAGATAAGTTAACCCAATAGTACATGATAGTAGGTGTCAGGGTCGAGTCTAAAAGAAGACCAGAAGCATTGCTAGAATTTTTTTTCTTTCAACAAGAGAGCAGAAAAGGGCTCAACAGCATATTCCTAGAGAATTTAAATCTATACCTGGTAGGTTAATCTTAAATGACAGCTTTCTTTCCTGTCAACCTTAGCAGAAAAGTTTCTCTTTTATTTGATTGACCAAGTTGGGTTTCCCATCTCCTTTTCCTTCACCTTCTTTTGCTATTGCAACCACAGAAGAAGAAAGGTATGTTCCTCTTGCTGATTATTCCCATAAGAAAGAACATTCTGTAATGGCAGAAGTATCAGCTAAAGGCATCTCTGGGTGCATAGATTAGCCTTATCTAGTGACTGACACCTCAGTGTATGTACTTACAAGTCTCTCCAGTTTGGAGTAGGCAATCAACCACAAGAAGTTTCCTTTCTTTAACAGGTGTTAAGCTTTCCTATTTGATAGTCGAGTACCAATGCCACAACCTGTCTTATATTAAGGTATGAAATATTATCCTGTCATCCTGGTGATCCTTGATCTCACCCAAGGAAACATTCTTTCCTAGTATTTCTTGAATCATGATTTATGTACATACATCTAGTTAACACATGACTTACACAGTTCCCTAGACTCAGAAATGATGAGTTTGAGTCTTTATTCCTTCTAGTTCATATCTGATTATTTTTTTATAGACATATAACATGATTGAGACCATAAAGATCATCTTATGAAACTCTTTGATTACCCAGATGAGGACACTGAGGCTTGGTTCCTAGTGCATCGCAGGTGCTAGATGCTTATTGAACCATTTGATAGAACAAAACTGACTTGTGGGTCACATGGCAGAGCTGTGAGGAGAAACCCAGTCTGGAAACTTCTTGCACATGGCCCTTTGTACTACATCACAATCTCCCTTCAGCCTAAACACACGTCTATCAGCTACTCTGCAACTGCGCACAAAGAGGGAAGTTCCAAGTAAAGAGGTAAGAGTCAAAGGGGGAGACTTAGTTCCCAAACAATTTACTTCTGCATCTATCTCAAGGCAATCCATGGGAACCATATTTAAAAGAACGCTGAGCAAGCAAAAGTAGAGGTAAGTGAGAACACTTCCTCCTTATGCTTCTCTGTCTCACTCTCTGTCTCTGTTTCTCTGTCTCTCTCTCCCTTTCCTGAGTAGCAACCTAAAAGCTACAGGTGGAAAGAGGCATAGGGCAGAGAGCAGCAGATAGCAGAGCTGGTGGAAAGCAGTGCCTGGATGCAGTAACTGTCATTAACTTACCAGCCTTGGCAATGGTTTCAAGGGACATATTAAGCTTAAAATAAGCAGGATCCAAAGGCAAGGTAAGTGCTGCCTAATATTCCTATGAAGACTGGGAAGCATCACCAAAAAACTGCATCTCTTTCAGGAAGGGAGACTATGAGAAAGGATTTTCCATTTCAACTCAAACCTGGGACACCATACCCAACCCTTGTATGCCTCCCTGCCACCTCTGCCCAAAAGGCTCCAGTCTATTCCAAAGGGAGGCTTATTAGGGCCAATATTAGCCAACTTTTAAAAATCAACAGCCTCATCTGCTGTATCCTTCTCTCCTTGGGGACTTCTTCAAATACATTCAGTTTTTCTAACTCTTTGTTATCATTTTACCCACTCTAGGCATTTTATCAGCCACCCTAGACCACATGGGTTTACTCTCCTTCCAGGGAGTTTTCTAAAAAAGAAATAGCATTGTCGTCCCTCTGTACCTTGAAGCAGAGGAGATTTTTTGTTGATAACCAAAATTATATTAATTACAGTAATAATGCTATACTTGTCTTCAGAGATGACCCCAGCTTCTGGTGGCTTCAGCCTGTCAGCATCCTCCTTACTGAGTTTAGACACTATCAGAGGGTACAGTGTCCAAACTCAGGGAAACATTCAGGGAAGGTGATTTCAGAAGCTGGTGGGGTTGGGATACTAGACGCTACAGGCTCTAATACTGAGAAATCTAGTAGTTTCTTTGTTTGAATCACAGTTGGTGTTTCTGCACAGCAGAAAGGCATTCACTCAAAATGATCTATAGATATGAATGTATTAATGAGCTTACATATGTATGAGTCTAACATTTGTCCCTCCAATTGCTAGCAAGCAGGGAAAAGGTGGTGAAAGTAGCTCTTAACACAATTCAGACTGGAGGAAAATTCTAAGAATGTCTAGTGCCAAAAATTTAAGAATATTTCCTGAGATCTCTTTACCTGGGAACAAGGGGCATTTCTGTGTTCATAAAGGTATGGTGTGTGTACCTTCCAACATTAGACTTTTGTGTCTAACCAAGTGTGCCTAGGCTGTGTTTGGATCAGATCTTGCAAACTCTTACAGGATTCTACCAGATCACGATCCATGCATGTCAGGATCATGCTTTTCTTTCTCTCCAATGAATTCACCTCACCTGGCATTCAGACAGTTGTTTCACAAATGAATAAACGATTCATGAATGGAGCACTCTGGAGCGTTTGCTAGTCTTCTATGTGGAATGCCTCTCCAGGTCGTTGCAAGGCTGGCTGGTTCTCGTCATTCTGGACACTTCCAATATTACCTTTCTAGAGAAGCTTTTCTTCAACCTTCATTTAATAGTCCCTTAAGCCACCCTGGCCAATTTATTTGCACCCTGCTTTATATTGTTCATTGTTTTTATTATGATCTGATTACCTCTTTATGTGTTGAATGATTTTCTTCTCGAAAATGAAAACTCCACATCGGCAAGAAATTTTTGTCTTGTTTTTTGCAGAAACCACAGTTCCTGGAGTGGTGGTACCTGATGTACGATAGGTACCCAATAAATATGTGCAAAATAAAACATTTTAAATGAAATAATATATGCCTTTAGGTGCACTGGATGGAAAGAGTTTTCAGCAAAACCCTTTACTTCTTCTCATCTGTTTGGGAGCTGGGAATCTTTGATTCCTTCCATCCTCCTGTGTGTGAACCATATTCCTCAAAACATTGCTGTGGATTCTGATACCTAATTGTCCTATCCTTTGCTCCAACAGCTCAGTTTGGCTCTCTCCATGGGCGTGAATCTTACTTGCTCTTCTCCACACTGTTGAGTGATGAGCAGTCCCAATAAAAGGTACCCCCTTAATGGGCAGTAGGCATCAATACATTTTGAATCACTTCATTAAAAGATTTCTCCGTAAAGGTCTCCACATTTACTTTAGAAAAACTGGTGTCCAGTTACATACACCCTATGTCCCTTGCTCTCCAGTTCACCACCTAACATTCACAAACATTTCTCAGCCCATTTTCATCACCTCAGAGAATAAAATATTTCTTAGTTTTCCTGTAGGGTCTTTGTTTTAATCTTGATCCATATATCATTTTGTCAAAGACAGAGGTCTACCTTCCTTTTCTTTGATCAAAGTCAAGTATTGATCAATAATTAAAGTATTGGGAGGCTTCAATAGCTACAGTTCTTGCTGCAGCTTATAATATTTTTATATTTAAAGGGACTAAGAGGAATCTAGGATCCCCTTTAACAGTAACAATTAATTACATAAAACATCCATGACCTCTGGTTTGCCCTAGGTTCTGGGAGGAAGAGTAGCTTACTATTTCTTATGTCATTGCTTCTAACTATTAAAAATTAGCCCTAAGTACACCACTAGGAATATAGGGGACAAAAAACAAACTGGCAGGTATATTCACCCTGTCTCTTGAGAATCTCAAAGCAGTCTGTCTAAATGGGTTGTGTTATTCATGACTTTGTTGTTTCTTCACTAAGACTATATGTTTAAGGTCAAGATTGGCACAGCTTCTTGTTCTCTATTGATCACATCACAGAAGCCAGCTGCATCACTGAGCTGAAAATATTAATCTTGATATAATGGGATACAGTAGTTCTCAGCTTTTTGTCCATCCCCGCACCCCTGAAACATAAAATATATTCCCGTAGTCAGTGCTTCCCCTGTGAAGGATAGTTTGAAAAATCCATTCAGTTGATTCTGATTTCAAACACACACACACACACACACACACACACATACACACACACATACACACCTGTTTCATATAGAATTAAAATACAGAATGGATCTTCATTTCTGTAACGTTTATAGATATTATTGTTATTTAGTGTTCTGCCATTCCAAGCATGTGTAGAACAAATACTTAAATACCATCACTTGAACAATTCTGTGAGTAAAAGAGACTTGTAATGAACAGACATTTTAACATGTTGGTTCACAATTTTTAACAAGCTGCTTTAAGGGACAAGAAAGGTCAATGTTTTTGCATGGCCAGAAGCTTAAATGATGCAAAAAAAGAATTCAGAAGCGGAAAGGTAATGGCAAGTGCTTGACATTTAGAAGAGGTAATTATTTTAAAAATGAAATAAAGTCAATAATTACTTGAAAGTAATCACAAAATTGTGAGACCGGTTTGGCTCATTTCACATCAATGTAGCAAGGAGAAGGCACATATCAAAACCATTCAGGGAATTTTTCCATCAGACGTACACCTCCCACCTCTAGTTGAGTGTATGCCCATTTCTCCACCTCTATGTGTGAACTGAAAAACCTCCAAGTTATCATGAATGGTTCCCCCACTTCTACTCCTCTTGTAGTGAACATTACAAATGTGGTGGGAGTCAAGGCAGTACATATTTAAGGTAGGGGAAGTAGAAAGCTCCAGTGATTACTTTGAGGCTAGTAGCTTATAGAAGAAAAAGATCACCTCAGATTTAACAAAGTTGCAAATTTAACAAAACAGCTAAAATTTATCAAAGTTTGTTATGTGCCAGGTAGCACTTAGTAAGCTATTTGTATACCAGTTCTATTCATTAATTTACTCTCTATGTATTCATTCAACAAACATTTATTAAGTGTCTACTATGTGCTGAATATACACGAACATCCCAAACAAGTTTGCACCTTAGCTTCATAGAGCTTACATGGTGGAGGGAGGAGATACGCATTCAACCAGGGGAAAAATGTAGTTAAAAATTCTGATTTATGTTATGAAAGAAAAATAAAACTGAAATGATATGAAAGAAAACACTAGGTTAGAAGAGCACATGGGGCCCTATTTATAAGAGAGAATCAGGAGGAAAGATTTCTCTGAGAAATGTACATTTCCATCAAAGCCTTAAGGATAAACAACACTTAGCCACATGTAGCCAATACACTAGTGCCCTGTTCCTATCCCTTCACACATAATTCCAGTGCCAGGGGACTGACTCCCAACTGCCAGCACGTGTATCTCTTTCCCTGAGGGCTTTCACAGGTAGGCAGAGTCCACTGTGTCCCAGTGCAGCAGGCAAAAGTGCTGGGACATGAACACCTTCCCCCTCAGGAATAGGACTCAAGTAATATCTGATGGGAGTTGATGTGTAAATACCCCAGCTTTCTTGCCTCCGGGTCGGGTAATTCTGACATGCACGCTGTTTTGCAGCGTTCCCGGTGAGTGTGAGCTCCAGCCGTCACAGCAGGGGCCTGCTCATCTATGTGCCCCTGTTGACAATTTGTCTTTATTTGCCTTATCTCTGAATCCCCTATCTGTGTTTCCCTGGACAACTTCCCAAATAAGTGTCTGGAACTCAAGAACTCATCTCAGGGTTTTCTTCTCAAGAACATGAACTAAGACATCAGGTAAGGTGCTCTCCAAGCAGGTGAAAGGGAGGAGGGTAGGCTCTGAGGCTGGCCATAAAGAAGGATGGAGTGACCAGAGCACAGTGAGGGGGGAAGGGGCCAAGATGAACTAGAAGAAGGAGGCAGTGGCCAATCATGCAGATACCTATAAGCCCTTGTATCATTTCCTATTGCTGTGGGAACAAATTACCATACACTTAGTGGCTTAAGCTACACAAAGTTACTATCTCACAGTTCTGGAGGTCAGAGTTCTAATATGGGTCCTCACTGAATGAACTAAAATCAAAGTATTGGCAGGGCTGTGTTCCTTCCTAAAGTCTCTAGAGAATGCGTGTTCTGCCTGCATCCTTTGGTTCATGACCCCCTTCCACCTGTAAAGCCAACAATGGTTGGCTGGTTGAGCCTTTCTCACTTCTCATCTTTATGACTCACTCTCTCTTGCTTCCCTCTTCCACTTTTAAGGATGCTTGTGATTAGATTGGGTACACTTGAATAATCCAGGCTAATCTCCCCATTTTAAGGTCAGGTGATTTGCAACCTTAATTCCATTTGCAACTTCAATTTCCCTTTGCCTTGTAGCCTCTCATAGTCACAGGTCCAGGGATTGGAATTTGGACATCTTTGTAATGACAGGGGGATGGAGGGTTACATTATTCTGTCTGCCACGACCATGTAAAGAAGTTCGGATTTTTCAAAGAGCTAGAGGCAACTGGAGAATTTTAAACTTCAGAATGATATGATCTAATTTGTGTTTTTAAAAGATCCTGCTTGGCTGCTATATTGGTTCATCAGTTGGAGGGCACCAAAGTAAAAATGGGGAGATTAATCAGGAAACTATTGCAAATGTTCAGGTGAGAAGCAATGACCAAGGTATCAGATTTTTAGATAGTTCAACGAACAGGACTTGGTTAAGGGTTGGATCTGGGGAAAAAGAGAGAGGACGGATTAGAAAATGATTCCTACATACCTCGCTTTAACATCTGGGTGAATGGAGCTGGTAATTTACTGATGTGGAAAACATTGATTCAGAGAAGACAAAACTTTCAGGTTTCATCAAGCTCATTTTTAGATGCACATGAAAATATATAAATGTATGTAATCTAGTGGATGTATGAGTCTGGAATTCAAAAGTGAGGTCTGGATCGAGGAAAAATATATTTGAGCCACCACCATATAGACAGTATTTCTAGCCATGGGAATTAATGCAGCCACCACAGGAGAAAGAGAAGTAAAAAGAGAGGAGGAGGGGATCAAGCATTTAGGCACAACTCCACCTACCCCTGGAAATTATTTGTTCATTCCCTGTTCATCAGCCAGCCTCTCCTCTTTCCATGTTTGCCCTCCAGAACTTCTGCTTATTAGATCTTCTCCTTCTAGACTGGCTGGCTCTGGACCTTTCATATTTTCCATTTATTACTTTTTATGCTGCATTCTGAATAATTTTCTCAAATCTATGCAATTGCATATTGGTCTGTTCTAATCTACCATTTAACATGCTCATTGAGCTTCTTTTTTAAATTTGGTGACTATAATTTTGTTTTCAGAATTTCTATTTAATTATTTACAAAATCTTTCCTTTCCCATATTTTCTTCTTGTCTATTCTATTCCTCCTTTCATCTTATCAAAACATTTAAATTTTTCTTATTTGAAATCTCTTTTAGAACGTTTAAAGTTTTTAGTTCTTGAGGTGCAAATGCTACCATTTTTTTCATTTGCTATTTATTTTTCAGAGCAACTTATTTCCTTGAATGGTTTGTTATGTCTATGAGATCAACCCCCAGGGTGGCTTGCATTTGGTGGACATTTCTCTCTATAATCACTCTGGGGTATTTTTGCTTGTTTGTGTTTTTTGTTTTTGCTTTACCTCACCTAGCTTCCAGGGGTGCACTAGTTTTATATTAACTTTGTGTGAAAAGCCTAAGCTTACCAATTATTTTTTATGGGTTGCTCTTTTTGTTCCAAAGCCTCCCAGCTGATGGCAGATTTCTTGACCTCTCCCCAGGGCTGGGGTGAGAGGCATTTTTCTATTGCCCTTTTCTAGTAACAGACCAGCCATTCAGAGAGTTAGAAATAGCTGATTTCAGACTTGGTAGTTCCCACATGCAAAGGATTTGTGTCTGGACCCTTCCCCTAATGCCACCCACAAGGGACTGAACTCTAGCAGCAGCCATTAAGGCTGTGTTCCAACCACTAGTCAATTATTTTAGATTTAGCTCCCACTAGCTATGCTTCCTTTGAGATCCCTGTTTGTTTGAGGAATTCTCTCTCTTAGTTTACTGCTTGGCTATGTATCCAAGAATTCTAAGACTGGCTTAATTAAAAATCCCTGCTCCTATAGTTATAAACATGAAACTGTTTTTAGTTTTTCAGTAACTGCCACCGTGTCCTAGCTAGTCCTCTTTCCCACCGGGTGTCTATCAAGAACCTTGGCAACTCCTTGATCTGAATGCCATCACTTTTCAATTAATAAAACAATCTCATTTGAGCTAATTCTGAATATTTTCCACTGTAGAATTATAATCTCACATTACACTCGAAGCTCTCACTGGCTCACAATAGTCTATCATGCACATCTCTTCCCAGCTCCGAGTGCACTGACATCTGTTGGAGCTTGAAATTGGCCATGATCAGAGTATTTACACTATGGCAATCATCAAACACTCCAAATCACAGTCCCTACCCACCCACCGCCTCCCAGAGAACCAGTTGTTAAACATTTACCAGCACACCACTGCCCCTTCCCTTTGAGGCTGAAGGTGTGGCTCCACTACCCTGTAGTGTGTGTGTTTGGCGGTGTGGTAGGACAGGGGAAGGGGGAGGGAAGAAGGATCATGGCTCACCCCTGACTCTCCTCTGGTTAACATTCTGCTGTTGCTATTGGAAGAGGACTGTCCTATTGCAAGCTGACTTACTCTTCTGCGCTACAGTGTGTCTTTTATGGGAACTCCCACACTTGTGGTCATGAACATACCATCCCATTTCTGTCGATCATCACTACTGACCCAGGCCTTTGTCCAGATCTTAGGAGAGTGAGGCCCAACAGGCCCTAGTGACAAGATACAATCCCAAATAGCTGCCCCCTGGGTACTGCTGGACTCTGAGACTGGGTTCCATTTTCCAATGGATCCTCAGCTGATTGCCTTGCACCTGCGTTCCTCTGATATGCGTCTCTTTGCCCCATGATGGAGAGACCCCAATAAGCATGTGGCCATCATATTTATGTACTTGTGCACCCTAATTCTGGGCCTGCAGACTCAAGTGGGATATATCTCCCTCCTCTTTAATCAGGAACTTCAGGAGGCAGTCCTTTTTTTTCATTTAATTGAAGTACAGTTGACTTATAGTGTTGTGTTAATTCCTGCTGTACAGCAAAGTGATTCAGTTATACACGTATATATATATACATATTCTTTTTCATATCCTTTTCCATTTTGGCTTATTACATGATACTGAATATAATTCCCTGTGCTATACAGTAGGACCTTGTTTTTTATCCATCCTACATATAATAGTTTACATCTGCTAATCCCAAACCCCCAATCCATCCCTCCCCCACCCCCTTCCCCCTTGGCAACCACAAGTCAGGAGGCAATCTTGCAGTCTTTATCACTGTTCTTCCTGGCCCTCACATGGTGCTGCCTTACTGCTCTGCAACCACGAAACCAGGTTTCAAGTCCCCTTCCTGCAGATACCAGAGTCATCCATACCCCAGTCTTGTGTCTGTTCACAAATACTGTTTCCCCCAAATAAAGACCCCTTCTCCTTCCTAGTTTTCCTCTTATATCTCTCTTGTGCAATAGCCTCGCAAGCTATTTGGTGTCTCTCACACCTGAGGGCAAACCTCCAATCTCAGGCCAATAATCAGATTTTCTTTAAAGTAGACCTTGAAAAATGTTGACACTTTGTTTTCCGTCCAACATTATCACTGATCACCACGTCTTATTTCAATATCTCTGTTACACGTTATCTAGCAGTTTATATTATTTGAACAAGAGGTGCTGGACTTTACATCAACTCAGCCTCAGGAGAGGAAGTAAAATTTCATTTATGCTTTACTGAGTTCTATGTTGTTTGAATCTTTATATCAAGGCTTTTAATATCTTACTTTTATGATAAAAAATAAAACTGATGACATATTCTTAAGGCACTCTTGCTCATAGTGAGTGGAAGAAGGCAGCCTAGAAGTACTCTGCATCTGGAAAAAAGATATATAATGTTGTAATTTTTAAAACAAGATATTATATATAATCAAATGTTGTCTGTAATATCTTGGCCAAGTAAGAAAGTGGGCAAATTTTTCTATCTCAAGTCACTTAGCATATACACTTGTGATTACACATGAAAAAAAGTTACTCTTCACACTTCTACCCAACACTAACATACAAATGAGAAAACATATAATTTAATTATGTATAATAGATTCAAATGCCACTGAAAAACTCTTAAAAGGAAATAGTGGTGGTGGCTTTGAAATAAATAACAATAGGGAATTCAATAAGAAAATAGTGGATTCTGTACAGACATTAAAACACATATGTAAAATAAAAGTGAAGTTAGGACAGCAAGAAAGAGGGTCACAAAGCCTTTTAAACTATCAGCAAAAGTATCCAGGACATCAAAGAGACAGCATTCGTTTCATAAGCTTGGGTCAGTGGAATGAAATTATACACATGTTTCACAGGATGACAGTTTTACTTTTAAGATATTATTGTATTATTTAGGATAATTCTAGTTCCTATGGCAAATAAAGCCAGAAATGTATAATGGCCTGAAAACACTAGATATGTATTTTTAAAAACTTTTAAATTTTTGTACAGTTTTAAAGGTTACTTTCCATTTACAGTTATTACAAAATATTGGCTCTATATCCCCATGTTGTACAATACATCCTTGAGCCTATCTTACACTCAATACTCTGTGCCTCCCACTCCCC
Source organism: Mesoplodon mirus (assembly GCF_964341445.2). Lineage (NCBI taxonomy): Eukaryota > Metazoa > Chordata > Mammalia > Artiodactyla > Ziphiidae > Mesoplodon > Mesoplodon mirus. The sequence continues at coordinate 155,337,015 of NC_138980.1, forward strand.
GACCCCTATATTGTGCCTCCCCACCTCCACTGGCAACTACTAGTTTCTTCTCTGTATCTGTGAGTCTGTTTCTTTTTGTTTTATTCACTAGTTTGTTGTATTGTTTAGATTCCACATACAAGTGATATCAAACAGTATTTGTCTTTCTCCATCTGACTTATTTCACTTAGTACAATGCCCTCCAAGTCCATCCATGTTTCTGCAAGGCGCAAAATTTTGTTCTTTTTTATGGCTGAGTTATAATCCACTGTATATATATACCATATCTTCTTTATCTATTCATCTGTTGATGGACACTTAGGAATGCAGTTCTTACTCATGTTTACTAGTGGGGGGTGAACAAAGGTTGGTTGAGAGTCTTCCACACAATCACTTAGAGATGCAGGATGACAGAAGCTCTGTCACCACTGACAGGCTGTTTCCAGGGTCATCCTGGAGCTCATCTCTACCCTCAACAGAAGGAAGAGGAGGAGTATGGAGGTGCCCTTATGACAAGTTTACATGGTCTAGGCCTTTGAGTGGTACTGATTTCCACCCATGTTCCCTGACTAAATGTCAGTCACAGGGACATACCTAACTGCAAGGGAAAGTGAGAAATATACTCTTGCCCAAAAAGAACAAAGGAACATGGATTTGATAAGCAGCTAGCATCAGTAAGTGTAAGATAGAATTTCCTTCTCTGCAGGTTGTTCAAAACAGAATAGCTCTTCATCTGACCACAGTAGGATGTGCATAGCATGGCCTCAGGCACAAGCATAGACTTCACCAAATGGTCTCTGAAGGACCCTTCAAGTCCTCTAATTTTTTGAAAATCACTTGTATTCTTGTTTAAGAAAAAAGGAACTCATGGAAGCAGTACATGTGTAAAAGGGTATGAATGGAGCAATTGGGAAATTAGATTTTCATATTGACAGGGAATGTGGAAGGAGGAAAGTTATAAGGGAAAGTGTAGCAAACAAGAGGGAGAGAGTAGGGAGAGGGGAAGGGTATGGGATGGGGGAGGGAGAACACTCTTATTTTTCTAGGAAAGGCTGAGAAAAGTGTCAAAACAGAAATGAACAGTGTTCTTAATATTTAAGAGAAAATATCACTGTCTATTCAGTGCCACTTATTCCTAACTCTATAAACTTCATGGGCAAAAAGAGATGCAAACACAAACAGGCAAACTCACTCTTGGGAAGCCTCTACCACATCGGCCTCAGGGCTGCCTTCGGCAGCCAGTAAGTAAGAGCTGATATGACTTTAACACAATATTTAACACAATATGTACTGAAATCACCTGCTTACTGCAACAGTTTGAGAGTCTTTTCTTAATAATACTTTGATTTGATTTTGATTGCTTTTTTCCTTTCTTTCTTTTCCTCTCTCTGGAGCCCATGTCAAATAAGACATTCTGTAGTTGCTTTAAAAAGATGACCTCTATTAAAGACTTTGTGGTTTTTAACTTAAAAAAACAAAAACATAAATCTTGCGAGTAGGATCAGTTTAAACTCTGCATGAGACTTCTGAGTCTGCCCATATTCTCATATGTTTGGAACTTTTAAATGATGATGCCAAAGCCACACATGACCTCAATAACCAAGGTCAAGCAAGCTGCTGATACAAGCTTTCTGATTTCTTCTAAACCCAGGTGTTTATTAGGTCTACAGATGCCCACATGGAGAAGAATTACAGCACTTTATTTGTTTTCGTTAGGCTGGCATCAAAATGTCATGTTCCAATGAGGTCAGGATGGACCTTTAAAATGCATCATCAGTTAGAAGGTTGTTCCCTAACATTCTGCATCCTTCTTTTCAATTATAGCAGCCAACGACAGCTGATTGCCTTATGGCCCAGACATCATTTGATTTCTGCAGGACCCATGTAACTTATTTTGGTTCCTTCTCTAAGAAGAAAGAAAAATGTACATGCAAGATAGAAACTTTAGTATGACACGTCTTTCCATCTCCATTGGCTCCACTGGCTCAAAGTGGCTGATCTAACCTTTTGGACAATGGCAACCACTGGACCCAAAGTTATTGTCTTAGTGTTATGATTTGGTTAGTCTTCATGTAACTTTTGCCCCAATTTTTTTCAGTAATGGCTCAAATTACCTTGTCCACTGAGGCCATAAAATATACAGCATGGAAAGGACTATATGCTATCGGCTACTGATGATTAGGATAGTCTCAGAGATGCTGGAAAAGGATGGAGAAACTCCATTCAGACACAAACAAGTTATTATAACATAGGTATGTAATAGTCTGGAGACTTTGGCAAAGGGCATTATTGACATAAGGATAGACCATGTGAAAAATCTAATCATCAATAAGGTTAGTGACATTTCCTTAAAACATAAAAAAATGGCTTATATGTCAAATTTCATTGTAGATTAATACTACCAGCATGTATTCAACAGAAATGTTTTTGTTTTTTGATTGAGCTTTTCTACTCATAGGTTTGCAGAATAAATGTCTTTGGTCACCATTAAAAGTGGGAAATGAATAAAGTTTTAAAATTAGTTATGATCATGTCAGTTGTTCTTTTGAACCAACATATATTTGATGTCATAGGTACCTGCAGGGACCGATGGTCTTTTCTACATACACCTAGTCTGTAAGGTCCAGCAAAGGTCAGTTGGGAAAACAAACCATTTTTCTCTACCTTATTGATTTGAGTTTTATAAAGACAGTAAGTTGAGAGTTGCTTTTCTTTGTTTAATATACTTTCCATGATGTTAGAATAAATTGTCATTAGAAGATGATGCGGTGGGCATAATAATGGCCCCTCAAAGTTGTCCATGTCCTAATCCTCAGAATCTATGAATACATTAAGTTATATGGCGAAGAGGAATTAAAGATGCAGATGGAATTAGAGGTGCTAATCAGCTGACCTTAAAATAGAGAGATTATCCTGGATTATTCTTATGGGCTCAATGTAATCACAGGGGTCCTTAAGGCAGAAGAGGGAGGCCAAAAAAGGAAGTTAGATTTTTTCAGGTGAGAACTGCTCAACCCACTGTTGCTGGCTCCAAACACAGAGAAAGCAAACGATGACTCCAGAATTCGGGTGGCCTCCGGTAGCTGTGAACAGGCTCCCCTAGAGCCTCCAGAAGGGAATGCCACCTTACTGATACCTTTATGTAGTCCATCAAGACCAATGAGGGACTTCTAATCTGAAAAATAATAAATTTGTATTAGGCCATGAATTTTGAGATAATTTGTTATGGCAGCAATAGGAAACTAAGACAACCATTAACAGGGTGTTCTAGAATATCAATACATGGGGAAAAAAAGATTCTAGCCACAGAGCAGACTGAGGTAACACAGCTAAACTTCATGCCACTCACTTTGAATACTGCATAAAATATCACAGACCTTTAAATATATATATATAACTAAGCTTTAAGGGAAGGAAAATAAGATCCTTTGGGTGAAGAAATAAAGAGAGAATTTAAAATCGGGGGAAAAAAGTCAGAACTGGTGGAATTTTGAACCAGATACAAGTATTCTACTGGTAGTGGGAATTATATGTTCCAGAAGAGAAAAGAAGGAAGAAGTGAGTTACAGCTTGAGTATGCAAGGGAGCCTTACATACTCCCTTGACATGTAGATTGGAAGGGGAGTGGAATTTCACCAGGTTGATGAGGGAAGGCAGAAGGGCATTGTAGACAGAGACCAAAGACATTTGACATGAGCGTGGCAGTTGTGTTCCAGAAACCACAATGTGCCTTGTGTAGGGTGACCTACAAGTTGAAATGGAAAAGTAGATTGGGTCCAGATTATGCACAGTCTTGGATGTCTTCCTAAAAATTTTGACTTTCTCATAGGCCAAAGGTCACAAACTAGAGGCCTGCTGAGGTGTTGGCTCTCATAGTACTTTTGTGTGTATTAGGGGTTTTTATGTTGTTGTTTTATTGTGTTTTGTTTATAATTTGAATTATGAAATTTCAAACTTTTTTAAAATTGGGAAAACTAACAAAATTCTAGACTTCCAGCTTCACTTGGGAAAAAAATAGCAACAATGAAAAATTTTAAACAGATGATTTGACCATATTCGACCTCACATGACCACAAATGGTTAGAGCTGAGTAGCTTCTGATGCCATAGTCTAGCCTGTTCTCACCAGTCCACCACAATTTCCTAACTCTCCACCACTCACTATTGTACAATACCTGCCCACTTCAGAAAGATTTATACCTGCTGGACTTCCATCGGCATTTGTGTTTGCAACTTCTGCTGTACACAAGTGGTAACCATTGAAGGATTTTAAGATCAAATCTGTGATTTGGAAAGAAAACCCTGGTAGCAATTTTAAGATACCCTCTGCCTTCTGATGGTGCACTATGTGTATTTCTGTCATTACACTTACAACATTGGGTTAAAATGATCTATTTTTGTGTTCACTGTCTTCCCTGCTAGACAGTGAAATCTTATTAAGGGTCAGAGATGTTTCTTATTCACCTGTGATTCTCTGTTACCTAGTGTCCTATTTGACAAGTAGTAGATACTGAATGAAAGACAAGGATGGGCAAGATTCTAGAGGCAGAGATGGGTAAGGAGACTATGAACCTCATCCCAGGGAAATATAACAAAGTTTGAGTTATTATGGACCAATGATCGTGGTAAGAAGGGTATAATTGTCAAAGATATTTAGAAAGGAGAATTAATTGGATTTGGCAACTGATTGAGTATGGAGGGTGAAGAAAAGAGGAATTAAAAAATGGCTCTGAGATTATGGTCAGACCACGTGGAATTAGTTCTCATGATCTGTTGTTCATCAATCCAAAGAGAGTAACTGTCCCATCTGAAGACGTGAGCCTCAACTATTCCATGGAGCATATGGTAGAAAGTGTTCCTACTGAGAAGCAGTAGAAAAGCCCAATGGGCATGACTGGAAGGGCATGAAGAACCTTCTGGGATGCTGGCAATGTTTTATTTCTTGATGCAGGTGCTGGTCACACAAATGTGAATATTTTGCCAAATTTTATTGAGCTGTATGTATATGATTTGTATATTTTTTGTATATTTGTTATACCTCAATAAAGTCTGTATTAACTTTAAAGCTTATTTCAGGGAAAATTACTGTGTTAATCATAAATTACTAGATGGTCTTCAGCCAAATCTTTGATTTGGCATTAGTCCCAAATTTGTTCATAGTATGTAAAAGAAATGTTGTCTTTGATTACTAGATTCAAATTGATTTTAATTTCAGTTGGGAATTGCTTTTTATCTCCCTTCACCTCTAAACAAGAAAGAAAAAAAAGAAAAGCTGGTGGCTAGAAATGAGAAGATTTGGATTGGTCAAGTCTCATCACCCTCTTACTATATGTGGTCTCGGGCAAATAACTTCTCTGATGTTCAGTTTCCTTATCTGTAAAATGATGATTGTATAATATCACAGGAATCTATTTATATGGCTTTGTGAGGATGAAGCTAATTTATCTCAAAGTACTTTTTAAATCATGTTATATTATTCAAATATACATTAATTCCAAACATTCTGCTAGTCATTAGGGATGGAAGGATGAATAAAGCATAGAGGTAAGCACTCAAAGAGGTTGTGACTTTTAAAATGTAGTTAAATAAAATGTAACAACATTTAGATATGGATACAAATACAAAGGTATTTAATCATGTTTTCATTCAAAACTTTCTTGGAATTTTTTCTAGAAGAATAATATTGTAACTAATAGTTTGCAGCCTAAGACCATGAACTGTAGGCTAATTCATGTTCCTTGGCTGATGTTTGTATTTCCCCATCTTTGAGCCACTGCTTTTGCTGTGTTGACTGAGGTATAAATTTCTGATATTACTGGATGATTGGGTAATTATTTTTAAATATAATAAATTGTAATGCTTAAAGTAATGTTTAATAAATATAAATACATTTTAAGTCTGTCTTAACGAGATCCTTCAAACCACAAAGAGATCCTCTCCAGTGACAGCCACTATGCTATATATGTGGTAGTTCTGTGGCACTGGAAAATTCCAGCGGAGAAAAGATTGAAATAAGCCACAAAAGTACTATCAAATTCAGTCCGAATAAATGTAGGTACTTAGATCACTTCTCTGGTCATCTCTCTGCCCTCTTCCATAGAAAATACACAAATACATTAAAATCCACTTAGTACGAGAGCTTCTCTGATAATAGTGTGTTATACTGCTTCAGCAATTATGTAAGGAGTGAGAGTAGCTTAATTTCAAATGGCTGGCCCATTTGAAGCTGCAGATAAAAATGGCATCAAATGAAAGCTGGGTCATAGTGCTAACAGATCATGAGTACATCCACTCAGCTAAATGAACCAAGTTGCTTTTTACTTTATAATAGAAAAATAAGTTTTAGATTATTTAGCCACAGAGAAATTCACATGATTTGGGAATAAAATTGGGAATAAAATTGAAAACAAACTTAGAAACGTTACCCTGTCAGTGTTTGAATTTGTGTACCCAGGTTTACATTGGAAGAAATACCTGACCATTTACCAAATGTTAATATGCAGTAAGGCTATGTGTCTATTAAATATGGCTGCATATCTTTACAGCAAAACTAAAAAATTCTAGAGACACTATACGAACAGAATCTTTTATCAAGAAAAAACAAACACTTTTGGTTTGGGAATACAAAACACTTTGCATAGTTATGGACTATGATGATCACCAATTTAAAGTGACAAAAGTGACTAGCAACCAATTGCCTTAAAGTGTTTATGAAAAAGTCTGTGAACACTGTCATAAAGGCTTTAATCAAAGTCTGAATAGATGAATCCTTTTTTGCAGAAATAGTCCACTGTCTAGCAAGTAAATTTCTTATCCAAGACACTTTTTGAAGACATACCAAATAAAGGTTTCCTGGCCTTACTGGAAAAAGCTACCATAAACACTGAAAACCAATAAATAACGTGCCCAAAACAATACCAGTGACAAAGACGCTACCTGCTTCTTTGTGCCTTCACTCATCCCTTTATTTATCCCTTTCCTCTTTGATTAATGAGTGCTTTTTGCATATGGACATGTGAGAGAGGATGGAAGAAAGAGCAGAAAAGGAAGAAATGTTCTTAATTCACACAATCTCATGTGAAGGACAATGGAAAAAGGTATTAGAAGAAGCAGACCGGTCAAATGTAGAGCAAAATATGATACAGAACGAGGCATCGCAAGACAGTGCAGTTAGTGGGTATGATCCAGGGACCATTCTCTGTAGGAATCAAGTTAGTATTGGGGAGGATAGTTTCTGCGATGGTCCTACCCGGCCAGGGGCATAATTTGCAGGACCCAGTGCAAAATGAAAATGGGTCTCCTCATTCAGAAAAGCAGGACAAGAGGTACTTGCTTTTCTCCTGCAGTTCTCTCTCTGTCTACACCTGTATGGTGCTTTTTTATCTGCTGTTGACTGGCTTTCTCAGGCACAGGACTATCGTGGGCTGATTACAGACCCCCACAGGCACCCACAGCCCATACTGTGACACAACATGCAAAGCTTCTGCACCTACCCCACCTCCAACCTGGAGCCCAGGATTCCACTGGGGCAGGGGCAACAGTGATCTCTGGGAGGGACATGGAAGTGGTCGGCCGGAAATCACGTGATATGATGGGAAAGCTGTAAGAGGCAGGACCGCTGGCGCATGCGACATTGACCCATCTGCCTTTACTTAACAAACACAAATTCAAAGATAAAATTGTTAAGAATTTCCATGCCCAGCCTTGACCCCTATGCCAGTCCCTTCTCAGAGCAGGGCCCAGTGGGACCTCGAGGTCACACACCAGGAAGCCAGCCCTGTGGCACATCAGTCAGTCCTGAAAGACCTCCTCCCAAATTCTCATTAAAATAGAGGTAAAGATACCCTCCACCCCCACCAAAGAACTGCAGAACGTCGCAGGGTGGGGTGGGGGGTGGGGAAGCGTTGAGGCGCAGAGCACAAGGTTACATGAACTTAACTATCCTCGCAAAAAATATTTTTAAGATTAAAAAAGAAAAACAATAGCCACACACAGTTCTATAAAACATGAATGGGAGTAGATTCATACTTAAGTGTATACTGGAAATGTTTTTAAGAGTAAAGAAAAATCCTATACTTAGCTAGATACAAAAGTAGTTTTGTTTAAAATTGCTACAAAGAAATAAAAATCATCCTGAACTTAGATAACTGTCAACACTAAAAGATGGAAGATCATTCCAGAACATGGTTAATGGATATTTGTGGGGAAATGTGAGGGTACCTATCCCTGGTTAAACTGTTGTCTACTGGGCTTCCCTGGTGGCGCAGTGGTTGGGGGTCCGCCTGCCAATGCGGGGGACGCGGGTTCGTGCCCCGGTCCGGGAGGATCCCACATGCCATGGAGCGGCTGGGCCCGTGAGCCATGGCCGCTGGGCCTGAGCATCTGGAGCCTGTGCTCCACGGTGGGAGAGGCCACAACATGCGTACTGCAAGAAAAAAAAAAAAACTGTTGTCTACCAAGGCAAGAGAAATCCATTCAAACATCCTCGAGTAATGAAAAAGTATGCCATTTGTACATTCTTTGGGGTTGGGTGTCAAGGGTAACTATTTAAAATGTGCTCTAGCTGGCTAAGAAATTAACCAAAATCAAGGTATCAAGAATGTGAAAATTGTTTTATTTATAGTCTACCAGTGAACATTGAAAGACATTAAAAATATAGAGTTAAGTATAAATATTTACAATCTGTGTTTAGATGGAATGCTCCCAGAAGTAAACCCTGAGGCATGGATTTGAGAGTATTTTATTTGGGATGCTGAGAAAGGTGTAGAGGAATGAGAAAAGGAAAGTAACCAGTACAAGGTGAGTCATCAAGCCAGTTACCATGAGAGTGAAGTTTAATCCCACAGGGAAATTTTGACAAATGCTGCAACTTGAATGCCCAAGAGTTATGGAACCCAAGGGGCAAGAGAGCTGGGATATTTGTTGGTTGTGAACTGGAGGAGTGTGTTATTCAGACACATTTCCAGCCTAGATACTAGGCAGAGCTCCTTGGGTGGCTTTGGGGACATAGAGTGTGGCATGGGAAGTGGGGGTCAGTGGAAGCACAGTGTGATGATTACAGCCGGGGGATGGCAACACCACGGACAGGGTGCACTGCAGGCTGCTTAGGACACAGAATGCAAGCAGCCAAACTGATTCTTTTTTTTTTTTTTTTTTTTTTTTTTTTTTTTTTTCCTTTTTTGCGGTATGCGGGCCTCTCACTGTCGTGGCCTCTCCCGTTGCGGAGCACAGGCTCCGGATGCGCAGGCCCAACGGCCATGGCTCACGGGCCCAGCCGCTCCGCGGCATATGGGATCCTCCCAGACCGGGGCACGAACCCGTATCCCCTGCATCGGCAGGCGGACTCTCAACCACTGCGCCACCAGGGAGGCCCCCAAACTGATTCTTAAAGAAGATTTTATGGTGAAAAATAAAATGCTGAATGTAAGCGGACTCACAGCTCCAGATTAAATAAGTAATACTGGGAAGTAAAGAAGGGTAGAGAAAATAGAGCAAGAGAAATCCATGCTAAACTTCTTATTGCTTATAAATGAAAAATGAAAAGTTACTGTAGATTGAAAATTACAGAAATATAGGTTTCGTTTAACTTTGTATTTGGCAAAATTCAGGGCAACCGCAAAGGAATGAAATACTAGTTATTCTCCATCCATATTGCCACACTAAATACAGGGAAGCAAACAAAGGAAAAACAAAGAGAAGTAGAATAGAGGTAACACTAAGGGTTTCTACTGTAACTATAAGTGAATATGAGTAAACTCCTCTTTCAAAATACAAAAGTTGTCATTTATGTTTCTAAAATTCATAGGCTGCTTATGAGAAATATATAAGTAGCACAGAGTTTAAAAGTAAGACAAAATGGGAATGACAATGCTGCAGCCTGTGGAACAAAAACCACATTCACAGAAAGATAGACAAGATGAAAAGGCAGAAGGCTATATACCAGATGAAGGAACAAGATAAAACCCCAGAAAAACAACTAAATGAAGTGGAGATAGGCAACCTTCCAGAAAAAGAATTCAGAATAATGATAGTGAAAATGATCCAGGACCTCTGAAAAAGAATGGAGGCAAAGATCAAGAAGATGAAAGAAATGTTTAACAAAGACCTAGAAGAATTAAAGAACAAACAACCAGAGATGAACAATACAATACCTGAAATGAAAACTACACTAGAAGGAATCAATAGCAGAATAACTGAGGCAGAAGAACGGATAAGTGACCTGGAAGACAGAATGGTGGAATTCACTGCTGCAGAACAGACTAAAGAAAAAAGAATGAAAAGAAATGAAGACATCCTAATCGACCACTGGGACAGCATTAAATGCAACAACATTCGCATTATAGGGGTCCCAGAAGGAGAAGAGAGAGAGAAAGGACCAGAGAAAATATCTGAAGAGATTATAGTCAAAAACATCCCTAACATGGGAAAGGAAATAGCTACCCAAGTTCAGGAAGCACAGAGTCCCATACAGGATAAACCCAAGGAGAAACATGCCAAGACACATAGTAATCAAACTGGCAAAAATTAAAGACAAAAATAAATTATTGAAAGCAACAAGGGAAAAACGAAAAATAACATACAAGGGAAATCCCATAAGGTTAACAGCTGATTTCTCAGCAGAAACTCTACAAGCCAGAAGGAGGTGGCTTGATATACTTAAAGAGATGAAAGGGAAGAACCTACGACCAAGATTAATCTACCTGGCAAAGATTTCATTCCGATTCAATGGAGAAATCAAAAGCTTTACAGACAAACAAAAGCTAAGAGAATTCAGCACCACCAAACCAAATCTACAGCAAATGCTAAAGGAAATTCTCTAAGTGGGAAACACAAGAGAAGAAAAGGACTTACAAAAACAAACCCAAAACAGTTAAGGAAATGGTCATAGGAACATACATATCGATAATTATCTTAAACATGAATGGATTAAATACTCAACCAAAAGAGAGAGGCTTGCTGAATGGATACAAAAACAAGACCCATATATATGCTGTCTACAAGGGACCCACTTCAGACCTAGGGACACATGCAGACTGAAAGTGAGGGGATGGAAAAAGATATTCCATGCAAATGGAAATCAAAAGAAAGCTGGAGTAGCAATACTCATATCAGATAAAATAGACATTAAAATAAAGAATGTTACAACAGACAAGGAAAGACACTACATAATGATCAAAGGATCAATCCAAGAAGAAGATATAACAATTATAAATATGTATGCACCCAACAAAGGAGCACTTCAGTACATAAGGCAACTGCTAACAGCTATAAAAGAGGAACTCGACAGTAACACAATAATAGTGGTGGACTTTAACACCTCACTTACACCAATGGACACATCATCCAAAATGAAAATAAATAAGGAAACAGAAGCTTTAAATGACACAATAGATACTACAAAAAGAAAAAGAAAAATACAGACCAATATCACTGATGAATATAGATGCAAAAATCCTCAACAAAATACTAGCAAACAGAATCCAACAACACAATAAAAGGATCATACACCATGATTAAGGAGGATTTATCCCAGAGATGTGAGGATTCTTCAATATATGGATATCAAGCAATGTGATACACCATATTAACGAACTGAAGAATAAAAACCATATGATAATCTCAATAGATGCTGAAAAAGCTTTTGACAAAATTCAACACCTATTTATGATCAAAACTCTCCAGAAAGTGGGCATAGAGGGAACCTACCTCAACATAATAAAGGCTATATATGAGAAACCCACAGCAAACATCATTCTCAATGGTGAAAAACTGAAAGCATTTCCTCTAAAATCAGGAACATGACAAGGATGTCCACTCTCACCACTATTATTCAACATAGTTTTGGAAGTCCTAGCCACAGCAATCAGAGAAGAAAAAGAAATAAAAGGAATACACATTGGAAAGAAGAAGTAAAGCTGTCACTGTTTGCAGATGACATGATACTAAACATAGAGTATCCTAAAGATGCCACCAGAAAACTATAAGAGCTAATCAATGAATCTGGTAAAGTTGCAGGATACAAAATTAATACACAGAAATCTCTTGCATTCCTATACACTAATGATGAAAAATCTGAAAGAGAAATTAAGGAAACACTCCCATTTACCATTGCAACAAAAAGAATAGAATACCTAGGAATAAACCTACTTAAGGGGACAAAAGACCTGTATGCAGAAAACTATAAGACACTGATGAAAGAAATTAAAGATGATACCGACAGATAGAGAGATATACCATGTTCTTGGATTGGAAGAATCAATATTTTGAAAATGACTATACTGCCCCAAGCAATCTACAGCTTCAATGCAATCCCTATCAAATTACCAATGGCAGTTTTTACAGAACTAGAACAAAAAATCTTAAAATTTGTATGGAGACATAAAAGACCCTAAATAGCCAAAGCAGTATTGAGGGCAAAAAACAGAGCTGGAGGAAGCAGACTCCCTGACTTCAGACTATACTACAAAGCTACAGTAATCAAGACAATACAGTACTGGCACAAAAACAGAAACATAAATCAATGGAACAAGATAGAAAGCCGAGACATAAACCCATGCACCTATGGTCAACTAATCTATGACAAAGGAGGCAAGGATATATAATGGAGAAAAGACAGTCTCTTCAATAAATGCTGCTGGGAAAACTGGACAGCTACATGTAAAAGAATGAAATTAGAACACTCCCTAACACCATACACAAAAATAAACTCAAAATGGATTTGAGACCTAAATGTAAGACCAGACACTATAAAACTCTTAGACACTATAAAACTCCACCTCCTAGAGTAATGGAAATAAAAACAAAAATAAACAAATAGGACCTAATGAAACTTCAAAGCTTTTGCACAGCAAAGAAACCATAAACAAGACGAAAAGACAACCTTCAGAATGGGGGAAAATATTTGCAAATGAATCAATGGACAAAGGATTAGTCTCCAAAATATATAAACAGCTCATGCAGCTCAATATTAAAAAAAAAAAAAACCCAATCCAAAAATGGGCAGAAGACCTGAACAGACATTTCTCCAAAGAAGACATATAGATGGCCAAGAAGAACATGAAAACATGCTCAACATCACTAGTTATTAGATAAATGCAAATAAAAACTACAATGAGGTATCACCTCACACCAGTTAGAATGGGCATCATAAGAAGATCTACAAACAGCAAGTGTTGTAGAGCGTGTGGAGAAAAGGGAACCCTCTTACACTGTTGGTGGGAATGTAAATGGATACAGCCACTCTGGAGAACAGTATGGGCGTTCCTTAAAAAACTAAAAATAGAATTACCATATGATCCAGCAATCCCACTACTGGGCGTACACCCAGAGAATACCATAATTCAAAAAGACACATGCATCCCAATGTTCATTGCAGCACTATTTACAATAGCCAGGTCATGGAAGCAACCTAAATGCCCATCGACAGATGAATGGATAAAGAAGATGTGGCACATATATACAATGGAATATTACTCACCCATAAAAAGGAATGAAACTGGGTCATTTGTTGAGACGTGGATGGATCTAGAGGCTGTCATACAGAGTGCCGTAAGTCAGAAAGAGAAAAACAAATATCGTATATTAACGCATATATGTGGAACCTAGAAAAATGGTACAGATGAACTGGTTTGCAGGGCAGAAATTGAGACACAGATGTAGAGAACAAACGTATGGACACCAAGGGGGGAAGCGGTGGAGGGTTGGGGATGGTGGTGTGATGAATTGGGCGATTGGGATTGACATGTATACAGTGATGTGTATAAAATTGCTGACTAATAAGAACCTGCTATATAAAAAAACAAATAAAATAAAATTCAAAATAAAAGTAAGACACCATGTCTAGATGCAATGCCACGACAAAGTAGAAATGTTTTCCTGTGAGAAATATACTCAATAATGCAGAGTATGCAATCATAAAGTAATCATTCATTGTGTTTGTTTATTTTGGGGTTTTGCTAATTTGCCATGAAATACTGTTTGTGGTGAAGACAGTATAAAACTCATAATATCCCACTAAAATGTGAGCATTGACAAGAAACTGGCTAATGGTTATCATCAATTAGAGTATTTAAGAAGAGTCTAATATAAAGAAAACAGCCCTGAAATCTTACAGCTCATCCTGGAGAGGCTTTCCAAAATTTGGCATTCATATCACATTACCGATGAAATGTTGTGAAGATGAAACAAATAACAGCAACTTATGATCAGTCATGCTCAAAGAGACTGAATTATCTTTCTTTTCTCTATAGGCAATATTTAAAAATCTTTTCTTGCTATAGAGAAATATTACAGAAAGAAGCAATCCAAGAGTACATAGGAAAGAGAATGGGAAAAAAAGTAATAGAACATGTCTGACAGCTAATTCATAAAAATATCATGTGGGGCTTCCCTGGTGGCGCAGTGGTTGGGAGTCCGCCTGCCGATGCGGGGGACGCGGGTTCGTGCCCCGGTCCGGGAGGATCCCACATGCCGCGGAGCATCTGAGCCCGTGAACCATTGCCACTGAGTCTGCGCGTCCACAGCCTGTGCTCCGCAACGGGAGAGGCCACGGCAGTGAGAGGCCCGCGTACCGAAAAAAAAAAAAAAAAAAAAAAAAAAAAAATATATATATATATATATATATATATATATATATATCTCATGTGAATTTTTCTGGATTTTGTGATGTTTGTGGTATTTATGAGCTTTTGAAAATGGATAAATTGCTATGTTTTTCTTTTCTCATTCTAAATAAACATTCACTATCACACTTAATTTGTATTTGTAATAGTGTGTGTGTGTGTGTGTGTGTGTGTGTGTGTGTGTTTTCCTTAAGGAGGAATCCCACAATATATGCTTCAGCCCCACAGAATCTGGGTCCAACCCAGTGAATGGGCATTTGTGATTTTGATAGCTAATGCCAGATTTCCCTCTACTGAGGACATGTCAACTCAGATTTCCACCAGCAGTTATGAACATATTTGTTTCCTCAAAACAATTTTGAGAAGTAATAGCTATAAGGAGCGTCCTGCACTTCCAGATATTAAACTGTATTACAAAAGCACTGAAACTAAAACAGTGATGATCTGGTGATAGATAAACATATCAATGAACTAACCTTGAATGCCCAGAAAGAGATCCCAGAATCTATATGAAAAATATCGCATATATTCTCTGAAGTGGCACCTCAAATCAGAGAAATAAAAAGTGATTCAATAAATTGTTTGGGAAATAAACCTGAGAAAATAGTGATGGCAGATATGTAGTTCATTCCATATACCAAACTACATTTTGCATGGATTAGAAATAAAGTGTTAAAAATATTAAAAGTATAGATACGTATTCATTTCATTTAGGGATGGGAATGTGTGACTAATCAAAAACATGTAAAAAATAGTAAGCCACAAAGGAAAATATTAATTAATTAAATGTAATTTAGTTATATAAAATTAACATCCTAAAAATTATATGCCATTTAATTTTGGGAAAAATGTTTCCATATATTCCATATATATAATAAACACAGAGTTTTTGTAATAGGACAAAAACATTCTGATGGAAAAATGGGCAAGTATTAAATAATAATGTGAACAATTTCTTTGCCTTTCAAGTAGGTGAATATTTTGGTGCTGCTGTTGCTGTCGTTCGTAATGGTAACCTAATACTGGTGAATTTGCAGTAAAACAGACCCTTTTACTCACCATTTCTAACAAGGTAACATATTTTCTGCAGGACAAGTTGCTAGATGGAAAAACCTTCAGAATGTAAATTATTGCTCCTGCTACTATGAATTATTGCAAAGGAATAAACAAGGATTGCATACAGATTTATGACCTAGACTGTCCAGTAGAGTGGTATTTATGATAGTAGACATTTAGAAACAGTTCAAATTTCTGAGGATTAAGAACAAATAAATGATGGTGCAGTCATATGATGAAATCCCATGAGACCACAAGAAAAGTGATGTTTTCAAGGAGAATTACTCATGGTAGGAAATATTCATGGCATGTGTTAAGTGAAACATCAGCTTTCACATATCTTTTTTTCAGGGACTTTGTACCTGCTGTGCTTTCTACTTAGATACTATTCTCCAAGATCTTCTCACGGCTTCCTCCTTATCATTCAGATCTCAGTGCAAACGCTCCTGGTTCAGAATGACTTCCTGAGCCTGCTGGTGAAGGCAAACCTTCACCCCTTACCTCCCCCTCTGGGAGCCAACACTTCATTTCATCTTCTTCACCACTTGTTAGTATCAAAACTTTTCTTGGTCCTTTTGTTTAAATATTTATTGTCTATAGTTCTTCATGCCCCCCTTAATACATACAATATAATATACACTCATTTAGCTGTTTTTTTCATTGCTGAATCTCTATTATCAAAGAATTTTGTTGGTTGGACAATGACTGATGGACAAATGCATGGAAAAAAGATTGGAAGAAAATATACAAACTTTTTTTTTTAATGACCACCTCTGAGCGGTGAGATGATAGGTGATTTTTATCTTCTGTTTTATGTTTGTATGATTCTTCAGGCATTTTTGTAGATACAAAATCAGGAAAAATAACAAAAACTCCTCAATGTTCACAGTCCAGCTCAAAGACATCTTTTCCATATAATCCTCCCAAGTTTCTTTGGTAGTGAATTAACTACAAGAAACCAGTACTCACACAGCATCCAACTCCTTCATAACACTCACCGCATTCTGTCTCTTTACACACTGGCCTCCCAGCAGATGATAGGCTTTTCTAGCACGAGGACTGTGCCTTCATATCTAGCTATGCAGATACTAGCAAAGTGTTTGGAACATTGGGTATTCCATAAGTGTTTGTTAAAGGTATTTATCTTGAAATAAAACACACATACCAAAAATGCATAGAACAAGTATTATAAAAAAACCACCCATGGACCCATAAGCCTCATCAACAAATAGAACATTGCCGGCATTTCAGATGCTCTCTGCATGTTTGTTCCTAACTGCAACCCTCTTGTTCTTCTTAAATATAACTAATATTCCAACTTATATGGCAATCACTTCCTTGTTTTTACGATCTTAGAATAATCCTTAAACACAATAGTTCAATATTCACTGTTACTGAACCTTGCATAATTGGAATCATACAGCTTATTTACTAAATTCAGGAACAAGACAAAGAGTTCCACTACTGCTATTATTATTTAACATCTTATTGTAGGTAAAGAGCCAGAGCAATTAGGCAACAGAAAGAAATCAGAGGTACAAAATTTGGAAAGGGGAAAATGAATGTATCCCTATTGCAGTTGGTATTATTATATACCTAGAAACCCCCAAATTATAAAATAAATTAAAAAATCTAAGTAATAAGATTTTGCATAAGTTTTGGGAGTACAAAATCAATTGTTTTCACACAAGTAAACAATAACCAATTGAAAGATATATATAGCATTACAGATTTATATATTTAATATATTAAATATATTTTAATATATTTTAAATTATTTTAATAATAAAATAATTATAGTAAATAAATTATAATTTTACCTTGATTTTATCATTATAATAGAATAATTAATACATTGTAATATTTATATGTAATAATAAAAATAGATTAGAATAATTATAATAGAATCAAGGTAAAATTCCTAGAAATAAACTTAAAATTTATGTGCAAGACGCATATAAAGAGAGCTTTAAAAATTCATCCCAAAAGACTTAAAATTGCATAAATTAAAGATAAAATGATTCAGCATCATAAACATGTCAGTTCTCCCTATGTTAAGGTATAAATGTAGTAAAATCTTAATAAGTACACTAACAATTTTTTAAATGTATCTATCTGTGTTTAAGGTTTTTATAAAAAATAAAGATCCAATAATAACCATAAAAACTCTGTGAAAACAAAACAGTAATGATGAGAATAGCCTTACCAAATATAAGAGTATATTATAGAGCCTCGATAATTAAAACCATACAATATCAGTGCATAAATAGATAGGTAAGACAATGGAACAGAAAATTACTTCAAGAAAAGACCCAAACAGATCTAGAAATTCCATATATAATTAGGAAATATTTCAAATCAGTAAGGAAAAGACAGATGATTCAATAAATGGTGCTGAGACAACTAGGTAGCCACCTGAGAAAAATAATTGTTAGGACTATATCCCCACCATTCATGAGAATAATGCCAAAATCAGAGATGCAATTTTTTTAAAAAGCCATAGAATACTAAATTTAAAAATGAGAAAGCTTCTTTTTAATTTTGAAGTAAGGACAGCCTTTCTATGATTCAAAGCCTATATGTCATAAAGAAAAGTTTGTGTTTTATTTTTCTCATTTATGCTTTGACTTTGATTATTCTTTTAATGCAGTTAAAACTTTTATATAGTCAAACTTTCCTTTATGATTTAAATCTCACCACAAGAAGGGTATATTGTCTTAATACATGTAATATATTTTCTTTCTTTCTTTTTTCTTTCTTTACCTCACTGTGCAGCATGCAGGATCTAAGTTCCCTGACCCGGGATTGAACCTGTGCCCCCTACAGTGGAAGCATGGAATCTTAACCACTGGATGACCAGGGAAGTCTCCCATATAATATATTTTCCATAAGGAAAAAACTCAATAGAAAATAATGATGGGTAGAAGATATAAAGAGTTCTCAGAAAAAGAAATCACAAAAAGTTCTCTGTCAACAAAAGCTCAACCTCACCTATTTGAAAAGAAGAAATGAAGATTCAAACTCTATAGGTGTGTCAAACTTGTAAATTTTTGCTAATTTGATAAAAGGAATAGTATTTCTTGGCAAGACTGTAGGGAAAGATGCATTCTCATGCGCTTCTATGGCACAACACTTATAGATGGTAATTTGGTAATATCCATCAAAATCACAGATGCATATTCCCTTTTACCCAGCAGTTCTACTTCTGAGAATATGTTTGTACATTTATTAGAAAGCTTACTCACTGCAGTATTCCATCACAATTCGTTATAGTAAAAAATTACCAAAAACAACAACAAAAACTCAAGGATCCATCAACAGGGGGGTACTAAAATACCCCCCTGCACACATAATTTTGTGTGCATTCACAAAATTATGCAGCCATGAAAAGAATGAGGAAGAATAAGGAAGATCTTACTACTGATATGAACTCATCTCTAAAATATATTGGGGCCAGATAATGTGCAAAAGGTCTGGAGTAGTCAACAATCCTGGTTTGCCAAGGGCTAAGAAGTTTCCCAAGACATAGCACTTTCAGTGCTAAAACAGAGAAAGCTCTGGGCTAATAGGCACTGGTGGTCCCCCTAAGTCCAGCTCCTTTTTTTCTTTAAAAGAAATTCACATTCATTTGTTTATGCATACAAAGCCTCCAGAAGGACATGCAAGAAAGTAACAAGAGTGCTTGCCGAATTCATCATTGGTGAGAGTGGTGGGAAACTAGGAGGATGGAAGACGGAGATTGAAGACTGTTATTTCATTCTATGGATATTCTAAATTTTTTGACCTATATAAATTTGATAGCTATTCCAAAATTAAACAAATAAGCATAAACAAATGCATCGGAAAAGAAAAAGGCAATCTGATTTGTGAGGAGAAATAGGTAGTTTTCCTAAGTAAAGAGCAAGTGTCTAAGTAATTTATATAGTTGAAGGGCTTGGAAATTTTCTTGCAAAATGTATTTCTTGATAACCTCTGCCAGCCAGGTTTGGGGTAACGAACATAATGCAATGTACTGCCCTTTGAGAACAAAGAATTGCAGGTTGTCTTGCCCTGGTCAAAAAGAGCAAAGTCTGAGCTGCTCTTAAATTTCTGAATTGACCAGACAGTCTCAACACAGGCCCATAAAACTACTATCTGAAAGAAAATAGATGGTACTCAAACCAAATCTGCCCGTGAGCAACTGCATATTTACCTCAATTTGGACATGCAATCTGTCTCATAGACTTTATTCTTTATACCATTTATATTCATTGCAGGAGGACTCTGTCAAACACTTGATGTCTTCAAAAAATTCTCTATAAAACTTAGGTTTATTTGCAAATTCATATTTTTTTCCAAAATGTTTGTTTTTCCATTGTTTTGGGGCAGTAGAGAAAGAGGGAGGCAATAGAAAGGATAGAAATAGCTCCTGGGGCAACGCATGCATGAATGTGCTATAATTGTGGGAGTACATTCTTGCTTTTCAACCAAGAGCGCTGATGTTAGTGTAAGTCTTAGTCCAAAGGCAAGAGAAGACCAGTGTCCCAGCTCAAATAGTCAAGCAGAGAGAGAGAGAGAGAGAGAGAAGTATCCCTTCCTTCCACTTTTTGTTCTATGCAGGTCCTCAAGAGATTGGATAATGCCTGCCCGCATCGGGAGGTCAATCTGCTTTACTCAATTTATGGATTTAAATGCTCATCTCATCCAGAAACACCCTCACAGATACACCTTGAAGTGATGTTTAGCAGGGTACCTCGTGATCCAGTCAAGTTGATACATAAAATTAACCAAAACAGAGGAGATCAGAGATATATAGAAATAGGTAAGATACAATCCCTGCCTCCCAGGAGAAGTGGCAATCATATACATGCATAAAGAACTAGTGTTACAACTCTGGACATGGCTGGCCATGGTTGTATTTAAATTGCCAAAAAGGCATAGAATGAAAGATGCCACATTTGGAATTGGATGTCTAGTCTGAGGCAGAGAAGGTTTTAGAAGGAAAGACCATGTGGAGGTGTTTTGAGGATATTCAGCACGGCTGGAGAAGAGGACAATGAATAATGGAGCTTGAGCGGTATCGCAAGTAGCAGCAGAAACTTGTAACGTGAAGCAGCAGGGTCTGCCGAGAGGAAGGAGATAGAACGCGCACAGAAGAATCAAGGAGCAGGCACCATCTGGAGAAGAGCAATCAGCCCCAGGAAATATGTGAGTAGAATGGGGCTGGGGAGGAATTCATCTCTAGAAATCTGTTTCCCAGAGGGATGTGAATGTATGTACCAAAATAAGGTGGGTGCCAGTTCTAGAGGGCCGGGCAATACTAGGCAATTTTTCAAACTGGGACTCAGACACAAAGCCAGACAGAAATTTGTTACCCCAGAATTTACCTCGCATAATACACAAAAATAATTCAAAGAGGATCGTAGCCTAAAATACAAACTAAAGCTATAAAACTTCTAGAAAATAAACAGGAGGGAAATTTCATAATACTAGGTCAATGAAAAATTATTAGACAAAACACAAAAAGGATTCATCATAAAATAAAAAGTGACAAGTTGGATTGCATTACAACTTAAAAGTACTGCTCTTCCAAAACTCCATTAAGAAAATGAAATTGCAAGCCTCAATTCATTATGCATATATTTGAGAGATGAACTGCATTCAGAATATACAGAATTCTTACAACTCAATAAGAAGACAAACAACCCAATAAAAAATTTACAAAACTTGAACTAAAACTTCAGAAAAGAATATATATTAATGACCAATAAGCACATGAAAAGATGTTCAACATAATTAGTCATCAGAGAGATGCAGTTTAAAAACAGTAAGATATAACTACACTAGAAACAGCTAAACTTTTAAGGCTATTGGGTTTGTGTGTGTGTGTATGTGTGTGTATTTGGAGGGATTTAATGACAAAATTAATTTTAAATTCATATAGAATGTCCAAAAACAGCCAAGAATTTTTTTAGAAAGAATAATTAGGGGAAACTGCCTTACCGTATATTTATTTGTACTTAACACAAAACTACTCTGATCAAAATAGTATGGCATCAGTACAAGAAAAGTATGAGTGGAATAGACTAAAATACCCCCGAAACAGATCCAAGTATATAAATGAAACTTAATATATGAAAAGGAAAATGCCAAGGGGACAGGAAAAGGATAATTTACTATATTTAAACAAATGTTTCTAGCAAATTGACTCCATCCAACTAACCCAAAAAAAAAGAAAAGAAATTTGGGATCGGGTTTTCCGTCACTTGTAAAAAGAAAGTCCTTATTGATACATTTGCATATTTTGGTAACATGAACATGGAAAGAGGTGGAGAATAACAAAATAGCAGATATTTTTTACTGATTTCCTAAAGAAATGGAAATGGAAATGGAGGGAGTCAAGGTAGGATTATTAAATTGTTACTAATTATATTATTAGTATAATGTTACTATACATAATAATATTACTCTATTATTATTAATATACTTTTGGATTTCTTTTGTTATTATTAGCATGTTTAACATTTGAAACTTTAAAAAACTTACAAAAGACCCAGAGCTTTGCCTATTATATCTAATAAGTCTACATTCCTGCTTTTAAAAAATGGAATGTGAAATCCAAATGTATCTGTGAAAATTCAAGCCTGAATCTGCCTTTCTCCCTTTCTCTTTTTCCTCCTTCTTTCCTCCCTCCTTTCCTTCCTTCCTTCTACTTAAAATAAGGAAACATATTTCAGTTAAAGTTTATTTTGACAACAGGATTGTAATCAGAATACTCTATTATTTCTGTTAATTATTTTCCTCCACAGTGAATACATATAAAATACCCAAAGCCAGCAGATCACAGCCTGTGTGAAGAAGTTTGGGATTCCAAGAGAATGGAGTGAGAGACAGGTGATGGTAGAGCTTTAAATGGAAGAAATAGGCACGGCTCAGTCATCTAGCACTCTGCAATGTATGCCAGGGAGTTTACACTTGATTCTGAGCTTGATCGGGAGCTGGAAGGTTTTGAGCAGTTCAGGGACCTGGTGAGACAGGTAACTCTGGTGCTTGTGTGAAGAATGAACCTGGCAAAACTAAGCTAAATGCCCTGATGTGTGGACCTGAAAATCCCTTCTCCTCCTGCACTCAACTCTGCTTTAATTCCAAAATGATACAAGTGTAATTTTGAAACAGCTCCATATGCCAGCAATCTATTTCTACTGTGACTCAAAGATTCAAATAATTTAACACTTTTATGTCTGAAAAGATTCGAATTTTTTTAATACTAAAACACTGTAAATTGTTGAAAGCATTTATGCCTTCCTAAATGGAATTACATTACCAAAGACATCATTAATAATGCTTCTTAAAAAAAAATAATAATGCTTCCTGCCCTGCACTTAAAATTTTCAGTTCTCAGGTACAAATATTACTAGAAAACAAAACTCCAAAAGCTCCACAATTAAGTTCCAGATCCTTTACATGTTTATTTATCAGTCATATGTAGGTAATATTGCCTCTTGTCCTTCAGAGTCTCAGCTACTAAATGAAGGCATTAATTTTTGATAAAACTATTTGATAAGCCTCTAGTATAATCCAGGTGTCTTTACGGTCCATAGTAGAAATTTCTCTTGCAAAATCAGTATCTAGTTCTCCTTTCTTTATAGATGTACAAAAAATTACACTTCCCAGCCCTGTTACAGTTAGGTGGGACCATATAATTGGCTGTTGCCAATGGACTAAAATAAGTGGAAGTGACATGTGTCACTTCTGGGAAGAAACACAGAAGAGCAGGAATAAGATCTCCATGTTGTCTTTTCCCTGCCATAGTAACCAGGAAGGCCATGATCTATTCATGCAGCTATAAGATGGTAGAGTTTCTATTAGCCTGGATCCCAGAGTGACTGTGTGAGAAACAGAGCTCTCTACCCCTCCCCTCTGCCTAATCAAACTGCATTTCTCAAGAGCGAGAAATAAACATTGGTATGCGAACTCCCTGATATCCCAGGTTTCATCTGTTACTGCAGCATTCCTGGCTTATTCTGTCTAATAGTTTCAAATACCTCTCTGAGAATCAGATGACTACTCTGTGCCCTCTCCCCAACTAACTGCACATTCAAACAACACTTTAAATAAAAAATATGAATAAGCATCTCCTTGAATCCCCACCACAGGTGGATATTAAAGATTAAAGAACATTTAACTCTTTCCTAGCATACAAAATGATATTGTGTGTATGTGTGTGCATGTGTGTGTGTGTAGCAATACTTTTGCTTTATAGTATAATGTTTTAGAAGTTATCTAATTTTGCAGCTAAAAGTTGGTGAGTTGATATAGGAAAATTGGTTAAGTCATTCTTACCTTGTGCATCAAAACAAGACTTAGTTTGTCTCTAAGCACAGTAACTTTGGTTAAACTAAAGGAGTAGCTTACTGCCCAGGGCAAGAAGGAAATAGCTGAGTGGTGGCTAAATGGACTGGCTTTGTACAGTGGAGGATAGAGTCTTGGCGGTGTCTGCTTTCCCTGGGGGTTGAAGTTGTGAACTGAAAACAAGAACCCTTTGCCATTCTGATTTGTTTATTCCAGAGAAAGTATGTAACTTTCTGTTTCTCGGAAAGAAAAAAAGAAAGAAAAGAAAAAGGAATATTCTTAAGAGTCACGTAGGAAGACCTCCTTAACATCCAAGGGCTCTTCTGAGAAACTGTGTTGGTGAGGAAAATAAAAAAGTATCAAAACCCTCCAGACATTTTAAACGTTGAGAGGTAGAAGTGTTTTGTTAGAATCTTTTCAATTTACCAAACTAAACCCCTCATATTTAAATCATAGTTTTTGAAGTGTTCCCTAAATGAATCAGTCACTCACATTGTGATTTCAGTGTAGCTGCGTGTACTGAGGCTAGTTCCTGGTTGATATGAGAAGATTTTGGCCCCCACTATATCCTCCTTTCCAGCTTTCCCCTTCTTCACCCTGTGTTTCCTTTACAGATCCTACTCCTGCTGACTATACTACCTGGTAGGGTGTAGGCGAATCCTTGGCTAGCCAGGGAAAATCACAGTTTCAGACCTTCTATTATTCTTCCCATCACCTATTGAAATACAGGCAATATGTAGTTTAATTTTTAGCTTTTCAGGGCTAGGCTACTTGTATACATCAGGGGTGAGAACCTCTTAATCTAAGAAAATGGCAATTTCTTAAATCCAGAACACAAGGACATTGGAGGTCTTTTGCATTCAACTGTGAAATACAGTATGTGCATTTGGGCCGTAAGTATTGTCCCGAGGTGATTAGCATGGAAGATACAATTCACCTTTCCTGCTAGCAAAGAAAATGACACAACAGAGGTGGAATGTTTCTTGGAGAAATGGAGAGGTGAAATGAAAACATTTAGTGTACATATGAGACCACTCACAGGGGATAAAACGGTTGTCTCCAGAAGGGCTGACAAGAAAGATGAAACAGCTCTTCTTCTGAAGTCTTGATGGGCACAACTAGAGCAACCAGTGGAAGGCATGTGTGAAGAAAGGAATGTTTAGGCCAATACAAGAAAGATTTTTTGTTGTTGTTAAAATTAGCCAAAGGTTGGAACTATTCCTAAACTTAAGTGTGAAGGGAATAAAGAAAAATCATTGCATAAAACCATAAACTAGTACATGAAAAAGAAGAAATGACAAATAAGGAACCATAAGAATAAGAGCTAGCACTTATTGAATTTGTCCAGCACAAAAGTTTGAGCCCCATTTATACTAATTCCAACAAAACCCCCCAAATCCCAAGTAATGGTGAATATTACTATTATCCTCATGGTCCCTTATAGATGATGGTTCTTATCAGAGATGTTAAGAAAGTTTAAGAAAAACATACACAGTTACCCAGTAGTTACTGGAGCTGAGATTTTGAAGCAAGGCAGTCTAGCCACAGAGTCCATATTTTACCTACATTACAACTAGGAGAAAGAAACAGATTGAAATTTATAGGAGAAAACATATGGAAAGATGGATAAGAACAAGATGATTGGTCTATAAACAAAGTATAGATAATACATAAAATAAAATATAAGTATCAACATATAAATATAAACAGAGGCTCATAACTACTCATTGACCTGATAGACTGGGATGATAATATGTCCTGGAAAAGGTACTTATTCCTTGTTCAAAAGAAGCAAATTGAATTGAAAGAGAGAAAGAAAAGAAATAAGTAAAATATGCTTGCTCCTTAGATCTGCAAAGTGGAGAGGAAACACAGCACACTGAGGTAAGAATAAAAGGACATAGCTGCAAAGCGGCTGGCCAGAAAAAAGATATAAATGGTGCACATTACAGAGACAAACTATTAAGAAGATGATAGGTGCATGTCTAGACACCAGTTGGCAGCCTTGTTTGAACCAACAAATTCTTGACTTGCTGAAAGTTAAATACTCAAAGGTAGAGGAAATAATGAGATTAAGGTCTACTCTGTTCCTAATTTTGGTCAAGGAAAATTTATTGAGGATATGGAAGTGGAAGAATCCTTGCAAGAAAGTGGTGATGAGGTAATGGTTTTGTAATATCAAGGAAGTTAACACTAGGTATCATCAGTTATTACCTGGGCTTTAGGAAACATCAATTCAGAGTTGACTCATGTATTCCTGACAATAATACAAAGTACTACTTTCCCACTTTCCTCATAAGGCTACAACCTTAGAATACTTTAAATCTACTTACCATCTTTTTGCCTTTTGCATGATTATTTTCATGCATTTTAGTGCAATAGATATTTTAACTCCATGACATATTATAATACAGACTACCCCTGACTTACAGTGGTTCCACTTATGATTTTTTGACTTTACAATGGTCCAAAAGCCATATGCATTCAGTAGAAACCATACTTCAGATTCTAAATTTTGATCTTTTCCTGGGCTAGCAACATGCTGTATGACAATCTTGTGATGCTGGGCAGCGAGCCTCAGCTCCTGGTCTGCCATGCAACCACGAGGGGAAAGAACGAATATACATACAACCATTCTGTTTTTCACTTTCAGTACAGTATTCAATAAATTCCATGGGATATTCAACACTTTCTTATCAAATGGGCTTCGTGTTAGAAGATTTTGCTCAAGTATAGGCTAATGAAAGTGTTCTAAGCATGTTTAAGGTAGGCTAGGCTAAGCTGTGATGTTCAGTAGGTGTAATAAGTGTACTTTTGAGTTACCATATTTTCAACTTATGATGGGTTTATAGGAATATAACCTCATTTTAAGTCAAAAAAGATCTGTATTGTTTTATATGATCAATTTCATTGATATTTACCTACATATTTATATATATATTTACTCTTTTTCATGTTCTTTCTTGCCACTTCCCACTGTTTTCATCTAGGCTCATTTTCCCTCTGCCTAGAGAACTTCTCTTATTGTTTTTTTGTGTTTAGACAGTCTATTGATGACAGAATAACTCAGAAGTCACTACCAGGATGTTTTCTTTGGGTACAGAAATCAAACTTGGCAGTTATTTTCTTTTAGCACTTTAAATATATCATTCAACAGTCTTCTGTCTTATTATCACTTCTGATGGGAAGTCAGCTGAAGGTTAAGTGTCTTTTTTTTCTGTCACATTTAAGATTTTCTCCGGGTCTTTGATTTTCAGCCACTTTGACTATGATGTGCCTAGTATGATTTTTAGAATTTTTGCTACCTGGGGTTCTCTAAGCTTCTTGAGTCTCTGGTTTGAGGTTTTCCATTAGTTATGGGAAATTCTCTACCATTATCCATTCAAAAATTTCTTCTCTCTCAGTCTATATCTATTCCTTTTTTAAATCCAATTATACAATGTTAGAATTTTATCAGAATGTTCCACATGATTATTACATTTTTGTTCATTTTTCTTCTTCATATTTTTTCTCTCTGTGTACTTCATTGCATATTTTCTATTTATCTATTATCCAGCTTAGCAGTCTTCCAGAGTATCCCACCTACCATCAAATGCATTCACTAAATTCTTAATTTAGGATCTTGTATTTTTTAGCTGTAGAATGTGCATTTGGTTCTCTCTCACAGATTTTAATTCTGTGAAATCTTTTACCTTTTCTTATATTTTCTTCATCTTTTTCTCTGTTTTTTTAAACATATTAATCATGGTTATTTTCAAGGTCATGTCTGCTAACCTCAAGTTCTGAATCACCTTTGGGTAGCTTCCCATTGTCTATTTTTTTTTCTATTTGCTATTAGCCAAATGGTTTTGCCTTATCTCATGTCAAGTATTTTAAATTTATTGAGTACAAAAGAACTATAGTTGCCAGGTGATATTCTCTTGCCACAGATGGAGTTTAACCTTTCCTTTGGTAGGCAGAGAAAGTAGATCATACATCACCATAATCCATTCGGGGATTAAGCTGGGTCAGGGCTGGGTCACAGTTTTGGTAAGCTTCAGTCTACTAGTTCATCAGTATTCCTAGGATACTGGCCTCCAGGACGTCCATTGACAGCCTTTGGTGGTCTTTGACTCTTTTGCCTTGAAATTCTGCAGGTGACTTAGTTCAAGCATCCTCTCACAGAGGTCATTGTTTCATGAGATTGTGGAAGATTTCAGTCTGTTTTCCAGGGGCTTTGGACTTTAGCCTCCCAAGCAGTTCAAAATTAAATAAATATCTTGTGTAGGTAACCAGCCATATGTTTGAGACCTTTCATTTTTCTAGTGTTGTTATAGTAACAGTGAGCAACTTCTAAAAGATTTGTTAGCTTCTTTTTCTCCCTCAATGACCCTCTGGCTGAACCAAGCCCCAATATTCAGCCCTACACCCTGCCCAGAAACAGCAAATATTTGCAATAAAAATAAACTCTGCTGATCCTCAGATCAAAATTGAACGGTGTATCCTAAGCCAATAACCACATTTTCCTTTAACTTTAATGAAACTGTAATGTATCATGGATACATACTGTATCTGGATTTCCTCCCAGCCCTCTGGTTTTCCGACTTGTAGTCCTCTTTTCCCCAGTATTCTTTAAATGTTCATGTTCCTCTATGTTTGATACTCATATCTCTAGTACTTAGCCCAAAGCCTTTCACCTATGGGTTTTAAATATATCTATTTGAATAAAGAAATGATTTACATTTTTTAAAAGTGAAAGGAAGGATATAAAACCAGCAATGAGTATAAATGAGTGGCATAACCCTGTGGTAAGAATACCAACGGGCAGGCTGACATCCAAACTACACCAGCCCTTTTTCAGAAGGAGACAAAGACGAATAAAATCAGTGCCTGGGGCAGTTGGGTAGCATGTTAAGAGATTCTGAATGGTGGGGGATTGGGAAACACACAAACTAATTGATGTATTTTTTTTCTACCTTCTTCAGTGATCTTCAATCAGTTAATGGTAGAATAATTATAATCAACAAGAACTGGAAGTTCCAGATAGGAGTTTAAAAGACTCCATGTTCTACACAGCAATAAAAAAGGTGTTAAATGGAGCTTAAAAGTATGTAGTTGGAAAAGAAATGTGCTTAATTTTGCATATTTCTGAATACTCCAAAACTGTTGATTTAAAAAAATTTCTTTTTCATTGATGTCTTTTTCCTTGTCAAGTGTAGCTATATAGCATTGCTTTAAGGACCTTCAAGATATAGTTAAAAAAGTAAATATTCACTGCTGAGTCTTGGTACCTTGGATAACACTGCAGTGTACCAATATCAAATATTCCCTAAACATTCATCAAACAAGGGAGCAGGCATGCTCCAGACTTATACTCATTACAAGAAAAAATCCAATGTAAGACTAAGATTATACCACGAATAACTCAGAAAAGAAAAAAAATGTAATACTCACATGGATAACTGGTCTTTGAGTATGCAGTTAATAATCTTTAAGGGCATAAATCTCATGAATTATTAATTATAATAGCCAGCATTTAATGAGAAGCTACTATGTGCTGACCCTGTGCTGATAATTTTAATATATTTTCTTATTTAAATTTAACAGTCTTTTAAGGTAGGTATCATTTTAACTGTTTTAGAGAAGAAACTAAGGCTTAGAGGCTATAGCATAGAGCAAGATCTAGAAACCAGACTGTTGGAGTTAGAATCCTCACTACACCACTTACTGGATCTAAGAATTTGGGCAAGTTCTCTCCCTCAGTTTCCCGTATGAAAAATGGAGATAATAATGGGACTTATTTCAGGGTGAAGTACATGGCACATAGTCAGTGCTTCTATGTCATAACATTGAGTAAATCATTCAGTAATAGCTTGCCTAAGGTCACACAACTAGGTGACAGAGCCAGGATTTCTGTTCAGATTCCAAAGCTCGTACCTTAACTAAAATGACCCGTGGTTACCCTAAATTAGATTGTAGCCTTCCTGGTACATTTAGCTAACAATTAGTATGTATTTTATCTTGTTTCACAAAACTCCCTAAAATAGTATCAATTGTTCTCATTACTTACTGCTTATTGAGTGCTTATGGCAGAGAACCAGGTACTTAACAGACAATGAAGAACGGACAATGCCCAGAAAAGAAGTGTCAGGGGCTGTGCTTGTTGAGGATGAGTGGACGATCACTGACTCAGCCCCACACGGGACGAGATTTTATAAGGAAAGATATGTATAGAGGCCAGGCAATTGCCAATAAACTATTTGCTTCAAGGAAGAAAAAGGGGGAAAATAGGCCACAAACAGAAGTATAGCCTTCCTCTGTCTGCTTTCATATCTCATTTATGCTGTCATCTCTGATTTTGCTCAGAGCAGCTGACTTTTGTAAGATGATGCTGATTTTTTTTTTTTAAGTAGAGAACAGGAAAAATGATATTGCTATTGATTTAACTCTGCCTTTGTTCCCAATGCAAAATCAGACCTGTGCCCAAATGGGGCTGCATATTTTTTAGGGCATTTCCTGGAGTTATTCTTAAATTGGTCTTTCTTGTTCCAGAGCAAGTTGGCAGTAAAACCGTGGTGGCATTGGAAGAACCCAAAATTTCAAAACTCTGTGTTATCAGGTAACATTGACTAAATTCAAAAATCACATTATGGAGAAACACTGGATCTGAAATGTTATAAACAAGTCTACATTTATAAGCTCCAATGGTCATGACTCTGGAGAACTGACATTGTAATAGAGACAACAGTGGAGCAAGGCATGCTGGGCCAGGCTGCCCTCAGTTCCAAACAGGAAGCAGTGGGAATATGCTCCACATTGACCTTGTCACACCTCAGTTCAGAGTCTACACTGACTACCTTTGTCTACTGAGTCATATGTAAATGCCTCAGTCTTACTTGGAAAAATCTAGAAAACATAATCCCAAACTTACCTCCCATTACTTCACCTCATGAACCCCGTACTTGATGCAAACTGAATAACTAGTCCCTTCCCAAACAAGCTTCACGTTTTCTTTTAAGCCAGTTAATATGTATTCATTGGGCACTGCTATGGACATTGCATTGGGTGATGGAGCTATAACAGACTTACGCTTTGTAGAGTCTGGACCGAAAGACTGACTTTTGTTACAAGTACGTCAAGTTCTATGAAGAAGAACAGAGTACTCTAGGAGTATAAAACATAGGGAAGCAATCTGGTATGAGTATCAGGAAAGGTGTCCAGGAATAAAATAACTTTCAGTTATAAGATTAATAAATTTGGAAGATGTAGTTACAGCATGGTGACTATAGTTAATAATAATGTATTGTACCCTTGAATTTTGCTAAGAGAGTAGACCTTAAGTGTTCTCACCACACCACATACACTCACACACAAAGGTTAATTAGCTTGATTGGAGGCATGATTTCACAATGTATACATATATCAAAACATCACATTGTACACCATAAATATATTCAATGATGATTTTCAATCATACCTCAATAAAGCTGGAATAAACAAACAACTAACAAAGAATTGACACAGCTAGCTTCACTAGAGGCAAGACTGTGGATGAGTTTTGCCCCTTCTGGCATATTCTTTGATTCTCTCTTTTCCTACTTTGCAACACTGCTGATCCTTCTTACTGAACAGTGAGTTGGCTGCTGTTGTTTGCCAATGTAAATGATTTATAGATTTGTGAGGTTATTTTAAAATTCTCCATAAATTTTAAATCTATACTTAGAAAATGGAAAGTAAAGCAGTACTTTAATACTGGTTGTGCACATTTTTCTCCTTTCAACTCCCTTCAGTGTATTTCCCTAATGGACTAATTGAAAGAAATGGATTTGTTTCTAATCATTTACTCCCACTTTGAAGAATAGCCTTATGGCTACATGGAAAAGTATAGGAAACCATGTTAACCTGGAATTACTCTTGCATTGTGCTACTACTCGAAGACTTCTTGCAAACAATATAAAGTAATAGCTTTTGTTGCTGGGCCACCCGTAAGCCTTGGCATCAGTTGAGCCTGTGGATGCTGTAGCAACTGTAGCTCTGTAGTCATGGTAACAGCCTTGTGCTCCAGAGGCAAAACCAATGAGCTTTAAGCATCACTACATTCTAGCCTAGCTTCTCTGACCTTATCAGGGAGGAGCAAGACCCGTCTGTTCCTCCAAGTGCACGTGCCCCTCAGCAGGGAGGGAAAATTGTGCATAATGTACCTGATTTAAATGTCATACTTGGATTATTCAAACAAGTGAATCCTTATTCTGGTTCGATGGATTAAATGACAAGTTTTTTTTTTTTTTTTTTTTTGTCAACTAGACTGTCGATTTCAATCACCCAGGAGCATTGTTATGAAAGCAGAGCATATAACCCGCATGTTGTGAATGTTGTGATTACTAAACACTTCAGAGGAGTAAAATATGTCGATTTCCCTTCAGTGACACAGATTAGAAAACCCCAGGGGACCTGGAAAATAATTTTCATCTGTTTTGCTGAATGTTTTCCTTTCATGCAGAATGGTAATAAGGAACAATATCTTCTTTCAAATTAATATGTCACGCTGAGGTTGCAGTAGCAAGAAACCAATCATAACTCAATCTACACCTGGCCTATGGTATCTTTGAAAGGCTTGACTGCCCCTGCATCCCTCCTTCCTAAAACTGGACTAGTAAACTGTAGCCCTAAAAGCAGCACATTCAACTAGCACCAGGGCTAAGCAACCCATTCATAAAAAGGACATAGGTAATTCCCCTTTCACTTAAGCTTTTCTATGTCCCTATTCATGGTTATATTACATATGGTTGTATAACCTCATATGCAAATGTGTAATAACAAACCAAATGGGTTTCACAACTGTATTTATTTAACTCTTGTAGTTTACCTAAACTGTTTTACACTTCACAACATATTTCATATCAAAAAAGACAGCTCAAAATATTAAGTTTTAATGCTTTTTGAATTACATTGATCTTTTCTTCAGATCCACTTTTCATTCATTCTATTCTACTGGTGTTTCCATTCCAAGCCAGTATAAGGCAAGAGCTCCTCAAGAAAATTATCCTTTATAAATTAGCTCTAGCTAGGTAAATCTTTTAATGCTTCTAACCTGTCCCAGTTCACAAGAGGAACTCTTTATCTCAGGGACTCAACTAATGTATATAAATGTCTGTTATGTATTATGAGAGATGCCATTGAAGAGACAAAGATGAAGATGAAATGGCAATTGCTCTCAAGAAACTTGCAAACTAAGCTTGATTGAAATGGATCATCATCTTTGGTGCTATGTAAGGTCACAAACTCTCCTATCCTCATTTCCAACAAAACCCAAGGAGAACTGTAGGTTTACTCCTCATTGACTTTTGTGGGTTCATGTACTTGTTTTGTTGTTTTCATTTTGCTAACTCTAAGATCTGAAACATTTAAAAAAAACTTTAAGCAAGCTATTGTGTTTGAGATATATTTCATTACAGGCATTTTGCAATCATGTCTGTGCTATGGCTGAAAATTTATTTTTATTACCAGTTTACAAAATAACATCTTAAATATTTTACTGGACTGGAAGTTTTTTCTGTCAGGAGGATCACAGCTGTTTGCTTCATGGCATCCTTGGTTCCAGAGTCTGTACCAGATGAAGAAAGTGAATATGTTGGAACTGTCATAAAATGGGCAACAAAGTTTCATTTTAAATGAAACTCAGATTTGGTGAACTAAACTTAAAAGAAGTCATTGTCCAAGAAATGACTTCACACCTAAATTTTGGGCTGGTTTTATGAAAAATGAAAGTCAAATGGAGCACATTGAATTTATGATTTGGAAAATGATCTGATTTAGCACTGTGTCCTTTTGATAATTTATAATTATGAGTTTCATATCATTTAATTTTATTTTCATTTGGCCATTGCAATCTTCACCAACATCTGATAAGCAGAAAAATTTAAAGAATTTAAAGACAGAATCACAAAAATTACATGGCTGGAATGGACATGAGATTTAGGCAGAAAAACCCCATATTTTGAAAATGAGGAAATTGATATCTCTGAGTTTTCGTCCAGTTTAAAATTTCAGATATAACCATTTCTTAAGAACCCAACCAAACTGACTGATGGGCAGCAGTGAGGACTTGCAGTCAAATAAAAGTTGTCTGCTTTTAGTAGGATTCATTTGATTTACGTGCTTTAATTGTTTCCTCATTGTATTTACCTTCATTTATTTCATTTTACCTTTCCTCAAGTCAAGGGATGGTTCAAGTTCATGATGAGTTATTAAGAGAGAGCCATTATCTAGTATTCTCCAGGGTGATATAATCTTTTTTTTTTTTTTTTTGCGGTATGCGGGCCTCTCACCGCTGTGGCCTCTCTTGCCGCGGAGCACAGGATCCAAACGCGCAGGCTCAGCGGCCATGGCTCACAGGCCCAGCCGCTCCGTGGCATGTGGGATCCTCCCAGACCGGGCACGAACCCGTGTCCCCCGCATCGGCAGGCGGACCCTCAACCACTGCGCCACCAGGGAAGCCCATCCAGGGTGATATAATCTTAAACTGCACTGATTGGGATTTATGCTAAATATGGGGAAGAAATGGAGAACAGTGATAACAGGCTTTTTATGAAATATTTTGAGTTTTCTGAGTCTATGATTCCTTCTGCATTTAGGATTTACTTTTTCTCTATTATCTTATGGCTAGTCTCCATATGCCTTCACATTTTCAGTTTACTTTCCTACTCCTTTCTTCAGTTCTCTTCTTAAACTTCTGTAAACGCATCCTTCTCCTCCTCATGAGTTTTAATGGTAGCCAAGCTGAGACATCATTTAATCTTCAACATCAGAATAGGACTATAAACTCATGGTCCCGTGTGGCTGTTCAATTCTGCAGAGGAAACCTGTGTGAGAAAACACACACACACACACACACAGAGAGAGAGAGAGAGAGTGATGCTGTCTCCTAGGGACAAATCTCTCTCCTGTAGGCAAATTGTAGTTTGAAAAAATTGGTCCTGAGTCTTGTTATCAGAACCTTCATTTTGTTTGAGTGTCTCTCTTGAATTCAGTGATGGTGTGGCACCATGGCTTTGTTATTCCTTTGGGATCTCTAGGGAAGAGTTTCCTCACCCACAATGCCTTCTGTCCTCATACTTTCAATCTCCCTCCCCCTTTGAAAACTTAATTTCCTCTGGATGTTATGTTCTCAAGATGCCAGTCTCTAAGACTAGCTATAATCATCTAGATTATTTTTCTAAAGACATTAATGGAGGATAATGGCTTAATGTGCATCTTAAAAGGACTCTTCAGTGCTTTAACCTCACTGAGCTACGAATTTCTAGGGCTGCTGTATGCTGGTTGGGGATATTTTAAGAGTTCATAATTTACTCTGTATGCCCTTTAATTCCTTCAGGGGTTGGCTGCCCACAGTCAACTATGAGCCAGTCCTGTTTACCCAGCTTAGATGCTTATATCTGGCATCTCAATGGGAAAACCAACAGCAAAAATTCTCATTCATCAAGAGACTATTATGACTGAGGTTGCTAGGACTGCTCTAACAAAATATCACAGCCTGGGTGGCTTCAATGGCAGAAATTTATTTTCTCACAGGGGGATAGAAGTTCAAGATCAAGGTGTCTGTCAGGTTGGTTTCTTCTGAGGCCTCTCTCCTTTGCTTGCACAAGGCAACCTTCTCACTGTGTCCTCACGTGGTCTTTCCTCTGTGTGCACCCATATCTGTGCCCTAGTCTCCTCTGCTTACATGGACACCAGTCACATTGGTTTAGGTCTCACACATATGACCTCATTTTACCTTAGTTACCTCTTTAGAGGCCTTATCTCTGATGCAGTCACATTCTGAGGCTGTTGGGGGGGCTTGGGCTTCAACATATGAATTTTGGGAGGATACAATTCAGCCCATAACAGAGTTTCACTTTATATTAAACAATGTACATATGTTATCTTTCATCACTAAAAAGATCTAGAGAGGTACATTTTATTGTTCAATTTCTTTCTGTTGAAAAATTGAGGGTCCAGGAGGGTTGGTAACTTATCCAAGGTCACATAACTACTAAGTAGTGAAATTGGAAATTGAATTGAGCCTTACAGCTCCAAAGCTCTTATTTTTCTGCTATTCCACTCTGCCTCCAGCTAAAATTTATAGCCAGTCGGACTGCTCTAAGACACATTAATTATTCTTCCTGGAATTTTTGCTTCATGGGAAACTGATACTTAACTGATATGTAGGCAAAAATTCCTCTCGAAAGAATGTGTTCAAAAAACAGAAAAATGAACTATTTTCTCATAGTCAGATGTTTTTAGCTTGGTGAACATTAAAGAGGACTTGCTTTTTTTCCATAACAAGGAAATTTTGGAATTTTAGGTTTTTTTACCATAATGGCATTAATAAGCTTTAAAAAAGAAAAAGCTATCTAGTGTTTATCTAGTCTCTAACCCACCAGAGGGTGCAAGGTGAACTGATTTGGGATCTTCAATGTTTTATGAGAAAAGCAAGCCACAAAATCCTTAAGTTTTTCTCAATCCAAAAATGTTTACAAAGCAAAGGGTTGTCTGAGTATAAACCAAGTCCAGACTTCTTTTTGGTCTCCTTTTATATCACTGGAAATGTAGACAAGATGTCCCCTTACTCATTCAAATTATTTATTTTGCCCATTTTTCTGCTACAGCATACTGAAATGAGAGATTTTATGGGAAGAGATGTCTGTGACAAGCTAGTTCTTTTATTTATTTATTTTTTTTACAGCACAGAAAGTTTACCTGAAAAAAAAAACCATAACTTAAATCAAATGACAAAATAGTGACAGTATTCCTAAGGAAGATAATGGGAAAGTGAAATTCTTTTATATTAGCTTTCAGCTAAGACTTTTTGTTTAGTCATTCTAAAGAAAGGGGAAGAAATTAGTGAGGAAAAAAAGAAGAGTAAAAATTAAGGTTTGGACATTAGGGTGGTAAATTTGGAGATGGTATGTCATGGAAATTGTGATAAAAGTCTTTCTTTCTAGTCCTATCCTTATTACAGAAAAATTAGAGAAATACATTTCCTACTAGTTGCAATGTTTCTTTACTGTAGAGTAGTTATTACACTGGAATAAATGTACTGAGTGATGATGAAAATATAACTCAGCAATAGAGGAAAAAAAGAGGAATTTGTTTCCTCAGATCTAATTGTTTAAAAATTAATAATTTATATTAATTTGTATATAACTCTGGTCAAATTTATAACTCTGTTGGTAAAATTCCCCACAAAAGTATAGTAACTCTGCAGAGATGTCGAAGACCACAATTATCTTAATGTCTAGGTTAGTGTATAGTACTAGAGGGCTAAACCTATAGATTCCATTTTAAGTGTTAGTTGGTCTCCCTCTAGGTCTTGGCCATTGACCTTACTTCTTTTTTTTTTTTTAATAAAGCTGAAATTATTTTATCTCCATTCTCTGTGAATATAAATGCATTGTTCAGAAAATATTTTTTCACTATTGCCTTATTCTATTTTTTCTGTGATGTTATTGTTTTAATTTTAATTTTATATTTTATAGTTGATTAACAATGGTGTTATTTTTAGGTGTACAGCAAAGTAATTCAATTATACATTTACATGTATTTATTCTTTTTCAAGTTCTTTTCCCATTTAGGTTATTACAGAATATTGAGCAGCATTCCCTGTGCTATACAGTAGGTCCTTACTTCTAACCCTAGTGGCACCTTGCTCTTAGATGTTCCTGATCTACAGGTAACCTAATGAGATTGTGGATAGTTAATGGTAAATCTAATTTCATTCAAAGAAATTGCAAAACAATTGCTCCTGGCGTCAGAATATGTGAAGGACAGATCATATGCAGGGACTCAGTACTGTGGTTTGGCATTGCACCCACACCTCTAGAAGGTGGACATGTAAACGTGAGACTTCTCAAGTTTTGTAGATTGAAGATAGTGGTGAGAAGGCCCTGAGATTAGTTACTGCTGGACAAGAAAATTAACTTTCTGGCTTATATATCAGAAATTTAATTGGCAGCTAACTTGAAGGAGATCAAATTCAAAGATCATTTTATAAATTAAACTTATAACAAACTGACTGGCAAGTCTTTGCATCTCTCATTATACCTACCACTGTGCCAAGAATGTGGGACATAGTATAAAAAATTTACAAAGCACAGCATCCCACTAATAAATAGTTCATAAGCAAGATAGCAGTTCACTAGTTTACAGTGAGCAGGTATGCCTAACCTGTTTGGGGAGGGGGTCATGAATTCCTTTGGGAATCTATTTGACATTTTCCCCCAGAAAATATAATGCACACGCATCCAACATTTGTAGACAAAGTGTTCAAAGAACCTTTAGAGACCATCCATGGACACCAATTTAAGAAACTCTGACATAAAGAGGCATAAATTACCAGTGACTGGTATATTTGTATCATCAGTTGAGGTATTGCTATTTCAAGAAAAATAAAGGAAACAAGGGCAAAGCTGTTTGATATGCCTATCATCAGAGAATTGACAAATGAATTTTAGATTATTTCATCCAAAGTGAGGCAGAATCAATTGCTCTGCTCAATAAAGAAGATTGCATGCGGGAGTAAATTACCTTGAATGCCCTTTGCTAAGACATCAGTAGATGCCAAGTCCGAACTCATTGCCCAGGGCAAAGAGGACATCCTGTTTTCTCTGCTCTAAATGGTTCACCTCTGTGTATTTAGAATATCAATTCCTTTAAGGCTATATCAAAACTTTGTGTCATGATCTATTGTTCTCAAAATTTTTGTTTAAGATAAGTCTACCCACATATGGACATATTGATTCCAAAATATTCATTTAGTAAGTAACTTTTACAGTAGGCACAGAAATATAGTGATGAACAAACACGCACTGTTCATGATTTCAGGGAGTTCACAGACTAGTGGATTCACCGAACAGGGACAAAGCCAGTTTTTTAGAGCTATCAGCTTTTTTAAGTTATCAGTTATTAAAGAAAATTAAATGAATAACTGTATTGAACTTCTTCTACATATAAAGCATTGTCTATAAAGAAAGAATAAGATTGGTCCTTGTTCTTAATGAATTTATAATTTTATTAAGAAGATACTGTATCTATTATGAGTCAGGCAGATCTG
Organism: Mesoplodon mirus; assembly: GCF_964341445.2. Taxonomy (NCBI): domain Eukaryota; kingdom Metazoa; phylum Chordata; class Mammalia; order Artiodactyla; family Ziphiidae; genus Mesoplodon; species Mesoplodon mirus. The sequence continues at coordinate 155,376,071 of NC_138980.1, forward strand.
GTTTCAAATTCTAATTCTGAAAAGGTCTACCTACTATTTTCCTTGGACAAGCTCCTTATCATTTCTGATATTCAGTTTCTTCATCTTAAAATAGGAAAAATAGTAGGGATGTCATAGTATTGTTATGAAATTAAAGAAGTGAAAAAGTTTTAAAGGATCTTGACACATGTGTTTAATAACAGCTATTGCAATTTCTAAAACAGATATAATAAATTATGTACAAATGTCACATATTGCAGACAATGACAAAATGTCAAATGATTAACATATGTAGTAACAGATTCTGTTGAGGAGGATAAGGATGGATTGAGATATTCAGAAGCTTCAGGGGAAGATGGGACCTGAGCTGTGCCTTAAAATTTGAGTAAGATTTGGTACAGATGAGAGAAGATTAGACCAGATGGGAAAATGGTATGAGCAGTGACTATAGAGACTGAATATATATGTTTTGTTGGGTGACAATGAGTAGATTAATCTGGCTTATTCAGAGGATCCATGTAAGTTAACAGTATAAGAGAATTTGGGAGAGGTAGAGCTGGGAAAAATTAGGGAAGATCTTGAATTTTCCTGAACAAGAAAGGAATGGAAAGGCATATCAGAAGAAAATGACATGTTGTAAGAAGATTCATCACATCATTGTCATGTAGGATATAAATTTTATCTGTGCAGAGGGGTTTAAGAGGTGGAGAAGTAAGGCTGTTATCTGAGGCTATCACAAAAAACAAACTGACATCGACATGATCTGTTTGGATACTGACAGTTAGAATGGTATGGAATAAACAGGCTAGAAACAAAAAAAAAGGATTGAAAGTGTTTATTGGTTGATTGGAAAGGGAAATTACCTGAAGATCATGGATTCAGTGAATACATATTAAAAAGCATGGTAGTGGGACTTCCCTGGTGGCTCAGTGGTTAAGAATCCGCCTGCCAATGCTGGGGACATGGGTTCAATCCCTGGTCCAGGAAGATCCCACATGCCGCAGAGCGACTAAGCCCGTCAGCCACAACTACTGAGCCCGCGTGTCACAACTACTGAACCCCACATGCCTAGAGCCCATGCTCCGCAACAAGAGAAGCCACCGCAATGAGAAGCACGCACACTGCAATGAAGAGTAGCCCCCACTAACCGCAACTAGAGAAAGCCCATATGCAGCAACGGAGACCCAACACAGCCAAAAATAAATAAATAAAAATAAATAAAAATAAAATAAAAGCATGGTAGTGAACCTGAGTGTCTTATAGGAAAGAGTACACTATGTCTAAAAGAAGTTGGGAAATAGATTTTTTTTTGGCAGGCAGAAGTGGGGAAGAAATCATCTTAAGCTCTAAACTGTTTACTCCTTGAAGATAGGAACTATGTCTCATTCATCTTGGAATCCTCAACACTTAGCCAGGTATCAGGAAGATGATGGGTTCAAACCATGTATGAGGAACAAATGAATGATATGTCATGGTTCACTTTGAACTTAGGTAGTATAAGTGTACAACTGGAATTCAAATCAAAATCAGAGCTGGAAATAGAGATATGAATGGCTAGAGTACAAGAAGAGATACATTCTGAGGAAGAGAGGCAGATGGTGGTGTGATCCATGGTTGGGTACAGGCAGGTGCCCACCTTTCCCCTAGCTTACTATTTCCATGCAGTGAACCAACTTTCATTGTCAGCCTCTGCAACCCTTTGCTTGAAGACTACCATTGCCCACGAGAGCCCCTTCAACCTACATGAGAGGCAAACAAGAAGCACTAAAGAATTAGCAGCCTGGGGAGCAGCCCTCAAAAAATGTCAGTGAGAAGCTGATGGATAAATATTCCAGGTCCTTCAGGCAAGGCTAATTCTGTGGTGTATGTGCTATACTCTTTCCCAGAGTTCCCCACTAAAATCCAACCACAGTTGCCCACGGTGCTAATTTGCTTGATGGCTCACCTTGTTTTGGCTTCCTCCCCTTCCTCTATCACTTCCAATTGGTGTCCTGTCCTGTTGATTTTTCCTAGTTATTCCTTGCAAATATCCTGTTTTCAGAGTCTGCCTCTCAGAAACTTCATTAAGTCAGTGAGAATGATACAGATCAGCAATGGAAGTGAACCGGGCGAGCCCAACTTTAGTGGGGAGCACCAATGGGTCAGGGCATGCCTGGAGGGCATAATAGGTGGTGATGCCATGTACAGGCAAGACAGCCCAGTCAGACCTGGGTCCTGTGGAGAAGGTAAGCACGAATGTACTCTGAATCCCACGTGCCAAGCTGAGGCTAGAATCTAGGGTGCCAATTCTAAAGAGAGCTAACTGGCCAAATGTGGAGTCCAATTAGACGCGCTAGGTTGGTGATCCGAAAAACATATTAAAACCAAACTGGAAGATGTGGTAATGGACTAATTTCAAAGCAGGTAAAGGAAGTTAAAAAAGGGAAGGGTTTATACTGCTAAATACTAAAAAACTACCCAAGTAAGTGAAAGGTCCTAGAACCCAGAAGAAAGGAGAGATTTGACTGGGTGACTGGTGAAGAGTTAAACAACAGAGGAATCTCTTTGCTTCGTTCTGTCATTCAGGGTCATTGTCATTCGCATACTTTCAGCATGTATTGTCTGTCTGCAAGTAGGCAAGTATCTGCTATGGGCTATATCCTTTATCATTCTTTCAATATTTGCTCTTTTCTCGCCTTTGCCTCAAGATGATGCCATTGGAATCTTCCCAGCACAGGCTCCTGTTTGTCCTCCCAGGATTTTGTGCTCTTTAGGGTAGCATGACATTGGTAAGCAAGAGAATCAGGTCACATCAGGCTGATCCAGTGACTCTGTACCTGTCACCCTCCACTGTTGCTCTGTTTCAGCTCCTTGAGCTCAGAGCCAACCTGCTATTCACCAAATGAGCCAGGGTTCACCTCTCTCTGTTGAGCCAGTTGGCTGGAGTTTTTGTCACCAGATCTAGTCCACGTGGTTAAATTATGCCCTGTCTTTCACCCCAGATTGTATGATGTCTTCTTTTCATTTTCAGGGTTGGACACTGCATGTTGATAGTCCACTTTGGAGGCCACTATCCAGATGGTCCAGGCTCTTCTGCTGGATGTTATCGAAGAAGATAGACAGTTGAAAGCAACACCAGGAAATGGCAAAAATTGTGTTGTTGCTGCTCTTACTGCTGCTGACACCACAGCAGCCCCCCTTCTCTGTGGCAACTGCCCATTCATTGTACCATCCAGGTTCTTGGCCCCTTGCTGACATTTCCAACATTACAGAGAAACAATGACTGAAGGAGCAACAATTGATGTCATCTTGCTGAATGAAGCTGCTGATTTTTCAAATGTCAAGGCTTTGCCTCTTGGTATTTCACTTTCCTCCTTCAAAATGTTTCGCACCCAAGTGCCCTGGGAAATGGCAAAGTTTCTTAATTCAGTCCCAGGGCATGTGAAGCTTGTTGGGTGAGGTGAGTCTAAAGAGCCTTGCACAGTTTCCTGTTGGTTATAGTAAAAATCAAAACCATTATCAACTCTCTCAGGAAATAATGTGGCTGCAAGGGAACTAAATTTGAAGTTTAGGTATTCCTGACTCATTTGAAAAGCACCAGATCAACCATATGGCATTCAGTGACAACATTCTAATGAGATCTCTGTGGGTTATGCTGACCAGCTGAAAGATCATATAAAAACATCTGTTAAAGAGCTGACTGTCTAAATTTAGAATGATTCTAGAGTCATCTTTCTGCTTACAACATTTAGGCTGAAAAAGAATGTACTGGCTGCAAAATACTCAACTTGATAGTACACAGTTTTACTCTAAATGTTTTTTTCATAAGATCACTTCTGATAATGAAAAAGATAAGCAAATACCCAACCAAGGAGGTAGCTCTTGTAAAGTTAGTATTAGCCTTCTTCATGTTAAGTGTGTTCATGTGTGCTAAATGATGTGTAGTGTGAAATATAGTTATGCTTACCAATTATGTTATCTTATGGCAACCATTTGCTTGAGCTTAAAATATTCTAATGTAACTGGTCAATCTGGTAAATTCTAATTTTATAAAAGGGTTAGTTACAAGTACTCTTTTACTGTTTCACTTACTACAAAGGCATCATAGTAATTGACCCTATCATTTAAAGAAGGCCAGAAGAATCTGGGTGGGTTGGTGGATGGCAGGGAGGATAACTTGGATATCTTAAAATCTTTAATATCCTTGAAATTGAAAATATGCCTGAACTCAAAACAAAGCCTTCATACTGTACAATACTGATGGGCACCTTAGTGTGTTAATTGTGTAATACATATGCATGTACAGTCACACAGCTCTATGGAATATATGGTGCTTATTTCTTTTAAGAATGTTATGCGTGCATTATGTTTGTACTTTCAGAGAGAATTCTTCATAATATTCAAATCAGGGTTCAAATCAAGTAAGGTAGATAAGCTATCAGTTTTTAGTTGAGTGTTCTTAAGGGAATTACCTAACCATAAACTCAATACTATAATCTGTATTTATTTATTTTATTTTTGGGTAACAACTTTATTGAGATAAAAAGTGTGCATTTGAATGATTTTTAAATTGCATTCACTTATTTATTCATTTACTTATTTAATATTGCCATGCAATATTCAATTACTTTTTTTTAAAATTGAAGTATAATTAATTTACAATATTGTGCTAGTTTCAGGTATGTAGCATAGTGACTCAGTACTTTTGCAGATTATATTCCATTATAGGTTATTAAAGTTATTATAATCTCTTTTCTTTTTTTGCTCTTTCATTTTTATCGAATGAAAGATTCTTTAAATTCTATAGTACTTTACAATTTTCAAAAGTTTCACAGACATGGCTTTATATAATCCCATAATAATGTCTTTTTCCCCCTACCCCTATATTGCCCCTTCCCTCTCCCCACTGGTAACCACTAATTTGTTCTCTATATCTGTGAGCTCCTTCTTTTTTGTTTTATTCAGTAGTTTCTTGTATTTTTTAGATTTCACATATAAGTGATATCATACAGTATTTGTCTTTCTCTGTCTGACTTATTTCACTTAGCATAATGCCCTCCAAGTCCATCCATGTTGCTGCAAATGGCAAAATTTCATTCTTTATTATGGCTGAGTAGTATTGTATATATATATACCACATCTTCTTTATCTATTCATCTATTAATGCACACTTAGGTTGCTTCCATATTTTGGCAATTGTAGATAATGCTGCTATGAACATTGGGTGCATGTATCATTTTGATACATGTTTTCGTGTTTTTAGGTTTTTTTGGATATATACCGAGGAGAAGAATTGCTAGATCATATGGTAGTTCTATTTTTAGTTTTTTGAGAAACCTCCATACTGTTTTCCCCAGTGGCTGCACCAATTTACATTCCCCCCCAACAGTGTACAAGAGTTTCCTTTTCTCCACATGCTTGCCAACATTTGTTATTTGTATTTTTTTGATGATAGCCATTCCGACAGGTATGAGATGATATCTCATTATGGTTTTGATTTGCATTTCCCTGATGATTAGTGATGCTGAGCACTTTTTCATGTGCCTGTTGGCCATCTGAATTTCCTCTTTGGAAAAATGTCTGTTCAGTTCTTCTACCCATTTTTTTAATCGGATTGTTTGGTGTTTTGTTTTATTCTTTGATGTTGAGTTGTGTAAGCTGTTTTTATATGTGGGATATTAACCATTTTTTTAAAAGGAATGGAAACAGAAGGTAAAGCACCACAAACTTCATGGGTAAAGAAAACCTTCCCAAGGGAACCCCTGCAATGTGAAATCCAAGATGAATACTTGGTGATTCTTGGCAATTCAAGGGCCTCATGGTGGAGCTGAGGCTGGACAGAACAGTGAGATAGCTGAATTTCTGTTGTTTTCTTAAAAGCAATTGGTGCATAGAAGAAAGACTCATCTCAATACTTAATAACTGGTATAATAATATTTTTTATTTAATGAGCACTTACCTTGTGTTAGAGACTATGTCAAACTAAACATTCTACAGGTCATATATCTTTTAATTCTTACAACAACTGTTATTGTTAATCCTTACAAAGACCTGTTATTCTCCTGTAAATAAAAAATAAGAGCTATCATTGTCCTTATTTCACAAAGGAAGAAACAAATTATGAGATTAGGTAAGTAACATGCCTAAGATCACCCAACCAATATGAAGTAGAACAGGGGTTTAAAACCAGGTATCTGATTCAAGAGCCTATTCTGAACAGTGAGCTATAACGACTCCTGGGATGTTCATCCAAGATGAGCTGGCTGTCACTTCTGGTGCCACTGATGGACCCAAGTCTATGACTTCCAAAGCCTTCTTTGTTTGCCCAATGGCAGGGTCTCTCCTTCCTCAAGCTGAGGCATAAGGGGAACCAGATCATATTAGAGGTGATAGACAATGGGGGGGGTGGAGACAGGAAAGTGCCCTTCATTTGGTCATTGATATAGATAAAATTTAGAATCCAAGCAACTCTTTTAAAACAAAGGTCATCATACAAACCCACATGCCTTGGATAGGGCTGGCCATATGATAGGGAATCAATAAATGTTTACAGATTAGTCAGGAATGCCTTATTCTCCTGGTTATTTGTGTGTGTGTGTCTGTGGACACCTGTATGTGTAATGTGCATAATGTACCCCTTCTGCATCAGAATAGACCTGTTCTAATCTGATGTGTTCAAGTGAATGCATAGTTGACTATGAGTGAAGAAAGAAATACTAGACATGGTCAAGAAGTTAATATTTCTAGAATACAAGGAAACTATACATGAGTATTGGTTTGTGGGTTAATACTTTACTAGTATGTGTTCATGAAAAAAGCATTCGGGGTATATTAGCTCTGTGGGCACATATAATTTCCAGTGTGGATGAGTGATGTGGTCATAATCCATAAATAATTGAAAACTTCTTACAGCAGTCTGGAATTGGATCTCTATCACTGGTTCTGTCTCATGAGATCAATACTGAAAGATGTATCAATTTTAAGAGAGGGTCAACACTGGGCAAATAGTTAAGACTTCAGACCCTCTCAGAAATATTTTTCAAAACAGTACACAAATAGTCCCTGACTTATGATGGTTTGACTTAACAATTTTTCGACTTTACAGTGATGCAAAATCGATACACATTTAGTAAAAATTGTACTTCAAATTTTGAATTTTATTTTTTCCAGGCTAACAATATGCAGTACGATACTCTCTCATCATGCTGGGCAGGGGCAGCAACCCACAGCTCCCAGTCAGCCACGTGATCATGAGGGTAAACCACCGATACACTTACAACCATTCTGTACCCATGCTACCATTCTGTTTTTCACTTTCCGTACAGTATTTAATAAATTCTATGAGATATTCAACATTTTATCATAAAATAAGCTTTGTGTTAGATGATTTTGCCCAACTGTAGGCTAACATAAGTGTTCTGAGCACACTTAAGGTAGGCTGGGCTAAGCTATGATGTTCAGAAAGTTGCACCTTTGACTTACAATATTTTCAACTTATGATGGGTTTATTGGGACATAACCCCATTGTAAGTCAAGGAAGATTTGGGTAGGATTGTAGCTCTCAGTTTTCCCAGTGAGAAAAAAAAAAATCCCAAACCAGTGCCCAGTACAAAAATGTCCAACAAATACTAAGCTAATGTTCATTATTTGAACTGAAATATATCCGTGACTGAAAATATATCCATGACTAAAAATGATTAAAATTTTTTCAGTCTATATAAAGAAATCTCCAATTTTAAAGGTATTGGTAGTGCCCATATACTGCCCAACAAACCTTTACTCAACAGGTAAATAGCATATCTAACTTTATTGGGAAGAAACATATAAATGGGAGATGTCTGTGATAAAAAGGAGAAGGGGGAGAGGAAGAAGAAAAAGAAGAAACCCCATTATAGGTAGTTATAAGTAAGAACTAACGCTTATTTGAACACATGGACATTCAACCAAGTAACATCATGACTAAGCCACAGAAAAGATTGTTTCTGGGTAACCAGAGACACTTGTAAATATATGTAAATACATTTGATTAAAATTAATGAAAAGGGAGTTTGTGGTTTTGCTCAGATGTTATGACTAACACGGTTTGGCCTTGTGTAGAGTCTTCAATGAAGCTTGGCTGAAAATACTGTGCTGATTTAATGCTAGTAGGACCAGTTATTCTCCTGTAAGTAAAGATGAAACCCACATGAGGGGGTGGAAAAATGAAAGAACATTGATAGGTGATCAGAAGTACATCATCATGAGGACTGAGGAAGAAATTGGCCAAAGGTGACATGTCTTCCTTTCCCATACAGGTCACAGAGGCTCACAAATAAGGCTTTTTATCCCCAAACCCCAGATTTCACCTTTTTCTGCCTACCCCCGACACCTCAATTTTTGACCAGGAAGAATCTGTGCATACTGCCATACTACATCAGTTCTCCATCGTCAGATAGAAAGCCAAGTTCACTAATCCCCTGAACTTTGAGGGAAGGACTAGACACTATTCAGGGTTGTATCCCACATGCCTGGCATGAGCCAGTACAAAAATATATTTTGTTGGTGATGTTATTGATTATTCTCATGTACTGGGGCTTGGGGGCTTGATTGACTTCAAACTCCCATTGTACCCCTCAAATAATTTGAAGAGGTTACTTAAAGAGATGACTTCAGCCCTTAGAGCCACGACTTTTGAACTGTGAGAACCTGGGTTAGTTACTGCCTTAGTTTTCTCATCTATAAAATTAGTAGGATAATTGTGCCTACTTTATAGGTCTGTTATGAGGTTTAAAGAATATAATCACTTAACAAAGTACTTTATACAGAGTAAGAATTCAGCAAATAAAGTGTCTTGTATCCATTTTATTTTATGTTTTATCTTCAATGCCAAGAATGATTCCTAGTATATAGTAGGCACTCTATCTGTTGAGCCAATGAATGAATGACTTTATTTCACATCAGGTACCAAAGCATAGGTTTTCCTGCTAAGGTTGAATCCTTTGATCATGAAGAAAGGATGAGAAAAAGACAGTTATGGGGGGATGGGACCCAACCATGGCATATAAACCTATAGAACAGTAGTTCCTAATCTTTGGGGGACATTGATTCCTTTGAAAATCCAGTGGAAGGGATAGACAGTCTATCCACAAAAATTTAGACAATTGCATACACAGATAATCAAGGATCTGCAGGAATATCCATGACCTTTGTGTTAAGAATTCCTGGTCAGAAGTTTAGGAAGATAAGGAGAATGACAGGAGAGATGGACATTAGAAGGACCTCAAGAAGCTGGATCCTTTCCCTATCCCTCCCCTACACACACACAATTTAAGTCAGACAGTTCTAAAACAAGGACCCTAGAGTGAGATTCTAGAGACCCGAGTTAACTAAAAGACTGCAGAAGCAATGAAGAGCTACAAGTCATTTAAATAAAAAAAGACACGAAAACTCAGATTTTGCAAGAGGGAGCTCCAGAATTGGGAAGTCAGCTCATCTAGTGCCCAGGCTGCATTATCAGGATGAGGACCTGGAAGAAAATTTAAACTCTGGGGGTTCCTGAAGGATTCCAGCCACAAACAGGTACAAGGCTCCAGGCACAGAAGGATCCATAGGGTGGAGTTATGGATGCTGGATGTGTCATAAGTCCTAACCACAGGGTTCATGCCCTTCCTCACCCTTGCCCTAAGGCTCTGTCTGTGTTCAGTAAGGATCAGAAGAGCCTATTCTTTTCTGGAAATCACAGGGGAGAAGAACAGTCAATATCTGCCTTCAAGCTTCCAGCCTTGGGAAGGCTCCGGCCCCACCTCGGGTGAGTCGAGTTCTCAGGGCTTCTTGGCTTGTTTTCCTGGTTTACTAAGGAGATATTTTTTTTTAAATTAATGCTTATAATTTCCATCTTAAAGTGAGCTTGGAAACCCCCCGCAAACAATTCCATAAAAAATAAACCCAACTATCATTATTAATTTTTCCATGTTTAAAGATAAGTTTCTAAATTTTTTTAAAGTTAAACATTAACAACTGTTTTGGAGGAATAACAAAACAAAACAAAACTGTGGCCCTTGCCTTCAGACTCACAGTAAGTCGAAAGGTGTTTTTTTTCTTCCAGTTTTATTGAGATATAATTGACATACAGCATTGAACAAGTTTAAAGTGTACAGCGTAATGATTTGACATACATACATCATGAAATGATGGTCACAATAAGTTTAGTGAGCATCCATCATCTCATACAGACACAAAATTAAAGAAATAGAAAAGTGTTTTCCTTGTGATGAGAACTCTTGGGATTTACTCTCTGAACAGCTTTCATATATAACGTACCACAGTGTTAATTACATTTATCACGTTGTCCATTACATCCCTAGTACTTATTTGTCTTATAAGTGGAAGTTTGTACCTTTTCACTGCCTTCATCCAATTCTTCTTCCCTCCACCCTCCACCTCTGGTCACCACAATTCTCATCTTTTTTTCTATGAGTTTGTTTGTTTTTGAAATATAATTGATCTACTACACTGTGTTAGTTCCTGGTACACAACATAGTGATTCAATATTTCTATACATTTCAAAAGGATCACCATGATAAGTGATCATTTTCAAATCCATGTTTGTACAAAAAGAAGTGTAATGGGTTTGTAGTCACCATCTGTCATCATACCAAAAGGTGTTTTGGGTTTTTGGGGTTTTTTTTGCGGTACGTGGGCTTCTCACTGTTGTGGCCTCTCCCACTGCACAGCACAGGCTCTGGATGCGCAGGCTCAGCGGCCATGGCTCACGGCCCCAGCCGCTCCGCAGCATGTGGGATCTTCCCGGACTGGGGCATGAACCTGCATCCCCTGCATCGGCAGGCGGACTCTCAACCACTGCGCCACCAGGGAAGCCCCCAAAAGGTGTTTTCAAAGCAACTGCTGTGTGCCAGGCACTAAGAGATACAATAGTTGTCCTTGGGATACAGTGGTGCACAATGTGGGTGGATTAGACTGATACCATAAAAAGAGTTAATGGCCCAGGAGGGAAATAAGCAAACAAGTGCAAGTTGCTATGATGGAAAAGCACAGGCTGTGATGGGAGCACATAATTTGGAGGCTTAACCTAAACTGTAGGTAGAAGGTATAATTGGAAAAGGCTTTCTTGAGGAAGGGATGTTTACATTCAAGAAACTTAAGTTCACTTGCAGAAACAAAGTGATCACACCTGAAGAAATATAGGACTCTAATTTGGACTGCAGTAGAGGACTGCATTGTGTGGAAAAGGGAGACCAAAGAGCTGGAAGGATCTGGAAGTTAGGCAGGACTTGAGTTTGTCTTTGAAGGAGAGATAAGTGGATATAGAAAGGGTTGAGGTTTTTTTGGAAACAAAACGATCTAAGATACAGCATAAGGGAGAAGTGTAATGTGTTTGTAGAGAAAGACTTTGTCTGAATTTACAAATATATAGGATTCCAAGGGGAGAAGTATAGTCCACCCCGTACCCACAGGTTCTGCATCCACGGAAGCAGAGGGGTAATTATACTGTGCCATTTTATGTAAGGCACTTGAGCTTCCACAGATTTTGTTATCCACAAGGGGTCCTGGAACCAATCTCCTGCAGATACCATGGAATAACTGTAATAAATAACCACAAAGATGTTGTACATGTAAATACAGGGGAGATACCTGAAAGCCATACAGAGAACTAAAACTTAATGGGCTGGGAAATAGGGAGCCACTGAAGCTTGGAGGGAATGACATGATGAAATCAAGATTTTAAAAAGCAAGAGGTAGATTTGATTGACAGAGGATGAAACTGGACTAAAGGAATCTATCTGAAGCATACATGTATGAGAAGATGAGGATCTAAATAATGGAAATGGAAATTAAGAGATAAAACCCAGGAAAAAGGGGGTTTCATGATAAACTTGATTTTGTATAAACCAAGAAGCTCATTATAAGACTTCAAACACACTGCTTACTAATATTCTCTTGTTATAACCCTCTGACAATTATTCTTTGACTACTTAATGACAACTTTTCTGGGGCACACTCCAGTTGTGGGGGAGGGAAGAGGTCTCTTTTGTGTACTATAAGTGAAGCTGTAATTCCTCACAAAATTTTGAGAAAATTTTCTGAATATTCAGATTATCTCTCAGGGTATAATTGAGTCAATCTCATACTACATGTGAAATAATGAACCTTTGAAGTTTTTTCTACAATTCAACATGCAGCTCACATGTATTATAAATTTCAGTAAATTCAGTTTAACCAATATTTATTGAGCACACACATAGATTGAGCACAAACATACATAGATTAGGATTATTTTTGTTTGCTGCACAGCAATTCTTTGAATGCAAAAGAGACCAGTTTTTCCATCTGGCCATTGATCACCTTCTAATGTTGTTTTTGTGATGATCATTCATTGAAATGGCTCTGTTCTTAGTGAAAAGACGAACCTAAACTCAGACTTAATATGAATCTGTGGTGTAAATTAGTGAGGTTTGGCTGAGTAATCTATTTCTTTTTATTTAAAAAAACCCAAAAATACAGCTCACACACAAAACCGGATTCAGATTTAAACCAGACTTTTTAATACTGAGGGAAGAGGAATCTGTGTGAGGGATTATCCTGAAGCCTCCTCCCTTAGGATAACTGTGTAGAGAGTTTACAAATGGATCATTACAGATGGGTTGCTGGACCATAATACCCGGTATTTAGCTCACATCATGGGCTTTAGTCCTTTCTATTATCCTCTCACACTTATGTCTGCTTTGACTTCCTTTAACAGCTTTAGTTTTTGTCATGGAGGTAGACACCATGCACTATGCCAGCCTCACCTCTCTGCTGCAAGTAACTTCATGTGCTCTACTCACTCTTAAAGGCCATATGGGGTCACTCTAGGACAGCTGGAGGACCCAGCAGCTCCATGCTCCTCACCTTTACTCCTAATACCTCAGCGCCTAAGTCTATACTGGAAAGCATAGTTCTTTCATTCTGAATCCTTTTCTCTTGAGAAATCTTTGAGGAAAGTTTCTGGTGAGTAAATTTTGATTTCTTATACTTTATTACATACCCTCTTACATATTATCATTTCTATAAAATAGGTCTCTAAAGACCTCTACTAAGTGAGAGTGTTGGCCCAGTTACAGTTTTCTCTTCTTAAGGTAAACATTTTAAACTTTATGGGAAAAAAAATTACATACATATTTAATTGAAGCTCTTCACTAATTCAAATCAAGTCTTCCCAAATTAACAGCAATTAATGAAGTTTGTTCTCTTTCTAGAAAGGATATGGTATTTAACACCCACTTATATTACAAAAACTATTTTAAAAATAAAGCATAACTAAACATATGCTCAAAAACATTATACAATTAGTGGGCCTGAGGCAAAAATAAATTATTGAAATTATTCGACATAGAGAAGTAAATAAGGTAATTTGGTTCAGTGATTTTACATTTCTGTTTGAGATAACCATCCAAGAATTAAAATTTTGAAAAATTGTCATTCAGTAAATTCTATATACATGTAAGCAATATTGCAATTGTTTGTGAATTGCCACTGGGTTAAGATGAAAAATGGAAAGGACAAAAGTCACTGGGAAAAAGTTAACAGACCAAGGATAAGACAGGGCAAGGAAAATGGAATGAGGAGACACAGCACTGAGAAGGAAAGGGAGACACATACAGAGAGAATTAAAGAGAAGTTGGAGAAAAGGGAGACCACTGGGCAATTTCTTAGATGTTCCTGAACTTTCACCACCCCCTGCCCTTCACTTGGGTCATGGGTTTGGAAAATGCTTACCCTTTATTTTTTGTGATTTGAAATTGGCAGTGTAACCACTGTTCTTAGTTCTCTAACTTCTCTTTAGCCCTAACCCTTCAGATGTTCTGTTCTTAATGATCTAACTATTAGGTTTGGGAAATTATTTGATATGTTGAAAAACAGTGGGATAATATTATTCCTTGGATTCAATTTTAGGTCAGCGCACTGGATATAACAAGTCCAAGACAGATATATCCAGTAGGCTGATGATTTTCCACCTCTGCCTTAGTTAAGTAAACTGTAATAGAGAACACAGTTGCTGACACCATGACATTGTAATGCAATGTGTGTACACACACTCACACCCATACATACACACACAAACTAAAGGTGCCTTTCTTTTGGCAAAACTGGTAGCATGTAAGTGACTGATGCCAAGTTAGCTATACCCTTCCATAGTTCAGGATGTGTTCTCATACTCTGTGCCAAGTTAAATTTTTGGAGTGGTCCCAAGAAATTATAAAGAACAAACATAAAGAAAACAAATTTATATTTAGAGACTTAGCTCATGTATAGAGACAGGATTAAGATTTTCTGTTTGAGAAGACACATTCAAATAAATCTTTGTGGCTCAGGAAATATTGATAATACAAAGAGCTAATATATACTAATGCCTATCATGTGTGAGGTTCTGTGCTTGGTAGTTCACAAATTGAATTTTCTGTGAGATAAAGAATACAAGTATTTGCAAACTTCTAGTATATTTTTAAAAATAGCTATTGCTGTAGTATGTGTTACAAACCTTCAATATTGCAGGTTCTGTGAAAAGAAGCAGTATAGTAAGGTAGAAAGACATGGTTTTCTGTTGCTGCAAAACTTAGTGGCTCAAAATAACTGTTTTATTAGGACAATGATTTTGTGGATGGATTTCAGGAAGAGCTTGACTGTACATTTCTTACTTGGCATCTGTAGTGGATTGAACATTGTCCCCCGGCAGTCATATCCACCTAGAATGTTAGTATGTAACCTTGTTAGAAATTGTATATTCACAGGTATAATTAGTTGAGGATCTCAAAATGAAATCATCCTGGATTTAGAGTAGGCCCCAAGTTCAATGACTGGTGTCTTTATAAGGAGAGGAGATGACCCAGAGAGACACACAGGGACAGAGGAAAGTAATGTGAAAATAAAGGTAGGCAGAGTTTGGAGTTATGCTTCCTCAATTCAAGGAACACACTGGAAGCTAAAAGAGGCAAGGACGGATTCTTCCCTAGGGCCTTCCAAGGAGGCACGGTTCCTCTGACACCTTCATTTCATACCCTGAGCCTCAAGAACTGTAAAAGAACACATTTCTGTTGTTTTAAGCCACCCAGTTTGTGGCACTCTGTTACAGCAGCCCTAAGAAATGAACACAGAGTCTCTCATGCGATTGTAATCAGATATCAGCTAGTGCTGCAATCATCTGAAGGCTCAACTAGGCTAGAAATCATGAAGGGTGAATCAATGGCACCACTGACATGTTGGTGCTGGCTGTTGGCTGGGAGTTCAACCAAGACTGTCAGCAGCAGCTGCAGTTAATCTCCATGTGAGCCTCTCCATGGGGCCACTTGGGCTTCCTCAAATCATGGTGGCTGGTTTCCAAGAGGGAATGTCTTGAGAAGAAATTTCCTGAGAGCAACGTTTCTCAAAGACCAAAGCAGAAGCTGCATTTTTTTATGACCAAACCTCAGAAATTCCAGAATACAACTTCCACTGCATTCTATTCATCAGGAAATTCACTAAGAGTAGCCCAAATTCAAGGAAGGGAAATTAGACTCCACCTCTCAGTGGAAGGAGTTAAAAAGATTTTGTGGTTGTCTTTCATCGGTTTCATAAACCTAGATTCACATCATAACTCTACCGTTTGCTAGCTGAGAGCAAGTTGCCAAACCTCTCAGCCTATTTTCGCATTCACAAATAGACATGACAATATCATTGATAAAAGGTTATTGTAATAATTAAACTAAATTTAAAAATACTGTTTCAGTCCTTGAAAATTACATGATGTTCATGTACACACATATAGATAATGTGTATACACATAAATGGAGAATATAGGGATAACTGTGATGATATTAGCTAGACAGAAACAGAATGCTAGTTTCAGAGGTGACATTTTGGGAATCCCCTACTTGTGTATCTGTTGCAGTTTCTATGTCTAGCATTCAAATGAGGATCATGCTTAGCTTTATGATGACATGGAAGCTGAGAGGGAAACATAGCAGGGATTTACATTTCAGCTCTAAAATGCCTAATACCACTCTGAAAATTCAGCAACCAGGTCCCCCACCTTACCCATCACAAGGCAAAAGGATTGGCAAAAACCTAGATTCTCCTGCCCTTTAGCTAAAGTTCAATTTTATGTTTATGTAGCATTTTACCACCTCTGATTCTCCCAGTCTGCTCCTGGTTGTTGCAATGAATTCCTACCACATTTCCATATGAAGTGTTGCACAATTCAAGCTTTCCCTCAAGCTCAATGACCTTTATCAAGAAGAAAGGGAGTTTTGTTTCTTAACATCTGGGCAAATAAACATTAAGGGTGTGACAGGACCCAAGAAACCTTGAGCTCCTCTCCTTTACCTGGTCCAACTCAAACTTCTTATTCCTTGGCTTCAAGTTAGTGGTATATTCTTGGGTAACAGACTTAGACCAGCAATTCTCCATCCATTCCCACAATAAATTGTAAGCATCAGTCAATTTGGACCTGTACAGTCATAAAATATCTTTTTCCTTACACACTTCATCATAGAAACTCTACTTCTCTCAGTTCTCAAGTAGGAACCTGGGATTTTAGAGTCATGATGCTGTCCAAGGATGCTACACAATTGAAGGAGTTTGGGTTTGTTTGTTTGTTTGTTTGTTTCCACACAATTCAAGTTTATCCAACATGGAGGCCACCAGTTGTTAAAAACCCAGATTCTGAAGCCAGACAACCTGGATTCATAGCTCTAGCTCTGCCGTTGACAAGTTCTGTGTTCTTACACAGATTACCAAAAATTTTTGTGCCCCAGTTTCCTCATTTGTAAAATGTGGATAATACAAATACTTATTTATAGTTACAAGAATTAAGTGGTTGATATATATATATATATATATATATATATATATATATATATAAAGTATTTTAAAGCATACCTGGCACCTAGTAAGTGCTCAGTAAATATTTGTTTTTATACAAGATGATGCTAGGGGTTTACAGATGAATATTTTTAATAAGTTTGCATTTATTTCAATGCAAGCCTGAAAAAATATAACTCACATTATCAAACCTGTAATTTCAGATTGTATGGCTTGGGCTAAATAAAATTCTTGAGCCTACTAACAATGTAGATTATGTAAATTACCCTATGTGATATATTGATAAGGAAAAATTCACAATGGTGGGCAGATGAATGACTAAAATTTGGGAAACATTTCCCTAGTTAGAAAAGAACTAGAAACCAGCCCAGCAAATGGACCCACTCTTTCTTCATATATCTGTAAGTCACTCATAGGCTATGCTCTTAACTTAGACCCAAGGCATTTATTTATGTTTGGTAATGGGTGTCTGCAATCAGCCCTGTGTACAGATTTCTTGCTCCAGCTTTTGGCAATGAGGCAGTTCCCCTGAAATAAGATGTGATTGTTCTCAAAACTAGACGTACGTGAACTCTAAATAACTGCTATCTTGCTGTGAGCCTCATTCAAGTAATATGACAAACGTGGACCAGGAGCAAGCCAACTTGGGTTCTCATTCTCATTCTTGCCTTTTTTCAGCGGTCTGACCTTAGGCAAATGACTTACTCTTTCTGGCTTTGTGTTTTCCTTATCCATAAAACAGAGACTGTAGCAACTTGTCTGCTTCCTTATAAGGATGTTATATCAATAACATATGGTATGTGAAACTTCTCCACATCCAACTATGTACACAGACGTAAATATTGAGCTCATGATTAGGCTGTGAAAAATTGTTGCTAAAAGCACTTTCAGGGGAAAATAGACAACACTCGAGATTCTTAAAAGGGAGCATAGCATAGTGGTCTGGCACATAAATTCTAGAGCCTGACTGTGGGGCTCCGGTCCAAGCTATGCCTCTAACAGCCTGTATGAGCTGTGTGTCTCAAGATCCTCATCTGTAAAATAGAGATAATAATGCTCAATTCAGAGAGATTTTATGAATAACGTGTTAACACTTGTACAGTGCTTGGGTCAATGGCTTATTCTTGGTATATCTTCACCAAGTTAACTGCTAATATCAAATTACTATCTTTAGACACTGCTGGTGAGAATTCTGAGCACTTACTAGGGTGATTTTTATTGACACATGCAGTCTGGATTCTTTTTTGCTCTGCACTTTCCATTAAAATATAGCCTTTAAATGAATTGAGGAAAAAGATTTTAGAGGACACATTATGGGTTCTTCTTCTTTTACCTGCTCTATGTGACTTATCCCAGTGAGTATTATTTTTTAATATTTGACTTGGTTTTATAACATCTGGTGGTTAAATTTTCCCCTAAGGCCAGTGGAATTAGAGAATAGTGATCAAGCTTTGGGGTCTGGAATTGGGTTTCCTGGATCTGAATCCCAGTTCTGTTATTTCCTAAGTGTTTAGACGACCTTGGACAAATTACTTAAGCTCTGAAATCATCAGTAACCTCAGGCAAAAATTGGAAATAATAAGTGCTTATCTCATGGGATTATTGAGCAGTTTATAGAAAAGATGAAAGTGTTAAGAAAATGTTTATGACTGTTACTACTGGGTCAATTTACAGTAGAATCTATGGAGCTAACTTTCAAGTTGCTCACATGATGGAATTAGATACAGGTTCAAGTTTGGAGATAGAAGTATATATATAAGCAATGGCACTATGACCAAGGCTTCTGGCTCTGCGTGCAGGAGGAAACTTGAATAGACATGGCCCATATTCTTCTTTCCCTGCTGAAAGATTTTTTAACCACATTACTTCAGTAAGATGTCAGGAATCCTGTGACTTCCTTGTCTTTACTTGTCAACAGATCATCTTGCTATCTTTTCGTGTTCCTACACAGCATCTTGTTTAGGTTGCCAACTTCTGAAGAGGCATATGTTCATCTCAGGAATGTTTCTAGGGTTCTCTCTCAAAGTATGCAAAATGCTTGACAGCTGTGGTGACTGAGTCTTGGTTTGTTAAAACTGGAAGTTGAGAGTTATTTAACAGGTAAATGCCCCAAGCCTAACACATCCCGGCGTTACCACTGAGTTACCAAGACCCCTGGGGCTTTATGCTATGTGAAGTTTGCCATCAGCCTTCCACTTCAGACCTCATTCAAATCAATGATTTTAACCAAATCAATGATTTTAACCAGTGAAATACAGTCATGCATTTCACAACTCTGGTTTTAAGGGCAGTGCAGACATTTCAAAGCCTTGATCCGAGAAGATCATTGAGATAAAAATACATTTATTTTAAGCAAGCCATGTGTTTGGCTCCATGCCCTAAAGATCAGGATGGATTATTGAATCCACCTAGGGACTTCCCTACACAAGGGGCTGGAGGGATTTTATGGAGTACACTGACACTGGCGGAAACTCATAAAACTAATTAATGACAAGTGTTTCAAAATCTTCCCCTTTCAACATAAATCATGGATTTGTACCTCACTTGTGTAACACGTGATGCCCTCAGACAAAGAAAAGACTCAGAAGGACAAATTTCTGTAAGGAGGAATGGGAAGGGAATGTGGCTAATAGAATAGTATCTACAAGAAGGACTAGCCACTATGATAAGCTCTTTACTTAAATTATCTTGTTAAATTATCACTTAATAAGAAGTACATGTTAATCAAGACCCTAAAATACATAAAATTATGAATTTTCAAAGAATATTACATCAGTCTTTAGTCTCCCTTTACAAAAAAATAGTTGACAACCAGGGCAGCTAAGGAAATAGTTCTGGAATAGTCCAATCTATTATTGCCCACTCTGGGCATCTGAATCTTAATTCCCTCAAGGCTGTCTGGACCACACAATCCAAGTATCTCTTTTTTCCCCATGACAAATCTATCCTGATTAATAATGGGATATCAGTCATTGGCATGAAATCAAGAAGGGCAAAGTACTTGCGAGCTTTGCTATCACCAGCTGGGCAACTTGCAACAGACTTTAAATTATCAAGAAGTTACCAAATCTATGGGACCTGGTTTGCTCAGAAAGAAGAATGTAACAAGAATACTGGAGAGAGCTGTGATATCCTTAGATTACTAAGAGCACTACAGTGGTGTCCTTATGGTTCAAATGGAGTCCACAGCCTTCAGAACCAAACACAAACTCCTCAGTCTGGCACCCAGTCTTCCACCATCTTGGTTTCTGCCACTCCTCCTTCCTTTGGCATTCCCCTACTATAGAGCTATTTATTCAGCTTCCTCTCTGACCATTTTCTTTCTATTTATTTATTTTTAAGTTGAGTACTGAGCACAAATTAACATAACACAAATTAATACCCTTGAGTATTTATTAAAAGAAATACACATACCTGGCTTAGAGAAATCAAAATCATAGAGACACGAAGTAGAATGATGGTTTCCAGGGGATGGGGGGAGAGAGGAGAGTGTGGAGTTATTGTTTAATGTGTTTAGTTTCATTTTTTCAAAAATCAAAAGAGTTCTGGAGATGGGTGGTGGTGATGGTTGCACAATAATATGAATGCCACTTAAAAATGGTTAAGATGGTAAATATTGTTATGTGTATTTTACCACAACAAAAATAAAATGGGTAAAAATGGTAAATAAATAAAATGTCCCCCCCAAATAAATACACACACTTAGAACATTGATAAAAATAATAAAATGACTTGTTGCTCATGACTGAATCCATAGTTTGTAACAGGAACTATATATTTGTTAAAGGATATTGAAAAGATAAAGTCATAATCATCATAAAATATAAAATGTCAAAGATTTTGTTTAAACTGTTAATTAATAAGGTTTATCAGTCACAACCTATTCAAAGGAGAATCCAAAGAGCAAACACATATACAGGCAATTAGAAATGCTGAGGTGAATTCCTTAACAGATGCACAACTGGTCAGTATCAGTGCCGTATTAATCAATTGCACCTCTGGGCAAAAATCATTTGCATTTCTATGGACAAGAATAATTTGTATTACTACAGTTTTCTATAATTTACAAAGCTGTAAAATACCTCAGAGACAATGTCACAGAAAACCTGGGAGGGTACATTAGATGAGAAATCCAGTCATCTTTCTTTTTTTTTTATTTTTACCATTTCAAGACTTTCCATGATTCTTCCAGATATATAACATACAAGTTTGTCTATAACAAAATAATAACCATAATAAGTGCTAGACACTGTGATAAGCTCTTTACTTAAATTATCTTAATTATCACAGAACTCTATGAAGTAGGTATTAATTTAGGCTTTATAATACATAAAATGATAAACCTTCAAAGAATGTTATATCCAAAGGATCCCCCCAGTGAATACCAGACACAATGCCTTGCTCCTCCCGGAACTGAAAAAGAAAACTTTTTAAAAGAAGTGGAACATTTGATATGCTAAGTGATACAAAGTCCTACTGAAAAAAGAAAGATGAGGGTGGTGGAAAGTTAGTGAAAGTATGGTCCGAATTGAGGAAACATGGAAATGGTTAAATGGCTTGGTCAGGGAATGTCTCACAAAGACCTAAAGAAGAGAGGGAAAGTGGTGTGGATATCCAGGAAGAAGATGCACATTTACAAGTGCAAAGACCCTTAGGTGGGAGCATGTCTGGAGTTTAAGGAACAGCAAGGAGACTAGTATGAATCATGAGAAAGAGTTCACTTTTCCTTTTAAACACTGAAGACACCATTCATTGTACGGGCTTGATATCCCTCTAACCCTTTTGGCAACATGATGGGAGTACAAAGATAGACTGTGAAAGAATGAATGAATGGAGCCCAATGTGCTTTTTCAGTACAGTTCACAAAATATTAGTATAACCGGCCTATGGAGTTTATTTTTTCTCCTCTAAAATTCACGAAGAGTTAACAATTTTTAAAATAAGAGAACCCTTCATTTTATTGTCTTTTGACTAACTTGTTCCTTCTTATTTTTTAAGATAGCTTATTTTAGAGGAAATTAAATTCTTATTCTCTATTCCTTTATATTTACATTTTAAAATTAATGTAATGAAAGTACTAACTGATGTTAGAAAATGTCTATTAGCTCTCTAAATTAGCCCTTTAAAAGACTGATAGAGGTGCTTGGCCCAGAAAAAGAATCTTCACCAAATGTTTGGTTTCAGATAGAGATCAAAGACAGTGTTTTCCCTTAACTTTAGAATATGGCCAAATGTTTAAAAAATCATGCATATTTCTTCTTCTTTTTTTTTTTTCATTTTCACTTTGCTAATTTATTAGCCCTCCTGGTTTCATAACACTGTTATTTTAGGGCACTGAAGGACAGATAGGATCCTTAAAGTTATTAACATTATTATATGTTTACTATTTATATAGCAGTTAATGACTTTCAAGTGCTTTCTAGGTCTTCCCTGTTTATTCCTCACTAAGCCACATGCTATGTTAATTTTTTCAAGGAGACCGAAACCCTCCGGAAATAAAAATATTAACTAAGAAGGGGACTAAATTTTTAAGAATCAAGGATCTCTATCTTGACCTTGTCACCTCATTTATCAATGCATTTTTCCTCAATCTCCTGCTGCTTCTCTTTCTCTTATCTCCTTTTATCCATTCCTGTGACAAACTTTAAGAACATGAGGAAAGGATGTGTGTGTGTGAGTGTGTGTGTGTGTGTGTGAAAGAGACACTGAACTATCTCATCATCATCACAATACAACTTTCCAATTCAGAGCACTGAACAACTTTTTTTTTCTTTTATTTATTTATTTATTTATTTATTTATTTATTTATTTATTTATTTTTTTTTGCTGTACGCGGGCCTCTCACTGCTGTGGCCTCTCCCGTTGCGGAGCACAGGCTCCGGACACACAGGCTCCGCGGCCATGGCTCGCGGGCCCAGCCGCTCCGCGGCATGTGGGATCTTCCGGGATCGGGGCACGAACCCGTGTCCCCTGCATCGGCAGGCGGACTCTCAACCACTGCGCCACCAGGGAAGCCCTTTTTCTTTTATTGAAATACAGTTGATTTACAATAATATATTTGTTTCAAGTGTACAACGTAGTAACTTGATATTTTTATAGACTATACTCTGTACAAAGTTATTATAAAATATTCTTTTTATTCCCTATGTTGTACATTACATTCTTGTAACTTTATTTTTTACTTAGTAGTTTGTATCTGTTGATCGCCTTCACCTATTTTAACCCTCCTCCTCCTCCTCCTCCTCCCCACTGGTGACCACTAGTTTGTTCTCTATATCTGTGAGTCTGTTTCTGTTTTGTTGTACTTGTTAGTTTTTTATTTTTAGATTTCCCCATATAAAGTGAAACCATACAGTATTTGTCTTTCTCTGTCTGACTTACTTCACTAAGCATAATGCCCTCTAGGTCCATCATGTTGCTGCAAATGACAAATGACATGTTGCTGCAAATCCATATTTACCATTCTATTTTTCTCAAATATGCTCTTGTTAATATGTAAGTATACTATATCAGTGCATCAATGTAGTGTCACTACTTTAATTGGACATTTAAATGGGTTACTGTCAAATCAATTGATTTTTTTTGTTGTTTTTATGAAACATTTTATTTTACAACTATCTTCTGCTTCCTGCAAGACCACTGTATACTATTAACAATGTGCATGGTCTATAACTCAACTTGTAGACCGTGCAAAGAATAAATTCTGTAAAATTGCCAAGGAGAACAGTGTTAAAATATTTTTGTTGTCTAGAACAGCAAACAGCTCTTGCTTTAACTGAAACATTTATTTGTAAGTAATATTTTCCTCTTTAATCTTGTGTTTAATTTAGAACATAGCTTCAAGATATTAGTCTTTTATAATAGTCAGTGACTTTGTAATAACCAGTGACTATTTCCCCAAGGGTCACATCACTAGTGAGGAGTACAGCTGAAGAGATGGGGAGTCAGCCTGTCTGTCTTGCTAAAAGGATTTGGGAATGGGAAAAAACAGGCCTGTACCCTTCTGGCTATCCCGCCAAGAGAATAGAGCTTCCCAGATTAAAAAATGACAAGAAAGATGTGATGACATCTTCTGAGTGGACCCACCACGCAAACACATCCACTGATAGGCCTGACAAATGTCCATCGTCTGAGAATACCAAGCAGCCTGTGCATAAGCTACAGGTTCTCATTATTGATCAGTGGATGCTGTAGAGGACCTTGAGTTGTCTTTCACAGTAGTCTGAATCTGGATATCCCTCAATTTGGGAGTATCTAGAGATTTTTAAGATTTAGAAAGGTTTTTTTTTTTTTTTTAGGTGTGCAAGTCTTTTGACAGATGACTCTGTATTGGGCCATAACAGGACTAAGCTTTAGGACCAAACAAAGATTGTTTACTACTAGATCAAACTATCTTTCTGAACATGAATCACTACTATCTATTTTCACTTTGCTGTACTTCCCCTTATTAACTATTTCCTACCTTTGTAAAATTAAAATAAAACAAAACAAAACTTTAAAAAACACTTTCACACTAGTTATCTCCAATCTCTCATCCTCATTTTATAGCTGAGGGACATAGGCCTCAAAGAGATGGGGCAACTTTCCCAGAGTCCCACAATGAGTAAATCATCTTAAAGTACCATGTATCAATTATTCCTTTATGGAAAACTATTGATTAGAACCTAGTAATGCCAGGCAACATGGTAGGTGCTGGGATCAATTGGTGATCAATCAAGAAATAAGACATATATGTCCCCACCCTCCTAGAGCCTACGGGCTGTGAAGGGAAACAGTTAAGTGAACAATGGCAACACTGCATGATGAGTGCTTTCCTAAGTGAGGCCCAGGGTGCTGTTGAGAGGTTATTAAAGGCCCCACAATATCACCCTCTTAAGTGACATGTATAGAGCACTTACTGCATGCCAGGCACCATGTCATCCCTTTGCAAATATTATCTTTCGTAATATTCACCCAGGCTTAGGTGGTTGATAGATAAGAAAAGTGAGATATGAAGAGGTTAACTAACCTACCCTAGTCAAAAGGAAGGTGGAACCCAAATTCCACCAGGAAGTCTGGTCTGAGTCCACACACATAGACCTTTACCTATTATGACAAATTATAACCTTCTTGAAGAAAAGATTAGGATATTTTGGCTAGTAAAGTAACCCAGAGTTTTGTCTAGTGAGGCAGAAAGGGCTAGATAAATGACCGATTTAAAATAAAATCTATTACAATTTCTAAACTGAATTTCTTTCAAAACTGAAATAGATCTCACAAGAAACTAACAAAGCTAAGTTTCTGTGGCCAGGGCATAGAAATTCTTTTAATGTTCCAATTGGGCCACAGTTGAATCAAAGGGTTTGGCTACTATGTTCATCTCTGTTATATAGCAAGCAGGGTTTTTATCTTCTGTAAATCAATCAGGATGGTAAAAGTTACCAAATGGTATCATTATGACCACAGAGTACTTAATAGATGCAACCTTTGAATCTTGTTGCTGGAAAAGCACCTAAGCTTCAACCATAGTAAAATTTCCCCTCTAGAAGACTGGTCCAGGGCCAAGCTTATCACGGCACATGGAATAATATATTCCTTCATTGTTTTCCAGCCTCTCTTGAGTTTTGTTTTTCATGATTTTTTTTAAACTTCCATCCAGGCACATTTAACAAACTTCCCATTCTCATTAGTTATAATGCTTTTATATCAGATAAATGATTTGGTGGCCCCTTTTTTTTTTCTGGATATGAATTAGAAATCTAAAATATTGCTAGCAATCAAGAGTTAAAGACAGGTGGCAAAAGTGTTTCAGCAAGAGTAGCACCATTTTGTTTTGTTTTTCAGTTTGGAAAAGGAAATTGCATTGCTTTTGAAAATAATTGTTGTGAAATTCTAAACCATGTCATTTCTGTTCTGGGCTTCAATTGAAACTATCTTTGTAGCAGTCACTTAACACAATGTCCTGTCTTTAAACAGCCTCAATCTATGTAGAACATTTATCCCATTTCCAACAACATACAGGAGGGCAAACTAGGACCAGTGAAAATAAAATTACTGTGAACTATGACATATTATTTAACTAAATGTATTCAACATGTGCATTAGCTCACATATACCCCAAATCATAAATTTCTTCTTTTAATGTCAACCTTATCTGTATATTAAAGACAAACTTAATCTTCATGAAGATTTTTTTTAATGTTTGTTACCTCATCAGTTGTTAGGATAACTGACAGCCTATCTTCCCACTATGACAAATATCTGAAGTGACTCTCTATTATTACTTTATATATACAATTTTAAACTAAATATGTCATTACTTATTTTGATTATTACCTTAATATCAACTTTTGCTCTTTTTTGTTTTTTTTCAAAGATTTACAATTTTTTTCAAGATTTATACTTTTAAGGTCTCTGTAAATAAGTATTCTATAAACTCTGAAAATTTCAAAGAGGGCTAAAATTTATGTTTACAATAGGTAACAGTGTTGAATAAAGTACAAATCTCCAACAATACAACTGTCATAAAATATAGCTTTGGGCTTCCCTGGTGGAACAGTGGTTGAGTCTCCCTGTCAATGCAGGGTACACGGGTTCGAGCCCTGGTCTGGGAGGATCCCACATGCCGCGGAGCAACTAGGCCCATGAGCCACAATTACTGAGCCTGCGCGTCTGGAGCCTGTGCTCCGCAACAAGAGAGTCCGCGATAGTGAGAGGTCCGCGCACCTTGATGAGGAATGGCCCCCACTTGCCGCAACTAGAGAAAGCCCTCGCACAGAAACGGAGAGCCAACACAGCCATAAATAAATAAATAAATAAATAAATAAATAAATATTTTTTTAAAGGCAAAATTCCTTAAAAAAAAAAATACAACATTGGAGGGGGTATATAATGTGAATTTTTAAAATAACATCTTAAAGGCATATGCTTTCACTTTTTCATCAAGAAGGTGAATAACCTCTTGGTAGAGGAGCTTGTCCTCAATTATATCAGATCTATAAAAGAGGGTAAGCACGGAGGGAGCATTCAAATTTGAGAGAGCTGAGTGACAGGAGATAGTAAGAGTTTGTTAAAAGAGCATAGTAGAAAAATAGAACTATTGGCAGAACAAGAGAAAGATAAGAAAACCAATGGAATGATAACAAGGCAAAAAAAAGCTATCCTTTAGGGAGTGCTTATTATACATCAGATATTGTTCTGGGATGTTTGTATATTTCAACTAAATCATCAGACCAACCTATGAAAATCAGAAAACTGGTCGGTTTAAGCTGCAAATGGAGAAGATGTTGAAACACAAAGAAGGAAGTGAAAACTTCAAGAGAGACACAACCAAGAAGAAAAGGTAAATGAACATGAGGAAATAAACAGAGGGAAGTCAGGGGCAGAGGGCAG
The DNA here is from genome assembly GCF_964341445.2 of Mesoplodon mirus. Taxonomy (NCBI): domain Eukaryota; kingdom Metazoa; phylum Chordata; class Mammalia; order Artiodactyla; family Ziphiidae; genus Mesoplodon; species Mesoplodon mirus. Next base: position 155,403,236 of record NC_138980.1, read on the forward strand.
ATGACAGGAAGGCATTGAGTGACAGGAAATGACTGAAAATAAGAAAATCAAAAAGTTCATCCTTCGGAAGTGGTGAGGGAAACCTCAAGAAGACTGAGTAGTTAGAAGCACAATTTTCAGGCAAAGGCACAGGTGTCCGTTTATTTCACTGAATTGTGTTACAAGGTCTTTCCCTGTCCCCTCGACATGACAGTCCCTGCCCTGCGTCCTCAGGACACCCATGGGCAGTGATCCCGTCACCAGTCTGCAGGCCCTGCTCTCTCAGGCACTGAGCCTTGGAGGTGGAAGCAGCAGGAGACAGGCCATGAACAGCCAGTGCAGTCAGGGGTTAGGAAGCTGGACATGTCAGCCGGTCAGAAATGTTCATTCCCACCTCTCAGCCCAAATCCTTTCTGACCTCCTGTCCTGAAAGAGTTAGAGTTAACTGGTAAATTGAATACAATTTATTGAGTAGGAAGAGGGCAGAAGAGGGAAAGAAGTAGAAGACCCCAGTTCTAAAGTCTGTGTGACCTTGGGCAAGTCATTATTCCTTTCTGGTCCTTTTTTTGTTACTGTCATACTGTTGGCATTGACACAGCCATCCTCTGAGGTCCATTCCAGCTCTGATGTGGTAAGTTTGGGAAGGCATTGGACATAATGGATGTAAGCCTACTTTTAACAAATACAAGTTGTTATTGATTCATTTGATAATGAAATTCTAAATTTTCAATCCATACCAGGTTAGCTTGGACTCTGAGGGGTCAACTCAGGCAGTGCACTGAGATTACTCACCCCAAACAGGTGATTTCCAAGCAAGGACCGACAGGCCCTTCTGGGTCTTCTCAGCCACCCTCAGCATAACTATGCAGGACAGACTCCCACTGTAGTCAGATGCTCCCAGATCAGCATATTCTAACAATTAGCCACAGCAGAGCCATTTATCTTAAATTAACTTAAAGTCGGTTAGCTAAGGTCTAATTAAAGATTGGAAATTACTTGGAAAAACAATTTAAAAAGTCATTCTACAAAACCAGCTTGTCATTGCAGAAAGCTATAATAAGCCAGGCTTACAAAGTATGGGAAATCTTTTCCACAAGTGTGTGTTGCCTTCAGAAAGAGCTAAGGTGCTCATCTAAAATAACATCTTGCTAAGGGTCTTTGATGAGAAAGCTGTTCTCTCAATGCAGCTTTGAGGAATATGAGCTGTCAGATTTTTTCCTACAGTTTGGAGTAAGTAATAAAAGAATAAAAGTAAAATTTTTTGTTCAATACAGCAGCTGAAAGATTTATAGAAAATATCCAAACCACATAATAGCAACATAACCCAAATTTCCCAATTACTTCTAGATCTGTTCTTCAAGTCTACAGGCCTTCTTCTTATTTTTAGGTATTTGGTGGGGTTTTCCAATCTACCAATTTACTGACCCCAGTTATTTCTGGTACATTAGTGCTCCTGAAAAAATCAAAATTGCCCCCTTCGTGGTTTAGTGTTTAAGATTTAGAATATAAAGCAATATGACCAGCACCGGCCTGGGGCTTTCCAAGAATGGTCTAGAGAAAACGTCAGGGGAATTCTCAGTTCCTCCTATTAGGCTCTGCTGATGCTTCTCTTGCCCTAGATAAGTTTTCTAAGGTATTCATTATTTTGAGCTGTGGTTATAAAGGTTTCAACTTGAAGCTAATTCTGTAGTAAATAAAGTAAAAATCACTCTTCTTGGGGCAAAGTGGTGGGTAACCTGCCCTATTCTAAAAAGAAATACAGTTGTTTAGTCTCTGTCCTTCTGGTGGTTCCATAAAACCAAAGTAGCCCGGCTCTTCCAACTTCTTTTGCCTCCATTCCTCACTTCGTCAGCTGAAGATAGAAGCATCTCTTTGGACCCAAATGGACAGAGGAATTAGATTTGGGATATTTAATATGTTTCCAATGAAAGTCCTTCATTCAGCAGCTGCCACTGCCATGCACAGGATATTTTCCTCAGAAGCACATGAAAGCTAAAGAAAGTAGAAGGGCCCATGCAAATTCTCAGCAAGGCTGACCTAAACATAGAGAAAAGAAGGGTGTTCTGAGGGCTAAAGTAGGACTCAGATCTGGTTTGTTACTTTGTAATCACCTGTAGATCACATCTACACTCTTCCTTGAAGACCTAGTTGAGACAGAAAGAGTCCCTGAAGAAGAGTAGATGTGGACTCCAGGCATCTCACTGGATGCTTCCAAGACAGTGTGGAATAAGGCTGAAGATCAGGAAGTGTGTTCCCATGAGCTAGTGTTGAGTGACAATACAAAGTAAACTGCCCTGGGTTAGTCTTTGTTGCCTACGTTTGTATTTCTGTTTATTTATTTATTTTTAACATCTTTATTGGAATATAATTGCTTTACAAAGTTGTGTTAGTTTCTGCTGTATAACAAAGTGAATCAGCTATATGCATACATATATCCCCATATCCCCTCACTCTTGGGTCTCCCTGTCACCCTCCTTATCCCACCCCTCTAGGTGGTCACAAAGCACTGAGCTGATCTCCCTGTGCTATACGGCTGCTTCCCACTAGCTATCTATTTTACATTTGGTAGTGTATATAAGTCCATGCCACTCTCTCACTTCATCCCAGCTTCCCCTTACCCCTCCCCATGTCCTCAAGTCCATTCTCTACGTCTGGTCTTTATTCCTGTCCTGCCCCTAGGTTCATGAGAACCTTTTTGTTTTTTTTTAGATTCCATATATATGTGTTAGCATATGGTATTTGTTTTTCTCTTTCTGACTTACTTCACTCTGTATGACAGACTCTAGGTCCATCCACCTCACTACAAATAACTCAATTTCATTTATTTTTTTTTTTTTTTTTTTTTTTTTTTTTTTTTCCTTTTTGCGGTATGCGGGCCTCTCACTGTTGTGGCCTCCCCCGTTGCGGAGCACAGGCTCCGGATGCGCAGGCCCAGCGGCCATGGCTCACGGGCCCAGCCGCTCCGCGGCATATGGGATCCTCCCAGACCGGGGCACGAACCCGTATCCCCTGCATCGGCAGGCGGACTCTCAACCACTTGCGCCACCAGGGAGGCCCAATTTCATTTATTTTTATGGCTGAGTAATACTCCATTTTATGTATGTGCCACATCTTCTTTATCCATTCATCTGTCGATGGACATTTAGGTTGTTTCCATTTCCTGGCTATTGTAAATAGAGCTGCAATGAACATTGTGGTACATGACTTTTTTTAAATATTAAATATATATATTTATTATTATATGTTATATGTTATTTATATTACATAAAATTCATATATATAACATACTACATATATGTTACATTTGATATATTTATATATGTATAGTGTTCCATGAGTCAAATAAGTTTGGGAAATTGTAATCTATCCCTGTTTTAGAGATTTATAGTGCACATTGCTTATTTACTCTGCAAAGTAAAGCAGCAAAGAAATTTAACCTCCTTTGTGTTGTTTTTTTAGGCAGTTTTATTGAGGTATATTTATACAATATAGCATTCACCAATTTTAAGTGTAGTGACCATCACAACCCACTTTTAGAACATTTTCATCATCCAGAATGATACCTAATAACTTTTTTTTTAGATTGTGCTTATTTTTTTTTATACAGCAGGTTCTTATTAGTCATCAGTTTTATACACATCAGTGTATACATGTCAATCCCAATCACCCACTTCATCACACGACGACCCCCAGCCCCCCGTCGCATTCCAATACATGACACTTTTTGGGTTTGTTTGTTTGTTTGTTTTTGTTTGTTTTGTTTTTTTGGTAACTTATTTATTCACTTATTTATTTATTAACATTTTTATTGGAGTATAATTGCTTTACAATTGTGTGTTAGTTTCTGCTTTATAACAAAGTGAATCAGTTATACATATACATATGTCCCCATATCTCTTCCCTCTTGTGTCTCCCACCCTCCCGCCCTCCCTATCCCACCCTTCTAGCTGGTCACAAAGCACGGAGCTGATCTCCCTGTGCTATGGGACTGCTTCCCACTAGCTATCTATTTTATATTTGGTAGTGTACATATGTCCATGCCACTTTCTCACTTTGTCCCAGCTTACCCTTCCCCCTCCCCATGTCCTCAAGTCCATTCTCTAGTAGATTTGCATCTTTATTCCTGTCTTGCCCCTAAGTTCTTCATGACCTTTTTTTTTTTTAGATTCCATATATATGTGTTAGCATACGGTATTTGTTTTTCTCTTTCTGACTTACTTCACTCTGTATGACAGACTCTAGGTCCATCCACCTCACCACAAATAACTCAATTTTGTTTCCTTTTATGGCTGAGTAATATTCCATTGTATATATGTGCCATATCTTCTTTATCCATTCATCTATCAATGGGCACTTAGGTTGCTTCCATGTCCTGACTATTGTAAATAGAGCTGCAATGAACATTGTGGTTCATGACTCTTTTTGAATTATGGTTTTCTCAGGGTATATGCCCAGTAGTGGGATTGCTGAGTCATATGGTAGTTTTATGTTTAATTTTTTAAGGAACCTCCATACTATTCTCCATATTGGCTGTATCAATTTACATTCCCACCAATAGTGCAAGAGGGTTCCCTTTTCTCCACACCCTCTCCAGCATTTATTGTTTGTAGATTTTTTGATGATGGCCATTCTAACTGGTGTGAGGTGATAACTCATTGTAGTTTTGATTTTCATTCCTCTAATGATTAGTGATGTTAAGCATCTTTTCATGTGTTTGTTGGCAATCTGTATAACTTCTTTGGAGAAATGTCTATTTAGGTCTTCTACCCACTTTTGGATTGGGTTGTTTGTTTTTTTTCATATTGAGATGCATGAGCTGCTTATATATTTTGGAGATTAATCCTTTGTCAGTTGCTTCATTTGCAAATATTTTCTCCCATTCTGAGGGTTGTATTTTTGTCTTGTTGATGGTTTCCTTTGCTGTGCAAAAGCTTTTTCTTTTTTTTTGCAGTACGTGGGCCTCTCACCATTGTGACCTCTCCTGTTGTGGAGCACAGGCTCTGGATGCAAAGGCTCATTGACCATGGCTCACGGGCCTAGCTGCTCTGTGGCATGTGGGATCTTCCCGGACCAGAGCACAAACCCGTCCCCTGCATCGGCAGGCAGACTCTCAACCACTGAGCCACCAGGGAAGCTCAGTGTGCAAAAGCTTTTAAGTTTAATTAGGTCCCATTTGTTTATTTTTATTTTTATTTCCATTTCTCCTGGAGGTGGGTCAAAAAGAATCTTGCTGTGATTTATGTCAAAGAGTGTTCTGCCTATGTTTTCCTCTAAGAATTTTATAGTGTCTGCCCTTACAGTTAGGTCTTTAATCCATTTTGAGTTTATTTTTGTGTATGGTGTTAGGAAGTGTTCTAATTTCAATCTTTTACATGTAGTTGTCCAGTTTCCCAAAACCACTTATTGAAGAGGCTATCTTTTCTCCATTGTATACTCTTGCCTCCTTTATCAAAGATAAGGTGACCATATGTGTGGAGGTTTATCTCTGTTCTTTCTATGCTGTTCCATTGATCTATAATTCTGTTTTTGTGCCAGTACCATGCTGTCTTCATTACTGTAGCTTTGTAGTATAGTCTGAAGTCTGGGAGCCTGATTCCTCCAGCTCCATTTTTCTTTCTCAACCTTGCTTTTGCTGTTAGGGATTTTTTGTGTTTCCATACTAATTGTGAAATTTTTTGTTCTAGTTCAGTGAAAAATGCCATTGGTAGTTTGATAGGGATTGCATTGAATCTGTTGATTGCTTTGGGTATTAGAGTCATTTTCACAATGTTGATTCTTCCAATCCAAGAACATGGTATATCTCTCCATTTCTTTTTGTCATCTTTAATTCCTTTCATCAATGTCTTATAGTTTTATGCATACAGGTCCTTAGTCTCCTTAGCTAGGTTTATTCCTAGGTATTTTATTCTTTTTGTTGCAATGGGAGTGTTTCCTTAATTTCTCTTTCAGATTTTTCATCATTAGTGTATAAGAATTCAGGAGATTTCTGTGCATTAATTTTGTATCCTGCTACTTTACCAAGTTCATTGATGAGCTCTAGTAATTTTCTGGTAGCATCTTTAGGATTCTCTATGTATAGTATCATGTCATCTGCAAACACTGACAATTTTACTTCTTCTTTTCTGATTTGGATTCCTTTTATCTTTTTCTCCTCTGATTGCTGTGGCTAAAACTTCCAAAACTATGTTGAATAATAGTGGTGGGAGTGGGCAACCTTGTCTTATTCCTGATCTTAGTGGAAATGGTTTCAGTTTTGCACCATTGAGAATGATGTTTGCTGTGGGTTTGTCATATATGGCTTTTATTATGTTGAGGTAGGTTCCTTCTATGCCTACTTTCTGGAGGGTTTTTATCATAAGTGGGTGTTGAATTGTGTTGAAAGCTTTTTCAGCATTTATTGAGATGACCATATGGTTTTTATCTTTTAATTTGTTAATATGGTTTATCACATTGATTGATTTGCATATATTAAGAATCCTTTCATTCCTGGCATAAACCCCACTTGATCATGGTGTATGATCCTTTTAATATGCTGTTAGATTCTGTTTGCTAGTATTTTGTTGAGGATTTTTGCATCTATATTCATCAGTGATATTGGCCTGTAGTTTGCTTTCCTTGTGACATCTTTGTCTGGTTTTGGTATCAGGGTGATAGTGGCCTTGTAGCATGAGTTTGGAAGTGTTCCTCCCTCTGCTGTACTTTGGAAGAGTTTGAGAAGGATAGGTATTAACTCTTCTCTAAATGTTTGATAGAATTCGCCTGTGAAGCCGTCTGGTCCTGGGCATTTGTTTGAAAGATTTTTAATCACAGTCTCAATTTCAGTGCTTGTGCTTTGTCTTTTTATATTTTCTATTTCTTCCTGGTTCAGTCTCAGTAGGTTGTGCTTTCTATGAATTTGTCCGTTTCTTCCAGGTTGTCCATTTTATTGGCATAGAGTTGCTTGTAGTAATCTCTCATGATCCTCTGTATTTCTGCAGTGTCAGTTGTTACTTCTCCTTTTTCATTTCTAATTCTATTGATTTGAGTCTTCTCCCTTTTTTTCTTGATGAGTCTGGCTAATGGTTTATCAATTTTGTTTATCTTCTCAAAGAACCAGCTTTTAGTTTTATTGATCTTTGCTATTGTTTCCTTCATTTCTTTTTCATTTATTTCTGATCTGATCTTTAAGATTTCTTTCCTTCTGCTATATTTGCTATGTTTTTTGTTCCTCTTTCTCTAATTGCTTTAGGTGCAAGGTTAGGTTGTTTATTCGAGATGTTTCCTGTTTCTTAAGGTGGGATTGTATTGCTATAAACTTCCCTCTTAGACTGCTATTGCTGCATCCCATAGGTTTTCGGTCATCGTGTCTTCATTGTCATTTGTTTTAGGTAGTTTTTGATTTCCACTTTGATTTCTTCAGTGATCTCTTGGTTATTTAGTAGTGTATTGTTTAGTGTCCTTGTGTTTTTATTTTTTTCCAGTATTTTTCCTGTAATTGATATCTAGTCTCACAGCGTTGTGGTAGTAAAAGATACTTGAAATGATATCAATTTTCTTAAATTTACCAAGGCTTGATTTGTGTCCCAAGATATGATCTATCCTGGAGAACGTTCCATGAGCACTTGAGAAGAATGTGTATTCTGTTGTTTTTGGATGGAATGTTCTATAAATATCAATTAAGTCCATCTTGTTTAATGTATCATTTAAAGCTTGTTGTTCCTTATTTATTTTCATTTTGGATGATCCGTCCATTGGTGAAAGTGGGTTGTTAAATTTCCCTACTATGATTGTGTTACTGTCAATTTCCCCTTTTATGGCTGTTAGCATTTGCCTTATGTGTTGAGGTGCAGGTGTGGCGGGGTGGTTTTTGAGTGTGGGGAGGGACCTCTGTTTAGGACCTTCACGGATGGGGAGAAGCAGCATATGGAAAGGAGGACCTCTGGATTGGGGAGTTCCAGAGTTTGGAGGTAGGTACCTGAGTGAGGGTGTGTGGATGGGGTTTAGGCCCAGCTCATTGGAGGGGGTCTCTGAGTGTAGATGTTGGACCCTGGGTGATGGTGTACAGGTGGGGCTTGGGCTCTGCATGGTAGGAGGGAAGCTCCAAGTGCAGAGGACTAGGCCTGGGAGCCCAACAGTCTTCACGGTGCCTAAGTGGACAGGGAAAACACTGGTCCCGTTCCCTTCTGTTCCTTCACACCCCTCCCCCACCATCTCCCCCAGGGTCTTCCCCATTGCCACTGGACCCCAACCATGGGTGGGTCCTGCTGGGTGTAGGAACTCCTCCCCTCCCCCAGCTGCCCCTTAGGGGTGCCAATGCCAGAGGCCCGGGCTTTACTTTTACTCCCCCTTCCCTCCCTCCCACTCCCTCAAGACCCATGCCTGGAGGGTGTATCGGTGGACAGAGGATCAGGCCCAGGATCTCAGCAGGTTCCTGGGGGCCCAAGTGGGCAGGGGAAGCCTGACCATACTCCCTTTTGATCCTCTGCCCCCCCAGTGGTTCCCCAATTTCCCGCTTCAGGTGTGGGATCCCTTCCCCTCCCCCAGCCACCCCTCAGGGGTGCCAGTCACGTCCAGCCTCCACTTCTCACCCCCTTCTCTCCCCCGCCACACCTCACATCCTACCTGGTTTCTGGGGGTTCCTCCCATACCCTTAGGTGCCCGTGGTCCCCCACCAGCGCCTGGTAGGTGCCCTAGTTTTGCAGAGACATGAATTCTGCATCTTCCTAGTATGCCATCTTGACTCCAGCCCCCCTTGTTTTGTTTTTTTAAATAATTCATTGTTTGGAATTTATATCCACCTAATTTTCCAGCATTGGAAATTATGACAACAGTGCCAGATACTTATAAACCAATTCATGTAACTCTTCACTTAAAGCAAGACCGCATCCTCTGGTATTGTACCATTCATTGCCATCCCCATATTGTGTGGATTTACAGAAAGAAACCTAAGGGCTATGTAATGAGTCAATCTTCTCAACCCTTGGGGCTACTGAAGTATTCAAGTGCCCAATCCTCGAGGGACCTGTAAAGAAATAGTCATTCAAAGCGAAGCAAATACCCCAGCTCCTAATTAGGGTATTGCTGATAGCCAGCACATGCCAAGTTGTGAGAGGTACCTGAACTTGTTTACACATAGATTTAAAAAGGAAACTTGTATTATAGCGCCTTTCTACATAACATCAACAATTATTGGGATGACTATTTCTTACAACATAATTCCTATGATGTAGGGGAATAGAATGATAACATTTACATGTATGTTAGTTTAAGTACAGGGAAATTTTCCATCCATGAGTATGTTCATTGGGAATACAAAAACAAAATGAAAATTTGACTCAATTTCTTAAGTCACAGTCTATAGTCAAATATTTTGGACCACCCCACAACTATTAAAATAAAGTTGGCTCCTCTAGATTGCTCCCTCTCTAGTAGCCAACCTTCAACATGGTCCCCATGATCCTCATATCCTGGTATTCACGACTTTGTGTATTTCCCATCCATGTTTTACCAGGGTTGGTCTGTGTGACATGGCAAGAATGATGGCATGTTACTTCTGAGGATGGGTTACAAAACACCTTGTGACTGCAGCCTCACATTCTTCTGTGGGATTGCTTGCTCTGGGAGAAGGTAGCTACCATTTTGTGAAGACACTCAAACTTCCTTATGGAGAGGGCTATTGGTGAAGAGCAACTGAGGCCAACAGCCATTGAGGAATTGAGGAGTCCTACTAACAGCTACAGGAATAAGCTTGGAAACAGATCTTTTTGTCCAGTCAAGCCTTGGATGATCTTGGCCAATATCTCAATCACAATCTCATGAGAGACCTTGAACCAGAACCAACCAAATGAGGTTCTCCCTAATGCCTGTCTCATAAAAACTATAAGATGATAAGTATGAACTGTTTTCAGCCAGGAGGTATTGGGGAAACTTGTTATGCAGCAATGGATAAACTGGAAGACTCTCCTTTCTGGTCTTAAATGATTTAAGGTTGATGCTTTATCATTTATTTCCCTAAACTATATACTCCAAAGTAACTTCTTATATCTTCTAGAAGTACAACTTCAAAATTTCTTTAACCATCTCAAATAAAATAGAAGATCTTATTCCAAGGATATATATTGGAAAAGACTAGTTTGTTAGTTATAAAGATTGTCCCACAAGGCTTTTCTATGAGGACTGAGTCACACACAGACACACAATTATATGACTAATGCATTGATTTTGTTAACATAAATCTTATCAAAATGCTAAACTGGGACTGAGATACAAATAAATTACAGTGGAAGTCTCTTTGAATGTATCATCTGCTAAAATGAAATCATCTCAGGAAATTCCTCTTAGTGCTTTATTATTTTTTAATTGGGGTATAGTGTTTTACAATATGGTGTTAGTGAAGTGGGGTTCCCTGTGCTATACAGCAGGTTCTCATTAGTTGTCTAATTTATACATATTAGTTAGTGTATATATGTCAAAGTAGGAAAACCTCTGTACTTTCTCCTCCACAGATTATTAGCACCTAAAAAACAAAGTGTCTGAAGTATCTTTCAGTACCAATTTTCTCCTTATCTAAGAGACAAACACTGAGCATGACTCACTCACTGCCATGTCTCCCTGGTAAATCGTCATTGCAGCTAAATAAACTGACTTTCAGCAGAAGTTTTGTGATTGAAAATCTGCTTCTGAATCTTGCAATATTTTCCTGACATGCTGGTAACCCCAAGTTCCCAAAGACTTAATATATCCTAAAACGAGAAGCATGGCCCTGCGCATCTAATTTCTAATCCTCTGAGCCATGTTTTAGCTTGAAATCCTCTACTCAGCCAAGTCAAATTTACCACCTCTACAGTGAAAGCAGCTCTTAACCAGAGGCTAATAAATTGAGGAGTCACCGAGTGGAACCTTTCTGTGATTCTAGGTTGTTTACTGAAAAGAAAATTGGTTACACATAAATGATCATTGCTAAACTTCCTTGTGACTGTGAAATAATTCTCTAACAAAACTAGAGAGCTGTATCACTAATAAGAAAATAAGAAAAAATACAACTTATTCCCATGCTTCTGTTTTTGTTCATTAAAAATTCCAGTAAAGGGATGTGGGAACAGATGTATATATATGACTGATTCACTTTGTTATAAAGCAGAAACTAATAAGAAACATTTTTAAAAATTAATTAATTAATTAATTTTAAAAAAAATTCCAGTAACCATATGAATTAGACAATTTGTGCTCTGTAACACTTCTTTATTCACCATTTTCTTCTTGCCAAATGAAATAGTCAGTGATGGAGAAAGGCAGGAAGGCCAAAAATCTGAACTGACCTATCAGCATCTAAGATGAAGAGACTCATGTCCAGTATGGATTAGTGACCTCTGTATGCAGTGCCAGCATATACTGTGACAAAAAAAGAAGAAAAAGCACTGTGTATGCCCTTTAACAGTCTCTGAAGGCTCTAATTCAGGACAGTGGCCATCAATGGGTTTATCCTACAGAGCTTCAATTATTTAAAATTTAGATTGTTTCTTTCAATCTTAATTATAGTCCAGATACTTTTTACTACTTTTTCCCTAGAACTTATTTATTCATTTTGTATCTACTTTAGGAGCATAGGTCATCTTATTCAAGTTTTTAAGAACCTACTCCTCAGAGAGTTAACTGCCCTTATAGTCTCACTAACCCCCACCCAATGAGCCCCATGGACTCAATCTTCAAAAATGCTTCTATTAATATGAAGATCCCACCAAAGATCCACACATGTTGATGATGAGACTCCAGCTCTAAAATGTGCTCAGATGTCATGTGGCCATAGAATTAGACTTATAAAACTAGTAATGTCAATAGAATCATCTTTAATAATAGAAATGTTCTATATCTGCACTGTCCAGTACAGAAGCCACTACCACGTGTGACTTTCGAGCATTTGAAATGTTGTTAGTGTCCATACTATTTACAGTTGTCAAGACATGGAAGCAACCTAAGTGTCCATCGACAGACGAATGGTTAAAGAAGATGTGGTATATATATACAATGGAATATTACTCAGCCATAAAAACGAATGAAAGAATGCCATTTGCAGCAACATGGATGGACCTAGAGATTATGATAACCCTTACATATGGAATTTATAAAATAGTACAAATGAACTTATTTACAAAACAGAAACAGACTCAGACATAGAAAACAAACTTACAGTTAACAAAAGGGAAGTGGGGGGGAAGATAAATTGGGAGCCTGGGATTAGCAGGTGCACACTACCATATATAAGATAGATAAACAACAAGGATTTACTGTATAACAGCAAGAATTACATTCAATATCAATAAACTCTATGGAACAGAATTTTATAAAAGAATATAGATATATACATATAACCAAATCACTTTGATGTACACCTGAAACCAACACAATATTGTAAATCAACCATATTTCAATTAAAAAATAATTTTTAAAAAATAAATGTAGCTAGTGTGACTGAATAACTGGATTTCTGATTTTACATCATTTTAATTAATTTAAATTTGCCTACCACACTGGACAGCAAAGGAGGCTCATGAGTTAGCTCATTTGACCTTTTGAACTACAGGCATTTCAAAGCTGAAAATGTTGCAGGAGGGCAAGTGGAATAAGATTTCACCTAGCAGTGTCTGGTTTTGAGTCAATAAGCTGTGGGAAAAAGTGTCCCAACATCTATGCAAACTAGGCAAATCTATTTGATTGGTTCTCAGCTATACGGCTTTCTCATGCCTTTTGAATGATGTTTGTCTATGTGTGATTTAGGACACCTTCTCATAGGCTCTGTGGAGGCCTTGAGAGTTACAGAGATCTGGGCTAGTGCTGAATCACTCATTCTTCGATGTTGCCTAAACTGGTTCTTATCCAAACCACTTTCTCCCTAGAATTATGACCTTACTTCCCTCACTTTACTAGTTATGAACAAGATGCTCAGATGTTTGTGAGCCCTCCAAAATAAAAAAAAAGGCACTCTGATATTTGGTCCAAAAAGTTTCCCTTTCTCAATCACTAGAAAAGACTAGGGCATTTTTTTTCACCTTCAAGAGAACAAGCTTAAAAGCTATCAGCAAAGAACACACACATTTTAAAAAAATCATTTCCTTTATTTCCCCTTTTTTGTAATTGAAGTATAGTTGACATACAACAAAAACACAATTTTTGAATGTTCCCAAAGGTAAGACATTTATTGTAAAGATCAGACACATGTGCCTTAACATTTCAATACTCTGATCTTTTGCACAGTTTAATACTTTTAATGTTGCCCATAGGACTAAATGTTCTTTTTTTTTTAAACATCTTTATTGGAGTATAATTGCTTTACAATCGTGTGTTAGTTTCTGCTTTATAACAAAGTAAATCAGTTGTACATATACATATATTCCCATATCTCTTCCCTCTTTCATCTCCCTCCCTCCAACCCTCCCTATCCCACCCCTCTAGGTGGTCACAAACCACCGAGCTGATCTCCCTGTGCTATGCAGCTTCTTCCCACTAGCTATCCATTTTACGTTTGGCAGTGTATGTAGGTGCATGCAACTCTCTCACTTTGTCACAGCTTACCCTTCCCTCTCCCCATATCCTCAAGTCCATTCTCTAGTAGGTCTGTGTCTTTATTCCTGTCTTGCCCCTAGGTTCTTCATGACCCTTTTTTTTTCTTAGATTCCATATATATGTGTTAGCATATGGTATTTGTTTTTCTCTTTCTGACTTACTTCACTCTGTATGACAGACTCTGGGTCCATCCACCTCACTACAAATAACTCAATTTCATTTCTTTTTACGGCTGAGTAATATTCTATTGTATATATGTGCCACATCTTCTTTATCCATTCATCTGTTGATGGACATTTAGGTTGTTTCCATGTCCTGGCTATTGTAAACAGAGCTGCAATGAACATTTTGGTACATGATTCTTTTTGAATTATGGTTTTCTCAGGGTATATGCCCAGTAGTGGGATTGCTGGGTCATATGGTAGTTCTATTTTTAGTTTTTTAAGGAACCTCCATAATGTTCTCCATAGTGGCTGTATCAATAAGTGGTGCTGGGAAAACCGGATAGGTACATGTAAAAGTATGAAATTAGAACACTCCCTAACACCACAGAAAAAAATAAACTCAAAATGGATTAAAGACCTAAATGTAAGGCCAGACACTATCAAACTCTTAGAGGAAAATATAAGCAGAACACTCTATGACATAAATCACAGCAAGATCCTTTTTGAGCCACCTCCTAGAGAAATGGAAATAAAAACAAAAATAAACAAATGGGACCTAATGAAACTTAAAAGCTTTTGCACAGCAAAGGAAACCATAAATAAGACCAAAAGACAATCCTCAGAATGGGAGAAAATATTTGCAAATGGAGCAACTGACAAAGGATTAATCTCCAAAATTTACAAGCAGCTCATGCAGCTCAATATCAAAAAAACAAACAACCCAATTCAAAAGTGGGCAGAAGACCTAAATAGACATTTCTCCAAAGAAGATACACAGACTGCCAACAAACACATGAAAGAATGCTCAACATCATTAATTATTAGAGAAATGCAAATCAAAACTACAGTGAGATATCGTCTCACACCAGTCAAAATGGCCTTCAGCAAAAAATCTACAAACAATAAATGCTGGAGAGGTTGTGGAAAAAAGGGAACCCTCTTGCACTGTTGGTGGGAATGTAAAAGGACTAAATGTTCTGAGTGAGCACACATTGACAAGTAATCCTTTACCAGATGTATGCGTACAAATTTATAAATCAGATTTTTGTGGGGTGCCATTTCCTTTACAAAACTATTTTTAATTGAAGAATAGTTGATTTACAGTACTGTGTTAGTTTCAGGTTTACAGCAAAGTGATTCAGTTATACATATATTTTTTTTTCTGATTCTCTTCCATTATAGGTATTACAAGATATTGATATAATTCCCTATGCCATACAGTAAATCCTTATTGTTCATCTACTTTATATATTGTGTTGTGTATCTGTTCATCTCATACTCCTAATTTATCCCTCCCCACCCTTTCCCCTTTGGTAACCATAAGTTTGTTTTCTAAGCCTGTGAGTCAGTTTCTGTTTTGTAAATAAGTTCATTTGTATCATTTTTTTTAGATTCCACATATAGGTGATATCATATGATATTTGTCATTGTCTGTCTTACTTCACTCAGTATGATAATCTCTAGGTCCATCCATGTTGCTAGAAAACATCACCATTTCATTCTTTTTTATGGTCAAGTAATATTCCATTGTATATATGTACCACATCTTCTTTATCCATTCACCTGTAGATGGACACTTAAGTTGCTTCCAAGTCTTAGCTATTGTAAGTAGTGCTGCTATGGACATTTTCAAACTAGAGTTTTCATCTTTTCTGGTTATATGTACAGGAGTGGTATTGCTGAATCATATGATAACTCTATTTTTAGCTTTTTAAGGAACTTCCATGCTGTTTTCCATAGTGGCTGCACAAATTTACGTTCCCACCAACAGTGTAGGAGGTTCCCTTTTCTCCACACACACTCTAGCATTTACTGTAGATTTTTTGATGACAGCCATTATGACCAGTGTGAGGTGATACTTCACTGTAGTTTTGATTTACATTTCTCTAGTAATTAGCGATGTTGAGCATCTTTTCATGTGCTAGTTGGCCATCTGTATGTCTTCTTTGTAGAAATGTTTATTTTGGTCTTCTGCCCATTTTTTGACTGAGTTGTTTGGTTTTTTTGATATTGAGTTGTATGAGCTGTTTGTATATTTTGAAAATTAGGCCCTTGTCGGCCACATCATTTGCATATATTTTATCCCATTCTGAAGGTTGTCTTTTTGTTTTGTTTATGGTTTCCTTTGCTGTGCAAAAGCATTTACATTTGATTAGATCCCATTTGTTTACTTTTGCTTTTTTTTTTTGTGGTACATGGGCCTCTCATTGTTGTGGCCTCTCACTGTTTTGGCCTCTCCTGCTGTGGAGCACAGGCTTCAGACGCACAGGCTCAGTGGCCATGGATCACGTGCCCAGCCGCTCCACGGCATGTGGGATCCTCCCAGACCGGGGCACGAACCCACGTCCCCTGCATCGGCAGGCAGACTCTCAACCACTGCACTACCAGGGAAGCCCTCTACTTTTGCTTTTAATTCAAAAAGTATTTCTTGCTTTCAGAGGAATTCATATTCACTCCTTTAAATAGTGGTTAATAGTAAAAGTACATATAAACTGTTTACCAAATCTAATTTACTTGTTCTATGCTCTACGGTTCTGAGTAACTTAAAACTTATTATCTCATCTGCCTAGCAAGAACAATCCAAAGGGGAGACAAAGTTGTCCCCAAATTATATTATACTGATGAAAAAAATTCTGATGAAAGTCATAGATATTCACTCAACTTTATCGAAGTGTAACTTTATTTAAAGTGACAAATTCTGATGGTACAGAATATTTAACTGGAGGGATATATTTTCAAAACGTATTAGTTTATTATTATTTTATTATTTATTTTTTATAGGGAATACCCACTTCCGCCTCTACTTTAAAAGTGAGTTTGTTTCTGAAGAAAGAGCATGGGAAAAGTATCCTTTCTTCCATAGCTGTCAGGAACTGCCTCATCAGAAGGTCAATCCCACCTTCTCTGGCCTTTTCTTATCTGATCTTAGGATCAGAGCCACAGGCTCACCAAGATCCCTTCAAGCAAATACAGGGGCCAGGTCTTACAATAGCCTGGTTGACACCAGGCTGCTGGTGTCTTCACTGTAATACCCGGACCCATACCTACACCTTTCCCCTTGTTTCCCTTACTCTTTAGCTTGATTTCATTTCTCTCTGAGATCCTCAGTCTGGCTTCCAACCCCTTTTTAGTTTCCCCAGTTCTGGCATGTTGTCTTATCAGATGTAACTTTTATCCTGCCCAGATTATTTTTTTCTACCTGTTCCCTCCTGCCTAACTTGAAGTTCATGAATGTGACTCTTTTGACACGTTGTTGGCAAAAGAGTTGTCTTGTGTTTTTGACATTTACTCTCCTGCCTTATTTTCTGGCCTTAACTTAGAAACAATAAATGCAAAAGCAAATTGAGACTCAGAGAGATGAAGTGATTTCCCCAAGACGTCACACAGCTAGTAAAGGGCAGTACTGGGGTTCATGAGTTCATCTACCTCCCACCATGCTTTCTGCCCCTGAGACTTGGGAAGGCCAGATGCTGAGGGTCACACTCTGCACCAGTAGTGGAGAGCCCTGTTCTCCTAACCAGCCGCTCTATCTTTAGACAGTATCCTCACCTGAGTAAAACATGAAATGTGAAAAAGTAGAAAACTATAAACCTGGGAACCCCCTGAAAAATACAAACGTAATGAAAAATCAGTATAGACTTATAGTTCCTCGGGTTTAACAAAACCTCTATATTGATTTATGCTTTATTAAGTAATAAGATTGTTACACAGAGGGGAGGTTCCAAACATTGCTAGCAACATAAAATACTTTTATTATTGATGAAAGATTTCCAGTTTGACTTCTGGTGGTCTAATGATTTAATTGAGAGAAATGTGGGGACTGAATAATTGCTCACCTGACAATAAACAATGTCATCCTACTGAGTCATCAGAATTTATTATTAACTTCACTGATATATTTTAGCTTTGACATTCCCCTGTTCTTTAAGAATGGGCCAAACATGATGATTTTTGTCCCTTGGAAATGTGAGCAGATTACCTAAACATTCTACCACTCTCTCTGGGGATATTTGAATTTGCCAGTCTGGAGGATATGCTGCCTTTGACCTAAACTGACAAGCCACATACACAAGAGAATTGATTTCAGGAGTAATGTCTTCAACCTTTAAGTGTCTGTTTTTATGGAATTGTGCTAGACAGAGTCATAGTATTCAGACTAGGATAATACAGAGCCTAAACCAAAAAAAAAAAAAAAACACTCCAAATGAGCTTATGTACTCATTAGGAATATCTAAATGGAATTGAGCTAAGCTAATAACTGACTTCATCTCACTAAATGATGAATAACAGGCACAGGAGGGTAGATATTAAAGATTTTCTGCAAGTTAATAGATAAAATGTGGAAAGCTTTCAAATATATGTGGGGGAGACTGATATCCAAAATGTAATTTCACAGTAAAATATGTGTTGAGCCTTCCTGAGTTCCTCAGCTGCATCACACCCCAGGGACAGAGGGGCAATATGACAGTAGTTTTTGCTTTCTGAGTATGTGGGTAAGTAATATAAAGAAGACAGTCACTATGCTGGGCTCCATTCAATCTTCAATCTGCCGTAGTGTACAAGTAAACAGCAAAAAGCCCATGCTTCACAACTCCTATTTTTGGCTCCTTCCATTATCAGAGAGCCAAACTGGTGTGAGCTAAGAAGATCAGCAGAAGGGCAGAGTAACATATCAAAGGCTCGAAGTCCACTAAATGCAATTTAAGGAAGAAAAAAAAAAACTAACCACCAAGGAAAGAGGACTCTGGGCATCATTCCAACTCATTACATCTAGAAAAAGAGAAGAGCTGCTTTTAAGGGTCTCAGCCTTGAACAAGGTGGCCCCAGAAGCTGTCATCTCTGGCACTGCCTTGGAATCAGTCTAACCAGAAGTGGAGAGGGTCGAGCAGTGCCATGGCAACCATGGCTGTTGCAGGAGGGGAGGGAGGAGAGCCACTCAGGCAGGTTGAGAGTAGACCCACTGGGAGAGCTCACTCTGGTGAAGAGGGCCCTCAGGACCTGCTTCTGGCCCCAGTCCCCAGGGAGGATTTTTTTTCTGGCAGTAACTTCCTTGGGGAAAACAGGCATTCCTTCCATTAGGAAAATAAGTTGTACTTACAGCCACAAGGTGCACAGGATCTAGAGTGAGAAGGCCAGGGCATGCACCTGTGGCCCCTTCTTCATGGAAGGGCAATTCTCATTCCTGTCCCTTCATGTGACAGCTCACCCTGAGATATTGGAGATGGATCAACAAGCAAAGCTTCCGTGAGACAGACAGTAACACAAAACAGGACCATTATTCACAAATGTCCTACTGGAGTACCCCCCTACAAAGTATGAGCACCCGGATTCAACAGAGTCTTTTCCAGCTTTTTTTCCTAAGATGAAAAGTTTTCATATATTTTCTCTCAGCTATTCAGATCCACCAACTTCTTCCCTCTTCTCTTTTCTATCACCATCACTTACCTCTTTCTATCATCACTTACCTCTCTTTTCACCAAGCTTATGGTGGTGACAGTGATATATAAGTACCCCTGAATGTACTAGAATAGAATTTTGGATGATACCATGAAAGAGAATTTACCTCAGAAGGCCAAGGACAGATGGTTGACTGGACTCTTTTTAAATCTACTGCAATGTCACACTTCATGGTGAATGAGATTTTTCTTACATCAAATTAAAGTCTCTTTGGCCTTCATTTCAGTCCTTCTCTATCGCATCCATTCAAACTCCAGTGGTCACAAGGAATCACTGCCTTTTTTTATATCTTGCATCTCTTTCCCCATCATCTGAGAAGGCTGCTGACCTATAATTTTGAAAAGTTAGCAGGCTGTATCAGCAGCTAACCTATGGCAGAATACATCTCCTTACATAAGACAGAGTCTGCAAGTTTTCCCTTAACAACCATTCTTCCCTTCTCTCTCAGAATAATAGAACTTCCAGTTTCTATTTGGGCACGAGGCTACTTAGGATAAAGAGCATATATCCCATCTTCCTGGGATAGGTATAGCTGCGTTACTAAAATCTGGCCAAAGGAATGTGAGAAAAAATTATAGAAGCAACTTCCAAGTTGTGTCTTTGAAGGATAAGCCATTCCCATTTCCTCTCCCTGTTTCCATGCTGCTCTTAAAAATAATCCTGGTGCTAAGCCATATTAGACCATTAGGTAAATTCAATACCCTAGAGATGGCAGAGCAGCAAAAATGTCTCTTACAACCTCATGGAGCATAGCCACTATACCAACCCTGAACCACCTACCTCTGGATGCTACACAAGGAATAAATGAACTTCTAGCTTGTTTAAACTAGCAATAGATATTTTAGCTTAGAAGCTTTCAGGCTGCTAAATCTAATAAATATGATTACCTATATTTATCTCTTGTGTTGTACCAGCCCAGACAGAAAAGTTGAATGGTCAACACCAATGGAGTAAATAGGTCAGAGACTGCCTCAGGGTACTAGGAATCTGACCCTCAAAGCCAAGAGTTAGCAAGAATCTTGGTTGTAATGCAAGACAGCAGGGTTACAGGTCCCCCACCAAAAAAAAAAAAAAAAAAAAAAAAAAAGAAAAGAGTAGGCAATCAAGATAAGGCAGGCCAAATCTGACAGAGTCACACAACGTAGAGAGCCCCAAGGAGGGTACAAACATGGTGTCAGACATATGGGAAGTCTAGAACAGTGGCCCAGGCAGGTAGAGTCAGGAAGCTGGGCAGACTAATTCCTAAAGCTGCAAAGACCATAGCTCCAAAGTGAAGTGTGTGAACATTCACTGTGCCCCCTGGCTATGGGTTTTTGACACTTTCATACTGAAGTGGTACAGGCCTACTGGTTCAGCCACATCTCATGGTTCTCTAGTCTTCCATCTGAGCAGGAAACTCACCGCTTATATCAGAGGGATAAGTTGTATCCTTGAAGTGAACTGGAAGTCTCATTGGTGGAGGGAAACCTGGACCATCAAGATTCATCTGGAATCTGTGGGAGAGAAATCTTGAGCTCAGGGTTTAGATTGCACTGTTTAATATGGTAGCCATCAGCCACATGTGTCTACTGAACACTTGAAATTGGGCTAGTCAGAACTGAGATATGCTGTAAATGTAAAGTACACAATGGGACTGTAGACTTAGAGTGTAAAATATCTCATTGATATTTTTATATTAATTACATGTTGAAAGGATGTTTGCATATAGTAGGTTAAATTCAACATATTATTAAAATTAATTTCTTTTTCCTTTATTTTATATGGGGATTCTAGAAAATGTAAAATTATGTGTGTAGTTCATGTTATATTTCTATTGAACAGTGCTGGCTTAAACTCTGGGTTTTGAACAGCTGGAAGAAACCTGTTTCCCCACGTGAGAGTGTCACTGAGTTTAATCTTGTACCACTTGCCACGGGACAGGCCAATAAGTCAAGGGACAAAGTTTTGGGGCAAGGAAAAGTGACTTTATTCAAAAAGCCAGCAAACCGAGAAGATGGTGGAATAATGCCCTAAAGGACCATCTTAATTCAGGGTAGAATTCAAGCTTCTTTTATGCTAGGGAAAGGGGAAGCAGGGTGGGGTTAAGATCGGGAATCGATGGACCACTGCACATATCTGGGCACCAGCAAGGGTCCGAGGAGGGTTGTGAAAACTCTTTTTTCTTGGTCAGTTGACTTTGGTTGGTGTGAGTCTGGTCATGATGGTCCTATAAATGTTGACAAAACAATCATTATTTTTGTTCATATTTTCTTATGCCAGTGGGAGGCAAGTTTCAGTAAGGGGCTGTTTGCATAAATCATAACCTGTAGCAGAATCTCTTTAGGGATTAGCATGGGTACATGCAAGGCTAAGCAGAGGCTTATGACTCAGAGTTTAAAGCAGCAGAAGAGACAGATAAAGTATGGAGTCAGAGATGCCAAGCTTCTTCTACAAACAAGAGGCAGGCAGGGGACATGGGGTGGGGAGAGGCCCTAGTTCCTGAAGAACAACTCAAAGATAGCCATTGGATTGTTATATATACCCCTTGAAGAGGAATGAGGACTCTGTTTTATGGCTGACCTAGGATCATTACTTTTCTTGTTTAACTGCTTTTCCTTTATTTCTGCATTCCCTCCCTTCCCTCATTAGTAACTGCCTCCGCCTGCTCTTCGGAACTCAGGGAAGGCCTAGGAGACCAAAGCCTTTTTCTACAAACAAGAAACAAGGGAAATGGAGGGGCTTTTGTACCCAGGAGGGCCCTGCAGAGTCCCGCTTGCTTTAAATTCCCCCTTTTCTTTAATACTGCTCACTTCTGAGGGAAACAAGGCCAGGACAAGAAAGGGAACAAAGTTTTGGATAGAGAGTTTCATTATAAACTCAGCAGAGGAGCTCAGTTTTAGGGGGACTCCATTTCAAGAGAAGGTTCAGACTGCAGACACCTGATTCCTGAGACTCATCCATCACAAAAGTAGCATACAGCTAATTTGGCTCCAGACATTTTCTTCTTATTCTTGTTTGATAATCCCAAATATTTCTGGTTAACATAAACACCCAATCCTGGCAATGGTGTTTTGTGTACCGTCCTCATGGGAACATCTTTGTTGACCAAATTCTTGATCTCCTGCAATTGTTAACAAGAAGTTATAGCCATTAAAAAATTTTAAATCTATTTAGAGACACTGGAACAATAATAGGAGATACTTTTTTTTATACTGGCTTTTCTCATTGACCAAATTAAATATTCATTGCAGTGTGTTCTAAAGCTGTACCTCCTGTTAGCACAAAGAAAAATGTGTCCTTGCATCTGATGTTGAAACTGCGCAACTGAGATTGGGACTTGAACTCACTGTCTTTTAATTGAGATCACACACCTTGTCTCAGGACTTAATGAAGCTCAGGTTCTTTATGTCTCATTGCAGAAAGAATTCAGTGAGAGACAAATTTGTATGTGAGAAGTGGATTTACTTAGAGAGATACACATTCCATAGACAGAATGCAGTCTGTCTCAAAAGGCGAGAACAGCCTTGTGAGAAACACACTCCACAGAGTGTGAGCCATCTCAGGAGGCGAGAGGCCCCGAAATATGGGGTGGTTAGTTTTAATGGGCTGGGTAATTTCATAGGCTAATGAGTAGGAGGATTATTCCAACTACTTTGGAGAAGGGGTGGAGATTTCCAGGAAATGGGCCACTGCCCACTTCTTGGCCTTTTATGGTCATGGTGCCTGAGGGTGTGTCACTTAGCGTGCTAATGTATTACAGTGAGCGTGTAATGAGGCTCAAGGTCCACTAGAAATCGATTCTTCCACCATCTTGGGCCTAATCAGTTCTAACCAGTTATGTCATAGCCTCAATGGCTATATTATTCTTTTAAAGGTTATGCCCTGCCCCTTTCCCTCCTGTTTCAATGTTACAGGGTAAGGAATATAGGAAATCATTTAAACAGTAACTCTTTTTTAAAAAGGGAAAATCTCTTCCTCTTCTTTTTTTCTGACTATCCTGAAAGCATAAACTAGGGTTTTAAAAAATATATTGGGATCTCTGAATGAGCCATGGCTCATCTTCAGATTGGCAAACAAGTAAACGTTTTGTAGAAAATTTGTAAACAGGTGAAAGAAGTTCAGGTGTGCACCTTTACCAGATGCTATGTACGTGATGGAGTTGGTAAGTTTTAGTAAATCTGTGTTTTTAACATAATTGGAAACAATTGCTGCTGTGCTATGCTCTTGGGGTAGAAGACTTAATAGACCTTTCTCTTCCTTTGGGGGTCTCACCAAAACATCCTTTTGGCTTAAGAAGAGAACTCTGTCATCCATGTTCACTCATTTCCATGCCAGGTGCCATCGTCCTGAAGTCCTACCTTTGGCTAAACAATATATCAAGTAATGCATGGTGCAAGTAAGCCTGTTGTCTCCTGATTTTTCTTTTCTCTGAGCTCCTTTTAAACTTTCTGCATAGATCTTATTCTTTTAACCTTTGTCAAGCTTTTCTAAGATTTATTTTTAAAAGTCAGACACATTCGGTTTAAATTAAAGTAATGGGGGTCTAACATGGATGGACCTTGAGGGCATTACGCTAAATTAAATAAGTCAGGCAGAGAAAGACTGGTGCTGTGTGATCTCACTTAATGTGGAATCTAAAAATGTCCGACTTAGTAGAAACTGTATCTACTTAGAGAGTAGAATGGTGGTTGCCAGGGGCTCGGGGCCATAGGAACTAGGGAGAAGTTGGTCAAAGAGTACAGACTTCCAGTTAGAAGATAAATAAGCTCTCAGGATCTAATGCACCACCTTGTGATTACAGTTACCAATACTGTGTCATATACTTAAGAGTTGCTCAGAGAGTAGATCTTAAATGGTCCCACCACAAAAAAGAAATGATAATTATGTGACATGATAAGGTGTTAGCTAATGCAATGGTGGTAATCATTTTGTAATATGTAAATGTATCTACACATCACATCCCACACTCTGAACACAATGTTTTATGCCAATTATATCTCAACAAAGCTAAAAAAAAAATAAAGTCATGGGGGTCTATTGTAAAGATTAGAAATAAGGAGGACAATCATGCCAGATGCTTGACTAGTCCCCATCTCTCCCTGTATGGAAATAAAACCTAGGTGAGCAAGAGTAGATCAAGATACAGTGCAGTCAATGCTGTTCTAGCAATTGCCTTATCTCCTTGTCCCTGTGGGTGTGAAGACAGTTTCACTTCCCACCTTTGGGGTGACTCAGCAACCCACTCCCTGCTCCTCATCAGTTGCATTCACCTACCCTGTGGCTCAATTTCCGACTCTGTCAGAGAAAAGATCTCTTCTTGTTGATGCAGTTGGGAATTCTCAAGTACAGCAGTTTTTCCATCCAGTTTTTATTCCCAAACTCTTTTCACTATTATTCATAATCCTGCAAACCACATTAAGAATTGTTTTAATCATACATCTGTTTGCAATAAAATTAAATGTGATTAAATAAAAATATTCTAGATTTTAAAAGTTAAAGACTGGCAAATTGATCTTTATGATATACAAGGACATTAAACATGAATTTTCTCACAGATTATTAGAGATACATATGATTTAATGTGATTTAAACCACTTAAGAGAAATGCATGAATTATTGACAAATTTATTTATAGGATATTGTATTATAATTAGTTTTAGTATTGAGTATAAAGACTTAGATTTGAGATTTGTCATTGCACTGGAATGGAAAAAATTCTACCTTAACCTTGAATTATTTCATTTGGTTTTACAAAAAATTCAACTGGACTATTTTTATACATCTGTTTTGTTTCAAACCACTAGATAAGAGGCTTAAAAATTTCAACCACTTTTCTGTAAAAGATTCATTAAAGATATGAATAACATTTGTTACCATTGAATGAAAAGCCAAATCACATTTACTGATCATATTTTCTCTCTTCAGTGTAGATTTTTGAAGTAGTAGAGATGACTTTATAGCTATATATTAATTGACCAAATGAATACAATTTATAGATCTATTAAAAGGCATCTCAAAGTAAAGTTGCAGATATATGGTCTTTCATATTCCTCTAAGTTTTATTTTAACTTGATTACACCTAATCCTTCTTGATTTTAACTAATGGGCCGTTACAGGTATGAATTAAGTAATATATGGCTAAGAATATACTAAATAATTAAAAATTCTATAGTAGACTCTTGTTTCCAGTAATATGGCACATTAGATACCCTGCATGACTCTCTTGAGGGAAACAACTAAAAAGCTGAGGAAGATTAAAAGCATCATTTTAAATGTATTGCTGAGCTGTCACAAAAGTAAGGAATCTGCTGATCTCACAAAAAACAAAGTGTAAACAAAAGTCCTGGTGGGTAAGTGAATAAGGCAAAACCAGCTTTGCCCTGATGGTTTCTGCCAAATGTTAAAGATTTGGGGCTTCCACTTGGAGATGGTTGTCTGCCCCTGGTACAATGTACAGGTGATAGGAGCTCTCCAAGGAACCTAATAGGAAAGCTCCACATAAACCTGGAACCTCGAAGGTAACACTCTAACTGTTAGATTAAACAAGAAATAAATGCAGAATAGGACAGCACGAGAACATGCTCTTCTTAATCTGGATAACAGATGAAGGAAAAATCTCCCATACGAATTTTCCTAGTTGGCTTTCACACAAATTTTATTTTGGCTTTACCATTTTTGATCCAAAGATTTCAAGCAGAGAGTTTAAAATAGGTGTGGCTGTGTTTAGTTGTGGCAGAGACAGTGGTGCTCAGCCAGTATACCAAGGGTTTCTCCCATTTCTCAGTTCCCTTGCAACTGGGTCACAAGACTAATTCTGACCAACTGGCTATAGGTAGAAAAGACAGAAGTTACTTCTGGGCAGAAGAATAGCAAAGCTCGTGAGATGTACTCTAGGTCTCTCTTCCCCAACAATATTGACCAGGAGGACATGTGTCTCAGATATAGCATCTACAAGACGTTGGAAACTCAGTTGGCCTGGATAGAAATCACATGCCCTGGAGAGTTCCCTGAATTTACAACAGACTTTGCATGAACAAGAAATCAACCTTTGTTAGGTTAAGCAACTGAGATCTGGAGCATATTTGTAATTTCACCGAATTTAGCCTTGCTACCACTGATGGAAGACAACTGCCAAGGGTGATTGACAGAAGTAAATATAAATAACCTCAGAAGAAACTCAGTTTACACCAGCACTCCAAGTACCACAGATTAAAACTCAAAGAACATGAGCAGCCCACATTCAAAATTCATCAAACACAAAGAAGACACAATGATTGAAATCCAGATTAAACAGTCCTCAAAAACTTCCAACATTGGAAATATCAAACACAAAACATAACATTATACTTAAAGAAACGAAAGAATAGTTTGAAAATATAAGCAGGAGACCAGAAATGATAAACACCATGAAGATTAAAAGTGAATTTAAGATTTAATGTGAAAGAAAAAACTACAAACTATTATAATTAAAAATAGGAAGATATCTATATTTTTTTACTTCAGGGTAGGAAAATGTTCTTATTAAGACACAAAGAGCCCAAACCATAAAGAATAATACTATAAATTTGACTATATTAAACTTTAGAACTTCAAATTGTCAAAAGGCACTCCCCCCAAAAAAGGTAAAAAAAGACAAATACTAGAGGAAGTTATTTGACAGTTATACAACCAAAATAAAACTAATGTTCAAAACACCAATGAATGAAGAAGAAGACAAACAACCCAGCCCTCCTCCGCCCCAAAAATGGCAAATGGTATTATTACACACAAGAAGAAGCACAAATGGCTCGTGTGAAAAATAAAAGTGCTTATCCACATTAAAAAATTTTTTTAATTTTAATTTTAAGTTTTGGTGTTTTATTGAAGTATAGTTGCTTTACAATGTTATCCATATTTTTTATCACAGAAATAAAAATCAAAACCACAATGAAATACTATTTCATACCTGACTAGAAAAATTTAAAAGTTGGACAATGCCAAGTGTAGGTGAATATTTGGAATAATGTGAATTCTCATTCATAATGTTGAAAGCAAAAATTATTACAACAATCTTGGAAAACAATAGCACCCTATGGAGTTGTACATGTACCCACTCTATGACCCAGCTGTTCCACTCCTAAATAAATAACCTAGGGAAATACTTGTATATATATACTAAGCACAAGAATCTTTTTTTTTTTTTTTTTTGCGGTACGCGGGCCTCTCACTGTTGTGGCCTCTCCCCGTTGCGGAGCATAGGCTCCGGACGCGCAGGCCATGGCTCACGGGCCCAGCCGCTCCGCGGCATGTGGGATCTTCCCAGACCGGGGCACGAACCCGTGTCCCCTGCATCGGCAGGCGGACTCTCAACCACTGTGCCACCAGGGAAGCCCACAAGAATCTTTTTAAAGAAAACAAACACATAAATGTTCATTAAGGATAGAATGTATAAATAAACCATGATCTATTCATATACTGGAATAACAATGAAAACAACTGAGCCATTCAGTATAAACATGGCTGAATCTCTAAACATCATACTATGTAAAAGAAGGAAACAAGCAAGTCATCAGAGAATAGGCAAAGTGTGGATGCATTTCCAGAGCTTTTAAAAATAGACAAGCCGAACATATAGACAGTATATGTCCATATATATATGTATAAGTATATATATATAAATAGGTATGTATATATGTGTAAATATACATACATATATGTGCTAAAATTGTTTAAATTATTTTTAATTAAAAGGAATAATTTACCCCAAACTTAGAATAGTGGTTACCTCTGGTAAGGAAGATAGGAAAGGAGATGTGATTGCAGGGTGGCACACTTGGGTCTCAAAAAATTTTAATGTCTTAATTCTTAACCTTGGTAGCAGGAGCTCTTCTGTTAATTTAAAATTCTTTGATAATAAACAATAATGCCTTTATATGCCTATTTGTTTATATAAAAATCAAAACTATAGACACGGTGGACTTGTTGCTTTTGGTCCAGGTGCCCTTACCAGCTGTAGCCAGAAAGGCAGGATCCCCAGGTTTTCAGTCTAGTATTTTCTGAGGAATCATCTGGAGCTGAGTCACTCAGAAGGGATTGTAAATGGACACAGTATATCTATCTATCTATCTAGATATATTTGTAATATGTATGTATACATTCACATATATAGAGAGAGATGTATATCTTACATGAACTTTTTGACTTTTTGACTTCTATAATTGGCAGCAAGATACTTTCAGACATTAATAATACTTTGTAGTGATTTATTTTTTTAAGTAATTGATAATACCAGAGAGAGGTAATATATTTTGCCACAGTTCTGAGAGATATGGCCTTTAAAATTCAACTTTATCACCATCACACACACACAAAGGATGTAAAAATGGAAAACTTTTATGTGTTATCAAATATGCATAAATAGAAAACCTATAAAGTATAAAATGCATATGTCCATGTAAATTCTTGTGAACCTGTAAATGATAACACACCAACACACAACAATTTTCTCTTTCAACTTACCTTATGGAAAGATACTCAACAATTCTCTTTGTCTTAGATCCATTCTCAGCACTACCACTAGTTAAATTTTCTTTTTAATTTTACTCCTCTGATTAAAATTTTGAATGGCTTCTCATTGTCAAGAAGAAAAATTATTGAGATGCCTTAACTTGGCATTCACTGTCATTCGCAGTTTGTTTCCATGTCACTCTCCTATATGCTTCTACAGTCCGATCACGTTGACATTCTTAATACTCCTTAATCCTCCAAATCTCTATGGCTTTATTGGAACTACTCCTAGATCACTCTTACTTTCTGTATCAGTTAGGATATACTAAGTTAAAACACAAAAGAATGATCCAAAAATCTCAGTAGCTTGAAATAAACACAGGTTTATTTCTCAGTCATGTGATGTGTGGATAGAGCAAGGATTATCTGGAGCATTGTTGAAGGGACAAGGAGAAAAAAGATCAAAACAAATCACTATGTAATAAAGCTTTCACTAGGACTTGGCCAAAGCCAGTGACACACTGAATCAACAGAAAAGAGAAGGATAATCTCCCCTCAGGGAGGAGCTGAAGAGTATGTTTACTACCTGCACCTTCTCTTTCACCTACTCTAACTTCAAGAGCAAGTCAAATACTTCTGATTCCTAAAAACATCCCTGACTTTCCTGGAGTCAGTCTTTACACATCTTGTGCCCTCAGATCACATTTTATTTACATCAGAACGTTACTTATGATGACAGGTATTTTGTTTATTTATAACTCAGTTTTATAAATGTTAAGCATAAAATTTGATGAGTTTGAAAACCATAAGCAGACATGCATCAACCAAAACAATCAAGATAAAGAACATTTCTATCACCCTGAAAATATCCCTCAGGCGCCTTTGCAGTCAGTCTCCTCATAGGTGCTCTTTATCAGGTTGAGGAAGTTCCTTTCTTTTCCTAGTTTGCTGAGAGTATTTATCCTGAATGGATGTTGGATTATATTAAGTGTTTTTACTGCATCTGTTGATATGATCAAATGTTTTTTCTTCTTTAGTCTCTTGATATGGCAAATTATACTGATTGATTTTCAAATGCTAAGCCAACCACATATTCCCAGGATAAACTCCATTTGGTTTTAATTTGTTATCCTTTTTATTTTTTGTTGCATTTGATTTGATAAACTTTGTCCAAAATTTGCATTTAATATGATTATTGATATGGTTGGGTTTAAAGCAAACTTCTTGCTATTTTTTTCTATATGTTCTATCTGTTATTTGCTTTATTTTCCCTCTTTTCCTGCATTCTTTTAAATTAATTGAATATTTTTATTATTCCATTTTATCTTCTTTATTGTATGTGATTTTAGTGGTTGCTTTAGGATTTATAGTATATATCTTTAACTTATAATCTGTACTCAAATATTGCACCACTTAACATTCAGGATAAGAATCTTACAGTAGTATACTTCTACTTACCCCTCCCAGCCTTTATGTTATCTTTATCAAATATTTTACTTCTACATATGTAAAAACTCACTATGCATTATCATAGGTTTTCCTTGAAATTGTCAATTATCTTTTTCAGATATTTTAGAAATTAGAAAAAGAAATATCTTCTATATTATCTACATATTATACTTCATTTCTTTAGATAGATGCAAATTTCTATTCAGTATCTTTTTCCTTCTGCCTAAAGAACTTCTTTTTTAACATATCTTGCAGTGCAAGTCTGTTGTTAATGAACTCTTTCAGCCTTTTTGTGTCCGAAATATATCTTTCTTTTTGCCTTCATTTTTGAAATATATATTCTCTAAGGACAAAATTTTCTAACGAAATAAATTTAGTACTTAAAAGATATGCCATTTTCTTCTTAATTGCATTATTCTTATAAGAAGTCTTCTGTCAATCTTTTATTTATTTCTCTAAATGTGAAACCTCTTTTTTCCCCCACTGCTTTAACGACTTCCTCTTTGACACTGATTTTCAGCAATTTGATTATCATGTTCTTTGGTGTAGTTTGCTAGATGTTTCTTTTGCTTGGGGTAAGTAGAGATTGCTGAATTTGAGCTTACAGAATTCATGAAATTTGGAAATATTTTTAGCCATTATATCCTCATACACACACACACACACACACACACACACATTTCTCTCCTTCTGGAACTCTATTTAAAAATATATTAGACAGCTTTAAATGAATTGTCCAGCTCACTGATGCACTACTCTTTTCTTTTGCAGTGTCTAATCCCATCCAACGTAATTTTTATCTGGTGTAATTATGTTGTATATTTTGTCTCTGCATGTTCAGTGCAGGTGTGTTCTATATCATTCTTTTGTTTCCTTCATAATATTCATATCTTATTTTACCTTCTTGAATATATGAATTATGTTTATAATAGCTAAGGTTTCTTCTCCCAGTTTTATTGAGATATAACTGACATGCAGCACTATACAAGTTTAAGGTGTACAGCTTAATGATTTAACTTACATACATCATAAAATGATTACTACAATTAGTTTAGTGAACATCCATCATTCTATAGAGATGCAAAATAAAAGTAAGAGAAAAATATCTTTTCCTTATGATGAGAACTCAGAATTTACTCTCTTAACAATTTTCATGTATAACATACAGCAGTGTTAATTTTATTAATCATGTTGTACATCACATCCCTAGTATTTATTTATCTTATAACTGTAAGTTTGTATCTTTTGACCACCTTCATTCAGTACCCCTTCCCACCACTCCCCACCTCTGGTAACCACAAATCTGATCTCATTTTCTATGAGTTTGTTTGTTTGTTTGTTTGTTTGTTTTTGAAGTATAATTGATATACAACACTATGCTAGTTCCTGGTGCACAACATAGTGATTTGATATTTCTATACTTTCCAAAATGACCACTATGACTAGTCGTTACCATCTGTCACCATGCAAAGATATCACATTATTATTGACTATATTCCTCATGCTTTATATTCCATCCTCATGACTCACTTATTTTGCAGCTGAAAGTTTGTACCTCTTAACCTCCCTCACCTATTTCACTCAACCCTCCACCCATTTCCCTCTGGCAACCACCTGTTCATTCTCTGTATTAATGACTCTGATTCTGTTTTGTTATGTTTTGTTTTTTAGATTCCATTTATAAATGATAACATAGAATATTTGTCTTTCTCTGTCTGACTTATAGCATAATATCCTCTAGGTCATCCATGTTGTAGCAAATGGCAAGAATTTATTATTCTTTTAAGCTTGAGTAGTATTCCATTGTATATATATTCTCTTACATCTTTATTCATTCATCTATGGTTGGACACTTAGGTTGCTTCTATACCTTGGCTATTGTAAATAATGCTGCAATGAACATAAGGGTACATGTATCTTTTTGAATTAGTGTTTTTGTTTTCTTCAGATAAATACCCAGAAGTGGAATTGCTGGATCAAATAGTAGTTCTACTTTTAATTTTTTGAGGAGCCTCCATAACTATTTTTCACAGTGTCTGCATTAATTTACATTCCTATCAACAGTGCACAAGGGTTTCCTTATCAACACTTCTTATCTGTTGTCTTTTTTACAATAGCCATTCTGACAGGTGTGAGACGATATCTCATTGTGGTTTTGATTTACATTTCCCTGATGATTAGTGATATTGCGCATCCTTTCACATGCTTGTTGGCCATCTGTATGTCTTCTTTAGAAAAGTGTTTATTCAGGTTCTCCGCCCATTTTTTAATTGGATTGTTTGGTTTTTTGATGTTGAGTTGTATGAGTTCTTCATATATTTTGGATATTAACTCCTTATTAGATTTCACTTGCAAATATCTTCTCCCATTCAGTAGGCAGCCTTTTTGTTCTGTTGATTGTTTCTTTCACTATGCAAAAGCTTTTTAGTTTGATGTGGTCCCATTTGTTTATTTTGCTTTTGTTTCCCTTGCCTGAGGAGACATATCTAAAAACAAATTGCTAAGACCAATGTCTGTCCTTGCTTACTAATTATATCATCTGTGTCATTTCTGGGTGTATTTATACTGATCAATTTTTCTCCTGATTATGGGTCATATTCTCCTGCTTCTTTGTTTGCTGGGTAATCTTTGATTTGATATCAGATACCAGATGTTGTGAATTTTAAACTTTTGGGTGCTGGATTTTGTTGTATTTATTTAAAATATCTTGATACTTTGCTCTTACACTTAGTTTACTTACTTGGAAACAGTTTTATCCTTTCAAGGCTTACTTTTAAACTTTGATAGATGGGTCAAAACACTTTTCGCCTAGGGTTAATTTGATTCCATTACTGAAGCAATACCTTTTCCAGGACATGACTTGATGCCTAGCACATTAGGAGGTCTTTTCACTTTGGCTACTGAGAATGCAAACTATTCCCAGACCTGTATGAGCAATTATTCCAATTATTCTCTCCCTGTTTCTTTTCTGTTTCTGCTTCTTTCAGTTCTTAGTTGTTTCCTTACATGCATGCATTGATCAATACTCAACCAAAGACTTGAGTGGAAGCCTCATCTCCAGAGCAGTTTGTTCTCTCTCTCCCTTCTCCTCTCACTAGCTCCTCTCCTTAAAATTCTCCTCTGTGGTACTTTGCCTGCAAATTTTAGCCATCTTGGGGTCCCTGAATTCACACTCTTTCTCCTCAACTTGGGGAGATGGCTGGGCTCTCTTTGAGTCCTGTGCTGTGGCCTGGAAATTCTCTCTAGGGGGTAAGCTCGAGGGATTACAGGGTTCACCTCATTGGTTTCCCTTTTCTCAGGAATTACTGTCATGCACCTGTTGTCCAGTGTCTAAAACTATTGTTTCATATATACTCTATTGCCCTCTACCCCAACAATTTATTTTCATCATTATCCAATAACATTACAAAAAAGACTGCCTTGTATATGTCTCCAAAAAAATAATTAAGCAGTCATAGACCCCATCCTGGAGAATTTTAAGTCTAATGTGGCCAGAATTGAACAAACTCCACAGGTTAAGCTGGCTAAATTCTCAAGTCCTTAAATTCCTACAGAGAGTTTTTAGAAGTAGAAAGTTAATGTAATCTCTACTACCAAGAAAATGGCAATCACCAATAATCTTGTCCTGTCCTGCAGACAAATGTAACATAAACTGAGGTGAAAAACAATAGGGTGACTTTGCCCAAATGCACATGGTTAATTACTAGAAAAAGTGAGTCTAAAATCCAGCTGTCATGACTCTCAGTCATCACTGTTTTTCTTCATTATTTTCCCTCTGTGTGCATATCTATCACTTATAAATCTGAGAAGTAATAAATCATTGTTCCCTCAACCATAACATCAAGGGGATGATGATTCAGTTGGGTGCTGAGAAAATATTGGAATTGAATTGTTGCTAACAATTGTCATGGCTCTTAAGCAGATCTCAGCCCAGGATACTGGAATGGTTACCTGTGCCATCTCCACAGCCCTCCAGGGCTTTCTCTGGGGTGTACAGGCAGTAACTAGTGGTTGAGTGTACAGGCTCTAGGCTAGGCCGACTTAACATTGTTTTCCTTCTCTGCTTCTTGCCAGCCTGTTTCCTCATACATAAAATGAGGACAGGACTTCCCTGGTGGCTCAGTGGTTAAGAAACCGCCTGCCAATGCAGGGGACATGAGTTCGATCACTGGTCCAGGAAGATCCCTCATGTTGTGGAGCAACTAAGCCCACGAGCCACAACTACTGAGCCCGTGCACCACAACTACTGAAGCCCACGCACTCTAGGGTCCACGTGCCGCAAATACTGAGCCTGTGTGCTACAACTACTGAAGCCCACGTGCTTAGAGCCCATGCTCTGCAACAAGAGAAGCCACTGCAATGAGAAGCCCACGCACTGCAACGAAGAGTAGCCCCCACTCACTGCAACTAGAGAAAGTCCACGTGCAGCAATGAAGACCCAAAGCAGCCAAAAGTAAAAATAAATAAATAAATAAAATGAGGACAATAAAGGTACCCTCATAGTGGACGTGTTGAAAGATTTGAATGATTCAGTGCATTGAGGTGTTTAGCATTTACTCTGAATCTTAGTGAGAAATTAATAAATGTTCATTATTATCATTATTTTGTTACATTATGACAATGTTTTTCTAGAACATCTTTAACAACAGAAGCTGAGAGTGGTCTTCCCTTGAAAGCCAAAAAATCCCATTATTGTGTTTGCCTCCATTTAGTTTGGCTTAGGCAAGACTCTGCAGAATCAAATAATTTTTCTTCCACTAGAATGATTAGAACTCTATGCCCAGGCACCTATGAGTGTGTACACCATGGGAATATAGTGCTCTTTTAATTAAACATTATAAAATATGTAGAACTCTTGAAAGAAATGCAGAAAATTATGTGAAACACATAATTCCACAGGGAGAAACAACAAACAGTTCAACTGTAGGCTGAATAAATTATCACTCTTGGTGATGCTGATTTTGTAGGGTTCTGAGAAACTTCTTTTTACCACCTGCTGCACCTTTAAATTATGTCAGCTGGCCAATTTCCTTACTTAACTGAAAAATCAGGCAAAAACTATGAACTCAAACTGAGACATCTTCTGTTGTCTTCAATACAAGTTGAATGATTGGGTTATTTAATGACTATTCATTTATATACACATGAAACTGCTTCGGCATTTTACCAAGGTCCACTTCCAATCATTGTCCTTTAATAGCTATCTGGGACTGTTCTTTTGATTCATACCTGAGAATGGTTGCCAGCAACCTTTTCAAACTCTGCATTGCCAGTGGGTATTTGAATAAGACAGGTGGAATATGCTGGGTAGAAATATTGTGCTATCAAGAATTGTCCTAACACCATTAACTTAGTATGCCCTGAGCAACCACTGACCAATTCTTGCTATTAAAGGGAATGAATAAGGGAGGCAATTTGTTAGGACAAAGCAGCCACCTCCTACCCCTAATCATTTTCCCCAGCCACTTTAGCAGGGAGCATGTGGACTGTAATTATTTCTAAGTCTCTGTTGTAACCTGACTTTATATTTAGCAGGGAGTCAGAGAAGAAGATGAAAGATTTGATAATACAGATGTGGTCTCAGTGAAAACTGGTGAAGTAAGACTGAATCATACTTAATTATTACAGGGCAAAGTAAAGATTTTCAGCAGGCATCTACATAGATAGAAAGCCAGGAGACAGCCTGATGAATACAAAACATCTCCATTCTAATTCTAATTCCTAGTGTTACCAAGTTTTCTCGCTACAAATGGGCATAGGCTTTTAAGAGTTATGGCTGATGTGAGTAACATGCTCTGGAAAATGTTTTATTACTGCTAACATCACCAGGATATGAATCTTAGAGTTGATTTGTCTCACAAGAATGTTTACTAACTTTTTTAATATGGTTTGGCAAGGGATAGAATCACTATAAATGAAAAATATATATTAATGGAATAAAAAATGCTTTTTTCACAATTAATCAGAGATCATTCACAGGCAGAAATTTTTTCTTCAAAATGGAAAAATATTACCCAATTTGTTATCTTTATACAAGCGTACCTTGTTTTATTGCATTTCACAGTATGGTGTTCTGCAAATACTGTGTTTTTTACAGATTGAAGATTTGTGTCAAAACCCTACATTGAGCAATTCTATGGGCACCATTTTTCCAACAGCATTTGCTCACTTGGTGTGTCTGTGTCACATTTTGGTAATTCTCACAATATTTCAAACTTTTTCATTATAATGTTATTTGTTATGGTGATCTGTGATCAATGATCTTTGATGTTACTATTGTAATTATTTTGGGGCAAGACGAACTACTCCCATATACCACCATGAACTTAATCAATAAATGTCATGTGTGTTCTGACTGCTCTACCTATTGGCCATTCCCTGTCTCTCCAGCTCTCCTCAGGCCTGTTCCCTGAGAGAAAACTATATTGAAATTAGGCCAATTAATGACTCTACAATGGCCTCTAAATATTCAAGTGAAAGGAAGAGTTGCACATCTCTTCCTTTAAATCAAAAGCTAGAAATGATAAAGCTTAGTGAGGAAAGCATGTCAGAAGCCAAGACCGGCTGAAAGCTAGGTCTCTTACGCCAAACCATTAGCCAAGTTGTGAATGCAAAGGAAAAGGAAAAGTGCTACTCCAGTAAACACACGAATGCTAAGAAAGTGAAACAGTCTTACTGCTGATGTGGAGAAAAACTTAGTGATCTGGCAAGGTGATCAAAACAACCACAACACTCCCTTAAATCAGAGCCTAATCCAGAGAAAGGCCCTAACTCTCTTCAATTCTATGAAGGCTGAGAGAAGTGAGGGGGCTGCAGAAGAAAAGTCTGAAGTTAGCAGAGGTTGATTCATGAGGTTGAAAAAAAGAAGCTGTCTCCATAACATTAAGTGTAACGTGAAGCAGCAAGTGCTCTTGGAGAAGCTGCGGAAAGTTATCCAGAAGATCCAGCTAAACTAATTAATGAAAACCGCTACCCTAAACAAAATATTTTCAATGTAGATGAACCAGTCTTAAATTGGAAGAAGATGCCATCTAGGACTTTCATAGCTAGAGAGAAGAAGTCAATACATGGTTTCAAAACTTCTAAGGACAGGCTGACCCTCTTGTTAGGGGCTAATGCAACTGGTGACTTGAAGTTGAAGCCTATGCTCATTGACCATACCAAAAACCCTAGGGCTTTATGTTAAAGGGTTATGTTAATGTTAGGGAATTATGTTAAATCTACTCTACCTATGCTCTAGAAATGGAGCAACAAAGTTTGATGACAGCACACCTGTTTATAATATGAATTACTGAATATTTTAAACCCACTTTTGAGACCTACTGCTTAGAAAAAATTTCCTTTCAAAATATTACTGCTCATTGACAATGCACCTGGTCACCCAAGAGCTCTGATAAAGATGCACAATGAGATTCATGTTGGATTTTTTTTTTTTTTTTTTTTTTTTTTTTTGTGGTACGCGGGGCTGTCACTGTTGTGGCCTCTCCCATTGAGAAGCACAGGCTCCGGACTCGCAGGCTCAGTGGCCATGGCTCACGGGCCCAGCCGCTCCACAGCATGTAGGATCTTCCCAGGCCGGGGCACGAACCCATGTCCCCTGCATCGGCAGGTGGACTCTCAATCACTGCACCACCAGGGAAGCCCTCATGTTGTCTTTATGTCTGCTAACACAACATCCACTCTGCAGCCCATGGATCAAGGAGTAATTTTGACTTTCAAGTTTTATTATTTAAGAAGTATATTTTGTTAGGCTATAGCTGCTGTAGATAGTGATTCCTCCATTGGATCTGGGCAAAGTTAATTGAAAAAGTTCTGGAAAGGATTCACCATTCTAGATGCCATTAAAAACATTCACAATTTATGGGAAGAAGTAAAAACATCAACATTAACAGGTTGGAAGAAGTTGATTCCAACCCTCATGGGTGATTTTGAGGGGTCTGAGACTTCAGTGGAGGAAGTAACTACAGTTCTAAGAGAACTTGGATTAGAAGTGGAGACTGAAGGTGTGACTGAATTACTGCAATCTCTTGATAAAATGAATGAGTAGTTACTTCTCAAGGATGAGCAAAGAAAGTGTTTTCTTGTGATAGAATCTACTCCTGGTGAAGATGCTGTAAAGATTGTTGAAATGACAACAAAGAATTTAGAATGTTATGTAAATTAGTTGATAAGGCAGTGGCACGGTTTGGGAGGATTCAGTCCAATTTTGAAGGAAGTTTTACTGTGGGTAAAATGCTATCAAACAGCATTTTCACAACAGAGAAATTGTTGTGAAAAGAAAAGTCAAAGGATGTGGCAACTTCATTGTTGTCTTATGTTAAGACATTGCCATGGTCACTCCAGCCTTCAGCAACCACCAGCCTGATCAGTCAGCAGCCATCAACATCAAGGCAAGACCATCCACCAACAAAAAGATTGCAACTCACTAAAGGCTCAGATGATAGATAGCATTTTTAGCAATAAAGTATATTTAATTAAAGTCTGTACATTGTTTTTTTAGACATAGTGCTATCACGCACTTAAAAGACTACAGTATAGTGTAAACATAACTTTTATATGCCCAGGGAAAAGAAAAAATTCATATGACTCACTTTATTGTGATATTCACTTTATTGCAGTGGTCTGGAACAAACCCACAATATTTCTGAGGTCTGCCTGCATTTATCTTACAGATTGTTGAAATACAGTAATGCAATATGTTGTATGTTGGGAGAATAAAAATATTCTCTTCTTTCAAAACAAATTAAACACTACTTTCTTTCTGATCTCTATTTTCTTTTCCAAGACTCCTGTTTTTTAAAAACTAACTTATAGTTTGTGTGTCTATAAATAGGGGTGCACACAAACATTTGTGTGTGTGAGGGGTGACAGTGAGTAATCATAACAAACCTTTTATTGAGCACTCACCATTTGCTAAGCTTAATGTACCTTTTCTCTTTTGGTCTTCATGATACTTATACAAAGTGAAGACTATTTTCCATATTTATTTTACAGATGAGAACAGAGAAGCAAAGCAGAACCTTTCTGAAACATTAGTTCTCTCAGTCATAAGCATACCTCACTAACACAGAATTTTATAAGGGTGTTTCTTACCTGGTCTTCTCTCCACTGGCCACCACAATCTTTAAATAACCGGGGAGGGACCACCTGGTTCACGTGTCCTTATATTTAAACAGCATCTTAACAGATTTGTGAGAATGCCTGGACCACACTATCAAGATCTACACTTAAAAATGATGATTTATAAAACTTAAAGGGAGTTTTATATTAATTTTTTCTTCTTTCCTCCAAGAATCTAGTAATGCCTCTTATCCTCTGTATCAAAGACAAGAACCTGTCCTTTGGCCATTCTCAGTCTTCCTCTAGGGCTCCAGATCATCTTGTGGGAACATCCTCTTCTTGATTCAGAGACCATAAAGTCACCCATAATTCTTCAGTTCTGTGCCTTCAGAGAGTTCATCAATAATTTCTGTGGAAGATTCTGTTTTCCTCTATTTCATTCTGGAAAAGACTGGTTGTTGTCTTTACTAGTTAATGGCAATGCTCATGTGATACTGCAGCTCTCTGCCTCTCTCTAGCCTAAATGTTTTTTACCTGCACCCTCTCTGGTGGCATGTTCTCTTTGTTGGTATATTATCTTCAGTTTCTCCACTCGTCTGTGTAAATTCCTTTTAGAAGGAGCCCCTTCCTATTTGGAACCTGAACTGAGAACATCAGCCAGCACACATACCTGTCCTTGGAGAACATTATAAACATGTTCCAGCAATAGTCAAGGTTATTACTGATAAATCACTCTGTGCCCAAATAGCAGGTGGGTAACAGTTCCATCCTTGATTCCACATTACAAGCCTACCACTGGGCCAATTACAAATTAAAATGATGGAACTTTTGGTCATTACAACACTAATGCTCTATGTCTACACTAAGGTGCCTTGAACTCTTCTGTTTTGTATTCTACTGTTAATTATCCCCAC
Source organism: Mesoplodon mirus (assembly GCF_964341445.2). Taxonomy (NCBI): domain Eukaryota; kingdom Metazoa; phylum Chordata; class Mammalia; order Artiodactyla; family Ziphiidae; genus Mesoplodon; species Mesoplodon mirus. The sequence goes on from NC_138980.1 coordinate 155,443,263, forward strand.
ATAAAAATCTGAGTGCTTTGTTATTTACAATAGCCAGGACATGGAAGCAACCTAAATGTCCATCAACAGAGGAATGTTTAAAGAGGATGAGATACATATATATAATAGAATATTATTCAGCTATAAAAAAAGAATGAAATAATGCCATTTGCAGCAACATGGGTGGACCTAGAGATCGTCATACTGAGTGAAGTAAGTCAGACAGAGAAAGACAAATATCATATTATGTCGCTTATATGTGGAATCTTTAAAAAGGCTACAAATGAACTTATCTACAAAACAGAAATAGAGTCACAGATGTAGAAAACAAACTTATGGTTACCAGGGGATAAGGGGGAGGAGGGATAAATTTGGAGATTGGGATTGACATATACACACTACTATATATAAAATAGGTAACTAATAAGGACCTACTGTAGAGCACAGGGAACTCTACTCAATACTCTGTAATGTCCTATAGGGAAAAGAATCTAAAAAAGAGTGGACATATGTATATATGTAACAGATTCACTTTTCTGTACACCTGAAACTAACACAACATTGTAAATCAAATAAAAAATAAAATTTTTAAAATAAATAAAATAAAAATAAAAATCTGAGTGCTTGTAATATTCCTGAGGATGGTCTGCGCAACACACTACATTCCCTCCACTATTCCCAGTGCATGTGCTGTTGCATCACATAGAAGTGAAGGGAAAAGTTGAACCATGTCCTGTGACTTTAGAACAGACCAGTTTAATTTAAAAAATTCTTTAATAGTTTGAAATTCAGGGGATTCTAAAAGAAAAAATTATAGCCATCAAGAAAATCTGGAAGAAGAAAATTTAGATTGTGTCAGTTATGCTAAGCACTTGTCTCCCTTTCTTTGAAGTTCAAGTTCCTTCACATAGAAAGATGCTTTTTTATGGTATTGCTGGGCTTTTAGCCATGGTTAGATTAAACAATGCAAATGCTTTGTTTGTGTACAATGTCTTTCATCAGGATTCTTTGCAAGGCTTTGAACACATACTCATTAATCCTCACAGCGTTTCATTGTATGTGTATGCTTCTTTCTTCCTTAGATAGGAATTCAACGGGCAATGTAATTTAAGTGTTGGTTTCACTATCATGCAAGCAGAATCCCAGTTTTCTTGCCATTTTCTGGCATAACCATTTTTCTGGGTTTTTTTCCTCTTTGCTTTTAGTTATCCACAGAGCATTTCATTACACACTTGTACTTTCAATTTATTTAACTTTGTATCTTTCTGAATACTTATTTTACCAACCTGAATTATAGAGCTTTGCTGTAGTGTTCACATTATTTTCAAGCCATTTTTCCCAAAATGAATTTTTAAACTCTGGTTTGGACAAAAGTCTCAAGGGAATCATTATAGACTTAACCTGGTATTTGTCTGGAAAGTTTATGGAATGTAGATGGCTACACTTTCTTCTGATTGATATTGTCAACTGTATTTCTAATGAACCATTTTCAATAGTTTTAAGTGTTCTCAAAAAGCACATAGGTTTTTTCAAGAAATAAAGGTGAGTAATTTGATTTACTTTTCTGTATAACTTGTTTGATTTTATACTTAGCAAGTGCTGTTCCCTTCTTGCATCTTCTTAAACACAGAGACCCACCATCATACACATACACATTTGCCATTGGCTTTTTTCCAGAGCAGTTCGATGTCTACTTTTAGATGAAACATCTGTCACTCTGTACTAAAGGTCCCCAGACTATGAGAGAGAAATAGAAAAGGGATAGACAGCTCTACATGGATTGGAGGCAGATATAATTTTACCTTCTCTCTCTAGTTTAAAAGCTGATACCTGAATGTAACTGACATGACCATGCATAGGGAAAGTGGCAGCTTTAAAGCAACTTGAATCCAAATAGTTTGACTCCTTCCACAACTGTCTATACCTCTGTGGCACCCAGGAACTAACTCAGTGAAGCACTGGGCCAACATGCCTTCTGTGTGACTTGAGCCATTCTCAAAGGAGCCAGGAGCTTGTGCCACCTGAGCATCTGGATGGTTCTTCCAAATAGCTCTTCCTACAGTACATTATAGGAGGTCCTGGAGGGAGTCATAATCTGAAATCTCTACAGATGAGAAGACGCCCCAAGGAGAGAACATTGACAGCTCATTGTATACAAGATTTTTGCCTACTTATGACCGGAATGGACAGATATCCAGCCAAATTCTAGTCTTATTCTCTAGTTTGTTTCTCGTGTGGCCTCACTCACTCTCACAGCTTTGATAATCATTTTTACACTGCCAGTTCTGCATCCCCAACTGTGATATCTCTACTCATTTTCAGAGCCATATGGCCAACTCTCTGCTAGTCATTTTGACTCTAAGTTCTCACTAAATTAAATTCACAATCTGTCCTACACCTTCTCCTCCTCCTGTGTTCTATATCTCAGGCATCATCATATCATCATAATTGCCAAAACCAGAAATTCTATGGCCACACTTTACTTCTCCTTCTTCTTCTTCTTCCACAACCCCACCACACAGACACACACACACACACTCACACACACAAACACACAAACACACACTCACTCACTATTCAAAGCCACCTATTGATCTTACCTTTCAAATAGCTTTGGAAATCAACTACTGTGCTCCATCCCCACTGCCACTGCTGCAGTTCAAAGTCAAATCATCCCTAGCTTAGATAACTGTTAACATCCTTTTAATCAGCTAGTCTTCTGTCTCCATTCTTGCCCTTCCTCTGCCACCTCTCCAGACTGGCCTCTAATTTCTATCTATTCTTACAACTCCTCAAAGATTGTATTCTTTCCCTTACACTTGAGACTTCACACATGCTGTGCTCTCCAGGTAGAAGACTCCTCTGCCTTCCTTGACGGGCAACTGCTACTGATCCTTCAGATCTCAGCTTCGATGTCACTGCCCTAATCTCCAAATTGGAGTAAGGCATCTCTCCTTTGTGGTCCCCAAGCACTCAGGGCTTTCCCTGTTACAAGACAGTACTGGAAATCCCTGTTTGCTTGTTTATGCTCCCAGATGACTGTAACCTCCATCAGGCTTGGAACCTGGCCTACCTTGCTCACCATTGTTTTGTTGGCATGTGGCAAAGGTTGGGACACAGTTGGTGTTCAGTAAATACTTATGAGCTCAGAAGAGAAGGGAAGAAGGAAAGTCGAAGAAGGAGGAAGATTGCCAAACACCATCTGCTTTGTAAATATGTAAATAAATATGTAAATGTGAATAACTGTGTAAATAAATCCCTGAAATCAGTGGGGTTTTTTTTTCTTGTGATCTGACTCTTTGTTATAAAAGTAGACTATAGAGAAAAAAATAAACAATTTAATTGAAGTTCTAATTAGTTGGTTTCTGAATCAAGTTTTAAACTAGAGATTTATTTTAAAGTCTTAATAATCTTTTTAATACATAAGAGGAGACTGATCTTTAATAAGATAATGTAGTGGAACCTCCTGTAAAATATGTAATCTTCTCTATTTTTGTTTTTTTAATCCAGATTTCAGAAATAGCATCTTCTTTAAGTGCAATATATCAGGATAACTACTAAATTGGTCAGCTCCTTTAAGGGTTTTCTGGAACTCTCTTAGATGCATCACTTTAATGAAAAAATTATCACAACAGAGACAAGTTCATATTTAAACATGAATGTTTTTAAGATTAGATTTTGACAAAAAGTGTGGTCTTTCTTGCCTCCCATTTTAAATCAGTTCCAATGACCATACCAATGTACCTTTAAGGGTTAGTTAAGATCTTTCTAAATATAAGTCCATAAATGTCTTAATGACCAAAATATCCTGGGTATATGGTAGGAATACCATCTTCTGTGTGCTTTTAAGTTCCAGCCACATTAAGCCTAGGAGATGCAAACCAATTTGGATGGAATATTGTTACATTCATTTTTCAAAGTCAGAGTGCAACTTCAGGGACCAGATATCTATTTGTCCATCATCTTTCTTCAGTCCTGCTCCTTTCTAATTCCTGTGGGCACTTGAACAATTTCTCCCTCATCAAGAAAACAAAGGAAGGACACCAGGAACAATAGAGCTAATGAGCATGCTTCTAAATTATATATATAATTTATATATAACTTATATAACTATTATATATACATGCATATAGATATATATACATATATAGATATATCCTACATATATATACGAGACAGAGATCCTGGATTTAGAACAAAATTATTGTAATATTATTTCTCTAATGCAAAGAGGTAATAAAACATGTAACAATGCTATAACCAAAAAGAGTAATTTCATTCTGTCCTGAGAGTTGGATAAAGACTTAATTAGCTTTTCCCATTGCTGAAGCCAACAAATCTTATTGTCCAGACTGTGAGAGGCCAAGAACCATGAGGTCTGATGAATCTCACAGTTTCTTATTTGGATAGGAAAAGGAATTTACAGAGGAACAGCATGCAAGCTGCTGGACAAGGCTAGGCATGTGAGACTGTTGTCCAACTTTGGATGGTCAGAAACAAAACTACCTTTGTACCAGAAAGTAATTATCTCTTTCAATTGGATTTTCCCCGTCTCAATATACACAGTGTTAGAATTAGACGTTTTTTTAGTATTGAGTAGGTCAGATCACGGTAGGGTTCAATGGAACTGGCTCTTCCATGCAGGGCAGAGTGGGATGGGGCACCTGGGGGAGAGTTTTAAGAACCTCTTCCCATAGGAATTATTTGAGTGTATTACTTGGTTTTTCTTTATATCCAAACCCTTTACAGACGGTTTAATCATTTAATTGTTAACAATTATTTGTTTAAAAAAGAGGGATGTGTATTTTGGCTTAATTATAGGCAATCCAGTTTTTTTAATCCCACCACTAAGTCCCTGTTTGTAACCATGATGAAAATTTATTTTAATACTTTGTCTCACTTCACAGAGATTTGTTAAGATTTATAAGTACTTTTGTTGCCTTCTCATTTCTACGTATTATGTCCTTTTGTTTACTTAGTGTGGGACACTTTGTGTAACTATTATCCATGGTTACTCTACAACTGGTGAATTTTTAAAATAAGTCTATCTTCTGCTGATGAAAAAATATAAGAAAAATTATTTTCCTTAAAAAAGATAGTTCTTGCTTTTATTTTCAATAAATATTTTATTTATTTTATTTTATGTCCAATATGGGTTGGACATAATTTTTGCCCTAACATCCTTACTATTTTATTTCTCTTATCAGCATGCAGTCTGCCTTTAAAATTTTTTCCCCTGATTATTTATACTCCTTTTCCTTCCTAAGAATCCAAGGCACTTTATCAGTATTATTTTTAATTTTTTAACAATTGAACATTAGGACTTTGTCTTTAATCTTTGTATTGCCAACACTTAGCACAGAAAATAACTTATAGTAGGAATTCAGCAGAAGTTTGTAAATAAATGCTTGATTGAAAGAATATGTTATACTACATTATATTATTTACATATTTTATCTACTATCCTTGATTCATTTTCTGCATCCCCTACAGCTTATGGCAAACTATAAGTTCAATAAATGAATGATCAGTGGCAAAATAGTAGTGAAGTGGGAATGCAAAGAAGCAACATTTGCCCAGGTTCAAGGACCTTTGCCTCTGTGTCTTTCAAACTCTTTTTTTCCTGTCATCCCCCAGAGCATAATAACTCCTCTTTGCTCCTTCTTGAAGTGAATGAGTCATCTATAGGAGGGAGTAGGTAAGCCCAGCAAGCAGCAAGGTAAATTAATATTCTGGTTTGGGAGAAGGGCAGAGCCTAAGTCATGAAGATGGCTTGACTCAACTGCAGTAAGGTGTGTGGTGTGTCATGTAGCTTTGACAGAGTAAGTGAGGATATTTTCATGGGAGCCAGAACATGCTAATAATAAAAGTTTCACTTTTATACTCTTTCTAAGATGGTCATAACTTACCTCATTATGTCTGTTCTTTTTAAGGAAAGGTATGTAAAGTCTTTGCAGGTGTCTCTGTACAATAAAAGTAAAACTTTTCTTTGTTCCTTTCTGTTAATTAAATCACTTAATGTCACCCACATTTTTTATTTGATTTACAATGTTATGTTAGTTTCAGGTGTACTTTCTTACCTTGCACTGGCATTATTTGCAGCAAAGAAGGGAAAAAATTCTCCCTCCCGCTTGCCAGCTTCCCATTCCTCCCAGCTTTATGACTGGAAAGAATAGAAAAACATCTGCATTCCATATGATTTGGAGCCCATATATGCAGCCACAAAGTCTTCTAATTGGATTAGGCTCCTCTTAGGAACTGAATTCCATCATATGTGGCCATATGTGTGCCTATGTTGAGGGGAGGAAAGTTGAAAAATTATGTTTTATTATGTGTTAGTCAATATAAGAAAAAAATTAATGAGTATCTCACCAGGAAAGAAAGGATAAATTTGCTGCTCCGAACTTTCAAAGACCTAAATAGAAAACTGAACAAAAACAGGAGAACCAGGTTTACCTAGGCAACTTCATCACTAAGAGCATTAATGATTCCTCCCTGTGAAATTTTCAGCTCTTTACATGACCAAATTAAAGTTTTTCTAAATGGGGAGCAGGGTGGGGGTGGGGGATGGAGGGATCACTTTGTGTATAACTTGCATCCAGGAAGTACAGAATGATTAACCAGGATGAATCCATAAGACTTCCCAGCAATATTTGCTGCACGTTGTGGTTATTACTTAGCTTTTAAAGGGAATAAAAAAACACAAGTAAATGATTTGATGGGAGGGTATCACATTACCTTAGGCAAGCACAGTGCCACCGTACTCTGTAACAGGAAGAAGACCAAAGACAAAAGACATAAGCCTGGAGTGGACTTCATGGAGTAAGAAATACAGGAAACTATCCATGTGACTAGTTGGCAAATCAGAGCAAGAGAGGGTTCTTGCCCTTGATGTCGTTCCCCAGATCCACCCCATCCCTAGTCCTTAACAGGGTAGGACCAAAGGGAAGAGGACAATTCCAGTCCTGAGCATTTGCTCATCAAGTTCTCAAATGGTCTGGGTTACCTTGGGAATCACTATGGCTCAGTAAATAATAAGAGTGAAGACAACAAACTTGTCTGTCTTGTTCAGCATTTGTCTATAGCTATGAGTTGGTATATGCACTAATATTTATGAATGAATGAATAAATGATTATACGATACCAACAATAAGAATTGTTTCCACTTATTGAGAACTTACTAACTGCTTGAGACTGCATGAAACACTTTATGTGTATTCCCTTATTTAATCCTTGTTTATTCCACGGGGATAGGATTCATTTTATTTTCATTATAGCCTTTCTGAAAAGTAATGGTCAGAATGCTTTATGGTAAAATTAAGTGAATTAAAATTTAATATTGTGAAGTTTCTTTATTGAAAAAAATTCTTTTAATAATCATGTAAAACAAGGTCTATATAAGTAAAAAAAAATCTGTATGAATTTATACATTCACAGGATTATAGAGAAGGGACTTTTGAGGCCATCTAGTTTAATTCCCTAATTTCATGAAGGCGGAAAATGAGCCACAGATGAAGTTAGACCCATTGTCAAATAGTTAGCCGATGCTAGAGTGGGAGCAGACCTCTCACCCCGCCAAGTTGTGCAGATCCCAATGGGCTTCTTTTGTGATATTCTTTTACTACTCCCTTTAAGATTATTAAGGTTAATGAGTATTTAATGATTATGAGTCAGTGGAGTCAGAGAACCCCAGTTCATTGTATTACCTCATGTCACCCCAGGTCTCTGAGATCATGCAATGACATAAATCTTGATGTATTGCTTAGTGAGGATTCTCAACAATGTGATTGTGACCCAGATCAGTGGGAGGGAGAGGAATGAAGTTATAGCTACACCACACCTCAAAATTTTCCTATAGACTCCTATCTGTGCTACTGCCAACTAAAAATATACATATTTTAACTGTGAGTCCCCGGATGACTTTCCCCTGATCCATTAGTTCGAAAAAGTTTGAAAACATTTTGAGAACTTCACCTTGTGTCTGTAGGGAATATTGTCTCTCTGGCCAAATCACTATGTGGGGAGGAGTAAACCATGCCTGTAGCCCAAGATTAGAAGTCAGAGCTTCCCAGCCCTACAGAGGTACCTTGATCAATGCTCCTTCCAAGAAGTCAAGCTCCTGCTTCTCTAGCTGTTAATGGAAGGGCAGCCCAGGGTGTCCTGCTGTCCCCGTGTTACAAGATTGGTTATAGAACCCCTGAAAGGGTGCTCATTATATTTCTGTAGCATGACCTAAAGTTGGTTATCTGGTCATTAGGACCTTTAGACAACTCAGAATATAACCAGAATGTGGCACTCCATCTTTGGAGAAAGAGAACATCCACAGGGATTATGATATAGTCTTACAAATGGAGCAAGGCTGGTCACTTTTCGTATGCTCTTCATCAAGTCATATTCTGAAAGAAGTTTTCACTTCTTCCTGTAGCCTCCAGAAAGAACCCTCTTGTAACCTTCTCCATTTAATGAGAATCTGTCCTAGGTTGTTTCTTTTTTTAAGATTTTTTTCCTTTTTTTTAAATGTATAGTTGATTTACAATATTGTGTTAGTTTCAGACATACAGCAAAGTGATTTGTTTATACATATATATGTCTGTATATATCTATATTCTTTTTTCTATTCTTTTCCATTACAGTTTATTATTTTTAAGATCTTTAAAACCCAATTTTTCCAATATTCAGCTCATACACAATCAAGAAGTTTACTCCGTAACCAACTCTAAAGCAGCTTATACTTGAAAGGATGCATTTGAAAACCAAACAACTCAACTCCACATTGCCTTTGTGGAAGCAGAACAAGAAGAGAATATTAAGTCATTTCTTAGTTGGATGGTTGATTTCTTAACAAGGTAAAGTTTAGTATGGATCAGCTAGCCACATAACACTCCCACTGAGGAAATGAGATGACACAGTCATTGTCTTTGGCTCTGGTAGAGAAGCCTTAATTTCAGAGGTATCCATGATTCTGATCTTCCAATTTCTCTCTTTTCGTAATGAAGATTCACAAATAGTTAACACAGCCTGCTCATGTAGCACATAGAATAGGATTCCTTCTACAGTAACCTGGAGAATCCAGTCCTGATTCTAGCTTTATTTCTTCCCTTAGGTCAAATAATGTCAAGTTCCCCTATTTATTGGTGCTCATCTCAGGTATGGATTTTAAAAAGCAAAAGCCAAGCCAGCCCAAGAGTAGATCCCTTGTGTTTTGTGAGGCATGACATCACAAATCACATTCCTTCTGCATCAGGCAATTTTTGTTTAGCACCTTGTTTTGTCTCTTGGGAGGAATGATTCAGACCCATGTGGCCAAAGGTTTTCCTGGAGTCAGACTCATGACTAGTTCCTAAGCTTTTAGGGAATATTTATGAAGGCAGAGCTCTGGAAGCTAAAATGTTTCACTCTAAAGATTTGCTCCTTAGTATCTACAGAAGTATCTCATTAAGTATCTACAGAAAATCAAAACAAGAGGCATTTGGGGCATTTTAAAGCAGGAGTGCCCGGGTAGAGGGTGTAGTAGGGTCCCACAAATCTTTCAGAAGGGTCCTTTTTCCTTATCCTATTGACTGTATTGTGTGACAATTCAGAATTCTTAAAGAACTAGTTTAAATATCAAAAATACATCAAGTCGGGATGACAGTATTATAACCAGATACAGGATTAGAGGGTGGGCTGAAGAAGGTAGCAGAAAACCAATCATCAGTTTGAAGCTATTATCTTTGTGCTGTTGTAATCAGATTAACATTCCAGTATTATAATTCCAGTTTAAGACAAAATCATTTTAATTCTCTCAAGGGCTTCAAAATAGCCTTTCTTTTTAAGGGATAAAAGCAAAATGTCACTTCTTGACAGAGAGAATTACCTCTGATAATTACCTATTGATATTATAATCTTTATTTGCTTCTTCAATCACTGAATATTTAATGAATACCCAGCATATAGCCTAGCACTAGGCTAGGCCCAATGAAGAAGACTCATAAGGGCTCTTCCAAAAGGAAATTTAGGAGGAGAATATTTGAGAATTAGATAGGAATACTCCTAATACTTTAAAACAATTTCACCTTTACATCCCCACCTCTCAGCACATTTTATTTTACATGTCCAATAAACCACCAGTGAATGGCTAAAAAAAAAAAACAGAAGTAAAAGGAAAAACACTGTGTGTTTTTGAATTCTGGAAGACTTTCCACAGAAAATTTGAAAGGATGGCTGAATGGGTTTTATTTTGAAACTAGAAAATGCTGAAGCAGAGGACATTAGAACTTGAAGAAACAGTGGGGACAAAGGCATGATGTCCACCCTAGATTGATCCAGGTGTGTTTGGGGCTGGTGAGTGGCAGGCCTTGCTAGAAAGGATGACAAGGCCCAGAAATATGATGGGTGACAGATGTGTTGACTAGAACAATAAGGGATGTTCTTACTTATTCTTTTATACTTTAAAGTCACTTATATTTTCTGATCAGGGAACAGAATCAGCTAAAGCCTTGGATTTGGAAGGAACATATAAAGTGGCTTACAGCAGGTAGAGAAAAGGATGATGCAATGGTTTTCAAATACATTTGTAAAATTTTCATCACTCCTTCCTCCAGAATGTGGAGCCTAATCTCCCTCCCTTGAATGTGGGCCGAATTAAATGACTCACTTCTCACAAGTAGAATATGTCAAAAAGAGTAGTGTGTGACTTCTGAGGTTAGGTGATCCAAAGTGTAGTTTCAGCCTGAAACTTGAATCCTTCACTTTGGAGAACTTAGCCCCTATGTCATGTGGACGTTCAAGCTGCTCTATGGAGAGGCTGAAGTAGGGAGGATAATGAGAGCTCTCACTAAAACCCAGCATCCACGTGCCAGCCACATGGATGAGCCATCCTGAAAGCACATGCTCCACCCTGTCAAGCCTTCGATGACTACGTCCCTGAGGATGTACTGACTGCAACTCTAGGAGAGAGATCCTGAGCCAGACCCCTCAGTTAACCTATTTCTGAGTTTCTAAGACTCAGAAACTGTGAAGATATTAAATCTGGGGATGATTTGTTACACAACATGAAGTAACTCATGCAGGTGGTAAGGTTAGGCTATAAAAAGAGTTTTGTAACAACCTAGAACCTTGAATGTGGTCTTTGGCCATAAGAATGGTAAGGAATAAGTAAACATAAAACATGATAAGGGGCAAGACTTAGTGACTTGTTGATCAGAGGAGTTGAGGAAAAGAAATAAACAAAGATGTCTCTGAGAAAGAAGAACAGTGATAGCCATGAAAGAAATATCAGTAGGGAGTGGTTGGGAGAAATTGCTTTAAGGGAATTCATCCCTTAATCTTGCAGCTGTCGAGAAGGAGACCATATAAGAAGCTATAATGAGAATGATGAAATGTTGAATTTAGAAGATTGCTTAGAGATTGGTTAGTTAACAATTACCCTGTTTTACAGATAAAGGCAAGGCAGTCACACAAGACTCTGAACTTAGAAGGGCCCTGGGCTTCTTGGTTTAATGTTCAGCTTCTGCCCTCTTGAAATTTTTAATAAGTTTTGAGCAACAGGCCCTGCATTTTCACTTTTCACTAGGTTGGCAAATTAAATAGCTAGTCTTGTGTACACTCCAGGCTTTCTCTATTAATTCTGAAAAAAATTACTTGATGAGTGTGGGATTGTCTGTTCCTCATATAATTCAAAGATTTGAGAGTGTGGGAGAATGGTTTGCTTCTTACTGAACTGCATCATTTGCCACTCATCTTAATGTGTTTCTAGGAATTGCCATTTTCCAGATGGTGAATCATCATGAAGGCAATGGGTCTGAGACACAGATTTCCTTTAGATTGCTAACGAGTGACACTCCTGATTCTCAAATGTGGATTCTCCTTCAGTGGAGATGTGGGGTTCCACTGCGGAGATGCTGTCATATTGGTGAACACTGAGTCTGCTAATTCTAATACTGCATGATAGTGTATTGTATGTCCTAAATCAACTCACATCACACACACTTACTGAGACTGATGTAACCTTGGACAAATAATGAAGACATGACACCTTCTTTACCTCAGTGAATTCTAGTTCTTGGTAGCTAAGAGAGACATATGTTCTAGAATATCACTGAACAAGAAAATCTATTAAGCAAAAAAAGAGATAGTCATTTTATTAGGAGGCAAAGAGTATAGAAGTAGAATATAGATACTTAATCTTGAAAAACAGACTCCAACATTAAACCTGTAAGAATAATAGTTCTGGGCTTCCCTGGTGGCGCAGTGGTTGAGAGTCCGCCTGCCGATGCAGGGGACACAGGTTCGTGCCCCGGTCCGGGAGGATCCCACATGCCACGGGACGGCTAGGCCCGTGAGCCATGGCCGCTGAGCCTGCGTGTCCGGAGCCTGTGCTCCGCAACGGGAGAGGCCACAACAGTGAGAGGCCCGCATACCGCAAAAAGAAAAAAAAAAAAAAGAATAATAGCTCTACATGAAAATGAACCTCTTAATCTCAGCACACACCCATTTCATTCTTTTATTAATACTCAGTAAGTATTAGGTAGAGGTGTTTGAATCACTATAATTTTATAAAACATGAAGTATTTGTAACTATATCTTATTTCAAGAACACTGCGATTTAATTATTAATGCCTGTAGTTTCACTTGTTGAGGAGAAGGAAGAAAAGCACATGCAGACATCTGGTAGCAAGAAATGGCAGCGAGCAGCCATCCCTGTTTTAAGTGGAACCACAATCGTTGCTTTTAAATACACAAAGTAAACATTCAGAAGTAAAAACTGGTGAAAGGAAACGGGGCACATATGCAGGGGATTTTTTTTATGTTTCTGAATAATTAGTTTTTATAACTGAGGAATTTGGGGAGCAGAAGGGTTTTTCTCCTGTTTAGCAAGTACCGTGTGCTGCTTCCTGCTCTAGTCGCAAAAAAAAAAGGAATCCTATGTGGCATAACTAGTACACAATAGTGCAGTTTCATAAGCATCAGAGCAGGTGTCTTCACCTCAGGTCTGTGGACTCCTGTAAGTTCTGTGGGACAGTAAGGGAGTGATAACCTCCCCTGAAGTGTGATGCAAAACATGGCGCTGCTGTGGGTGTGTGAAGAGAAGAACTTGGAGTATTTCTCTGCCTGGAATGCGGGCCTCCTCTCTGCCTTTCTCATTCCCACCTGGCCCTGAAAGCTCAACTCAAATCCCACCTCCTCCTAGATACATTATCCCAGTCACTGCATCTCCCACCCCTCCTGGCTCTTATGAAGCTCTCCTATTTTGGACTCCTGGGGTTTTCTCATCTATATCATTTATCTGTCCTTTGTCACATTTTGATCTGTTTCCCTAATATATTGGGAGATCAGGAAGGGAAGGTACCCTTTGTATCTTGTTGCGTTTGTATTCCCAACATATATACTATAATGGGAGGCCTTCCGTGAGTAGTTGGTGAGGCCGTTGTTATTGAGAATGTCTCCATCTTAGAGGGTCTCTCCTTTCCTGGTGCACTCCATAGGATCTGAAAAACTTCCCCAAATATCTCCCCTGTTCACCTCGTTCCCACCTCAAGGCTGACCTCTTTAGATTCCACCAGTATTTCATATTTCATCGAACGTTTCACATTCCTTAATTCCATTTGTATTATGTATTTATCTCCTCTGTGTAGACAAAAGAGTTCACATCTGGGTTTGGGGAACAATATTTCTAAATGGTCATAAGCTTGTATGATAAAATTTGTTCGAGGTTTTAAATGGTATTTCTCTAGTGTCGTTGAACAAGAAATAAATCTCCTGAATAGGCTTTAATCTAACCTTAATAAGCAGATATTCACAGAAGAATGTGCTTCCCTCTCCTTCAGTTAAATGGTGATAAAACTATTGAAGATGATATATATATGAATTAATAAGACCTGCTTTAGAAATATACAACCCACTCAGTGTGTGTGTGCATGAGTGTGTATGCATAGTTCCTACATGTGTTCATATGTTTTGTGAGACACTGTTTCTCCGCCTCCCTTACTGCACCTATCAGAATCTGCTTTGTATTAACATCGTTTACATTCTTGCTTATCCTCCTTCTCTAAACTGGAGATTCTCAAGGGATAAGAGCCAGAGATCTTTTGCAGGGGAGCCTTCCACTGGGTGGAGCACACACAGTGCTTTGCATATAGACGTTTCACAATACATTTTAGCTTAATTTGATAGATGGCATATTCATAATGATATGAAACATTAAGGTGATATCCAATCACTGCAGCTTTGGACAAGAAAGCTATATCAGGTATATGTTATACACATCAGGTATATGTTTACTTGATCTGTTTCTTCCAAATAGACAGTGAACATCAGCTAGACTGCAATTGCCTATCAGCAGAAATAGCATTTCTTCCCACTTGGGAAACATAGCTAATATTACCAAGATGGACAGTTCTACAGCAGAGAAGACCCTGGAGACCCAGTGGTCTGGAACTTTCTTTCCTCAATTAATGCATAGGCAACTACTTCCCAAATGATTTCTTAAAAGGGTGTGTATCTCTAAGTGGCCACAAGCAGACTTTTCTTTTAGATTAAAATCAAGAACTATGTTTTCTGACCCAGCCTTACACTTTGACCTGTTCTAGTGCCTATAGGTAGCATCGCCCCTGCCCTGGGGCCAGCTCTGGGTGTTCTGCAGGTGCTTGCCACACCTGTGAATCAGTTAAAACACTGGGTGGTGAAGTTTCATTTTCTGTCAAGCACCTCAGAAACTAATGTCTCAACACAAGTGGGGCCATAGAGTATCTATAAGAAACATAGACTTCTGATCAAAGTGCCTTGAGGTCTGAGAATCCTCTTCCTCTACCTATAAGCCCACAACACTTTGCCACTTAAATTAAAATCAATTTGCTGGAAATTATAAAAGACTTTCTGGTTATGGGATATTTTCCTCCAAGTGAAGAATGGATTTTTTAAAGTGTATCTAATCACATAAACCTTTTTTATTTAAATGATCTCTGGCAAATAGAGCAGGGAGAAAGACTCACACGTTGAGTATGTAGTATGTACTGCCTTTTTTTTCCCTCATTTCACGGTAACTTTTGTCCCAAAGCACTTTATAAAACACAGAAAATAAAAGTCCAGCCACTTTCAAAGTAAAGACACTAGTCAAGCACTGCAGAATAACTAGTCTCTTCTATTCTTTTTTTTTTAATTGAAGTATAGTTGGTTTACAATGTTGGGTTAATTTCTGCTATATAGCAAAGGGGTTCAGTTATATATATATATATATATATATATATGTATGTATATATACATTCTTTTTTATAGTCTTTTCTTATTCACTTATAAGGTTATATATAAAAACATATTAAATGGTTTTTAATTTTCCTTTTGGAAGAAGAAAACTAAAAACGAACTGCAAGTTTCAAATAGCCTCTCCTCCTTCAATTTCACCCTTCATCTGGTTCTGCCCACTTCCGCATCCCATCCCATTCATGTGCAGTTACACAGGATATTTCTAAGGGCGCTTGCTCGTTCAATATCCTAGGCTGTGTTCACTTCCTAGGCTCACACACATAAACTCAATCCCTCAATGTATTTTCCCTCATCTCCCACAGATCTATGTGGGATACCCTATAATTTTAAAGTGCCTGGCAAATTACTGTCCATTTAACATCCAGCTACATGATATTTAACTCAAGTTTACTGTAGAGATTGAGAAAATAACACATCTGATTAGAGTAACTACCTAAGGGAATTAAGTTGTGGGTGTCCCTTAACATACATTTAGATGGGAGAAAAATAAAACTCGGTATCTAGGTACTCTTAGTAACTACCAGAAGATAAAATTTTCCTTAGATAATTATAATGTGTGCCTTCATTCTGGCAGAAGATCTTATTGTGCTTTGCAATTGTTTATGCAGTTAGTCACCTACTTCTCTTCCACCTCCCAACTCCACACCAAAAGTTGAAAGATCAGTAATATATGAAGAGGCTTCGGGGGGAAAAAATGGTGGATCTCCTTGGTGATACTGCAGAGAACTCATGGTTCTCTTATGACCTGTAAAAATGCACATAGACAGTGACTTGCAATAGAAGTAGGGTGAAATGTATGTTTGTATTCCTTCCCTTAAAATTCCTTCTATCAAAATATATTCTCCAGTAAAAATTAGGCAGTTTTCCTTCAGCCTTTTCTCTGCTAGGTCAATGATGCTTGTGCTTCACCTCGACTTGCAGACATCCAGGTTCCTGGACTCTGTTTCAGAGGTTCTGGTTCTGTAGCTCTGAGGTAAGGCCCAGGGACATGCAGGTGTCATACCCCCTATCCCAAGGAGATTCTGATGCAGGTAGCTCTTCTCTCGAAAGAACCACACTCTAAGCTCTAGGCCTGTGGTTCTCAGACTTTAGCAGGCATCAGAATCTTAATAAGAACTTATTAAGACCTCGATGACTAGGCTCTACCCTCAGAGTTTCTGGTTCAGTATGTCTTTGTGGGGCCTGAGAGTCTGCATTTCTAACAAGTTCCCAGGTGATGCTGATGTGGCTGGTCTGGGACCACACTTTGTGGACCACTGCTCTAGACTAAATTAATGTGTTTGCTCAATGCAACATGAAAAAGCTATGTGTCCCCAAAGCCTTCAAGGTCCCCTCCAACCAGCCCCTCTCCCACTTACCTTTCTGGTTTCATAGGACCGCCTACTCTGAGGCACCCTCTCATCCAGCCAACCCAGGTCCCTTTGCCATTCCCTAAGGGTTCAGATGCTTACATGTATGGGTTAATGCCTGTGCTTGGAATGTGGAAATCTTCCATGGTTTGCAAGGCCCAGCACACATGATCTATTTGCAAATGCTTCCCCAACCTCTCCAGATCAAAAGAATTACTCTTTTGTCAGCATCCATAGTACCTGAAGTTTGGCATGGTTTTTACCTAGTGGTATATATGTCTATCTTATCTGCTAGATTTTTAGCTCCCCAAGACTAGCTTTCAGACAATTTCATTTTCTTCCTGAAGCTTAGCAGAAAGCATACCAGCTAAATCAAAACTCAATTGACCCATCGTCTTCAACAAAGTGATTCTCAAACAAAGTACAGTTCACGGACCTCTGGGGAAACCTAACACAATTTCAGAGCTGGGACTAAAAGGTCAAAACTACTTTCATAAAAATATTAGGTTAATAATAATAATAGTTATTTGCTTTTTTTTACTGTGTTGACATTTACTTTGATGTAAGCCATAGTGAGTAAAATTGCTGACACATTAGTATAAATCAAGACAGGGCCCACATTGTGTTAGCCGTCATTGTATTTTTTTTTACAGACACACATTCACGGGGAAAAATCAAGACAGTTTCACCTAGGAATGTCTTTAATGAAGCAGTAAAATTTACTAATTTTATAAAATCACAAACCTTGAGTACAAATCTTTTATACAGTGTGGTGAAATGGGAAGTTCACAGAAACACCTTTCCTCATATTCGAGTGTAAGGGTTATGTGAGAAAAGGACTCAGGTAATTGACCTGGAAGTTAGCCCAGCTACTATTTTTTTCTTTTCTTCTTCTTCTTTTTTTTTTTTTTTTCCAGAGCACCAGTTTTACTTGTAAGAAAGAATGAACGACAAACTGTGGCTATTCAGACTCAGGTATTTGACAGACATCTCAGAAATGAACGAAATATGTCTGTCACATCAAGGAAAACAACTGATAATCGTTTGTTGCCAATGATAAAATTTGAGCGCTCCAGAGAAAATTAGAAATTTAGAAAAATCATCACTGTGAGGCTGACAACACCCCAATACTTGAAGACTTTATGGTATTAACAAATGTAATTTCTGGATATGTATTATGAAGTGTGTCACCATTTGGAAGACCTTGATCACCCAAGTGAACCAATTTTTTTGAAATGACCAATGCATGATATTATAGAACCATGCAGAAACACTTACTAGAAATACAATGTACAACAGTAGATTTTAATGCAACAGACTCTCAAGAGTTCAGTCACTGATTCACACTGGTTTCAGATTCCACATTGCAGCTAAATTTGAAGGAACTACTAACTGTGGATTTTCAGTGTAGTATCAAAGAAGAATGTCCATAATTATCTGAATAGGCTATTAAACTATTAAAAATATTAAAATACCCTTTCAACTATATATTCATGTGATGCTAGCTTTAATTCACAGACTTCAATCAAAATCACACATCACAGCAGATTGAATGCAGAGGCAGATATGAAAATACAGCTGTTTTCTATTAAGCCTACTTTAAAAGAAACTTAGAAAAAAGTAAAAGAATACCACTTCTCACACAATGGCTTTGTTTTGGAAAATAAAAGTTTTTAATAAAAGCATATTATGTATGTTAATGTATGATATATTTTTATTGTTATTTTAGATAGATTGATACATAAACATTTTTGTATTTTTTCAGTTTTAATTTCTAGTATGGTAAACAACTTCATACAAAAATGCCGTTTGGAGTTCTCAATGATTTTATGAGAATGAGAAGGTCCTAAGACTTAAACACTTGAAAACTGCCACTCTAACCTCTCCATATACCCAAAATTGCAAAAACACACACTTGCTTTCTCAAGAGTAACTGAAAAGGTGGCCCTCAACAAAATCCTGACAGCAGTGGAGTGGCTTTTGCCTGTGTTGTTGTTTTGGGTGATATTTGAAGAGGGCCAGCATCCTTAGTTCATTTCCAGTTCATTTCTCGTGTAGTCTTTCACTGAGTTGGGCATCCTATACGTTTCATCTGTTGAAAACTGCAATATTTAAGCTGTTGTTTTTCCATTACCAAAGGAGTTGGCACTTCATGCCTTTGTCACACTGAGGAAAGAAAGGTGATCTTTTCTAATAAACACTATCAGTCTCCAGCTAACTTGTGAGGCAGAGAGAGTTTTCTGGAGACCCTGATATTGCCATATAGAAAGGTAGATACTTCCTTTGCATAGGTGCGAAGCCTTTGCCCCGAAGTCAGAGATAAACGTGCTGGACACAGATGCGGTATTTCCCAAGCCATTAGGGAGAGTGGATGGGATCTTTCTTAAAAGTCTCTAAAATATTTCCCTGGACCTACTCTTAACTTACATACATTGGTTCATGTACCCAAGAAGACATGATGAGAGGAAGGGGAAAAAGGGAAGGTGAAAAGAAAGAAAAAAGCAGGGAGGGGTGGAGGAAGGCATCAGTGAGTAGTCACTATGTTTCAGTCACTGTGTTGTATGCGCTCTCACAAAAGAGCAAGTTACGGTGGGTGCAAAAATGTTAGGTTATTTCCCCAAACCACATATGAATGAGGGACAGTGCCGACTTATTTCTCACCACAGCACCTGTTCTTTTCACAATGCTGTGTTGCCTCTCCTCAAAATTCTTACCAAATTTTAATTAATGGTGATAAAATAAAACAACACAACTTCTGCAAGTTAATGCACTCTTTAAATACTTTTACCCTCTCGGGTACAGATCTATGTACCATCTAAAAAGAGCCTATACCCTATGTATAACAAAGATAGAATGGTCTAGCTAATATTAAGTCAAATTAAGGTAACATTAAGGCTAGGGTTATCATAAAATCACTGATGTTCAATATTTTTTAGTAATTTTATTAAATGTTGGTGACATCTATTGAAAGCAAGTTAATGAGTGAATTTTTGTCTCTTCTAGGGAAGACTTCACACTAAGACTCTGAGAGCAAGCTTTTTTTTTTTTTTTTTTTTTTTTGCGGTTTGCGGGCCTCTCACTGTGTGGCCTCTCCCGTTGTGGAGCACAGGCTCTGGACACGCAGGCTCAGCGGCCATGGCTCACGGGCCCAGCCGCTCCGCAGCATGTGGGATCCTCCCGGACCGGGGCACGAACCCGTGTCCCCTTCATCAGCAGGCGGACTCTCAACCACTGCGCCACCAGGGAAGCCCGAGAGCAAGCTTTTTGAAGGGCTTGCTGGGTGCCAGGGAAGGAAGATGGAGTTTTACAAACACGTCTCTGAGATAGTTCTTATTATTCTCATTTACCAGGTGAGGAAATGATAGCTCAGAGAGGTAAGTAATTTGCTCAGTCAAATAGCTCGTGACTGGCCAAGCTGGATGGCAAGTCAAAATATTTTTACTTCCTAGCCCACACAGTTTACCTTATGTATACTATTAGCCAGTGTCATAATTAGGTATATAATGTTGACATTATCTTAAATCTGGACTTTTAGATACAGTAATTAGAGACCACATAATTTTATCTTCAGAAGTCAGTATATGCTACTACAATTATTATTATTATACCATTATCCTTATTATTCTAAATTAAGAATAAATTACTCTCAAGTCATTTGCAACTAAAGCATATCAGGAATCACACAGAACTCTCCCATCTGCTATAAGATTGAATTGGAGTGTATTCTCTAATAATAACAATAAAAACAATAGTAGCCAAATATTCATGTAACTATTTTACCCATTTATACCCATTGTCTAGATGTGACTGAGGCACAGAGAGGTTAAGTAACTTGCCTAAGATCCCAAAGCTCATTAACGGGCCTGTGATTCCAACCAAGGCCACTTGGCTTCTGAGCCTGTGTATTTAAACAATGAGATCTGTCTATTAATGCAAGCAAAACACACACAGATTTAAGTTTAAAAATAGAGGAAGACACAAGATTACTGGCATGAATTCATCAAAACTATCAATGTCATGGAAGGCGGGGTGATGATCCTAGAATAAAAATTAAAGAGACAGGGCCATCAAATGCAAAACATCAATGAATCCTGGTCTGGGGAAAATATACATGCACAGCTATACAGGACATTTGGAGACAATTTTAGAAATTCGGGCATGGACACTGTATTAGATAATATTGTTGTCTCAATGCTAAATTTCTTACTTGTCATTATACCATTACGGTTATATAAGAGAATGTCTGTGTTCTGAGATGTTTTCTGCTAAAGTATTTAGGGATGTAGTCTTGTGCTACCTGCAACTTCCTAGCAAATGTTCTGGGGCCGGGGGTGTGGGGGGAATATATATATGTATATACACACACATACAGTGAGAGATAGAACAGTGATATATATACATGTATATAGATATGTGTATACATATGCTTTATGTCTCAATCAGTGTGTGTGTATACATATATGCATATATATATGCATATGTGTGTGTGTATATATATATACACAAAGAAAGTGGAGGAGAGATATGCATATGCTTATATACATACACAAGCATTTATATACTTACACACACAGAATGAGAGATAAAGCAAATATGGCAAATGCCAAATAATTGTGTGTGTATGTGTGTGTGAAGATTTCTTTCTTTCTCTATAATCTAGGAAGCACTCTCCTTTTAGCTATTTACCTCTCAATCTTTCCCTGGCCCCCATTTCCCTCACACGCCAACTTGTATATAAATTCTTGCAAAATAACTCTCATTTTAAACCCCAAACAGATTAATTCCTTCCTCAAGATTCTAAACTCCCTCCTTTCCTGATCCCTTGCCTCCACAGTTCATTGTCTCACAGCTTACCTCTCATAAAAACTGCATTTTTTTCCATGCCTCATTCTGGATGAGTCATACCTTTCGGATACAGAAAGGATTTGCCTAATTTTGCCGAACTTTACTCACTCACCCTATTTACTGGGGTGAGTGGTAAGGTGGGACCATAGGTCCCTGGGATTCACTGCAAGGGGTGGGCTGCAGTTCTTCTGGGATTTCTAACATTCTTCTGGAGCTTTGGCGGATCCTGAGGAGACATTTAACGAACATCCTCCTTTTTCAGTATCACTGTATGTGTGTTCTGGTCTCTCATCTTCTATTGGCTTTTTACTAACAGGAAGAATTTGATATATTCTGGCTTTGTTTTGGAAACTGTCTTCTGCCTCAAAGCACTTTCCTAAAATCTCTAATGAGAAGCTTTTGTAAAAATGAAGGGTAATTATAGTTATCATGTTGGGTACCTTTGCAGAATCTTCTATGCACATCTTGAAGAAAATTAATGCAGATTTTATCTGTGTGTGATGAAAAGTAAAAGTATGTCTTTTATGAGCCCTAACAGTGATTTTTCAAAACATAGTCACTTTGTTTCTCCAACCAGTCAGCAATAAGGAAAAAACCCACATCTCCTATTATCTCCAGATCTTACTTTTGTCCTTTGTTGATGACCGTGGGGAATTCTAATCTTACCTTTGATCCGTTGGTCTCCTATTTTCTCAAATCATTCAACATTTGTTTCTTGGAGGTGTTCTAAAAGGAATGGGGTAGAGGATGGAGGTAAGACCAAAGACAAGCTATAGCAAATGAGCTGACTTTTCAAAACGTGTGGAGAGGGTATTGGAAACGGGCTAGACCAGGGGTCGCAATCACAAATGCACACAACAGTCAGGAGACAGCAGGAATGAGTGAAGCGAGTCTAGGTATAAACAACTTCTCTTCCATTTAACTGTAATCTTTCCACGTGTTCCCCTAGAAACATGAGCCTCTATCAGTTTAACTTTTGTTTTCTCACTTTTAATAACTACCTGGCACTGAAAAAAATATATTTCTAGCCGAAAAAATAAATACAAGTGAAATAATACATAGCAACTGACATGCGGCTTCAGGGTCAGTAAGAGGGAGGGAGGAGATTGGGTGAAACAGGGACCGTAGGCTCCACGGAAGAGGGAGCCCACGCTCAGTGACAGTGGACTAGTGACAGGTGGGGATGTGTGTCCCATGGGACAGACAGTGCTTTTCCAGAAATGCTGCACATATGGATATTATGGTAAAGTCTCATGATTTGGGGGAAAGAAAGTCTATGAGTTGCATTCAATTTCAAGGCTAAGGCTGCTATCTCTGGCCTCTGTTTTACATATGAATGGACACTGTATCAGACTTTGAAACCTGAACTATGTGATTGGCTAAAATTGCAATGGCAGTATTAGAGATTCAACATTATGAAATGTATTATTTCCTGGAAGATTTGTGTGGTTGATAAAGATGGCTGTAGTCTCTTTTTAAGAGAGGGGTTCATGAGAAGAGTAAACATCAGTACAATTTTCAGAGCAGTCCCACTTCTCAGTAAGAGCGTAAGATCTCATGATGATCCAGGTCCTGTGGGCTTTTTAACTCAGGAAGAGAATAAGCCAATTGACTTAAGTAAAGGAGCAATTTCCACTTGTCCTGATAGCGTCGACCAGCTTATACTGGTTGAAATGCTGCCTGACAGAAGGCAGGTGGTCCAACTACAGAAAAACAAATCACTTTATCCCAAGTGCAGTTTAGGAGGGTGCCATGCATCTCCATGAATGGTGCTAAGGTCTGCATTATCATAGAAACAGTGAGTGATGCTGTTTGCCTTTCAGCCCGAGTGGAGCGTGATGTGTTTTCCTTGGCAGCCACAGCCTGCCCACACAAGGAGCCCTGGCACATAGGATTTCTGTGAATTGCCTGACCTGCCCTTGCATTATTAGTCAACAGGCAGCAGGAGACAGGGTGAAGGGGACAATGGTGAAGTCACTCTGATGTTTGCCCAGCTGATCTCTTTCTCCAGGGATAAATCCTGAGATACAAATTAGCCTCTACTCACCCTGCTCCTCCCATAGGGAGCAAGAGTTGGTTTCATGATTTCAGCCAACAAAGGAACCCCACAGGTGTGGGGGAGGGGCTGAGATGGGCAGAAGCCGCTGGCCACGGTTTCTTTGGCAGGAACTGGTAAAGCTCCAGACTGCCAAGTGTCCCAGCTGTGGCTCAGCCCCGCCAGTGGCTTTTCTCACCCCACAAGGAAGCATCTTGTTCCATGAACCATATGTTGGATGGAGATCTACCTTCCCCTTAAAATTAAGAAGAAAAAAAAAAGAACAGCAGATAACAGGATAATTGCCTAGCTTTTCCCTCTTCTCTCACTTTCTAGCTAAGTGGCTGGTGAGGCTGATGATTTATTCAGAGTGTGAGTGACAAGATTTCAGGGCCTCTGAAACCATTTCCACTCCCCTTCCTGACTCTGCTCCCACCGCCCCAAAGACAAGCCTTGGGACAGGGGAGGCATGACTCCATCTGGATGGATGGCTATAGTATAAATAAGCTGGGACTGAGAGCTCATGTATGTGGCAAAGTGGATCTGTGCTCCCAGGCTGGAAAAAGCCAGCTGAGAAGGAAAAAGGGCAGCAGGCCAGCAGTTAAGCAACACAAATACATACAATTGTTCTCCCTCTCCTCCTTTCTCCTCTCCTCCTCTTCCCTCTCTTACCCTCCCCTCCCCTTCCCCCCTTCTCTCTCTCTCTCTCTCTCTCTCTCTCTCTCTCCCTCTCACCCTCCCTGTATTTCTCTGTCCCCATCTCCCTTCCCCTCTTCTTTATCTCCATCTCTCTCTCTCCTTTCCTGACTCATGAACATTGCAGATTAATGTGTTTATAATGTCTGGAGTATGTTTTCACTCCCCAAATGGTCCCATCTTGACCACCCTGGTCCCTGCAAACTGGTGGTCCTTTTTTATTTTTTCTTAAGCTGGGCCCTGCCCAAAGCCACATCCTGCCCTGAGATGCGATTAAATGGAGGACCATGTGCCTATGGTCCTGGCTGGGAATGTATTTCAACAAATTCCCAAATATTTCTTTGTGACGTGAGGTTAAAGGAAGGCAACAGAGAGCAAAGCACTGGTGTGCCTGCCCAGCCCTCTCTCCCTAATGCCAGCAGCTCTCTCTCCGGCTCTGGCAAAGAACTTCAGGTTATGGAGGAAATCTGCATAACACCTTCTAGATGACAATCACTGGAAGCATTGTTCTCTTAGAACCATGGCCATGAAACCCTGAAGATGCCCTACATTTATTCCTTTCCATGTAGGAAGTACAAGAGAAGAGAGGAAAAGACAAGCAAGAAGAGAGTCAGGCTCAGAGAATGTTCTTGCTTCCAAGCTGAAGAAAAAGAAGGAATTAAATGATAAGCAAGACAATGCTTAAGAAAATCGCTTTTTAACAAGACTTCCTAGCGTCAATATTGTTTTTAATGACTGTGTGGAAGGAAGCTAGCAGGCCGGGCATGCCTAGGGAGACTGTTCCACACTGAGATGCAGTTGGCAAAGCCACCTAATCCTGCTGCACAGAGGGCACATACTCTGGCAGGTGGGTGCCATTCCCAAACCCATTTGGTAGCCCAACCAGCCTCTCAGCCTCCCAAAGAACCCCATATCCTCACATTTTGCAACTTGGCTTTTCAGATGTTTACAAAGGATCTGCTTTCCTTTGGCTCAGAGGGAGACCTGGCTGGAAGCCTCTGTCCCATAAACTAAGTTACCAACATCTACTAGTTACTAGACTCACAGAGGTGCTATGAGGTCACGGTACTGCTTTGCCTGGGTTCCGTTTTGTGACCTCAGGCAAGTCTTTACTTCTCTGGCCTCTAATCTCCTAGTCTCTAAAATGAGAAAATCGATCAGGGATTGTCAAATATCACAACCCAAAGTTAAAAGTACATTTTCTTTCAAGACCCAGTATACATTTAATTTATATATTTTAATTTAATAATTATAGTATGTATATCACATAATCGAAGTGAAATCTTTTGTAAAACAGTATTTACTTTTACTATTTCTTTTCTCTCTCTCTTTATTGCTGGTCATGACTCATATTAATTTCATGACCTGCTAAATTGGTCACAATGCACAGCTTAAAATCTCTGATCTAGGTCATTCATTCTTCAGCAAATAGTTATACACACCAACTTGTGCCAGGATGCCAGGTACTGTTTTAAATTCAGTAGAGAACTAAACAGACAAAAATACTTATCCTCTTAGAGCTTACATTCTGGAAGGGGTGTGAGTATGTGTGTATGTGCGTGTGTGTGTGTATGTGCATGTGTGTGTATATATGTGATCTATATGATATATCTCATAAATCATATGGTATGTCAGATGGCACAGCAGACATTCTTGGTGCCCCATTCATATCCCTGGATATCATATTACATCACCACTTAGGTGTGCTCCCTCCTATTCCAAGGACCAACATATGCATCTCTTTGCTTTGAAACTTTTTCCAAAGTCACAGAAGGCTTATCTGCCCACTTTGAGTAGAAGCAGAAAATTAGCACTCCACCCCCAAGAAGCCTGCAACCAACAACTGGTGGAAGTTTTTATAAAAATAGTCCAGCTTCTTCTCCAGTTGGGTGGGGTAACTATGAAACATCTCCCCCCAAAAACTACATATACTTGAATGCTTGGCACAAGAATTCTGGGGTAAGTCAAACTATGAAAGAACAATAAATGCTATGGTAAAAAAACAAATAGGAAAATAAGATAGGGAGGGCCATGAGAGGCCATTTTAAATAAGGATATCGAGGAAGGCCTCCCTGAGAGGAAACAAATGGTACTTGAGGAAAAGCTTGAAGAAGGTAGGAGAGAAAGATGTGGCTATGGGAGAGGGGGAATGTTCCAGGCAAAGGGAATTGCAAGTATAAAGGCCCAGAAGCAAGAGGAATTAGACATGCAATGGACTGAGTGTTTGTATCCCCCCCAAATTTGTATGTTGAAGTCCTAACCCCCAGTGTGATGGTATTTGGAGGTGGAGCCTTTGGGGGGTAATTAAGTTTAAATGAGGTCATGAGAGTTAAGCCCCATGGTGGAATTAGTGCCCTTATAAGGAGATACAGGGAACCAGAGCTCTCTCTGCCATGTGGAGATACAGCAAGAGGATAGCCATCTATGAACAAGGGGGAGAGCTCTCATTAGAACTCCACCATTCTGGCACCTTGATCTCGGACTTCCAGCCTCCAAAACCAGGAGAAATACAGGTTTGTTGTTTAAGCCACCAAGTCTATGATATTCTGTTATAGCTGCCCACACTGATTAAGACTACCAGTGCATAAGCAGGAAAAGATAGGAAATTATTGATTATATCAAAATTCTCCATTATTTTGAATTAAAGTCCAGAGCACTTTCTAAGAAACCTCAAACAAATACCTCTTTCAGGTGACAATCCTTTATATGACTGAAGAAAATTAACTTATTTGCCTTCTTTCTCCTCAGCCAAACATCATCAGGTCTATAGGACATTCCACATACAATGCAACCTCTAGCACTTGGACATAACTTCGATGATTGTCTTATCAACAATCATACTAACCATAAAGTTTACTGCATGCCCAATGCTATTCTAAGTGCTTTTACTTCAGTTATCTCTTTTAATATTCAAACAGTCCTGTGAGATAGGTCCAATTATGATTCCCATTTTATAGATGAGGACAACAGAAAACATAAAAATTAAGTAATTTGTCCAAGATACATAACCAGTATGTAGTAGAGCCAGACAGGCAAACTAGCAAGTCTGACTCTGGAGATCATAATTCATTACACTCTGCTCTACCATGTCTCCCCTAACAAACCCATGGTCATTTAGTGGGAGTTCAGACTAAGACTCAGACCTTCTGGCTCCCAGTCCAGTACTCTTTTCCACCATGTCACATTATCCCAAGTGTGGGCAGAATGCCCATAGAAGGTAGGGGGATCTTGAAAAAGGAGACCTAGAGTATAAAATTCCCAAATCCAAATCCCCAGGACAACTGGCTATCAATAGAGCTTTTACTTATGTTGCCAAAGTAGAAAGTAACCTTTCCTATTTCTAAATTTACTCAGGAAAATGAACTCTGGCAAAGACAGAAAGGCAGCCTTGCTCTAGAAGAGACTCTAAGACTAGCCCTAGTTCCCACACTTTAGGCATCAGAGAAGACAAAGCTCAAGGAAGTCTTCACTCTGAACCAGGAAGGAAGCAATAGCCTCCAGCCACAGGTTCTTGTCACCTGAGGCTGTTCAGATGGTGAAAACTCAGTGGTGAAAGCTTCTTTGTATAAGTATTTTCCTTCTTCCCCCGGGAGTTGAGAGGTGGCATACGGAGAAAGGGATGGCTTCAGCTTATAAAGCTGAATCTGAAAGATTTCATCAAGAAAGTGAACTTTCAGGACAGCTCATGAGGCAAAAATCTCAGAAAGGAACAAAGGAGACAGGGATGACAATTATCAATAGCATTCCATGGCAGCAGGCAGGGTGGTCCATTTGAAATAAAAATCCCCCCCTGTCACACTGCTTAACACTCCAATGGCCTCCCTCTTCCTTCCCAGGAGGAGCCAGAAAGGTGTTTCATAGTCCTTATTTAAGATTCTGCTCAAGTTATATTATCAAAGAGGCCAATTTTGACCCTCTGACTTAATCCAAACCCCCTCTTTGCTTTGTTTTAGTTCTTTGCATATATCTCCACATGACATACAATTCATTTCTTTGTTTTTAATCTCCCCTCCTCCAAACCCCAGATTATAATACCATGGAAGAGATCTCAGACTGAGTCTAATTAATTTTTACGGCTGTAATCCAGCACCTAAAACTGTGCCTGGTATTTGTTAACAGATGAAAGAATAAAAAAAAAAAAGAAAGAATGAAAACTGAAGGCAAGGGTGTCCACTCTCACCACTTCTATTCAACATAGTACTGGAAGTCCTAACCAGAGCAATTAGGCAAGAAAAAGAAATAAAAGGCATCTAAATCAGAGAGAAAGAAGTAAAGTTATGTTTGCAGATGACATAATCTTGTATATAGAAAATTCTAAACATTCCACAAAACAACTGTTAGAACAAGTAAACAAATTCAGTAAAGTTGCAGGATAAAAATACAAAAATAGTTGCATTTATATATGCTAACAATGGACTATACAAAAAGGAAATTAAGATAACAATCCTATTTACAGTAGCATCAAAAGGATAAAATATTCAGAAATAAACTTAACTAAGGAGATGAAAGACTCGCCCACTGGAAACTATAAAACAGTGCTGAAAGAAGTTAAAGCAGATACAAATAAATGGAAAGATATCCCATGTTTGTGGATATGAAAACTCACTACTATTAAAATGTCCATACTACTCAAAGCACTATATAGATTTAATGCTATCTCTATCATAAGCCCAATGGCATTTTATACAGATTACAAAAACAGTTACACAAATCATATGGAACCACAAAAGACCTTGAATAGCCAATCAATTTTGAGCAAGAAGAACAGAGCTGGAGAGATATTTTTGGATTTTAAACTATATTACAAAGCTACAATAATAAAAATCCGTATGGTATTGGCATCAAAACAGACATATAGACCAACAGAACAGAACTGAGAGCCCAGAAGTAAATTCATACATTTATGGTTAACTGACCTTTGACAAGGGTGCCAAGAATACACAATGGGGAAAGGAGAGCCTCTCAGCAAATGGTGATGTTAGAACTGGATATCCACATGCAAAAGAATGAAATTGGACCCTTATCTTACACATACACAAAGATCAACTCAAAATGAATTCAAGACTTAAGTGTGAGACCTGAAACTGTAAAATTTCTAGAAGACACAGAAGGAAAAACTTCTTAATGTTGGTCTTGAAATGACTTTTTGGATATGACAGCAAAGGCACAGGCAACAGCAACAAAAATAAACAAGTGGAACTACCTTAAACTTAAAAACTTCTCCACAGCAAAGGGACAATTAACAAATGAAAAGGAAATCTATGGAATGAGAGAAAATATTTGCAAACTATATATCTGATAAGGGGTTAATATCCAAAATATATAAGGAACTCTTATAACTCAAAAGCAAACAACAACAACAAATAATCTGATTTTAAAAATGGCCAGAGGACTTAAATTGTATTTCTCTAAAGACATACAAATGGCCAACAAGTACAAGAAAAGGTACTCAACATCATTAATTATCAGGGAAATGTGAATCAAAATTACAATAAGGTAATACCTCACACCTGTTGGGGTGGCAATTATCCAAAAAAAAAAAAAGAAAAGTGTTGGCAAATATGTGAAGAAATTGCAATTTTTGAATGCTGTTGCTAGGAATGTAAAATGGTACAGCTGCTATGGAAAATAGTATGGAAGTTCCTCAAAAAATTAAAAATAGAACTAATATATGATCCATCAATTCCTGTTCTGGATATATATCCAAAAAAATTGATAGGAGGATCTCAAAGTGATATCTGTATTCCCATGTGCATTGCAGCATTAGTCACAATAGCCAAGATATGAAAACAATCTAAGTATACGAGGATAGATGAATGATAAAGAAAATGTGGTATATGCATTCAATGGAATATTATTCAACCTTAAAAAGGAAATACTGCCATATGCAACAAAATGGATGAACCTGGAGGACATTAGGCTAAATGACAAGTCAGTCACAGAAAGACAAATACTGCATGATCCCACCTGTTAGGCATCTAAAATAGTCATACTGTTAGAAGCAAAGAGTAGAATGGTAGTTGCCAAGGGAAGAGAAATTGGGGAGTCATTATTTGATGGGTATAAATTTTCAATTATGCAAGATGAATAAGTCCTAGAGATCTGCTGTACAACTCTGTGTCTATAATTAGCACTGTATTGTGCACTTAAAAATGTAAAGGGTAGATCTCATGTTGTGTTCTTACTACAATGTAAAACAAAAGAAAATAAAAGAATATTCACTACCTATTAGAAACTTAATTGAAAATGTAGTACATTCCTAATTGCATGACCCTTCAACTTTATAATCTGGAACATTGTAACGTCAGCCTGTCCTTAAATCTTCCCCCCAACGCCCACACAGAGAGAGATAAAGATGGAGAAAACACATAAGTCAAAGTCAACTTCCCCCCGCCCCCGGCAAATTGGGCACTTCAGAAGGAACACTCACTTTACCATCACTCAGGCTTTATGAAATTGAGCACTGGAGCAGCAGATCTGGTTAAAATGCAATGTCGGATTCAGAAGGTGGATATGGCATCTGAGATCCTGCATTTCTAATCAGCTCTCGGGTAATGCCAATGCAGCTGTTCTAAGGACCACACTTTGAATAGCAAGACTCATACCACAATAGCCTGAAGAACCCCATGTAGCTACTTCAGGGACTAACAACAATTGCCCTTTATTCAGCATGCTTAATTTTCCCTCTTTGGGTTTAGGAGACATGAGTCCTTACTACTCAACAGGCCAGCAATCTTAGCATCTTCCTATTGCAAGTCCACAAGGAGAAAATTATTCCTAGTCTCATGTTTATAAAGGCTGGCTGTACTTAGCCTAGCTGCTTATTCAGTGGTGTGGGTTTCTTTGGAGGGAAGGAAACACTGTCTAATAATAGTAGTGCCTTATATTTACACATGGTTGATAATTTACAAATGCACTCACATATGTAAACTCATATCAGTCTCACGATGATACTTGGAGGTGGAAGAGAAGGGTGTATTATAAACCCATGTGGCAGAAGCAAGCAGAGTGCCTTCAGAGTTGGAGTGATCAGGGAAAGCTTTTAGAAGAAAGTGACATTGAATATGAAAATCAAGAATAGATAGAGTTCAAGTAGGCAAGGAGTGGGGGAAATAACATTCCAAGAAGGGAAGAAGGGATGCAGACATACTATAAATATGTATTGAGCTAGTACTCTAAAACCCAATGGAATCAGCAGGAGCAAAGATGTTTTAACATTTTTGGTGGAATGTAGGCACCATTAAAGTATTTTAATTCAGGGAGTTGATATAATCAGATTCACCTGGAAGCAACTGAGTTTGATATAGGCAAGACGGTTGAAAGTGAAGCCAGCCAGGGGCTATTGAAAGGGAAGAAGCATGAATTTAACAGTGGCCTTAACAGTGGAAAGGGGAAAAAGACACTTACAGGACTTTGTGCCTAATTGGATGTAGAGTGTGATGGAGGGAATATTAAGAGTTGAAGCCGTCAGAAATACATAAGCTTTTATATCTCAAGGGCCATAAAAATGTGCATGTCGTTTGACCTAAGTATGTCTCACTGGGATTTTAGACTAAGGAAATAAATCCTCCCAGAACAAAATCTCTTTCCACAAATATGTTCACTGAAGCATTTTTTTAAGAGTAAAAATTGGGGAATAACCTAAATGTTCATCATATGGTATGATTAAGTAAATTTTGTGCAATAAGATTATAAAGTGACATTATAAGATTAAATTTTAAACTTGAAGGATACATTTTAAAGAGTTCTTTAAAATAAACATGTTTCCTGGAGAGGAAGATTTAATGCCTTAATGATAACTAATTTTCCCAAATAAATATATAAAGGTAATGTAAAACCAAATTATTTTTATTTGGACAAATTCATTCTAAAATTTTATGGGAAAATAAATATATCACATTTATCAAGCAAATTTTAAAAGGAAAGACTGATCAGTTACTTGCACTAATGTAATGGGTGTTATACTATTTTTACAATATGGTTATCAAAATTGTGCACTATTGGCATGTAAATCATCATGCCAAACAAAACAGAGTATAGTCCAGAATAGATATAAATATACATGAAAATGTAATATATAATATTTGACACTAGAAATAAGTGGGGAAATTGTGAATTTTTCAATAAAAGGTAATAGAGTAATTGACTATGCATTCAGAAGACAATTAATTTAATTTGCTACTTCATATAATATTTTAAAACCATTCCTAGGATAAAGAGATTTAAAAAAAAAACTTTTAACAGTATTAGAAACAAAGAAGCAACAGAGAAAACTCAGAGACTTAATAGAATATAATTGACAGATTCGACTGGGTGAAAATTTAAAACTTTTGTGCAGTAAAACAGCCCATAAATAAAATCAAGGGAAACATGACAGATACTGAGAAATGTTTACAATACATTTAACAAAGTGTTAATATATACAATAGTACAGAAAAAATATTGTTTTTAGAAAAACAAACTTACCAGAAGAAAAATAGGAGTAGGAATGAAAAACCACAGCATAAGAGAAAACAACTCAAAGGATAATAAGCATATGAATTCACCCTCACTGGAAGTCAGGGGATTGTGAATTAGAACAATACTAAGACAGGATAGTTTGCTTATTGAACTAATGAAAACTATACTGATAAAATTCAGTGCTGGCAAGCATGTGAGAAAACATCCTTGTCAGGAGTGTATATTGGTAGACGTGTGTATCGATAAATATTTTGGGAAGAATTTAAGGGTACATATGAAAATTTTAAATGTTCCTCCCCAGTACTCTCATTTCTAGGACTTTCTTCTACAACATTTTTTGGAGAGCAATCTGGCAGTGATATAGCAAATTTTTAGTTTTCATTCCCTTTGACCTAACAATGCCATTTCTAAGTATCTATCCTAAGGTACAGGCAAAGATAATCATGGCAGTACTTTTTACAATAAAAAATTAAAGTTACCAAAGATCTAACAATGGAGGAATGACAGAATAAATTACAAAATAGGCAGCCATTAAAAAGAATGGGTTAAAATGTAAAATAGATAGCTAGTGGGAAGCAGCCGCATAGCACAGGGAGATCAGCTCTGTGCTTTGTGACCACCTAGAGGGGTGGGATAGGGAGGGTGGGAGGGAGATGCAAGAGGGAGGGGATATGGGGATATATGTATGTGTATAGCTGACTCACTTTGTTATACAGCAGAAACTAACACACCATTGTAAAGCAATTATACTCCAATAAAGATGTTTAAAAATAAATAAATAAAAATAAATTTTAAAAAAGAATGGGTTAAGTCTGTAACTAGTAGCCTAGAATATATAATTGTATGACACAAGACAAGCCACAGAAATTATTCCATTTTTAGTTTAAAAAATAGAAGCATAAGCATATAGAGACATGACTATATACATGTAGGATAAAGGATAGATACACACCAAGAAGTTAATGGTGCTCACCTCTGGGGGTGGGATCAGATGAAAGAAGGACAGCATGTGAAACTGTTGGTTGGGAACAACAGTTCAACATCAAAACTGTTCCCATACAGGAAGGAGGAGAAAGAAGAGGGGCTGTGGCAAAAGGCAACAGAGGAGTGATACCGACAGAGGAGAACCAAGGGAGGACAGGGCCTGAGAGCCAAGGAATGAGAATTTCAAGGGGAGGGAGAGAAGGGGTGCCGAGAGGCCTGGGATGGCACAGCCCAGAGAAAGAGAGCAGCTGATGAGTCCTGGTGGTGGAAGCCGTGGTGCAGGGGGGATGAGGGCAGCCTGTGTCTACCCTGCCTGTGCATCTTTGAAGAAACAGAGAAATCAGAGCCCCACCCTAAACCTCTTGAATTACAAGTCCTGCAAGGACCACCCATATATGGTATGTTTGAAACCCTCCTCAGATGACCAGGTGTGCAGCCAGGGTTAAGA
This sequence comes from Mesoplodon mirus, assembly GCF_964341445.2. Classification (NCBI taxonomy): domain Eukaryota; kingdom Metazoa; phylum Chordata; class Mammalia; order Artiodactyla; family Ziphiidae; genus Mesoplodon; species Mesoplodon mirus. Next base: position 155,477,302 of record NC_138980.1, read on the forward strand.
AGCACTGAGGGAAGGCACTGAGAGCTTAGTGAGTCAGGGGAGCTGAGTGTAGATCATTCTTCCACTAAGTCTGACAGATGAAGAATGGAGTGAGTTAAATCATAAAGCCGCCGAAAGAGTCATCAGGGTCAAGGAAGGTTCGAGGAAGTTGTTGGCTGCAGAAGAAGCCGATGGGGCAGAAAACATTAACTCTGAGAGGAAGATAGGGAGAAAAGGAAGGGGGAGAAAAAGAACTTAATGATTCTAGATTTTCTGCTATTTGTCAGGCATTTTACATATGTTATCACCATTATGACTCCTTTTACTGGTGATTAAGAATTACCATTGTTAGTTTTGAGGCATATACCACTGCATCTGATTTTCTTTTTTTTTTTCTTTTTCTTTCTTTTTTTTTTTTTTTGTGGTACGCGGGGCTCTCACTGTTGTGGCCTCCCCCGTTGCGGAACACAGGCTCCAGACGCGCAGGCTCATTGGCCATGGCTCACTGGCCCAGCCGCTCCGTGGCATGTGGGATCTTCCCGGACCGGGGCACGAACCTGCGTCCCCTGCATCAGCAGGCGGACTCTCAACCACTGCACCACCAGGGAAGCCCACCGCATCTGATTTTCAATGAGGCAAGTGAGGCTTAGGGAAGCCATGTAGATACCAAAGACCCAAACCCATGCCAACGGCTGAGTTCTTCCCTCTGCATCAGCCATGGATTAAGGTCTTGGAGGCAGCGGGCAGGGCTAGGGTCTAGGACTCACCTGGAGAAGTAGCTTGGAAAAAAGGAGGAACACACCAGCTGAGACAGTGACAAGATAGAGACATGCAAGAAGGGAACACACGTAAAGGGGCGGGGCACGTTAGTGCTTAGAGAAGGAGGCAGGGGGCAGTTAGGAAAGAAGTTGAGGTTAACCACGGACTTTCCTTCATTATCTCAGTAAAGCCAGGGCAAGGTGATGAATTCACTGAGTTCACGCTGGTGGTTCATGGATGGTGCCTGTGTGCTGCGCACTAGAGCGTAAAGCGAGCCTCGCTCTTCTCTCCCAATGAGATGTGGATTAGTCACTCAACAACCAATCTGCCAATCTGGAAGCCAGGAGCACGATGAGCACCAATGAGCTGAGCTGCCTGCATGTAACTGGGAACCACAAGAAGGAAGCGCGAGGGTCCTACCTTCCAAGAGCTGACAGTCGAGAGTTACTAGGGCGAGGTTTTTTCACCAACTATTAAAATTGTCTGACTAGAACAACTCCAAAAACCTGACGATCCCTTGCTTTGCAAAGGTCATGTAGAAATATTCTGCCATTGATGATCTCATGTCAACCAGTGGTTTTGAAAGTAAATAGGGGTTGCATACCTTTGTGGCCACCCATGAGCGAAGGGAAGTATGCAAGAAAGAGGCACCTCCCTTCCGCTGAGAGAACCAGATGGGGTCTACAATTTAATTGTCCAAGGTCATGTTACTGAACAGGAAGCATCAGGTGGTCATGCCTGTGCAGGTGCCTCTGGGCTTCCAGTCCAAAAGGATCACCAAAGTGTCCTGGAATAGTCAGTGGCTTCCAGAGACTTGGCAAGTGGCTGCTACCGAATGTCATTTGCCCGTTATTCCAGAGTGGCAATCACTCAAAAGGGAAAAGCCCAGCATTCCAATAAATTTTGTGTTGAAACTTTATAGTCTTTGTTTAAAATATCTCCACGGTGCCCTTCTGGGTTATGAAACAATCAGATGCAATATTACTTAATAGCATCAAACGGACACTAGCAACTTACTAATTGAGGGATAATTATTTGATTCAGACAGCTACTACTTTTGTTTCAGTACTATTTTTTCTTTTGCCAGAGAAAAGGTGGTGGTTCTGCATGGTTTTGCTATTACCAAAAAAATGAAAAAGTCAGACCCACATCAGAAAAGATATTAGAAAAATAAATTTTATATTTGTGGAAAACAACAAAAGGGTGGATTATTTCAGCATCACCAGTGTTTCTGTGTTATACTCATGTGGAGGAGAATAAACAAACACCACGCGCCCCGGAAGTTTGGGCTTTGGGCTATCAAAAAAGAAAGCAAAACCTGCTCTCTCCCCTTCTCGGGTCCCTGACTGTTTTCTTTTGCCCCTTTCACTCTGACCCCTTCTTCTTCTCAGGGAAGGTGAGATTCAAATCTCTGGAGCCCCCCTCCAATGCTGTCAAGCTGCTGTTCAGTGTTGTTCAGAAATAAGGAAAGAAATTTGACAAGGAGCCACTCCACATCTTGGCTTCCAGGAGAAATACCATCTCTGAGGTCATGCCATTCATGAAGACATTTTTATTATTGTTTTGTCCGTCTGTTTTTCTGTTGCAGTCTCAGTGGAAGACGTGTGGTCTTGCTCGTGCAAAACCCATCTGGGGAGAATCCGTTCTTTCTTCCCCACGTCTTTGCTGCAGTTCGGCTTCCCCAGCTCCCTTCCTCACCTGGCAAAGCTGGCTGGCTCTGGACGTTTTGCAGTCTGAAGAAAATCACTGTTTCGCCTCCAGCAAGGAACAGAAATGTTGCAACCCTGACTCCTCCTCTAATGAAGAAAGAGTGAACAAGTGCACTTGTTGGGCTGCTTCTCCCAGAGCCGCCGGGCTCGGGGAAACAAGGCTGAGATCCCGGGACATCCCCCGGTTGGGCTGGGCTGCCCGCCCCCTTCCATTTGGGTCTAACTCGCTCCTCGCCCTCTATCTGGATTTTACCGGCTGTTCCTGAAACAGCTTTACACACGATGGATCTCCACGTCCTTTTACAGGAAGTGCTCACGGACTGAGATGGCAGACTTTGCTCCCCGGCAAAAGTGAGTACCCATCGCGGGCTGAACCGAGAGCGCAGGGGTGACGGGGGCGGCGCGGACGGCGCCGGGGCCGCGGGTTCGAGGCCGCGTGCGGAGAGGAGAGCGCGGGCTGCTCCGGAAAACGCCAGAAACCCGGCGGAACCGCCCGGCGGCAGCCTGGCGGAGAGCCGGGGCTCTGACAGCAGGGAGGTCCCCTCTCAGAGGAACTAAAAATACTGTATCCGCCCCCCACCCCTGCCTCTTTTACAACTGCACGCATTAGTCTTTATAAAAGGCATCTTCTGAGGCACCCTTAAGAATAAGTTTCGGCGTGACTGTGGGATTCTCAGAAGGTACATTATTTACATCAAAGTGAAAAGAAAAAACTAGCGGGGAGGGGGAAGGGGCTCAGACAGGTGATGCGCTGACGGCGGGCTTGAGGATTCTCGCAGCAGCACCAGCACGCGCCACGTCCCGGGTATACGGCGTGCAAAGTTGAGCGGTACCCGTGCTGACCCGAAAGGCGTGGCTCCCTCCCCACCAAAAAAAGGCAGTGGGAGCAGTGGCAGGTAAGCAGCCTCCTGGCTGTCATCCGGAGCCCAGCCGAAGGGAGGCGGCCCGACCTCAGCAAAGGAATTCCAGCTGGAGAGGCAGCTGCGGGAGCCGCTGGAGGGAAGAGGACCAGAGAGGAGAGGAGAGCGGAGGAGAGGAGGGGAAGTCAGGCAAACTCAGGTAACCGGGGAGCCAGAGCTCTGCCGCAGCGAGGGCCGGAGTTCCAGCTCTCTGAGTGAGAGAAAATCCTTTTAGTGGCCTCTACCTGTGTCCTGGGCAAGCAGCCACGTTGCCCTAATAACAAGCAATTTAGGATTTTCGATGACTGGACTTGAAAATGGTTGCAAAGCATTATTATTAATCTGGAAGGATTCGTTTGTTTTCATTCATCAACTTGGTTGGCAAAGATTTCCCACCCGAGTTTCATGCTTCTTGGTCAGGGGAGTGTTGCTAATCCCACCTCTGCCTCTGGTTGTGCAAACTTGGGCAAGACACTTAGGGTCTTCGGGCCTCAGTTTTCCTTGCAACATTTAGGGCAATATATGTATATATATATATATACCACTAACATTGTATGTGTGCATATGTGTATGCAACATTTAATGCAATATATATATATATATATATATATATATTGCCCTAAATGTGTGCATATGTGTGTATACATACACATCTACTATATATATATATATATATATCACTACTTATATATGAATATATGTAAAATTAGTGGGACAAAAGTGCTGCAGAATAGTGTAAGAAAGAAGCTGATGAAATTTTACATTTCAGTGGTTCTTAAAAATTGGGGATCGTAAGTCCTTTTGAGAATTTGATATGAGTCCTCTCCCAAAGGAGCAGGGGGTGGGGAGGGGGAATATTCTTATGCAATGTACATAAAGTTTTGAAAGCAATCCCTGGGGGTTTTGGGACATCCCCTGAAGACCCTGCTTGAACCCCAAGTGAACATCCCTTGTCTTCCTTTCAAGGGCCTGCATCAACCATCCAGCCAAACCTCTGCAGGCAGCTGGGCTGGCTGGGGGGGTAATCTGGCAGGCTTTCCTGGGGGAAAGCTTTCCCTGGGGGTCTGGAGTCAGCCGTGCTGCTGAAGGAGAGAGCCTTCCTTTCATGAGTGAGCTCCTGGGACACTGTTTCCCAAGGGCTTCACCAGTCTCTGCCTTGTGGGGAACCCTCCTTACAAACTCTTGTAATGACTTTCCTAAGGTGATAATCCTGAGCCCTGGAGTTTTCACTCCTACAAACAGCACTGGAGAACACCTGCAGAGGGTCACTCTCTCAAAAAAGAGCTCTTCTGGTCCCCTAGCTGGATGTCAGACAGTGAGACCAAGGCTTAGTTTTGAAACGAAGTTTCAAACTATTTGCTCCCCGATGCATAGTAGGAATAGTAATGGTCTCCTTTGGGACCTCTGCACTTTTCCTTTAAGGTACTAGGGACTCATGCCTCGTGGGACCTGGGTCTTCCATTGGCAATGCCAGAAAGGTGTAGCAGAGGACACAGGGAGCTTTGGAGCCCAACAAACTGGGCTTCAAATCTTGGCTCTCACAGTTCAGGCAAGTCACTGAACTCTGAGTCTCACTTTTCCTATTGGTGAAATGGGGAGCAATACTGCTTTCTTGCACAGTTGTTAGGAAAATGAAAAATAAAAAATGGAAATGCCTAGTCTATAGTCAATGAGAGGCTGCTATTATTGATATTAATGTGAGGTTATAAGTCAGTGGTAAATAGTCTCCTGCTTTTATAGAGCAGTTTACTCTGTCTCCAATAGAGCTTATGTCAGCAGAAGAATGAGTAAAATCAGTCCTGGTCTAGTTATTCTAAAAGATGAATGGTGGGCTCAGAATACAATGTTGGGTTTACTGCTTCACCTTTGTCAAGCAGAGCGTTCTGTGCTGCCAGCAAGTGAAATGTGTCCAGACTGGAGTGGATTCTTGACCCTTTCTCTGAGTTCTCTTTTGGCCCATAATCTTGAATACAAAACAGCTAGATCTGTGCCTGTGGCTACAAGCATCTCGGTATGGAAAGTGGAGAAGTCTGATGCTGCATCCATCTCCAGGTACGCCACAAACTGTCTCTGTAAAGAGAAATGTCTCCATTTCTCAGCTCGGCACAGATTTAATCAACTCAACTAATACCCTCTGTCTCTCTCCGTGGTTCTGGCCCCTCAGTTGCAAGAATTGAATGACACAGAAATGGGGGAAAGAACTATCAGAATCTTAAAAGGAACTTGTATTCCTTCTAAGTAGCCATTCCAAAGATCGATCAGTATATTCTGGCAAAGCATTCTTGAATGCAAAGATGACAATATTGATACCTACTATTCACTGAGTCTTCAAGATGTACTAAGCACTTTCCTACATTCCTTCAATTAATTCTCGCAGTAACATCGCAGGGTATGGATTATCACTTAGAGCTTTACAGATACGGAAACTGAGGGTTAGAGAAATTTACATGACTTGCCCAGTCTGCATAGCTGGTAAAAGGCAGAATCGGGATACAAGCCCAGGTCTGTCTGACTTTGACACCCACTCTTGTTCCAGTACCCAGGGCTGCCAGACTCCCTGCAGTCAGAAAGTTTCATCATGCTAACTGGGTCCCAACATGGTTCTTCTTTCAAAGGGCAGGAATAACCAAATCCTTCGGGTGACTTAAGTGGCATGAACATACACTTTGCATGTGATACACATCAACATGTAGCAATAAAATCACCTGTGGAGAATAATTTTCCTGCCCCTTCCCCAGCCCAGCTGTTAGACTCAAGAAAGACAACACTCACCCCCAGCAGGCGAGGCTGGCTCTCGGCCACTGACTTCCTGAGCAATTCCTTTAGGTCAGAAAGAGCTCTGAAAAAAAAAAAAAAAAAAAAAAGAGCTCTGGAATTTTCATTCTCCATTACCTTTAGAATCAGTACACTGTTTACATTTGCCTCCATGTGTTGAGCATTCTTTCATTCATTCATTTATTCCACAAATACTTGCTGAAGTCTGAATAAGACAGACAAAGCCCTAGCTCTTGTGAAGCAGCTATGCTAGAGGGATGTATAAGAGACAGGTGAACAAATATATAAATCAGATAATTTCAGAGATTGATAAATGTCATAAAGAAAGTAAAGAGAGGCTGGGGGCTCAGAGAGTAACAGGGCTTGGGGGCAACTTTAAATAGGGCAGCCAGAGAAGGTTTCCATAACAAGGTCACCCTTAAACTTAAACCTGCAGAGTAAGAGGAAGCCAGCCCCATGAAAGTCTGGGGAAAGACTGCCTTAGCAGAAGAAACCTTGAGGGAGAGTTCTGGAAGTGAATAAATGAAACAGTAGAGCCTCAAATACAATGAAATAGCCCCTTAGAGATCAAGTCGAGTTTTATAAAGGAGAAATCATTGTTTGACTGCCTATTATGCTATTCTAGGCTGTTCTGTGTACTTTCTGCCTAGTTTATTTAATCTTCTCAGCATTCTGGTGAGTTAGCTATCCGGTCTTGATTTAATAGTTGAAGAAACCGAGACTTATAGAGGGTAAGTAGCTAGTCCAAGGTTATAAATCTGGTATTTGAATCCCACAGTCTGTTTTGCAGCAAAGCCCCAAACTTTTTCCTAACACAACATGTGGCCTTTGAGATCATCTCTTCTAGGGGATAGTGAAAGAGCTAGCAGAAAAAAAATATCAAAAGTCTATTAGGAAGCTAAATGCTGGCAGTAATTTCTATCTGATGTCCCAGTTTCCAGTTAGCATGTCTAAACCTGCACTGCGTACTACGGTAGCACTAGTCCCATGTGACGACTGAGCACTTGAAATGTGACTGACTCGTGCAAGTGGAAATGTGCCGTAAAACTCACCCCAGATTTCAAAGACCTAGTACCAAAAAATACATGTCTATCTCATTAGTTTTTATATTGACTGTATGTTAGAATAGTAGTATTTTAGCTGTAGGGGTTTAGTTGAAATATATTATTAAAATTAATTTTCCCTGTTTCCTTTCAATTTGTTTTAATGTGGTTAGTAGGAAATTTGAAATCACGTATGTGACTCGCATTATATTTCCATCAAACAGCACTGCTATAGACTAATCAGTTGACAGAGATAGGATAGGAAATTTTTCCTCCTTCTTCTTAGCATAACTTTTCCTTTATTCTTGGCTCAGCCTCCTTCACAGATCTATCCCTTAATTCAGTTTCTCAGTGAAACAGTAGACAAGAGAAAAAGAGGTCCCTCTGTGTCTTCCCTCACCCTCATTATTTTTCTGAGTGGGTGATCATTCAAAGCCCACTACATCATGCCACTGTGGGATTTGATGAAATAGACTCAGTGGTTACTTTCATCACCAGGACCCATTCCCTTACCCAGGCAAATCTCAAGCTTCCAAGCATCCTATGACCAAAGGGTCATTTTGAACCTGGATATACTTTTACCATAAAATCTTTCCCAGGACAATGTTTTTGTCATTCCGAGACTTTGTAAAATCTGCCTGGCAGACAGCCAGGGTTTCATGTCTGTGTGCAAAGATCATTAAATAAATTATCTCATTGTGGTGATAAATGTTTCCCCCTCTCTGTGCTTTCGCTTAAAACAGCTTGAACAAGATGCAGTCCAAGTTTCCAGAAGGGCTGTTCCAAGGACATCACAGAAGGCCATTTTGACTTCTCCTCTTGTCCACTAGCTAAAGTGGCCTTGAATATGTCAATGCAGTGAAGATATGATTGGTTTGATGTATTCCAAAGGGAAGAACATGCAGATTCTGGGGTTGTTAGGGGAAGCCTCTGGCCTGGGATGTCAGAGGCCTGGATTCGACTTTTGTCTAAGGGTTTGTATGTTATCCTCACCCTCATTCCCCCAACAATCTTGTAGAAAGGTCAGAGTTGATGAGATAATGCCACATAAGATGCTAATGGAGAAATGTACTATAAAATGGTTGGCCATGGACTGTAGACATTTGCTACAGGGAAGAATTTCCTTTCTGCAGCTTGAACAGGGTATACAGGCAGACCTAGGAGATATTGCTGGTTTGGTTCCAGACCACTGCAATAAAGCAAATATTGCAGTAAAATGAGTCACAAATTTTTTAGTTTCTTAGTCCATATAAAATTTATGTCTATTAAGTGTGTGGTAGCATTATGTCTAAAAAGCACTGTACATATTTTAATTAAAAAATACTTTATCACTAAAACACGCTAACCACCATCTGACAACGCAATTTGTAAAAAAAGAAAAAAGAAACCCAAAATATCTGCAAAGTGTAATAAAGCGAAGACCAATAAAATGAGGTATGCCTGTACACGATGCTCTTTGAGATATATGAGTGGCATTTGTTTATTTCCACTCGAAATCTAAATCTTGGGGGGAAATAGCAGTAAGAAGCTGACAGGAGCGAATTTTAGTGTATCTACCTCAACAGTAATACGTATTTTTCGGCATCTTCTAAGCCAAGCAGTCTGTGCCAGACTCCATAGGGAAAATTTAAAAATCTTAAAACAAGGTCCTTGCACTGGAGGAGCATGTTATCTCGCTGGGAACATGGGCATAAGCATGAAATACCAGGAGCAATGTAAGACGAAATCTTCTAAGTGTTACCTGGACGCTTAGAAACGGACAGTTAGAGTTTGGAGATTCCAGAGGGCATTGTGCCCCCAAGCCCTAAAGTACATTGAGAAAGACAAGGTAAGAGATGGACATTGAAGGATGTAAGGCTGGGCTGTAGACCAATGGACATTGGGGGTAGGGGATGGAGGGAGGAAGGCACTCCGAGTAAGGAGATGAGCACACCTGGCCTGGCGATGAAAATGTGCCTGGAGTGTTTAGTGATGTGAAAAAGAACAGTTGGAATCACCAGGGAAGCTTTTAAAAGTTATTGAGGTCCCCAGCCCATTCCAGAATTTTAATTTAAGAATGGGGCCTGGGTGCCAGTGTTATTGTTGTTTGTAATTCCCCAGAATATTCTAACGTGAAGCCAGAGTTGAAAGTGACCGAGCAAAACACAAAGTCTTTGTCTTGTCATCATAGACAATAAAATTAAAAGGGTAATATTTTCAAGGGAATGAAATGGACAATTAAGATGTATGGTCTTTATTTTTAGGAGTTTTATATACACGAATGCAATCTTTTTAATTCACGGACAATTGTTTGTAGTGATTCTGTCGACTTGGATGTTGTGGCTGAATGGTGTAGCCAGCTGCCCACTCCTGTACTCTGTGTGCTTTAGGGGTGCCCTTTAGTCAACCCTGGCTATGTGTGAGGCGATTGGTATCTTATAGCTCTTTGTATCCACCAGGCTTTGCAAAGGGCTTCATTATCATGCCCATTAGCGCCCACAGTAGCTATTTTTTAACAGTCTGTAACCTTGCCTCACCTTTCCAACTTTACAAATTGGGAAATGGAGTTTAATTATTTGCCTTGGGCCTTGAGGCTTGCTGGCAACAGAATGAAATTAGGATTCTCAGCCACTGAATTCCCCGTATCTTATTTGGCTCTTAAGGCGTGTGTGCCCCGTCTCCTGCTGCTGTTAGAAAACTCTGTACTTAGCCATGTTATTTCTTCAATGAATGAATGTTACAGATCAGTAGGTAAAGAATGACTAGTCTGCCCCAGCTGGCTACACTGTGATTATGAGTGTCAGCAGCCCGGAGGTAGCTGCAGTGGTCCCAGGAGCCCCATCCCTATCATCTTGGAATTCAAGTGAAAGAGTGGTCAATCTTATCCACTCTTACCTGTGGGAAGTGAAGTCTCTCTAGTCCCAGAGCTTTCAGGCTGCTCTGATTTCTCTTCTCTGAAGCTTCTGTTCACTGAAAAGATAATGGTTTTTGTTACACACCTAAAAAAAGAGAAGAAAGCCCAGCAAGGTTTACAAGCTGCATTTTTAAAGAATTCCATGTTTAACTTCTGGGTTTATTGCCAATGGTGAGGCTGGCAGGTCTTTACGAAGGGTAATGGAACGAAGCTAGAGTCTTAGCATTGCATCCTCTTTAGGACATGAGGATAGGTCAGTTTTGTGCCATTCCAAAATGGTCATTTTCTTTTCTTTTTCTCTGTCTTGAAATCCATTACTGATTTAAAAACAATTTCCAATCTCTTTAGCTATAGCAAAAAGCAAGCCTCTAAAACAGTGGTCCTTGACACTGACTGCACATGAGAATCACCTTAGGAGCTTTAATAAATAAGCCTGCCCGGGCCCCATCCCTAAACCCATTAAATCAAGATTCTGAGTATGGAGCCGGGGTATCATATTTATCTACAGTTCTCCAGGTGATCTTCGCTAAAAGCTGACCTTACTTCTCAGCTAAGGTCCAAATCTTCATGACTTATTTCTGTTTCTTCTTCTGCCTTGTTTTAAGTGTCATGGACCCCAGAGAACCATCCAAACCGTATTTTCATTGGGTAGCAACTTCATCAGTCTACTCTTTGTAAGCAGGATTTCTAGCATAAAATTGAGGTTTCTACCTATATAAACTAACTCCATATTCAGAGTAGCCCTGCATGGCCTCATGACTAAAATTTCTGTATGTGCAGTTTGGAAATCAAGTTGACAGAAGCTTGATAATTGTGAGATTGGAAGATAAAGGTTAAGCCTCCCTGCCGTCCATGTGTTAGATTTCCCAGTTGCTATGTTGGTATTTAGTCAGCTAACGCTTGCTTTCCTGTCTCAGCCATTTTAAAGCCAAATGACTTCATTCCGGTTCACACCCTTATTAAAGATATAATTACAGCAGTATTCTCTGTTATTGGGTAAACTTTATTAGGTGAATTGGCCAAGAACCAACTAGGTTGTGTAAAACTCTCTCGGTCCCAGGAAATCATTTGTGTTGCAGAGGCCACCAGCATCAGACTGGGCTAAAGGAGTCATGAATCTGGGTTTGGAAAGAGCCAGTTACAAGTCATACTAAATAGAGAAGAACTTAGGTTATGGAAGGTGATTCTAGAATCAATCTGAGAATAATTATCCAGGGTCCGGTTAAGTCTAAGATGCCAACCCTTCTCAGAAGGTTGTATTAATACCAAAAAGTAACCAAGTTCTTGTGCTAGATTTGGGGGGAGGGGGAAGGATGGACCACTCCACTTTTCTGGAGTGCTGAGATTGCAGGATGAGGAGATGAGAAGTTGTTAAGGAGAGTGCAGAGAGAAGGATAGGCAAAGGTCTACTCTTAGCCAAGCATCATGGGCATCGGCAATTGTTATTCGCTCAACTAATATTTATAAAGGGTCTGCTCTGTGCCAGGGACCGTTACAGGATAAAGTGATGATGTTCTTGCTCATCTGAAGTTTACATTGCAGTGAGAGGAAACAGATATCCATACTAAGAAACAAATAAATAAACTAAAATCACTTAGTGCTATGAAGAAAAACCAAGTGAGGTAAAGGGATCAGACCAATGAGGGCTGATTTCAATAGGTTTACAAGTGTAGCCCTCTCTGAAGGGGTGGCATTTGAGCTAGTGCATCAGCGTTGAAGAGAAAGCCACACAAAGATCGGGAAGAAAGAAGCAGGCAGAGGGAACAGCAAGAGCAAAAGCCCTGAGGTTGGAAAAGGTTTGGCGTGTTCGGGAAACAGAAAGGAGACCAGTGTGGCTGGACACTTAGGGAGGAAGCGATAGAGTCAGACAGGAAACCAGCCCTGAGGGCCCGAGGTCATGCATGGAACTAGGACTAAATGCTTTAAGGAAATCACTGGGAGCTTTTAAGTAGGGGAGTAATGTGTCTTACACTGCATTTTAGAGGTCTCTCAGGCTCCTGTGTGTAGAGTGCATTGTAGACTGGAAGCAGAGGGAGAGCTTGGGAAGCTGGTCAGGAGTCTGGCAAGAGGTGATGCTGGGGCAGTTAAGGGGTAGCAGTGGGTTGAAGAAGTGTTGGATTCAGGATGTGGAGGTAGGGCCAGCATGGATTTCAGATGGATAAAGCCAGTGAAAGGGATACCAGACCTAGTCCTGTCTGAGATCATTGCCCCTGCCCTGTCTCGACTTGGGCCACTGGTTTTGAACCAAAATGGAAAAACATCTAGTGTTATTTGAAAACATCGGGGGTTTTGGCCTTAACCTATTTAAGCAGGGGAAAAACCAAATTCCTGTCCAAGGAGAAATTTCTGTTTGTTGTTTTTTTACCTCCTAACCAGAAAAATTTCATCCTGTCTCGTTAAGACTGTTCTGCTGGGTTTTGATGTTTCTGATTACTGTGCTTTTCGTAAGTGCTGGAAATGTCACATTCACATTGCTAGTTTATCTCTATTCCGAGTATTTTGACTCTTGGGCTATATTAACTGAGCCCTTCATGCTGTCGGACATTTATACATGGCCTTTTGCAGTTGGTCAGTTTCTCCATATAAACTCTAACATCATAATAGCAAGCATTTAATGAGCACTTACTATATATATCAAGGCATTGTTTTAAGAATTTCACGTTTTAACTCCTTTATTCCCCCTACGCATCCTTTAGTTAGTGTCCTTATTATTATCATTTTATAAAAGAAGAAACGGAGGCAAAAAAAGAGTTTAAGTCATTCACCCAAGATCATACAGCTGGTAAGTAGCAAAGCCAGGTTTTGAAAAGAGTCTGGTTGCAGAGCTTGGCTGTGCCACTTTCCATGGATCTCCTTTTCAGTCTTTCCTGTATCACTGAAGCTGCGACTTCGGAATTAAACTTGTTTCTCTTGCAAAAACCTAAAGGTACCACTAGGGGGCACTTCAACTGAGCAGGGCTTCCAGGAGTGGGACTGCTGGGGAAATGGCATAATTCAGAGGCTGGATGATCCAGCCCCCTCCAGGAGGGCCTCGCATCTGAACCGCCTGCCATCTGCCAAGGTGGAAGGGTATATCCCCACCTAGGGAGCTGGCTGGGCAAAGGTGCTGACACCAGAGGACACTTGAGGAAATGCTCCCTCTTCTCCACACCCCCTCTTCTGCCCACTATGCATAGTTCCTGTAGTTGTACCCACCTACCTGTCCCCTCTCAAAGGATGGAAAATACCAAAATTACTCAATAAGCCATGCAGCAAATTCTAGTAGCTCTCCAGGTCATCTGAGGCTGGCCTTCAGAAACTAACCAAAAAGGAGTCATTAATTCAGTTGTTATCACAGTTTTGCTTTAAAAATATTGAAGAGTCTCCCTAGAGTTGTATTATTAGAAGTTCAGTAAGTCTGGTGAACACAGGAGGTCATGCTGTCTTCTGTACCTTCTACTGAATATCGGCTCCAGAAAAGTCTTCTCTCAAGTGACTTGGTTTTCCAATAATCATCGTGAAAGTAACAGACCTTCCTCTCTTCCTAATGGTGGTAATGACCATGAATTTAACAGAATGGAGGTTTATACAAAGAGTTCATTAAAGTTTCTTTAACTCCATTAATGAATTCTCCAGCAATGACTATAAAGGCAGTAATTGTGGTGATTCATCTTCTATAAGTTTTAGCTTGCTATGTATTTTAATTAAATAGAAGGCAATTTTTTTTTTTTGCTCCAGTTGCCATAGGGTAACTTTCTATCGAGATTGATGTGCAATCATGGGAATTGTTGAATTTACCTAATCAAATCATCAATCTGCTCATTCAACTGTTTGACTTTCAATAAAAGTGTTATTTTAAAATGATATACATGACAGATATTCCCTATGGTTATATTAACTTCCAAATTCAAAACTACAAAGGAGACAAAGAAATATAGTTGCATTTGCATTAAGCTATCATCTTACTGAAGTTAGGAAGATTTCAGTGGAACATCAATTAATTACAGAAAGCTTGAAAGCCATTTCAGGCCTTTGAATATCCTCCAAATAGCCCAGAATCCTGCAAACAGCATAACTCTTTTTTAATTTTATCTTCAAATCTGTAAGGTAAATCCTCCTTTATTGGATGGTTTTGATTAAATACTCAGCAGAAAGTGAGAGTAAATGTGTATCAAATGTAGATACGTCTTAAAACCGTCATTCAAAGATCAGAAAAATGTCATGGAAGCTATGTGATCATAGGGGTGACGCCATTGCTTCATTTAGAGTTTGACCAGAAGAGTTTTCTTTTTCTTTTAGTAAACTTTTCTGATTTTACTTTTCAAAGGACATCGCTGAAACCATAACATTGTTCATATCTGTGACTTTTAAATGTTTTATTTATTTTTGTACAGGGTTTAAAATTCAAGGTAACAAAGAGTATTCAATGAAAAATAGGCCTTCCCCCTCCTGTCCCATGGCTACCCAGTGCCCCCAAAGGCAATCACTCATATTATTATAAAAATGTCCTATACCTTTGCAAAAATACACTATGTATATAAATATAGTCTAGGTATCCTTTTCTAGTTATTTCACATGAGATGCTGTGCTCTGGGAAGCCAGAACCTACATTCTATTACGGACCTCCCAGTCCTACCAGCACTGATCCCTTATGGAAACTAGAGCTTCCTATCTCAGCTCAAGTGTATTATTAGAGGATGCACAGCAGTATTTTCAGAGGAGGGTTCACCTGCCAAGTACAGAGGAGAAGATGCAATTACATGAGATGCCCACCTTGGGTATTGGTGGACATGTGTTTTCTGTGGTGAGTTTACAACTAATCCAGATGGAGTCATTAAGTATCAGGATAAGAGTGCTGGGGTCTCAGCCTTCTTGGGCTCAGACTTCTGCAGGGACTTAGGGATGTTGGGGTTCCCTTAGCCCCCAAAGGCTGATGGTATAAGCTCCTCCCAGCATTCCCCGAGCCTCAGTGCTATCTTCTGTGTTGACCTAGGGCACAGCTTGTCCATGGTCAGCACTCACTAATGACCATTATACGCATGTCTCCTCTAGTGGATCACACAGGGGAGCACGGAGGGCCTAAGAAATGAGTTCACTTCCTTATTTCATCTCTCCTGCACTATCATCTTACTTTGTTCCAGAAAGAATTCCCTTTTGGCTCCACCTACCACACTAAGATGCCCCTATGTAAGCCCCCCAATTTTTGTGTCCCCACTCACACTCTATTGCCTGCTTTCCTCTGTCAAACACCTTCCTCCTCTGAACGGAATGTTCCTAAGAATGTGTTAAAGAACTTGGTTAGCCGTTCAGGACCCTATAGTTCAAGAAGTGAACACTCCCAGCATTTTCAGTTTAACAGCAGTGGTTCAACCTAACATCTGTACTGGTGGGAATCACTAGCAGTTAAGTGGGAGAAACATATCTGGGGCGGGTGAAGACCTCCAATCACATGCGGCTGAGGTGTAATATTACAAGTATGCAAGCCTGTTGTTATCCAGCTGAGTTAAAAGTAAGCCCTCGTAAGCCCTCGGTGCCAAAAGGAAGCCCTTACTCTTATTTCTAAACATCAGTGAAGTAGGATCTTGTAAGAACCTGGAACTTGCCCTCTGAGTAAGAGTCTCGTGTGTGTCTTGCCAATGAGAACATTCACTAGAATCAGATAGACTCAGCGCAAATCTCAGCTCTACCCTTTCAGAGGCAAGGCTGTGGAGCAAGTTAGTTGCCTCTCTGTGCCTTACTTTCTCATCTGTACAATGAGGACACTAAAACTTACATTCCAGGGTTGCTGGGAAAATAAGACAAGATAAAGTAGGTAAAAACACTTGGCACCAAGGAAGCACCCAATTCATGGGAGTATCACTTTCATCGAAGAATTCATGGCTTACTGGGAGACCAACAAATGTACAGTCAACGAGGCAAAATTCCAAGGGCATGGAGTAAGTGTTGAGTGTGAGCTTAGCATGCAGTAGTAAGCTTGTGAGGTCCTCAGAAATCCTTGTATGGACCACTCAGTTCAACCATTTCCCTTCCTTCTTACACCAGCAGACCAACATGGCACTTCTGGTTGGCAACCCTTATAAAAGAAGTTACCTTCTCTGGATACAAAAGCAACCATATTCCTTCTTTCTGCTGAATCTGCTTTGAGGCTGTGCCTCAGAGCAGGTATGTGACTCATGGAAAGTTTGCTTAACTTCTTTTGAGTGTTAGTCTCCTTATTTGTAAAAATAAGATAATGAAGATAATGCCCTATTCCAGGATTATTTTGAGGATGGACTAAGATAATGGATGACCTATAGTCTATAGTTAGTCCTCAGAACAAGCTCGTTCCTTTCTCCCGTGACCGCACATATGTGGATGGTTTGAACAGTGCGTCACACATGGAGGGAAGGCTCTGGAATGATAACAGCTCGTTTGTTGACTTGGTGCTTTGTACACCCAACCTCAAATGGCACATTTTCAAGGCCATTGTTCTTCCCAAATACTTAACCGGGGAGCTGGATTATGAGCCTTTGGGACCCAGGTCTGATAAGTATTCAGGAAAACTTCTCAAGAGAGATGAAGCTCGGCGATCAGCTGAATATACCTTCTCCATTTGCCTTACCTTTGATGCCACAGGCAAATCAGAGCCGGTTGGGCAGTGTGCAATTCTGAGAAATGAGGAGAAGGCAGAAGTACCTGTTCTTCCTCTAGTAAAGCCAAGGAAAATGGAAAAGCTCAGAAATATATCAGCACCATTGGCAAGCATAAGAGGGAAGGGAGTTAATGTGCCACAAAAACTCACATTGCTGGGGAAAGCGCTGCTCTCCACTGATTCTAGAGAGCCTGTCAGACTGGCCTCAGACTAGACAAAGCCCTGAATGGCCAGAGACTGGGCTCTGCAAGAACTGGACCCTAGGCACCGAGAATTGAAAACCAACCTCATAAAGCCAGCCTGTTTCCATTTCTGAGCAATGAAATGATATGGGGTTTGTGATTCACTGACCCACTTGGAAGGACAAACAATTAATGAAAGCAAAGTGCTTGGCTTCTCTTGGCCATGTGGAGGGGGCTTCAGACTTGGATTGCAGTGTGTGCACCAGAAGGAACTGTCAGGTTTAGATGCTTATTATTATTCACTATTTAATTTGGGTTCTTTCTGTTTATTTCTGATTTCTTAAACATAATTGTGATTAGTGATATAATTTCATTTGTGAACAGTGTGTAGTAAGAATCCAGTAGCAAAAATCTGTAAGAGACTAAAATAGGCTTAGCAACTGCAGTAACATGGGCTCCAAATGTCCTATGTTAGGTTCTTAAGGTGAACATCAGTAATGTACACGGGGAATACTTTGAAATCTAAGGCATGATCAAAATGTAATAATTAAATGTTGTGGATTGCTTTTAAAACAGAAGTTGCTTCTGGCTTAGGGAAATCTTCAACGGGAGCATAAGCAATGCTTATGGATTCTCACCAAAGTAATCAGGAGACTGTGTATGTAAGAACTTGATAAATACAGGTTCAAGTGTAAAACAATTTCTCCCCACAATGGTAATTCATGAAGACCTACTTTACAAAGTGGTCAGTGATTGGGAACTTCTTTTTTTTTTTTCTTTTTCTAATGTGATTTCCTTTTTTTTTTTTTTTGAATTTTTGAATTTTATTTTATTTTTTTTATACAGCAGGTTCTTATTAGTCATCAATTTTATACACATCAGTGTACATGTCAATCCCAATCGCCCAATTCATCATACCACCACCCCTCGCGGCTTGCCCCCCTTGGTGTCCATACATTTGTTCTCTACATCTATGTCTCAATTTTGCCCTGCAAACCGGTTCGTCTGCACCATTTTTCTAGGTTCCACATACATGCATTAATATACGATTTTTGTTTTTCTCTTTCTAACTTACTTCACTCTCTATGTCAGTCTCTAGATGCATCCACATCTCTACAAATGACCCAATTTTGTTACTTTTTATGGCTGAGTAATATTCTATTGTATATATGTACCACATCTTCTTTATCCATTCGTCTGTCGATGGGCATTTAGGTTGCTTAGATGACCTGGCTATTGTAGATAGTGCTGCAATGAACATTGGGGTGCATGTGTCTTTTTGAATTATGGTTTTCTCTGGGTACATGCCCAGTAGTTGGATTGCTGGATGATATGGTAATTCTATTTTTAGTTTTTTAAGGAACCTCCATACTGTTCTCCATAGTGGCTGTATCAATTTACATTCCCACCAACAGTGCAAGAGGGTTCCCTTTTTTCCACACCCTCTCCAACATTTGTTGTTTGCAGATTTTCTGATGATGCCCATTCTAACTGGTGTGAGGTGATACCTCATTGTAGTTTTGATTTTCATTTCTCTAATAATTAGTGATGTTGAGCGGCTTTTCATGTGCTTCTTGGTCATCTGTATGTCTTCTTTGGAGAAATATCTATTTAGGTCTTCTGCCCATTTTTGGATTGGGTTGTTTGTTTTTTTAATATTGAGCTGCATGAGCTGTTTATATATTCTGGAGATTAATCCTTCGTCCATTGATTCGTTTGTAAATATTTTCTTCCATTCTGAGGGTTGTCTTTTCATCTTGTTTATGGTTTCCTTTGCTGTGCAAAACCTTTGGAGTTTCATTAGGTCCCATTTATTTATTTTTGTTTTTATTTCCACTACTCTAGGAGGTGGATCAAAAAAGATCTTGCTGTGATTTATGTCAAAGAGTATTCTTCCTATGTTTTCCTCTAAGAGTTTTATAGTGTCTGGTCTTACATTTAGGTCTCAAATCCATTTTGCGTTTATTTTTGTGTATGGTGTTAGGGAGTGTTCTAATTTCATTCTTTTACATGTAGCTGTCCAGTTTTCCCAGCACCACTTACTGAAAAGACTATCTTTTCTCCATTTTATATCCTTGCCCCCTTTGTCATAGGTTAGTTGACCATAGGTGAATGGGTTTATCTCTGGGCTTTCCATCTTGTTCCATTGATCTAAGTTTCTGTTTTGGGGCCAGTACCACATTGTTTTCATTACTGTAGCTTTGTAGTATAGTCTGAAGTCAGGGAGTCTGATTCCTCCAGCTCCATTTCTTTACCTCAAGACTGCGTTGGCTATTTTAAGATTTTTTTGTTCTGGTTCCATAAAAAATGCCATTGGTAATTTGATAGTGATTGCATTGAATCTGTAGATTGCTTTGGATAGTAGAGTAATTTTCACAAAATTGATTCTTCCAATCCAAGAACATGGTATATCTCTCCATCTGTTGGTATCATCTTTAGCTTCTTTCATCAGTGTCTTATAGTTTTCTGCATACAGGTCTTTTGTCTCTCTAGGTAGGTTTATTCCTAGGTATTTTATTTTTTTGTTGCCATGGTAAATGAGAGTGTTTCCTTAATTTCTCTTTCAGACTCTTCATCATTAGTGTATAGGAATGCAAGAGATTTCTGTGCATTAATTTTGTACCCTGCAACTTTACCAAATTCATTGATTAGTTCTAGTAGTTTTCTGGTGGCATTTTTAGGATTCTCTATGTATAGTATCATATCATCTGCAAACAGTGACAGTTTTACTTCTTCTTTTCCAATTTGGATTCCTTTTATTTATTTTCCTTCTCTGATTGCTGTGGCTAAAACTTCCAAAACTATGTTGAATAATAGTGGTGAGAGTGGACAACCTTGTCTTGTTCCTAATCTTAGAGGAAATGTTCAGTGTTTCACCATTGAGAATGATGTTTGCTGTGGGTTTCTCATATATGGCCTTTATTATGTTGAGGTAGTTTCCCTCTATGCCCACCTTCTGGGGAGTTTTTATCATAAATGGGTGTTAATTTTGTCAAAAGCTTTTTCTGCATCTATTGAGATGATCATATGGTTTTTATTCTTCAATTCGTTAATATGGTGTATCACATTGATTGATTTGCATATATTGAAGAATCCTTGCATCTCTGGGATAAATCCCACTTGATCATGGTGTATGATCCTTTTAAAGTGTTGTTGGATTCTGTTTGCTAGTATTTTGTTGAGGATTTTTGCATCTATATTCATCAGTGAAATTGGTCTGTAATTTTCTTTTTTGGTAGTATCTTTGCCTGGTTTTGGTATCAAGGTGATGGTGGCCTCGTAGAATGAGTTTGGGAGTTTTCCTTCCTCTGCAATTTTTTGGAAGAGTTTGAGAAGGCTGGGTGTTAGCTTTTCTCTAAATGTTTGATAGAATTCACCTGTGAAGCCATTTGGTCCTGGACTTTTGTTTGTTGGAAGATTTTTAATCACAGTTTCAATTTCATTACTTGTGATTAGTCTGTTCATATTTTCTATTTCTTCCTGGTTCAGTCTTGGAAGGTTATACCTTTCTACGAATTTGTCCATTTCTTCCAGGTTGTCCATTTTATTGGCATACAGTTGCTTGTAGTAGTCTCTTAGGATACTTTGTATTTCTGCAGTGTCTGTTGCAACTTCTCCTTTTTCATTTCTAATTTTATTGATTTGAGTCCTCTCCCTCTTTTTCTTGATGAGTCTGGCTAATGGTTTATCAATTTTGTTTATCTTCTCAAAGAACCAGCTTTTAATTTTATTGATCTTTGCCATTGTCTTCTTTGTTTCTATTTCATTTATTTCTGCTCTGATCTTTATGATTTCTTTCCTTCTGCTAACTTTGAGTTTTGTTTTTTCTTCTTTCCCTAGTTCCTTAAGGTGTAAGGTTAGATTGTTTATTTGAGATGTTTCTTGTTTCTTGAGGTAGGCTTGTATAGCTATAAACTTCCCTCTTAGAACTGCTTTTGCTGCATCCCATAGGTTTTGGATCGTCATGTTTTCATTGTCATTTGGCTTTAGGTATATTTTCATTTCCTCTTTGATTTCTTCAGTGATCTCTTGGTTATTTAGTAACGTATTGTTTAGCCTCTGTGTGTTTGTGTTTTTTATGTTCTTTTCCCTGTAATTGATTTCTAATCTCATAGCGTTGTGGTCCAAAAAGATGCTTGGTATGATTTCAATTTTCTTAAATTTACTGAGGCTTGATTTGTGACCCAAGATGTGATCTATCCTGGAGAGTGTTCCATGTGCACTTGAGAAGAACGTGTAATCTGCTGTTTTTGGTTGGAATGTCCTATAAATATCAATTAAATCTATCTGGTCTATTGTGTCATTTAAAGCTTCTGTTTCTGTATTTATTTTCATTTTGGATGATCTGTCCATTAGTGTAAGTGAGGTGTTAAAGTCCCCCACTATTATTGTGTTACTCTCGATTTGCTGTTTTATAGCTGTTAACAGTTGCCTTATGTATTGATGTGCTCCTGTGTTCAGTGCATATATATTTATAATTGTTATATCTTCTTCTTGGATTGATCCCTTGATCATTATGTAGTGTCCTTCCTTGTCTCTTGTAACATTCTTTATTTTAAAGTCTATTTTATCTGATATGAGTATTGCTACTCCAGCTTTCTTTTGATTTCCATTTGCATGGAGTATCTTTTTCCATCCCCTCACTTTCAGTCTGTATGTGTCCGTAGGTCTGAAGTGGGTCTCTTGTAGACAGCATATATATGGGTCTTGTTTTTGTATCCATTCAACAAGTCTGTGTCTTTTAGTTGGAACATTAAATCCATTCACGTTTAAGGTAATTAGCAATATGTATGTTCCTATGACCATTTTCTTAATTGTTTTGGGTTTGTTTTTGTAGTTCCTTTTCTTCTCTTGTGTTTCCCACTTAGAGAAGTTCCTTTAGCATTTGTTGTAGAGCTGTTTTGGTGGTGCTGAATTCTCTTAGCTTTTTTTTTTTGTCTGCAAAGCTTTTGATTTCTCCATCAAATCTGAATGAGATCCTTGCTGGGTAGAGTAATCTTGGTTGTAGTTTCTTCCCTTTCATCACTTTAAGTATATCATGCCACTCCCTTCTGGTTTGTAGAGTTTCTGCTGAGAAATCAGCTGTTAACCTTACGAGAGTTCCCTTGTATGTTATTTGTCGTTTTTCCCTTGCTGCTTTCAATAATTTTTCTTTGATTTTTGCCAATTTGATTACTATGTGTCTCTGCGTGTTTCTCCTTGCATTTATCCTGTATGGGACTCGCTGCACCTCCTGGACTTGGGTGGCTATTTCCTTTCCCATGTTAGGGAAGTTTTCAGTTATAATCTCTTCAAATATTTTCTCTGGTCCTTTCTCTCTCTCTTCTCCTTCTGGGACCCCTATAATGTGAATGTTGTTGCGTTTAATGTTGTCCCAGAGGTCTCTTAGGCTGTCTTCATTTCTTTTCATTCTTTTCTCTTTATTCTGTTCCACAGCCATGAATTCCACCATTCTGTCTTCCAGGTCACTTATCTGTTCTTCTGCCTCAGTTATTCTGCTATTGATTCCTTCTAGTGTAGTTTTCATTTCAGTTATTGTATTGTTCATCTCTGTTTGTTTGTTTGTTCTTTCATTCTTCTAGGTCTTTGTTAAACATTTCTTGCATCTTCTCGATCTTTGCCTCCATTCTTTTTCCGAGGCCCTGGATCATCTTCACCATCATTATTCTGAATTGTTTTTCTGGAAGGTTGCCTATCTCCACTTCATTTAGTTGTTTTTCTGGGGTTTTATCTTGTTCCTTCATCTGGTACATAGCCCTCTGCCTTTTCATCTTGTCTGTCTTTCTGTGAATTTGGTTTTTGTTCCACAAGCTGCAGGATTGTAGTTCTTCTTGCTTCTGCTCTCTGCCCTCTGGTGGAAGAGGCTATCTAAGAGGCTTGTGCAAGTTTCCTGATGAGAGGGACTGGTGGTGGGTAGAGCTGACTGGTACCTTCTTACTGATGTTCCTTTGGAAGCAGACAATGAATTTCAGATAGGACTTTAGCTCTGATTATCAAAGCAGCTAGGGTATTATTCAGTGGCAAAGCATTAAGCTTCTCTGAGAATCTTTCTTCTGTGTAGGTAGATGGCTGCTATAGAGACTTCCTTTTTTGTGGATGATTTTGCCCAACAAATGGCAAATATTCAATGGGAGTGGGAGAATGACACTGATTATTATTGATGACAGGTTGAAAAATGAAATACTTAATGATTCTCATACTTAAGACTGGATGAGTGAGTCAGAGCCCTGTGCTTGAAGAGCTTAACCATGATACCTCAAAATTTAGATCTTGATCATTAACTGCTGTGGCTCTCTTTTCCTCTGTTTTGACAGAAAATCTGAATTATCTAAGGGGATTCAATGTTTTAGAAAATAGAAAGTATCTTAATAGTGCCAACCCAAAGAAGCAACTCCTTGCCTTCTCATTGATGCCAGTTTAGCACGTATGAACTAGATTCAGCTGTGAACTCCACCTTTAACAGTGGTCTCTGTATTCTGAGCACTACCATCAGAAGAGGCTCCACCAGAGAAAATCCGTCCCAGAATGTGTTTCATTATGCAAAGTGGCAACAAAGCAGCCTGAACCATGGACTCCTTTTCCTAAGTTGTTCTCATATAAGCATTTCAGTGGCAGCAGAACTACTGGGACTACCAAAGTCATGTCCTAATGCATGTATACAGATTGATTTCATAACAGGGAACTTCACTGGGAAAAAAAGAAGTCACTCTTCTGAACACTATGAATTTGGATTTTTTGTGGGTAGAACACTGCTAATGTATTTGGTGTACAGGAAAGCACAGCATTTTAATCTAAAAATCAGAAGCCCTAACATTAGTTCTAGCTAAACTTAGAACATTACTTCATACTTCTGAGCTTTGTTTCCCAACAATTCCCTGATTCTTTGTACATGAGGAGACCAGAATTGAAAAGCATCAAAAAGCCTGTTTTCTCACCATATTCCTCAAATTCAGGAAGCATCTTTAGCTTGGTTACCCAACCTCCAAAGATGTGATGATTAGATGACTGGTAAATATGTGTTTTTTCAGACTTTTCATATAATTGTCAGTAATTTCTGCCCTAGCCAAAATTCTGCACCTCGAAGGAGTGCTATCTAAAGAACTTTTTCATCCTGCTTAATGTGGGCCTCAAATATGAATACTATTAGCATGTTCCTAATATGCCCTAGACTGGAATTAGCGAACTTTTTTCTGTAAAGAGCTAGAGTGTCAATATTGTAGAATTTGCGAGACATACAGTCTCTGTCACAACTCAACTCTGTACTTGTCACACAAAAACAGCCATAGCCAGTGCATGAATGAATGTGTGGCTATGTTCCAACAAATCTTTATTATCAAAAATAGTCAATGGATCAGATTTAGCCCATGGGCTATATTTTGCTGACCCCTGTTCTACAGTCTCTTAATGCCACAGTATCCATCCTGTGTCTCCACATAGATTAAATTTATCCTAATTTCTGTTTAACCTATTCATATTTTAGTCCATGTTATATAATACCTTCTGAACCTGCTGTCATACCACATAGGAATTTATCTAAAAGTTTATTTGACCTATTAATATTTAGACATTATTACGATTACATCATGAATTTGTTGTCATGTATATGTGAATTTTTTAAATCTTTGTTTACCGTATCAATATTTGTAGTCAACAATAAACAGACCTTCACAAGAGGGAGGAGATATGGGGATATATGTATATGTATAGCTGACTCACTTTGTTGATTCACCTTGTTATAAAGCAGAAACTAACACACCTTTGTAAAGCAATTATACTCCAATAAAGATGTTAAAAAAATAATAATAATAAACACACCCTGAGGTAACGAGTATCTTAAGTTAACTATCTGTTGGATAATACAGCAAATCTTCTCCCCATTCCTAAACTCTTTCTGATGCAAAGGGATTTTACATAATTACAGTATTGGGAATAAGTCTGTTTATCCTATCCCTTCCTTGCTATTAACCATGTCTTGTGGTAGCTTTTATATTTGCAAACTGAATAGTTCTGATCTTCATGATATACTCTTAGATAAACCCCTCTCCCTCCCTCGGTTCCTCAATCATGTTATGCCTCCATCACTGAGTCTCTTTGGGCTTTGTGAGTCGTTGAAGTTTAGTGACTAGACTGGAACACAGTGTTCCAGGTTGGTCACATCGTCTCTTCCTAATGACGCCCAGCCTTACCTTTTGACTGCAGCAAGCAATAAACAAAGTCAAAAAGTGTGAAAGTAGGGAAGAAATTGAGAAAGCCCAGAGGATTTGGGGATGAGCAAATGGGACTACGTGAAAGGCAAACATTGCCTCTTGCAAAACACTTTGAACTGGTTACTAATGCATTCCATAATTCCTTAAATCTTCGTTGTGCCCACAATTAAGCTTTCTGGAGTGTTGAAAAGAGTAAGAACAAAACCAACATTCTGCTTTACCTAGGAATGATCCTGTTGTAATTTAGAGTGAAGAGCTCTGGTGAGAATTTGTCTCTGTTGGATACCAACCATGCAGAGTTTACACAAACCACACTTCTAATGTGGGATGAAAAAATCTGGGATCTAATTTAGCACCATGAAATGAGCTCTGCTGCCCAGACTGGACTACACTACTAATCTGGAAAGTTCTACCTTGGCATTGAATTCTCTCCTCTTCCCTCCTGACCCAGTGGGAAAAGTTAACCTAAATTTAGTGAGATCAGTTAGAGAGGGACTATGTCATCATTGACAGTCCTGTGCAAAAATTCAGGTTAAAATTTATCATAATCAGCATTGGGAGTGATCCTGCAAAATTCACTAAAGAAACACTTAGTAAGCCCCTTAGAAATTATGCTAGGCACTAGAGAAATAATAATGAGCAGAATCGTCTCCGCCTGTATGGAGCTTATAATATAGTGAGGAAGCAGATGTCAATCAAATGCATGTGCATTTGTGAGTATGGTAAGGACAGGAAAGGGGAGGCCTTTATTCTCTAAGAGAGCAACCCTGAGAAAGTGGTGATGGACCTAAAATCAGAATGGGTCTTTTGCTGAGTTCCTTTTTCTCAGCAAAAGGCACTGCACCTGCAAAGGCATAGTTGAGAGCATGCCAAACGTGAGGGAATAGAAGAAACCCCATGTGACTGAACCAAGTTGAAACAAAATAGGAGGGAAAAAAAAAACGAGAATGAGAGAGAGACCAGACCACACAGAATCTCAAGGAGAAATAGGAAGCCTCTGGGGTGTTTGAAGAAAAGGGATAACATGATGTATTGTTTAAAAGAAGTGAGGTGGGGAGAGATAAATTAGGAATTTGGGGTTAACAGGTACACACTATTATATATAAAATAGATAAACAACAAGGACCTACTATATAGCACAGGGAACTATAGTCAATATTTTGTAATAACCTATAGTGGAAGAGAATCTGAAAAAGAATATATGTGTATGTATGTATAACTGAATCACTTTGCTGTACATCTGAAACATAAATCAACTATACTTCAATTAAAAATAATTAAAAATTAAAAAATAAATTAAAAAAAATAAGAGATAAATAGAAAGAACCACTCAGACTGCTCTGTGGAGAATATTGTGGGAGGCAAGAGAAAATGCCTGTGGACTTACTCAGAGGTTAAGGCAGTTGTTAAGAAGATGAGCCACAGTGCTGGCTTGCCTAGTATGATTTTTAAATTAGAGACTGTTAGGTGGCCCAAGACTGTGTACCATAACACAGTTAAGATGTCTTCCTGCAGGAACAGGTGCAAATGACTGTTGTACCACTCAGCTTGATTGACACCCTCCGTGAGTGTTAATACTTTGGGATCTCAGGCATGATGTGATTTTTCTTAGTGTCTACTTGGGATTTCCGTCTCCGAGAATTATTTCCAGCAATAAACCAACTAACTGGTTTACCTCTCAGGTCTGGTCAATTCTGAACCATGGGTCTTAAGTACCTTATTGGTCTTTGAGAGTTTATTTGTTTTTTACTGACTTACCTCTCGACACTCATTTTGCCCCAGGAGAAGAATCTATTTTCGATCAACAGATTCTAAGAAAGTTTGATTTTATTTGGTACCTTAGGAAGATGGAAGAAGGTAATTTTGCATAAGAATATAAAAGCTTGTTGTTCACATATTATAGAGTGGGTGCCTGAAGTTGGTGAAAGGTTAGAAAAAGGGTTTTTATATAGGCTTAAAATTTTTATAACCTTTCTCTGCCATTATAGAATGGAATAAAGAAAATTGTTAGCACCCATAATTCAACCACTCCCCCCAAAAAATCACTGTTTATATATGACTAAAATTTTTCCTTTTTCATTCTTTAAAAATTTAGGAATATGTATGTATATCTTTTTTTAAAATCTCCTTTTGAAACAATATTATATGATAGTCTTATGTCAATAAATTTTTCTGAAAACATGGCTTTTTAAGCTTCCATAACATTCCCTCATGTGAATGTACTATTTTTTCCAATTTGATAAGTCTAAAAAATATTAATTTTCATTTCTTTGATTAGCAGGTATAACTAACTTTTCATACATTTACCACCATCCATATTTCTTATTTTATTACTTACGCTTTCATATTGATTTATCAAGATTTGCATTTGACTCAATCTTTTCTTCATTTTTCTTAAAATTTCTTAATTTTTAAAAATGAACTCTCAATATTTGGAGGATATCAATCTGTTTTCTATAATATTTGTTCTATTTTCCCTGATTTGGTGGTTGTCTTTTAATTCTGTTGAAAATATTTTTGACAAACAAATTTGTAAATTTTTGTGGCTCGAAGTCTATCACATGTTTCCTTTGTGATTACTTTTTAGCTGTTCATTCAACAGGTACGTATAGAGTGTTATGTGTTTAGGCACTAAGCAAGATACTAGGGATAAAACAGAAAACAAGACAGAGGTGACTTTGCCTCCTCAGAGCTTACAGCCTAATGAGGGAGTCAGGCAAACAAAACCCAGGCCATTTTATAAATAATATAGCTTATTGTAAGCTATGCAAGAGGAAGTACAGAGTGTTTGAGACACTTAATCTGGATTTGGGGGGTAGGGAAGGCTTCTGGAAGAAAGCAGCTTCCTAGCTGAGAATGAAGAGACAATGGCAATGCGAACTGGGACAGAGGAAACAGTATGTGTGAAGGTTCAGTCACCTAAATGCTAAATGCGCTCTATGCCTAGAGCACGGGTGTGTGTGTGTGTGTGTGTGTGTGTGTGTTTGTGTGTATGCGCCATGGGGTGAGGGGAGCAGCAGTCAACAGTATGAGCAGGAGACCCTTGGAGAGGCTGCCACCATGGTCCAGGAGAGAGGTAATGATGATGGGCAGGGAATGTGCTGTATAACTCATGCGTTTTCATTTGACAAGCAGTGCTTCAGCTGTATATATTACGTTCTTATGCACATCATACTGTCTAAAGCAAAATGATTTATTTAGGTTTATTGTTATGTCCATTCTTGGGCCAGCATCACTGGCCCAAGATACAGCATCACTGTATCTACTGGTTTTGAGTTTTATGAAACATTTAAACCAGTAGGGCATGTACCCTCTGATCACTTTTTACTTTCAAAATCTACTCTTGCCAGTGTGTTCTCTTAGATAAATTCAAAAATGATTTTGAAAAGTTTGAAGGGTATATGCATATATATAACATATATGTGGGTAAATACATATCTGTGTATGTGTATGTGTGTGTGTGTTTACATATACACACACACTCGCACGTGCGCACACACACATAAAATTTCCCATTGGTAATTTGATTGGGAATGTGATAAACTCATTGGTCAGTTGTGGAAGAAATGGCATTCTTTTTAGTATTGAGTCAGCCCATCAGGAAGCATTGAACTTATTTGAATTATCTTTTATATTTCTTGTCAAAACCTTACAAATTTTTTCATATACGTCCTCACATTTAGGAGGGTTAGGGCTATTCTTATTCATTTTATAATTTTAGTTTTTCAATATGAATGGATCTTTTTTCCATATCTTCTCTCTGATATTACTGAAATATAGGAAAAATACTAATGTGTGTATATTTTCTTTCTATCTATTTAACTCATTGTAATTAATTATGAGTTTTTAGTTGATTATAAGAGTTTGTAATCATGCTGTCTGTAAATAGTGATAATTTTTCTCCTTCTAATAGCTGCATCTAATTTCTATTTGATGTCTTACAATATTGATTATAATTTCTAGTAAATAATAGTGATAACAGTGAGCATCTTAATACCAATTTTAAGAAGAATGCGTCTTTGTTTAACATAGTTCAAAGTATATTCTATGAGAATTAATAAAATAAACGGGAAATGCTCCAAATGAAATCCTGTCCCTCGGAGGTTCATAATTTATATTAATGTGTTAAGAGTCTGAGATCTGCAGTAAAGAAACATTCTACTGAGTTTGAGCATTTCTAAAATTCATTTGACCTCAGAAGTATTCTTCTCTCATTTGGAAATTTACATCAGTTATGACAATCAAAATTATATTAATTGGATCTTACTTTTTTCAATATTTTGTGCATCCTTATCTCTATCTTTTTGCCATGTGGACTATGGTTTGGTTTTGCTATTATTTTTTTCCAATAATTTAGAGGACTGTCATTCTCTTTTTTTATTTCTACAAATGATTGCACTTAAGATTTTTCAAAAGGTTTCTACCTATACTTTATGCTTACCAAAATCAAAGATAGGAACATCCACTTTTCTAACCAAGTTCAGAATGAAATGGTGTGATTGAATTACCCCCTCACAGATGAAAAGTTTAATCCATTTTTACTTCCTTCCAACCCTTTTCTCAGTATTTATAAGAATACTTATATTTCTCAGTATTTATAAGAATACTTATATTTCTCAGTATTTATAAGAATACAGTATTTATAAGAGTAATTTAACATTTTCATTCAAGTTACTGTCAGTATTTTATATTACATGACTTCTCTTTCATGAATTATTTTACCTACTCAGCAGGTAATCATTTACAGTATATTCCGGGACAGTTCTATGGTTATCTGATTTCTGTGTCCATAGCTATTGTCATTTTACAACACAGGTTACTTACTTTTGACTTCCTATTTTAATTCATCTCTCAGGCAGCTAAAATATGTCTTCAAGAATTATTGTAAGTAGGGCAAGTAGGTCATAAATAAATAAATAAATAAATATATATATATATATATATATATATATATATATATATATATATTTAATCCCTTGGTTAGCATGAACAAATTCCTGTCAGATTTCAACATAATGATTTGTCTGGGTATAAAATTTTTATCTCACCATCTTCCTTGCCTTTCATATTTAGTCATGTGGTAGAAAAATCTGAGCCCATCCATATTTTTGTCTCTTAGTCATCAGTTTTTCTTCCTGAATTTTATGGGTTTTACATTCTAATTCAAATATTCTATCATAATGTATCTAGCTGTGAGCTCTTTTTACTGATTTTGCATAGTACTTTCTGAGTCAGTTCAATTTCCAGAGTCAGATCTTGCATTCACACTGGGAAGCTTTTTTTAAAAAAATTTTATAATCTTGAATATTTCTTTGGTTATATTTTCTTTATTCTCTTTTTCTTTTTTTTAATTGAGGTATAGTTGAATTACAATGTTGTGTCTTAAAAAAGATACAAATGAACTTATTTACAAAACAGACTCAGACATAGAAAACAAATTTATGGTTACCAAAGGGGAACGGGGGATAGGAATAAATTAGGAGTTTGGGATTAACAGATACACACTAGTAAATGTAAAATAGATAAATAACAATGACTTACTGTATAGCACAGGGAAATATATTCAATATTTTGTAATAACCTATAATGGAAAAGAATATTTTATAAAATATATTTTAAAAATTTGAATGCTTTTTTAGAGATGTAATTTACATTTGATAAAATACAAAGATTCTAAAGTGTATAGTTTTAGCAGTTTTGCCAAATGCAAATATCTGAGTAACCCACATCTCTATCAAGATACAGAACATTTCCATCATTCCAGAAAATTCCCTCATGTTCTTTCCGAGGCAATCGAACGACCAGAAGTAACCACTGATGTGATTTCCATCACCTTAGATTAGTTTTGCCTGTTCTGCATATCATATAAATGGAATCTTACAATATTATATATGAGACTTCTTTCACTTTTTTCTAATGTTTTTTGAGATTTTTCCATGTTATTGCTTATATCAGTAATTCATTTCACTCATTGCTGAGTATAATTCTATTTTATGAATACACTGCAGTCTGTTTATTGATGTCGCTATTTGTGGATACCTGGGCTATTTCCAGTTTGGAGCTATTAATATTCTTGTAAGGGTTGTTGTGGACATATTTTTCACTTCTTTTGTATAACTAATTACCTGGGGTGGAATTTTGAGGTCAAAGGGTGGGAATAGGTTTAACTGGTAAGAAGCTACCAACAGTTTTCCAAAGTGGTTGTGTAAAACACCCCTACCAGCCATGTGAGTTTCAGCTGTCCTATAGCCCCACTACCATACTGTGTTGTTACTCTCATTTTAGTTGTCCTATTGGGTATGTAGTGGTATCTCATGGTGATAACTCTTCTCTTTTTCATGAGTACAAATTAACACTGATTTGATTCTGTTCCCCATTTTATGTATCTACCATCTCTTACAGCGTTTATTCCTTTTAGGAAGTACAATGTACAAAGCTTCTATATTTTAGGGAGTGTCTGATTCTGTTTCTTATAGTGTCAGTTTTACCTCTTACTGTCTTCAGTGGACATATTAATACTATTATTAATGCTATTCCTTTTTTGCTTCCCTACAATCCCTCCTTATCTCACCCAGCACCTTTTCTTCTTTCATCCCTTTATCTCGGAATGGCTACCTGTCCTTTTCCACAGTGTCCTTTTTCTACATTCGTTGAGGGTGAGAAACAGTTTTCTAAAATAGTCTTTGAGATGATGTTTCAGTTCCCTTGTTATTCACTTTTTTCACTAGCTATGCTATTTATTTTTCATGTTTATTCATACAGGAATGAAAATCAATCTCCTTAGACCCAATATTTGGGAACACATAGCATGTGCAGTGTGTTCCTGGACCTGCTCAATATGTACTGGGCTGTAAGTTTTCTGGTCCACAGCTGGAGGGCAGAATGACATGTCCTAGTTCAAGATCAGCTCCTGACAAGAATGCCACTGATAGAGCTCTGTGTATTGATTTAGGACTTTCTCTTCCCCCACTGTCTATTCTCCTGCACTCAAAATAGAGAACACAAAAATTCATCATCTTTAGAAGGCCCTTCTTCCATGGGCTCTTCCTTTCTCCCCTGTAGCCTTTTCTTATTGAATGTGTGTTCCAGGATTCATTGTGCCACTACTCAGTCTTGTAACATCCAACTTCATTGATTTCTGGGGATTGAGATTTTTATACAGATACGGAAGGGGCACCCGGCTGGGTTGAAGATGGTTCCATTTAGCAGAGGGATAGCTGTACAGTTTTCAGGAAAGGAACGAACACACTCCCTACCAACGGTTTGGTTTTGTTTCTAGCAGAAAATCACATGTTGCTTAATAATGATGATTCTCAATTCAGTGCCATGGGTTATGTTCATCTTAACATTTCAAGTTTCTGACTATAGACTAACTGTAGGTCTTGGTTTTGGGTATTTTTTTAGTTTTCCTTCTCTCCCCTCCTCCACCCCATGTCTTTACAAGTAATCAAAAATAGGGGCATCTCTCCAGAAATCTAGTAAGTGTCTTTTAAAATTATTTCCAGTTTTAAGATCGTATCATTCTATATATTTCCCCCACAAATCTTGACTATACCTTCAGTTTAATCAAATCCAAGTTTGTATGCACAACTAACATGTTTCTCTGTTTTATACACATAAATAACAGCAAATACATAATGAACCCTCTAGAAGTCTTTAGCATTTTCAAGTGCTGTCTCACCAAGAAAACCCTTTTACAGATGACCAAATGTCCTGGGGAAAGGGGTGAGAGGAAGGTAGCTAATCATATTTTTGTTACTTTCTTAAAAAGGTGATTAGGTGTATGTCTGGAAAGATGTGGCATTATCATCTCTGAGTGACACTTGAATTCAAGTCAACTAATCTTCACTGAGGTCCTATGATGTATCAGGTACATTCTAGAAATTAGCCATATAGAGATGTGTAAGACACAATCTCCTACACTGGGTAATTCATGTTCTTCCTTTGACCTCTACCACTGTCATGTATGGAAATGATGAGTCCAGTTTTTGGAATTGAGAAGAGTCTCCTATATTGTTTAAAAATCTTTTGACTCTCATACAAATATATTTTTTAATCTCTTAGAACTATGTCCTTTATGTCTACCAGGAAAGCCTTTGACTCTGAAATTATATTGCATTGTTCCTTGGGGATGCTAAGATTGAGGAGGTGAGAGTCTTTGAAGAATGACACCAAAAGGCTCAGAAACTTAAGACTAAATCTCAGCACAGCTCTATGGGCATTTTGTAGGTACCCTCTGCTGTGTACAATGAAAAATCCCAAAACCTGCTCCCTCAGGAAATAGATCTACCCTAGTCATAAGATACAAAATGTTACTAAGCATTTCATCATTGCTTATGAGTATGTATTATATACTCTCAGCCCAGGGCCTCCCTGGTGGCGCAAGTGGTTGAGAGTCCGCCTGCCGATGCAGGGGATACGGGTTCGTGCCCCGGTCTGGGAGGATCCCATATGCCGCGGAGCGGCTGGGCCCGTGAGCCATGGCCGCTGGGCCTGCGCGTCCGGAGCCTGTGCTCCGCAACGGGGGAGGCCACAACAGTGAGAGGCCCGCATACCGCAAAAAAAATAAAAAAAAAAATACTCTCAGCCCAGGATACTTTTCTAATCCAGAAGTAAGACATCAATGTTAATTTCCAATCTTCTTTTGAGAGAAAAGTTTCACACAATTAGCCTTTGAAATATATATTCCCTAAAGTACCATGAAAACATTGTCCCATAAAACAGTGTTTCTAAGAAACATGCACGTCCTCATCTTGATGATTTTTCTTACCACAACCAATAAAAATAAGAGCTGTGTTGTTCTCTTAATGACCCTCAGAAAAATCAATCTCAACTTTCTCAATATTGGCTTACAACACCAAGGATACCAAACAAAGAGAAAGGTTCAAGGAGAGAAAGATTAACTACCTGCCCAAAATATTTAGTACAGCAATTCCAAGCTCTTGGTAAAGGTTCAAATTTCCCATGTTTTCCCACTAGATGAAAAAAGGATCTTTGTTATTAGGAAACCATATTCAAGAAGTTAGTCCCACTAATACTCCATATAAATTATTGCTGTCTTGACACAGATGTTTGATAAGTTATTAGCAAAGCTGTGTTAGACTAGCACAAAGCCCCCATCAGATCTACATTAACACCTCCAGCCACTGGACCATCATTTAGTAGGTGTCTGCTTCCCTCTGCACCATGAGTGGTGGACAATACTTCAGACCACAAATGGGCAGAATGATCCAAAGTTTTGGCACCATAGGATGCTATCTGCCTTCTTGTGATGATTTCAGACACAACCTAATGACACTTTGCCATGGTAGGAGCTCAAGAAATGTTGGTCTCTCACCTCTTTTCTTCTACTTAGTGGGTCTTGCTAGTTACATTCTCAGGAAAATGTCCTGCTGAGCAAGGCATCTTCTGTCACCACTGTCACCTCTGGCATAACCAGATATTTGATGGTACCTAAAGATTTTTTTAAACCACACTTTACCAAAAGCCCAACCTCTGTAGCACAAGAATCTACTTTGAGTTTTCTATTGCCTGTTGAAAAGGACAGCTCAGTCTTTCTAAAAGGATTGTTCTCAAACCAGGGAGCATATGAGGCAACAAGATAGCCTCGTAACTGGTGCTCCTTCCAGGACCAGATGAAAGATGTGGTTGACTCAGATCCTCTCCTGTCCCCACTGCCCTTTGGGGCGGTGTCTATCCAGGACACAGCTGACAATGAGAAGTCATCAGGGATTTATAATGTGTTTAAGAGCAAAGCCACGAATGGGGTCATTATGCACCATCCCCCATATTGTCAGAAGACAGATGCTCCATTATCAGAGGAGTTTCCACTGACATTTCCAGGGACACATAAAATAATTGCCACTTGAATGTTTTTTTCAGGCTTTCAAAGGAGTGTAGGAGTGGCCTAAGGCTATATTGCACTCATGTCTTTAGTCAAGGTTTCATTGTTAGTATATCTTGTATTATTAGTTTATATTCAAAGTGATGCCCTCATGTATTTTTCTAACGGAGAAAGGAGCCCTATTATGATCAACGTTCTTAAGAGATTTTCGTAAAACATATTCATTTATTCTTTCAATCATTTGCAAGCAGCTCCTGCCTGCCCACCATGTTGGATGCTATGCTAGGCACCAAGATGAAAAGGTGACCACTCTCTACCTTTCAGAAGCACACAGTCTAGTGGAGGAGAGAGCTGTAATACAGTCACGGGTAGAAGTGAGGGCACTTATTGAAGAAGCAGGAAGAGAGTAAGGAGGAGATTCTATCGAGGAAATAGCACACACAAACTTACGGTGATTCATATGTCCCTAATATTTTGGGCAACTGCAAGTAGTCTGATGGGCAGAACATACAGAGAAGAAATAGGAAGTGACAGCAAGTGTGGCTAAAAAAGTAGGTTGGGGTCAGATGGTAAAGAGCTTTGAGTACTGTGCTAAGTGGTTTGATCTGTGATTTGGAGGAGTCACAGTTAGTAGAAGACTTGAAGTCAGGTCTCTTGATTCAGAGGCTTGGTTTTCTCTGCTAGATTACACTCATGCCTCCAAAAGCTAGGGTCCACCACCCTGGATTTGACTAAATATCACCCAATGGAAATATATAAATTACCTGTTAGAAGCAATAGGTGAGTTCTCTTATTATTATCTCCATTTTACAGATGAGGAAACTAAAGCATAAAGAAGTTAAGTAGGGCTTCCCTGGTGGCGCAGTGGTTGAGAGTCCGCCTCCCGATGCAGGGGACATGGGTTCGTGCCCCAGTCTGGGAAGATCCCACATGCCGCAGAGCGGCTGGGCCTGTGAGCCATGGCCACTGAGCCTGTGTGTCCGGAGCCTGTGCTCCGCAATGGGAGAGGCCACAACAGTGAGAGGCTCGCGTACAGCAAAAAAAAAAAAAAAAAAAGAAGAAGTTAAGTAATGTGTCCAATGTCACACAACTAGTTAGGTGATCCCAGGCAATCTGACTGCAGAGTCTGTAGTTTTAACACTTTATCTTCCTTTGATCTAGCAAATTTTATGCATTTGTCTGTGTTCTACTGATGCTAGTTTTGACAAGTAAAGGCTGCCTTCCAGGACAGTTTTGATAACTGGCCAATTTTGAAACTGAAAGGATTAATGCAGGGGTCCCCAACCCCTGGTACTGGCCCGTGGCCTGTTAGGAACTGGGCTGCAGAGCAGGAGGTGAGTGGCTGGTGAGTGAGCGAAGCTTCATCTGCCGCTCCCCATCGCTCCCCATCGCTTGCATTACCACCTGAACCCTCCCCCCGACCCCCATCCCATCCGTGGAAAAATTGTCTTCCACGGAACCAGTCCCTGGTGCCCAAAATATTGGGGACCGCTGGATTAATGCTTATGATAATACAGGTCTCAGGGTCAAGGAATGAAGGATAATCCCTAGTCATGTCTCCAGATATCTTTTTCTTACCCTTTCATGGCTATATGAAACCAGATACCTGGAACTGGTTTCGTGTTAAGCATGGAGAAGTACTAGAAAGATCTCAAAGGAATATTAACAGATTTGATGATGAGACCTCTGAGATGTTACAAATACTGCAATTGAATTTACTACCCAAGACACTGAAAGGTAAAAGCTAAAAATCTAAGAGAGAATATTATGTGCTTAATAAATACTGGTTGTTTGGTTTTGTTTAAATATTCATAGAGTGAGTAAAAAAGACATTGGAGGGCTTCCCTGGTGGCGCAGTGGTTGAGAGTCTGCCTGCTGATGCAGGGGATGCGGGTTTGTGCCCCAGTCTGGGAAGATCCCACATGCCGTGGAGCGGCTGGGCCCGTGAGCCATGGCCGCTGAGCCTGCACGTCCGGAGCCTGTGCTCCGCAACAGGAGAGGCCACAGCAGTGAGAGGCCTGCGTACTGCAAAAAAGAGAGAGAGAGAGAAAAAAAGACATTGGAGAGTAAGCTGAAGTCAGAACCAGACCGACAGGTCCTTCAAGTGTTTCTCTTTATGCACTGATATTAATAACATCCAAAGAGGCCTTAGGGCTGTCTTCTTACTTTGCCCTTACCAGAAGAGTAGGATACCATTTTTCTTAGAAGCCCAGATGTTAAGTATACTCTTACAACATCACTCAAATTTTGTGATTCTTTACAAATCAGCTACCGTGTTTTGAATATCCCCAGCTTTTCAATACCTTACTAAGAATCAGGATTTGCTGGAAGTTCAACAAAGATTTATTGTGCAGGAGGAGGGAGGCTTTAAAGGCTAGAACCAGAACAGTGGGAATTGTTACAGCAGGACCTATCTAGCAATCTAAAGCTTTCAAATTAACTAGGATTGTGATAACTGCAGCTGCTAAGTGAAGTACTCACCTCCCTTTCCCCTGAAGTGTTTGAGCAGAGACTGAATAACTATTGGAGGTTGGTGCTAAGGCAGAGTAAGAGCATGATGTCTGAGGCTGGACAAGAATGGTCTCAGAAGGTTTCTCTAGCTCGAAAGTATGAAATAACTTACAAGTACTGGCCTGCACCAAGACCTTAGTATTCTGTTTTATCATGCTCACCCATCCCATATGGAAAAAGATATTCAGTCCACTTTTTGGAAGTAGTTGTCATCTTCATGTCCATCTTTATACCTCCAAAATTTTCATGTACTTTGAGTTAGATATAGATATAGATATATAGATTTATACGTCTGTGTGTGTATATGGCACATACCTTTAACAGTATTTCATTAATCCTCTGATCATATTTACAAGGTAGAACATGAAGAAGTATTTCTATGTTTATATTATAGATGAAAAACCAGGGCCCAGCATCTTTCCATGTCCTTCTGTCTCCAATGCTTATTGGTAATGGCCCTCTGGATAGTCCTTTAGTTTACATGTGGACACTTTGTTTGGTTTTAATTATAATAAAACCTCCTTATGGGGAGGGGCCATGAGGCATTTGGATTACTTTCTATGGGGAGATTTTATCTTTTGTTTTGTTACCCTAGAATTTGTTGTTCACAGTCCAAAGGAGACACACGATTTGCATTTGATGAAGCAGCTACAAGTCAAAGTGTCCCAATAGCAAGACAAATTTCAGACAATGTGATGCTACATGACAGAAGTAGCAAGATAAATGTGAAAGGTGGACTTCCCTCCATATATGAGCTCTCGCCTGGGTTGGATGGTATATTTCTCAGAAACATTTGCCAAACTGGTTCCAGCACTTGTTGCCTTAGGGAGGCTGTATAAAGCAGAGGTAACTGCTAGATGGAAAAGAGAGTTGTTTTGTTTTCTTTTTGCAATGTTGAGAGGTAGTGATAGTGGTTCGGTTAGGTCCTGCTGGAGAGCCTGAATAAAAGAGGTGAAGTCTTCTACTTGGAGATGAGTTCAAATAAAGAGTCAACTTCTTTCTGCTTTGCCTTTCCTTGTACAAGAAATCTCACTCAAAGATCAACTACAGGGCTTCCCTGGTGGCGCAGTGGTTGAGAGTCTGCCTGCCGATGCAGGGGACACGGGTTCGTGCCCCGGTCCGGGAAGATCCCACATGCTGCAGAGCGGCTGGGCCCGTGAGCCATGGCCACTGAGCCTGCGCATCCGGAGCCTGTGCTCTGCAACGGGAGAGGCCACAATAGTGAGAGGCCCGCGTACTGCAAAAAAAAAAAAAAAAAAAAAAAAAAAAAAAAAAAAAAAGATCAACTACATATGGTGGGGGTCATGGTTTTGCAAGAGAATGGGCCATGTTCTCCCAAGTCAATGGTTTCCCTAAGAACTCAGTGTCTTCTTAGAACTGCCAGAGTTCCCAGGCATCTTGGTAGACACTAAATCAAGTGAGCTCACTCCCTAGTGCCTGTCTGTGTTCGAGGCAGCATGGGTCTTATCTCTTGCCATAAAGATTCATCTGTAGTCCTCATTAGTCATTCTCCAGCTATTAACTTAGGCAAGCACACATCAGTGCTAGCTTCCCTTCTCTTTCACTGCTGAGATGACCCCCCAAAATTAGCCTGTGCCAACTCTGCTGAAGATTCCACCCTTGTTTGGTCCAGGTAATTATCACATCCTCTCTTTCATCTTACTCTCTTGCTCCAAAGCAATGCTTGCTATGCTTATGCCACTCTCCTTATAGTTCCTCAACACGGCACCAGCAGGGCTTCCCTGGTGGCGCAGTGGTTGAGAGTCCGCCTGCCAATGCAGGGAACGTGGGTTCGTGTCCCAGTCCGGGAAGATCCCACATGCCACGGAGCGGCTGGGCCCGTGAGCCATGGCCGGTGAGCCTGCACGTCCGGAGCCTGTGCTCCGCAACGGGAGAGGCCACAGCAGTGAGAGGCTCACGTACCGGAAAAAAAAAAAAAAAAAGATGGCACCAGCAGAGTGAGTGATTAAACTCATATCTTTGTTTTATGCAGCTTCCTTGAGTCACAAAAGAAAGATCCAAGTTTTCAGCTACTCTTGTGAGATAGAAGGTTCTTTGGCAACATACTTCATTATTAAAACATAGAGAAGAAGTAGAGAAAGTTTGCAGTAGTTGGATTTCTGTTCACTCCTGCACACTACCTTTCCTTTGCAGAGTATTTCAAGGGATTGTATTTTTCATTCCATTCTCACAGCAACTCCAGGAGGTATATATATTTTTTTTAATTTATTTATTTAATTTATTTATTTTTGGCTGCATTGGGTCTTCATTGCTGCACCCAGGCTTTCTCTAGGTGTAGCGAGCGGGGGCTACTCTTCGTTGTGGTGCGCGGGCTTCTCATTGCGGTGGCTTCTCTTGTTGCAGAGCACGGGCTCTAGACACGCGGGATTCAGTAGTTGCAGCTCTCAGGCTCTGGAGCACAGGCTCAGTAGTCGTGGCACACGGGCTTAGTTGCTCTGTGGCATGTGGGATCTTCCCAAACCAGGGATCGAACCTGTGACCCCCGCATTGGCAGGAGGATTCTTAGCCACTGCACCAACAGAGAAGTCCTCCAGTAGGTATATATTAATAGCCTCATTTTTTAGAGATGAAGAGACTAAGTC
Source organism: Mesoplodon mirus (assembly GCF_964341445.2). Classification (NCBI taxonomy): domain Eukaryota; kingdom Metazoa; phylum Chordata; class Mammalia; order Artiodactyla; family Ziphiidae; genus Mesoplodon; species Mesoplodon mirus. Next base: position 155,517,316 of record NC_138980.1, read on the forward strand.
ACCACAGTGACATGGCATGTCCATGACCACATGGCTGAGAAGCAGCCAGGCCAGTTCTCAGACTCTGGTCTTCCAACAGATGCCATGTCCTGTGCTCTGTCTTCTACTCCATGGCTGCCTTCCTAGTTCCAGGATGGGAATCGAAGTCTGGAACAAGGATAATAGTAAAATTAATAACTGATTTTTTAGCATTTGCTATGTGCTAGATACTGTACTAATTACTTCATATGCATTATTGCTTCTACTCTTCGTAATTTTTGAGGGCTATCATTATTATCCCCATTTAAAGAAGAAACTGGGTTTCAGAGAGCATAAATGACTTGCTTAAAGATATAGGTTGGTAGAGACTGAATCTATCTCCAGACCTGGGTATTGAGCCATGGAATTTGCTAGTACCATATAGCTAAAATCTGGGAGAAGAGGCAGGGTCTTATGAAGAATAAAAGATCTGAGTTTGAGTTCTAACTCTGCTTCTATTCATCAGTATGATCCTGGGAAAATCTGTTAACCCTTTGGACTCTTGGCTTCTTATTATAAAATGGGGTTGCTGCTGAAACCTCACTCCTTCTCGGATGGGACTCGAACCCAGCCAAAACTCAGATTGGGACTTGAACCCATGATCCCTGACGAGGAGGGGACTCGAACCCACTGTCTTTTGATTAAAACCGCTCACCTGTTACTGAAGCTAGGGTTCTTTTGTCTCATCACAGAAAGAATTCAGCGTGAGGCAAAGCCTCAGGCAAAGAATGAGTTTATTAACACAGGACGTTTGTGAGAGATACAAGCGGGCTGGCAAGGGAGCACAGCAGCCCTGAGAATGAAGAGGGCTACATTTTTATAATCAAATAAAAAGTGAGGAGGAGAGAAGACCACCTTCTTACTCATTCTTCAGAAGATGTCAAGGCTTACATCATTAGTCTCTCCTGTGGCCCTATATGGTTTAACCGAGACTGTCATAGTGCTATTTAAATCATATGTATATCAGCAAAAGTGTGGTAACATATACTAAAATATGGTAATTTTTCTCAGGTTTCGATATAATGTCCTCTTTCACCTAATTTCTTTCCCCTTTCACCCATATTTCTGTCTTGGCCACATGCAGAAATGTTACTCTTCAAGGACTATTAACTCTCTGATTTCACGTAATAAGACTCAGGCCCCATATCTATTGTCTTGTGTTTTAATAATCAGGGTTTGTGGCTTGAGTGTGTCTGGCTCTTGGATACGCCTGGTCTTCCTTCAAGGTAGTATAGATTGTTGCTAGGTTACTGGATTCTTCTTTTGAGTAGTCATTAGCTTACAACAGTCTCCCAAACTCTGTTGAAATTCCCTTTCTGTCCTTAGTCCCCTACTGGGATTTCTAAAAACTGACTATTTAATTATCCTAATCTATCCCTATCAGTATTATTTGGCCTGATATCTCACATATGAGGATCCATCAGGCCAGACATACCTAGGGGCTCTCGAAACTGAAGAGAATGGTATGAAGGCAAGGCATCATTCTTCGTGTTAGAATTGGGACTACAGCCTTAATATCCTGACAGCTCATAGCAATACCCAGAAAACCTGGGCTCTTCTCTCAGTCCCATATTCTCTCCAGAGCTGCCAGATCAGTTTGGTTTAAAAAAAAAAAAAAAAAAAAAAAAGCTTTGTTCTTACAGAATGTGTCCATGAGACTATCTCCTTTTCCTTATAGTAGAGAAACTCATTGAGTGAAATTTAGCTGCCATTTACAAAGAGTATATTTTTGAGCACCCTCTCTTTGGCTGCTGGGCAAAGCAATTGTCTGTCAACAAACCAGGTGGATAGAATCACTACCCTGAGTGTTTTTATATTCTGAGAATGACTAGCAACCTCTTCTGCCCTAGAGTAAACAGAGGGAAGGCCCTGGTAGCTTGTGGCCAAGACAGAATTGATTTGTTCTTGTGTTCAGGGTCATTGACTCTCATGAGAGCTGCCATTTACCAAGTGCCTCCAGTGGAACACGTGCACTAAGTATATTATTTCTAAACCTCACCATAGCCACGTGAAGTATTCTTATTCCTGTTTTATAGAGGAGAAGACTGCAGGAATTGCCCAGGACCTCAGAGCTAGTCAGTTTCGCACGGGTCTTCTTCCTATGTCATCCATTCCATGTCACCTAAACAACCAGCCATCTTCAAAGTGCCACCCTTTCCTCATCCAGCCCTACCATTCCTTTCTTGCTCAGGGCTTGGAGGACCATGCTGGCTGGAAAGAGAGCTGCATTTTCTAAAACTCACACCCACGCTTTGGGCTATGACCAACCCCTACCCCTGATTTTTTTTTTGGGGGGGGACAGTTTATCAAAGCCTTTGCTTTTCTTATATTCATTCAGTCCTGGGTTTCTATTTAGTTATGATGATAGATATGTTTTGGGAAATTTTGATGCCTTGGAGTACAAATTTGGAATTTTGGGGAGTAAGGCAGCTGCAAAATGTAGTGGGAATTGAAATCCACAAAATCTTAATTTTCAGTCTCATTTACAGGTTTACAATCACCTCATTTTAGAATATCAAGATAGGTTACATGCATTGCTCATGTAAATAACTCGATTTTATTTAGAGAACTATAAAGGTAAAATGTAAAGGGGAAGAACATATTTTAAATGAGTTGGATTTTTTTCTATTTTCATTTTTTGAAAAAAAGTTTTTAGAAAACTTTTTTTTGTTTCCTGAAATTCCATCCCCTTTAGGGTAAATTTATAGCTATAAAAATGACACCCTGGAAACCTTTCCATTATAACCCTAATCACAGAAGATTAGTGGGAATTATTATTCTTCCTAGCCATTTGGTACAATGAAATAGATCACAGCTCTTCCTTTCAGAGAAAATGACATTTTTCAACCGGGTATGTTGTCTATCTCACAATCATAACCACTTTCATATCTGGGATATTTTAAATTGAAAATGTCTGCAAAGTGCACAGCCTGGCTTAGGGGGAGAAAAGATAGAGGGTCTGCATCGAATTCTGTCTCTTGGCTGATCTTTTTCTCCTGTAGAAATGTCTTTACACTGAAGAAAAAGCCCTGTTGACTTGGGAACTGTATGAGCCTTCTGAAACTTTTGGTGAATTTGGGGGGTGGGCTTAGGACTACATTTCTGTGCATTTTCTCTTACTTTTCCTGCTTCTGAGAAAAAGAACCTCTATTCCAGTGCTGGAGCTTCCTGCCAAGGGATGCTGCTTTCTCTGCAACCAGCTCTATGGAAAAGCCAGAACCCAGCCTCGAGGGGACAACCCAGGGCACGGGCAAACAACACATATTCAGTTCGTTTGAACTTTGCTGCTGTTATTGTGGTGGTGATTGTGATTTAGGAGCAAAGACTTCAAGGGGGACAGATCAGCTGGCTGCAGGGAAGGTTTCCGGCTTCTCAGCACAAGCAGATCGTCGGACTAACAAGTTACCTGTAGAGTGTCTGCAGTTCACTAAGGACACCACAGTCAGAGCTGCTGTAGATACAGTCCAAGTGACCGATTTTATAACCCAAACCAGGTAGGCTTTACATAATTTTCAGTGGCAAAGAAGGGACCGGGAGGAAAGAGAGGAAAAAGACCACGTGGTGGAATTTAGTAATACGAAGCAAGAAGCCAAAAGACTATTTTTTTCAGCAGCCAAAATATTTTCCTGTTTAGAGAACCAGTGTCTCCTGAATAACCACAAATAACAAAGAATAAAATTAAATAAGATTAAAAGGCCAGTTGACTAAAGTGCAGGGGCAAGGAAATCAGAGTCAGGAATTCAGCTCTTATCTTTGAGAAAGGAGAGAGGCAAACAGAAGATGTTGAAAATGCCAGTGTTTGTTTGATGAAATAAAAAGAGATTTCTGTAAGCATCCCACAGAGACACCCCTTTTGTGCAATGCCAAGGAAGCCTATTGAAGGTTACCAGCTTTGCAGCCTCCTGGGACCAGGAGGAATACTCCAGAGAATCAAGGGCACGATATAATAGTGCCCTGTTTGCTTACTTTGGCAGGTGTAAGACAACTTAGCTAAGCCGTACTCTGATAAGGCCTGGGGCCAGCACTTTTTGAGCAAGACAAGGGAATCCTTCTCTGGGACAAGGTTTTCTCAACCTTCCTGCTCTCAGAGCGTCCCTGAGATGTCCACAGCAGGAGTGTAAAATTTTTCACCATCCTTGGCAAATTCCCGAAGTAGAGCTGGGCTACCTAGAATGCTGCCCTGTCACTGGCGGATCCGAAGAGGGGGGTGAGGATGTTGTAAAGGAATTGAAGGGCTGGCTAGAGCGATGGTCCCATCAGCATCTCCAGTGCAACACCCCTGCACTGCTCCGCCATCGTCAGGGCAGGTATCAGAGGCTGGTTTTCCCTCTCGCCAGGACAGGCGGTACTCCTTTAGCTCACCGGCCTCAGACCTCGTGCCCTTGCACGCCCGAGGAGCATCCTCAGGGCCAGATGCAGATGCGAGATGGCAAACCCAAGTGGGGTGGGAACCCTGAATGAACCTTGCCTTCAGGGAGCTTTGCTCCTGTCCACAGATTGACTAAGGTCGTGTGCTCTGAGCCGTGCTCACTGGCGACAGAAGCTTCCCAAAGCGGGTGAGTCTCCGCCGCGGGCCCAGGAGTGCTCTCAGGGATGGTGCCAGGTGAGCTGGCTGATTTACTGTGATCCTCCTCCCAGACTTATGCCCTGTAGGTTCGTCTCTCCAGCCTCAAAGACTGAAGAGCGTGATGAGGGGCCGAGCAGCTGTAGTCACGAGTGACAGACGGAAGAAGCTGAGCTGCTGGGGGGTGGCACCTATGCCAATTCAGCAAGGGTGGCATTGGGCAGAGTCTTCATCATTCACCCTAATCATTCACCTGAGTCGGTCACTCCCAGATCTGAGCCACAAGGGAACCCTCCCAAGGGGAAGCCTGGCAGTTAGTTTGACCTGGGGAAGCAGCCAGAAGGGGAGGAGTTGGCCTTGTGGCTGATTAAGTTCAAAGAAAGCGAAAAGAAAACCAAAAACTGATTGTAGCTTCAGACACTCTTAATGAGCCTGTGAATCCGTCCAAGGATTTGCTACCCTATAGCACAGCTCATGGGTAGAACCGACCTCACTCTCTTCCTTTCCCACTTGTGACATTTTATTTCCCATCATGCCTGAAGTTCTTGACAAATTAATCGATCTTGAATTTAAAAAAAAATGTTGAGGTTAGAGGAAAGTGGTTCCCAGGAACTTACACACCCGGCCCCTGAGACCCATTCCCTGGGGGAGGTCTTAACAGGCCTTCAGTTAGTCTGTTTGCACACACGCTGGAGAGTCCTGCCAGGGTCTGTGGGCCACTGCCCAGGCTCCCAGGCAGGAGATCCACGTCTCCCTCCTGCACAGCAGTGCTTGTGGCAAGGCTGGGAGATGGAGTGTTGTCTCAGCAGAAACCACCTTCTCAAGGCGTTGAGCCTCACCAGCTACGGCTCCGTTCTGCTTTGCTCTCTGGGGTCCCAGCCTTCCCCCTGCCCTATATTGACTTTCCTTCTAAGCCCCTGGCAGAGAGTATTCCTCTCTCCCACTCAAGACTCCACCTTCAGGCACAATAGGCTAAGCCCAAATCAGTTTCACATTTCAGAGTAAGATTTTGTAAGAACTTCCAAGTAGGGCAGTCATTGGCAACTTCCTCAAAGGAACAGGGGACTTCTCTTCTTTCAAATGCCATTGTGAAGGCTTCCTTTGGCAGCCAGAGGCATGAACAGTCAGAACACACTGGGGATTTCTACTCTGATGAGAAAAATCTGGTTACTTTTCTTTGCTGTTTTTCTCTCAGGGATCCAGGGAATTACTAAAAATATCACACAACCCTGCCGTGTCTCCTTCAGAAAACTTGGAGCTATTCTCCCAGCAGTGTGACAGTTTACTGTGCCCTGAGCATCCTCTTATGCTGGTGGTGGAGGAGATGGAAGAGAAATCTAGGCCTTTCATATCAACCCTTCCATGCCCAGCCTCACAGGAGCATTACAATCCTCAGTGCTGCGACATCCAGAAAGAGAACAGTTGGCCTAGGTAGTTTGAGGGAGATTATCCTGAAGTGGTGGCTTAAATGTCATACAACCATTTCTTCCCTAAGCATTTATTGAGTAAGTACTATGTACCAGGTTCTAGAGCTACAAAGTGCATGGCACTACTCTCTTGCTCTGCAAAGCCTGGGGAGTTAAGAGTCTAGAGCAAGACCCTCCTGGCCAGTGAGGCTTCTATGCTCAGGGCGGGTGTCCCTTGGCCTCGGCTAGCCCGCACTGCGGGGTAACTGCTCCCCTTGCTGGCTTCTCCTGGTGTGAGGAAGAGATAAGGTATGAGGAACGAGGGTGTGAGGAGGTGTTCCTCCCCAGGGAAACCAGCCTTTGGAGAATTCCTTCAAGGGTCTCAGTTGACCTTAGACATCCCCAAATGTGCTTCTCGTATATGAGTCCCCTTTGTCTATGTGTGTCCAGTTTCTGAGCAGGCAGACAGCATGTGAATCAGAACCTTTAAGAAAGTAGGACTATGCCTTCATTCCCATTGTTTTTTCTCTACTGAATTTCCTCTCTTCACTTCCTGTCCTTTTATCCTGCCACACACTTGTCACCTCCCAGGAAGCGTATAGGCACCTCGCTGCCTGCAGGATTGAGCTCAAACTCCGCAGCGTGGCCTTCCGTGGAGTGTGCGCTCAGTATGGGACCGCTGAATGTGGTTTCAGAACAAGCCATTCTCTTGGTCCTTTTCAGTGCCTTTGTTTCACAGGAGTTAATGGACTGCCTTCTCTGGAAATTTGAGGGTTAGTATTTTCCTTCAAAATCAACTTTGACTTTTCACTTAGAACCTGTTACAGACTAAGGTCCTCTCCCTCACCCCCAGCCAAACCCAATAGATACACATGAGCAAGCCTTCCCCTGACCCCAAGCTCTGACCCTTGAAACCTGCAGAGACAAAGTGTGCCTTCATGTTTTTAGCAAGAGATGGTCTGGCCTGCCCTATCCCCATAACTGAACAATGATTAACAACCCTCCATACTTTAATATGCAAATAAATTATTAACAGTGGGTTGTGCCTTTTCCCAGGTTGTAAAAAGATGACTGGTTAGAGTCCCAATGCTCTCCTTGTCAGGAGAGGAAATGTAGAGGAGAATGTCATCTCAGGCCACTGGCCTCGAAGACACATAACAAAGATGCGGCAGGCTCCAGCCGGGAGTGGGAGTGGGGTGACAGACGGCAGGAAAGCCACAGGTGAGAGACTTTCAGCTCTCTTTGTCAGGTTGGAGTCTTTCCTTTCGGTGTTTCTCTTCTGGGATCAGAAATGGGCAGAAGGCACGGAGTATGATTAGGGTATCAATGGCTGCACAAAGATCTTAGGGGAAGGTTCTTGTTTCAAGAAGAGACGAACGAGGAGCTGGCATGTGAACATAAAAACCAACATGTAGGCCCCTCTAGACCACGGGCGTTCCGGGGAGAGGGTGTGGGCCTGGCATGGGAGCGAAGATCAAGAGGGCAGCGTGAGGACACAGCGGCTTGGTCACATGACATATCAGTCCTGAGGGTGTGGGACGGGAGAGCAAAAGGTGGCGAAGACAAGGGTGCATGGCACTGATGGGGAGTCCGGAACATCTCCGGATCTCACTGGAGGCAGAGAGAGGCCAGGCAGTGAACTGTGAAGGCCCAGCGGAGCCCACACCGGAGGATCAAGAGAAATTTGGTGATTTGGCCTGAGGTTTTCGTTTCCTGTTTGTTTGTTTTTAACAGACTTCATTTTTTTAGAGCAACCTTAGGTTTACAGAAAAATTGCACAGAAAATATAGTGAATTCCCATTTCCCACCTCTCCCCTACGCACAGATTCCTCTATTATTACCGTCTTGCATTAGTGCGGTACAGTTATTACAATTACCAGCATGGATACATGAGTATTAACTAAAGTCCATAGTTGACATTAGGGTTCACTCTTTGTGTTGTGCAGGTCCATGGTTTTGACAAATGCATAAGGTCGTGTATCCACAATTACAGTGTCATAAAGACTAGTTTCACTGCCCTAAAAATCCCCTGTGTTTCACCCATTCATCCCTTTCTCCTTTCTCCCAAACCCCTGGCAACCAGTGACCTTTGTTACTGTCTCTATAGTTTTGCCTTTTCCACAGAGAATTTCCTCATACAGTTGGAATCCTACAGGATATAGGGTTTTCACACTGGCTTCTTTCACTTAGCAATATGCTTTTTAAAGTTCCTGCATGTATTTTCACAGCTTGATAGCTCATTTCTTTTTAGCGCTAAGTAATCTCTCATTGTATGGATGTGCAACAGGATTTTTATCCATTTGGGCAGACTTTTCAGTAAGATAAAAAAGCAGAAACAATGGAATGGGTGGATGCAGAGAAAGCAGCAAGGTCCACAGGACATGATAGAAGGAAGGAGGAAGGTTTGGAGAAGTGGGAAAATAAACATGAGCGCAGAGACCTGAACCAGCCTAAGGCAAGTGCTTGATGGGAGAAGCCTGCTGCTCACTGACCCTCCACCAGGCCTTTCCTGCTCTTATAGACAGAAACTTCATGAGGGCAGGAACCATGTCAGTCTCATCCCGAGAGCCCAGTGCAATGCAGGCATCCAATAAATATTTGTTGCACCCATTAAACCTTCCAAGACCTTTCCTAAAGAGCAAGTTTGCCCAGACACCAGAAGATCTGAAGCTTCTGAGGTTGGCCGGTCACCTCAGGCAGGTCTTCATCGCTCACTCGGCTGAGCCCTTTTCTGTGGTGGGGCAAAGCTTGCCTGGGACATTCCCCTCCTCAACCAAGAATGCATCTCACTTGCCACCATCTGCCCCTGGCTTGTGAGATGTTCTGTGGACAGAAGCAGAGGCAAGCTGCAGGGAGCCAGGAAAACCAAGGGAGATTCAAGCTAACCTGACATCCCAGGTAAAAAGGCACTCTCACCAAAGGACCGGAATCCAGCTCTCCAAGCCCTCACTTTTCAACCCAATCACAAGGCAGCAGAATTAGCCCAAACAACTGCTCTGGAGGCAGGAAGACCAAATGGGTGATGCAGGTGCTAAGAAACAGCTGTGAGAGGAAGACGAGCCATGCCCTCCAGATGCTCCCATTTGAGAGGAGAGAAGGTCTGTGCCACATAGCAGCAGCCCACACATGGGAGCTGTGGGAGCCCAGCCAAGGGAGTGCAGCTAACAGTCTGGGTGAAAGGGGATAGCCCTCCAGGGGAGCTGGAAAATCAGCTCAGAAACTGCAGGATCAATAGCCGTTCACCAGTCAGAATTCACCACTTGGGTAGTGCTCCCTGGGCAAAAGAGTTTAACAACCAGAACTTTATCTTGCACAAGGTCACTGCTTAAAATCAGGTCCCCTCTCAGGGTGTGATACTGGCATTCCTTGGTACCCATAGCGCTTTCTCTTCCTGTGATGAAAGGGGTGAATGAGCCTGGTAAGACGATGAGGGTATTTTGCTTGGGATCTCTCCATACCCTACCCATGTTTGTGCCCATATGACTTACAGAGTCAGCACCAGGGTGGAGAACGCTTGAGAATTTTTTTTTTTTAATATTTGAGAAACATCAGTTTATTTTATTTATTATTATTTTTTGGCCACGCCTCACGGCATGTGGGATCTTAGTTCCCTGACCAGGGGTCAACCTGTGCCCCCTGCAGTGGAAGCGTGCAGTCGTAACCACTGGACCGCCAGGGAATTCCCAAGGATTTCTTATCTGAGGGAAAGAACATGGACTGCTTGGCCTGAAGCCTGAACAGGGCGGCTCATCCAGAGACACACATATGGCTCCCCATCTCTACTGGGGGAGTTGAGGGTGATGGTGAATAGTTAATCAGATGCAGAGGGTCGAGGTGCAAGGAGTAGCTGCCTTCCCACCTTGAAGCCCCCTAAATGGCAATCCCTGAAGAAGGGGGACACACCCACGGCAAGGATGGCCCAGTGTTGATTCTGTGTGTTCTCAAGGCATCAGCATCAGTGCTCTTTCGGCCATGGGGCAGCAGAAGTGGCCCCAACACCTCCAGGTAGCCAGAAACACAGCAAGCAGGGGAGAGCCAAGCTTCACTCAGCATTGGGACAGCTGGCCTCTCCTAACACACCAGCATCTGGCCCCATCTGCTGAGCCTGGCCGGTCTCTGGGGCATTTCTTGCACATATGGGCCTCCAGAGAATGACCACTAAGTTCTCTGTATGCAAACATTTCTATGAGAAAGATAGTTCCTGCATCTCACCACAATCTGTTTTCTCAGGCCATCTGCTATTGGGTGCTCACCAGCACAGAACTTTTATTTTACTTTCTTGCTTACATGTGTTTGCCTTCATCGGGGGACTGCTTGTGGAAATTCAGGGCAAAGTCCGACATTTGGTAATAGTGGAGAGATAATGAAGAGGCAGTGCTAGGCTCAGTCCTACTCTGTCCTGGGACTAGGACTCACTCACGACACAAAGCCTTCCCCTCTCTCTTCCTCCCACTCACAGTTTTTCTCCCCAGGTTTCCAGAACACTCTTTAGACTTAACCTCCTTCTATCTTAGCCTATGCCCTTTCTTCCCACCCACCCTGTATTTCTCAGCCACCCACATTGGAGCACATTTAAATATCCAGCCATAACAAAGGTAAAGCCTCAGCAAGGGGTCCAGGCTCCCCAGGAAACTGGGAGTTGGGAGAGAGGAGGGCAGGGAGCTGAGAATGGCCAGAGCTCCTTCACAAGGGCCCCTGAATGTCTGGGAACATAAGAGGATAGACACTCATGACAGAGAACAGAGCCATGCCCTTATTATTTATAATATTAAACTGTGGCTCATTCATTTATTCATTTCTCAACAAATTTTTCATTCTCTCAACAAATGTTGATTGAGTACCAGTTATATAACAGGAAGTATAAATGAAAGCCAGTCCTTGTCCCCAGGAAGCTTATGGGTGACCCTGGCACATGGACCAGAAATGGCGATAACAAGTGTGAAAAAGTCGGGGGTCCTGAGAGACCCAAGAGCAGTGGGTGTGCAGGAGAAGGTCTGGGACCCAGCTGGGTTGATCTGGGAAGAATTTGCAAGGACTTAATGCCTGAACTGAGTCTTGAAGGTAAAGTTGGGAGGAATAGGGCACAGGATAGCATATTCCTGACAGAAGGAGCCCAGTGCAAGAGCAGAGGCACCGAGAGAGCAGGTGGTAATGGGGAAACTAGGGTGTAAAGCGGACGGAACCCTGAGATGGGTGAGACCTGAGGCTGGAAGGCAGAGGCAGCTAAGGATGGAGTTTGAGGTCAGCAAGGATGCTGAGGCTACGGAAAATTACAGAAGGACTGTGGATGGGAGAGACGTGCAATCAGATTCCCATTTACAGAAGGAAGTCCTGGCTGAAAGGTGGAGATCAGTTTGGAAGGAACGAGACCAGAGGCACGGAGAGCACGTAGCAGGCTGTTGCAATAACATCTTCTGGAAACGAAGTTCTTCGGAAGCCTCTATGTCCACACCTGTCTACCTCAGGCTTCCTGTCAGGGGAAAGCGAGCTGGCGAAACAGGTTTTCGGGAAAATAGCTCACTCATTAATTGCAATGTTTTGTTGCTGCCCGTGACTATAATGCTTTGTTTTACAGTCATGTAAAATCAGCATCATGCAAATATTTCCTCCTGATAAAAGTTAGCCTCCAGAATTGTGAAGCTATAAATAAACTTCTGTTGTGTAAACCACTCAGTTTGTGGTACTTTGGTGTGGCAGCCCCGGCAAACCAACACAGGTGGGAAGTATAAGGATCCTATGTTACATGTGGAAACTGAGGCACAGAGAGTAAGTGTTTCCCCAGTGCAACACGGCTAAGGAGTGGTGGGCAGCTTGTTCCAGAATCTGCCTTCTTAATTACAGTATTTAAAAATAATTGTCTTGGTCTTGAACAGTTGAATGCTCTTCCTTTGAAATGAAGCTTAATTTCGGCCTAGTCCTATAGTAAAGAGAAAGAAGTAACTGAACTCCTTGGCGGTCCATGACCCTTCCTAGTGAGGCCATAGTCGAGCCCATGTCATTCTGCCATCCTGTGCTAGAACAAGTGTCCGGATAATTGTGTCCCTGCATCTAATCCAAGAGGAAACGTCCTCCCAAAAGAGGCTGTGAGTATATGCCAGGCAGCTGGGTCCCTGAGCCTGGCAGTGGGCAAATACCTCCTTCTAACGTAGGTAAGAAGACAGATTCTGAAGCATGCTACCTGCCATTTCTGAGCTGTGTGGCATTAGGGAAGCATTTAACCTCTCTGTGCCTCAGTTTCCACATGTAACATGGGATAATTCTGTTGCCCACCTGTACTAGTTTGCTAGGCCTGCCATAACAAAGTACCACTAACTGAGAGGCTTAAACAACAGAAATGTATCGTCTCACAGTTCTGGAGCCTAGTAACCCGGGATCGAGGTGTTGGCAAGGTTGATTCCTTTTGAGGGCTCTGTGGAAGACTCTACACCATGCCTGTCACCTAGTTTCTGGTGATTTGCTGGTAATCTTTGGTGTTTCCTTGGCTTGTAGATGCATCACTCCGATATTTGCCTTCATCTTCACATGATATCCTCTCCAAATGAGTGTCTACATGCAAATGTCCCATTTTTATATGGACACCAGTCATATTGGATTAGGGTCTGCCTAATGACCTCATTTTTTACTTGATTCCCTCTGTAATGAACCTATCTCTAAATACGGTCACTTTCTGAGGTACTGGGGGATTAGGACTTCAACATATGAATTTGGCGGGGGAGACAATTTAACCCGTCACCCCACCTAAATAGAATTTTCAATGAAAATTAAATGAATTAATGCCTGTTAAACAGTGCCTGGCACTTAAAAGCTCTCAATAATGTTAGATTATGCTAGGTATAAATAAAAAAACTCCCAAGCTAGTGGATGGCAGGGTTATAATTCAGCCGGTTTGCACCAGTATGGCCTTACCAATTATTTACCACTTGTGTCTTTTTTTTTTTTGGTCAGGGCTTATACCATACCAAGTGAGTATTTTGGATAATACTCTTGGCTAACAGGTGCAAGATGAGAATGTGTAGCTCTAATGAGGTCGGTGCTTTTGCTTTCCTGTTCTCCAAGCTGTGTATACTGGACAATGCAAGTAGCCCAGAGGGGAAAAAAGCAACTCTCATTTCTTTTAGCAAAGAACCAAAGAAGGCCCTATCTTCCTGATGAACCCAGAAAAAGAAACTTCCCACTGTCGATGTCTCAGCCCTGGGGGCTGGGATGGGGCCAGCACCTTGGGCCTTGGAGATGAAGCTTACTGAAGGATGTCATAAATGGGCTGACCCCAGGCTGCCTGGGGGAGCCGCTGACGTGAATAAAAGTGTTTGCTCACCTCAGTTCACATTAGAATGAGCCCTTTAAAAAATAAATAAGGTGTGTTGATCTTTTGTGTGGATGGCTAAACAAATCTGGTGGCCCCAAATGAATTCCAGGTAAAGAAGAATACGAGGAAATATCAGAAAGCAAGCTGCTGAAATCAGCAAGAGCTGGGCCTGGAGGACCCAATGGCCCCTCTGTAGAACTTTCTGGGCATCGCATGGTTCTTCTTCTTAGCAAGCCCCCTGATGCCTCATGGCGGCTGCCGTGTGACTGCAGTGGCAGGGGATTAAGGAGACAGCATGGGCCCGGGAGAGGGGGTAGCTGACCCAGGCCAAAGTCAAACAGAGCTGCTGAAGAAACAAGATTGGGGATATACAGTTTCAGTGGAGGGAAATACCAGAAAGGTTGTTGTCCACAGGGAGATTTTGAGCGGGTAGACTCCCTGCCCTCCAAGGCCAAGGCAAGGTCGCTCTCTCCCCCTTGCCCCTCAAATTCCTGTCTGTTTTCAGTAGGTGAATAGGAAGGCTTCTGCACTCCAGTAGGAAAACCCTAGACTGGGAGGCGGGACGCCTGTTGATTCTGCTGCCCCCAGGCTGTGTGACCTTGGACAAGTGGCTTAACCTTTCTGGGCTCAGTTCCCTCATCTATTATTTGAGGGGCTTGGAGTCATGCTAGTCATAGACTCTTCAGGTTAAAAGGGATCTTAGGAATTCAGTCTGATCCATTTGGTAGATAAGGAGCCTAAGGCTGAGAAGTTAAGTGAATGGCTCACAGTCATTGAATTAATGAGGGGACAGGAACCTAGGACTCAGGTGTCCTGACTCCTACCTAGGACCCATTCTGTTAACGACAGTGATCCCTCTCTCTTCATAGTGTCAGAGTATTTACATTTATGCCTCAGAACAACCTTCTGAGGTAGATATTCTTATACCGATTTTATACGTAAGGAAACTGGCTTGCCCAAGATCCCCAGCTCCTGAGTAGAAGAGCCAGGACTTTGCTAGTTTGGTGCACTTCCTGCTGCACACCAGCTGCCTCCAATTACCCGCAGAAAATCCCAGCCACAGGCCACCTAGGGTGCCCTGGCGCCAACCTCAGCAAGAGCAGGGACCTGATTCTTGAGAGCAGATAGGTCCATCCCAGGAGCCAGAACAGGCAAGCAAGAATACTCATTCTCAACAACAGCAGAAAAGTAATATCCATCTTCCCAGTGTGAACTAGTTTGCGATAGATAGATGAGATTTTAAGAAAATGTTACATACGTGACAGTAGAAATAAACTGTTTCATCAGAAGTGGAGCAAAATGAGTTAGCCAGGCCCACCCTAGGATAGCAGAGTGGCAGCTGCCTCTCTGCTTCAGTGAGGTTTTTATACTGACTCTCTTGCCCTCACCCTGTCATCCCTGACCTAAAGGGCCAGAGGCACTGAAACACAGGTGTCCCAAGTAGTGCCAGCACCTCTCAGGGTCTTAGGGGAGAGCCGCTCCCCCTGGGTAAACTGAGGCCTCAGTTGAGACATCAGTGCCTCCTCTGGGTGGAGAAGAGACACCCTCTGAGCTCACTAAGTTCTCTAAGGTCTCTCCAGGGTGAGTCTAGATGAAGTTTAGTCTTGATGCTCGGCAGCACCGTCCAGCATTACAGCAAGTCTTGAGCATCAGGTCAGCATCATATCACTCTGAGGTGGGGTTATTTGTACCCATTAGAGCAACACTACCCAGTAGACCTATAATGTACTAATATGGTTGGGAAAACTTTCCTCTCGCTCCCCATATTCTGAACAGAAACAGATGCCTCAAAATATAACCCCGACTCCCCGACTCCCCAACCCAGCCTCTCAGAAGGGTCAACAGGCTAGTCTTGGAGCCTCAAAGACACCTGGTCAAAGTGGAAACAACTGTTCTCGTCCCTTGATAAGGCTCCACCTCTAGTTCTCGGCAGTGTGTACGTGTAAACAGAATTTCTACCTTCTACCGGTGTGACTACCCCCACTAGGAGTTCCAGAATTAATTATTAACAGCCAAAGAAATTCAGAGTGAGCAGGGACTTGTGCGTTTTCTAGAAGCACGTTTCCATGAGGACTCTGACCTGATCGGATTCCTCCTCAGGGCCCAGGACAGAGAGATAGAAAAACACTGGGCCTGTCATTTTGGTTAGAATAGACCCAAGCCTAAAACCTCAGGGAACTCACTTGGAAGATTTTTCTTGGAAAGTAGACTATTTGATTTGACATCTCAACCAAACAGGTGTTTTGGGAGAATAAAATCACACTACCTTATAAGGAACTGGGGTAGTCTGGCCTGACTTGGGGAGTATCTAAAGAGAACTTATTCATTGTTCAAGATAACTCTAAATAATGGTAAGCTCTCAGATTTATGGGCTACTATACTCACCATGAAATTAACATATCCTGGAACTTTGGTTAGAAGGGATGTGGGAACTCATTTTGTCTTTTCTCAGTATATGGATGAAGTGTCTGACATGAAAGGAAGTTGCAAGTCTAGAGAGCAAGAGTAATGACTCGTAGGTCAGTTTGCTTCCTGCCCAAGGAGATCTGAAAGCCTAGGGTGCTTTATAATTACTTATATAATAGTTGTTTCTCTAAAGACATTCAAACAGTACCCTGAATTTTTTATGCAAAACAAAACTTTCCTTTATTGATATAATAACAAAAGTGCACCTTGGCCTAACTCATACCAAAATATCATCATTCTGAACTCATAATAACACCTACATTTGCTGAGCATTTACTATATGTGTAGCACTATGCTAAACTGAGCATACACTCAGGTGACTTACCTCACAGGTGCCTTACGGATACTTGTATTATTTGGAAAACTGAATAAATACATGCAAAGTGCTTAGAACTCCACCACCCTATCTCACCTACAGCCTCAGTACGTCCCTTGTTTTGGTCATGTAGAGCCACGCCCTGTGAGGAATGGAAGGAGGTCATGTGCAGGCAGGACTGAACTTACAGGTTGACCCCTATCGCTGGGGATTTCTGTGGTGCGACGGCCCCTGTGCCCATGTCTAATTCATTCTAGTCTACCAGGTTCTACTTTTTTTTTTCATCTGAAAGTTTAAGGGAGCCTCATTTAAAGGAAAATACTCTTCTGAATGTTAAGCTTTGAATCAGCCAAACATTATCAGGAATTCTTTTACATCTTCCCACGAATCTAAAAGATCAAGATTATATAGGTAAAGGCACAAGAAAAGGGCAAGCTTCTGAGGTTGCCTCAGATGGGATGACTGAGAATTCAGACCATAAGAGGTGGTCATTTGACATCTAGTCTGATCTATTCCAGAGTGAATTTTTCCTATAAGAATAAATTCAGGTCTTCTTGGGTTGCCTTCTTTCAGGTGGGAAAAAACCTTATAACCCTGAATGAGTGACTTGGCAAAAGCAGATGGCAGGATCCTTCAAATACCATGCCTGTTCTGTTTTTCTTAGAGATTTATCCATCTATAACCCTGAGATTTCAATGTTCCGCTTGGTTCTGAGCTCTCTAAATCGAAACAATCACATGCCAACATATGTGTCTACAGCTGACCACAGATGGAGTGACTCAGGACTAGGATTTCATTTGAGCTGTATGGCCCTTCTGCATGCATAATATAAAAGGGAAAGTGCATGGAGTCTAAGGGACCTTGTTTTCTGTGTCCTGGAGACCCTTGGACTAAATGAAGCAAATGTGATGGGATCCATAGGAGAGATACATGGGACCTGGGATCAGGCCACACTTTCTGGCCGTGGAAGGCATGCCGTAGACCTGCCAGCTTTATTGTAGAACCCAAGACTTAAAGCTAGGACACATTAAGAGCCCTATACCCCATTCTGTGACAGACCTTTGATAAGGGGCATTGGCAACTCACAGTGTATCCAGTAGGGGGCGACAAGGAAGCAGATTGACAAAACAAGAAAAATGTGAGAAAGAATTGGGATGTTCTTTCCTGTAGAAGAGAAAGCCCCAGAGGAATGGGATGGCTGTCTACTCTTTAAAGCACTCATATAGAAGAGGAAGAAGAGGAATTCTTGTTTGTTCCAACTGTGAAATGTAGGACCAGTGGAAGGAGATTATGGGACAGCCAGGTTTTTCTAGCAGAGCTGTCTGTAGCGCACGAACACTGTGCAGGTTTGTGCCTTTCTTGGTGCTTGATGTGTTGGTTCAGTGGCGGGGGAGAAGGAGACACCAGTAGGGGAGGTTGAAGAGGGATGCCTTCCTTTGGGTGGTAGATTGGACTAGAGATTTACTCAGGTTGTTGCTAATTGTAAAGAGAATGGTTTTATGACTATTTTTAAGTGGGTGAGCAATAAAGGTGGGTTTATGGTCTCTGTACTCCACAAACTATCATTTCCCACATTAACTATTTCATGCATGGAAAGCTTGAGAAACAGGAAGGCTAAGAAGTTTGCAGGGTAATTTAAAAATACTTTCTGGGAGGCGATTGGATCACAAAAGGCAGTGCACGGTGTGGGTGAGAGAGTGGGCCGTGAAAGCAGAGCCCACAGGGATTCAAATCCTTCCTCTGCCCCCATTAAGCTCCATGAACTTGGACAGGCAACCTTAGTTATGCCTTCACTTGTGCGTCTGTGAGATGGAAAGGTTAACCCTTGCTTCCTCCTCCCGCTGTGAGCCTGAAGTCAGTGAATGCACCTAAAATGTGACAACTATGCCAGGTACATAGTGAGCACTCAGTAAAGGCTAGTGATGATTGTTAGGCAAGGAGAAATCATTATCATTTCTTAGGTCCATGAGAGAATTAAACAACAGGGCATCAACTTGCAACAAAAACATGTATGTTTCTTTTGATTTGTGATGTCATGAAAAGGAAGAGTTAAATATGGCTGATTTTTTGATAATAATGGACATTTTTAGGGCCAATTCAGGAGTGATCGATCCTGTAAGTGGAGTGAATGACAGCTGAGCCCCATGAGGCAATGGAAAAAATAGAGTCCAGTGATTTTTTTTTTTTTTTGAGTAGTGGAGCCCAAAGACAATGGAAGTGGAGCCAAGTCCCTGGGATTTCCACCGTTTCCCATGGCTGTATTTTGGCTCCTTGGTTCCCCAAGAGAAATAAAGATCAAGGCTTCATCCAGGTTGCTCATCTGCCCCCACGTTGAAAATGCAGTAACATCTGGCTGACAACTTAATCATCTCTCCCCTAATTGTTTTTCTTATCTTAAGAGCACCTGCATGACCAGGGGAAAAGAAGAGAAAAAGACAAAAGAGGGTTTGTTTCTCATCTTGATCATTGCCTGATAATTTGCACTGAGAGGGCTTGTTGGGGTCGAGGAGCCATTCATCCCCTTTTGGTCCTTCGAATTTCTCAGGCTGTCATCACTTTTTTAGGCTGGCCGCTAATGAAAGGAAGGGGAGAAAGAGTTCAAACACCCCACTCAGGACATATTATGCAGCTTTTGAGATTCTGCCTGCTCATTTATCCAAATGAAATAGATATCGGGAAATAGCAGAGGTCAGCTGTTGAGCAAAATGTTTTCCAGTCCTGGGAGTTACATCACTTTGTTTCTTTGTGAAATAAGGCAGCTCTGTCCTAACTTTAAGTGATCAATCACATGTGATAGGACAGGCTTATCTTTCACGCTCCCAGTAAATACAACAACGAGACCGCAGACAACTCCGGATGGTCTCTCCGGAAGCTGGATGGTGTCAAGAACGGCCATGTAAATTGCTTCCTTTCTCCCTGGATTGTCTCTAAAACCAATATTATTACAAAATGCTAAGAACGGTTACCCTTCATTAGTGTGCTCCTGAATCACGATTCAGTGACTGGGTGATACGCCATCATCATCTGCACATGCGCATCTCGTAGGACTTATTCCTATCCTCAAATTTTGAGTGCAGATGAAACACGAGCGAGAATCAAGTATGAGATGAAAGTTGTTACTCCTGATTGCTTTGTTCTTTCTTTTATTATTTCTTTCTTATATCACTTATGACACTAGCCGTTAAAATCTATCTGCGTGGAAATCTATCCACTATATAGAACATAACATCACTTAATTCACAGAGGGACAAATATATCTGGCAATAGTAACATTTAACTTAAGAGGCACTATTTGGCCAGCTAACTTAGTGACTTAGACTCAGGCAGAATCAGTGCCCCGGTTTCCTTAGGTCAACAATTATTAGTTGTTCTTTTTGTTTGTTACTTTTTTTGTTTTGTTTTTTTAGTTGATATACAATAGTATATATGTTACAGGTGTACAATATAGTGATTCACAAGTTTTAAAGGTTATGCCCCATTTATAGTTATTATAAAATAGTGGCTATATTCCCCGTGGTGTACAATATATCCTTGTAGCTTATTTTATACCTAATAGTTTGTACCTCTGAATCCCATACCCCTCTAGTGCCCTTCCCTCCTTCCCTCTCCCCACTGGTAACCACTAGTTTGTTCTCTGTATCTGTGAGTCTCCTTCTTTTTTTGTTATATTCACTAGTTTGTTGTATATTTTAGATTCCACATATAAGTGATATCACACAGTATTTGTCTTTCTCTGTCTCTTTATTTGACCTAGCACGTATATAGATGGTGGTGAAATTCGGCAGAATTTTCTTCACAAAGATTTTTGTCTGGAAGATTCTGCATACTGACCTGTAAAGAATGCCCATGAAGCCTGTTGGCATAAGATTGTGAACCAGCATGTTATGTTCTCACAGATAGAGAATATGTCATGAAAACATTCAGGGTGATGGTAAACACAGGTGGGATGTAGTGTGACATCTTCAAAGTCTCGTCTCAGCCACATGTGATCACTTGTCAACTCTGCCTAACAACAGTGACCTTAAGACAGCTGTCAGGACTCCATGGAACGAGATCTCCAGAAAGAAGAACATACAGAAACATTTCAGTGAGTGTGGACAGAGGAAGAGAGCATCAGAGCCAACGTCTTGCACACACAGAGCCTGTAGTTGCCAAGACGCTCTCTCCCACTTAGGAGAGAGCCTTTCCCACTTAGGAAAGCTTTAAGATCTATTCCCCTTAATCATAAAAAAGGAATTTACCAGGTTGAATTATTTGAGTTTCGACTTTATTCCTTATTTCACAAAGGATTGCACTTAATCTGTAAATGAGTTCTGATGTTATGAGAATTGAATATTGCAAATGGGTATTATTAAACTTATAAAGAGAGAGGGAAGGATCCTCTTTTAGAAGAATAGTACAGTCTGAGTGGCATCTCTCACTTAATGGGCATAGAGATGCCTATTAAGAAATTTTCTTCCTAGAAATGTTTCTGAATTTAATGGGTCCATTAAATAATTCAAAATTAATATGAGTGCACAACATCTCTGCCCCACAACCTTACTAAAATTAAGGGTGCCAAATCATCCTTCTCTTGCTGTTACTTCACCAGCTGGAGGGTATAGTTCACCCTTGTATTAGACTAACCAATAGGTAGACTCTAATGCCTGACTAATTAGTGCCAGTATTCATCATGACTTTGATAAATCCTAGCCCCTAACGAGATCACTCTTGGCCAGTGACATTCCAATGTAAAAATTGTTAGCAGAGGTTAGCTGGTTGTTGGACCTTCAACTACATATCCCAGTACAAATATTAGGACAAATTGTCATTTTTATGGAACCTCAAGAATTGAACATTTTAGGACTTAACTGAATATGCTGCTCAGTGCTTTTGCCTGAGGACATACTAATCAACAACATATTCTTAAATACCTACCATATGCCACTGCTTTCAAAAACACTTTCAATCTTGAATTGAGGAGGTAGGAGACACATACTTTCTTTTAAAAAGTAAATAACTGTACAGAACTATGTGCAATAAATGTCCAAACGAGAAGCATAGAGGAGTGCCATATGAAGTCACTGTGTGACACCCCCCCCACAGTGCTCCCTAAGCACTTATAATGATAGATGGTTCTTCATCTGCTCACTTGTGTGCAATTGTACCACCACACTGGACGGGAAGCTTCATGAGGGCAGGGCCAGTAACTCTGTTATTACCACGTCTGTTCTATTCACCTGGCCTGTAACTAGCAATCAGTAAAAGACTGTCACGCAGATGAAGCTACATAGAGGAAGTTAATATTAAAAGATGGGCAAAATTTTAAAACACGTGGAAGTTTAATGTCAGGATGAACAGATGAACCAAACCAGAAAGCAAGGATTAGCTTGGCAAATATATCCTTTCATTTTCTCAGCAAACGTTTGCAGCTCCCTCACCGTGTGCTCTGCATGGGCAGAATGGGTACCAAGGGGAAGAAACACCATTCCTGTGGGCAGAGGAGAGATTTTGAGACCAGCCCGGGTGGTGTGAGGTGGGACAGGGCTGACTGGGATTAGAAATGGTCAGAGCTGTGAGGAATCGAGTTCACTAGGTGGGAAGAGCCTTGAGACCTTTGTCCTGAGGACAGGGAAAACCAGCAAAAGATTTAAACTAAGGAAGGTTGAAAAGTCATTGGAAAGGTCCCAGGAGTTCTTAGGACATCCTTGCTAGGAGACAGTTCGTTACTGATGGAAACTTTAGCCAGGATGCACACACTTTAAGAACTGCTATCTCAAAACTTTCCGTGAGATATATATTCACCCAGTCAGAATTCCCAGGGCTGGATTATATTTGCACTTCTATTTCATTTTTACTTAACCAGTATGTTAATATTAACCGTGATTTGTAATGTTTTCATAAATACAGCTTGTTTCTTTAAATATTGTATTTCTAAGAAGCTTTAGGGCATTGTTAAAACGTGGTTTGAATATATTCATAGACAAAAGTCTTTTCTAGCAGCCTACACTTTCATTTCATAATATATTTCAATGGAATAATGGAATTTTCATCATAGAGCAAGCACACATTGCTAGAATTCATCTGCTCCATTACATTTATGTAAAGTCACACAGTCACACAACGAACATCAATAACTAAACCACCCCTTCCCAATACTGCTTCCTATGGAACATACAGTGAAATTTTTGCATTTTGTATAGGCAGCCAGATTTTAACAGTGTATATTCTGGTTGCAAGCTAGTTCTTTCACAGGCCACATAACTATCCTTGGGCCCCATGAATCCTGCGAACTATAGCTAATGGCACAAATATACACCACCTTGTTATAAGGTGTTTATGACATATAAGAGCCAAGTATATTTGGCTTCTAAGTGCAAGTGGGAAAATGGAGAAGGTCCAGTGTAGAAATGCTCCTTAATATCTTCTTTCCTGAAGGCTTAGTTTGCAACCAGTGGCAAAAATCTGGTTTCAAGAAGGTTAAACTTGGAACAATATAAAAACAAATAACCCAATTTTTAAAATAGGCAAAGCATATGAATAGGCATATCTCCAAAGAAGATATCCAAATGGTCAATAAGCACATGAAAAAATGTTCAACATCAGGACTTCCCTGGTGGCGCAGTGGTTGAGAGTCCGCCTGCCGATGCAGGGGACACGGGTTCGTGTCCCGGTCCGGAAAGATCCCACATGCGCGGAGCGGCTGGGCCCGTGAGCCATGGCTGCTGAGCCTGCGCGTCCAGAGCCTGTGCTCCGCAACGGGAGAGGCCACAACAGTGAGAGGCCCGCGTACCGCAAAAAAAAAAAAAAAAAAAAAAAGATGTTCAACATCAGTATTCACTAGAGAAATATGAATCAGAACCATAATGTGATACTAATACTTCATACCCATTAGAATGACTGTAATTAAAATGACAGACAATAGCAAGTGTTGGTGAGGATGTGAAGAAATTAGAACACTCATATTATGTTGATGGAGGTACAAAATGTTGCAGCCACTTCAGAAAACAATTTGGCAATTCCTCAAAAAGTTAAGCATAAAGTTACAACATGACCCAGCAATTCCAATACTAAGTATGTACCCCCCAAAATTGAAAACAGATACACAAACAAATATGTGTATGTGAACGTTCATAGCAACACTATTCACACTATCCAAAAGGAAGAAACAACACAAATGTCTATCACCAGATAAAAGGGTAAACAAAATGTAATGATCCAGACAATGGAATAGTATTCAGCCATAGAAAGGGATGAAATACCAATACATACTATGACGTAGATGGATCTCAAAAATATTATGCAAAGTGAAAGGATCCAATCACCAAACACTATATATTTGCTGATTCCATTTATATAAAATGTCCAGAATAGGTAAATCCATAGAGACGAAAAGTAGATTACTGGCTGCCAGGAACTTGTGGAGCGGGTAATGGGGAGAAGTAACTATTGATGTTACAGGGTTTCTTTTGGTTGTGATAAAAATGTTCTGAAATTGATTGTGGCGATGGACGCTCAACCTTGAGAACATACCCAAAAAACACTGACTTGTGTGCTTTAAAAAGGTGAATTTTGTGGTATGTGAATTATTTCTTCATTTAAAAAATTAAAAAGGACTTTTAAAAAAGTGAAACTTGGAATTGTTGATGGTTTTTTGAAGCAGATGAGCATGTAGTGAAATTAGTTCTTGGTTTTGGGGAAAGCCATGAAAAAAGATTGTAATTGGGAGAAGTTAGAAACAAAGAGATGGACGAGTCAAAGAAGTCTGGGAAAGAATCTGATGATAACAAGAGACGGTACACAGGGAGACTAAGTTGAGGTTCATGAAAACAATCAGGCAGATTATATGAGGAGGGTGTGTGTGTGTATTTGTAATATATATATGCACATATATAATATTATACCTTAGATCCTATAGTATATAGTTTATAATTATATAGTATATAATATAATTATATAGTATATAATTATATACTATATATATTATATAGTGTATATATATATATATATATATATATATATATATATATATAATGTATATATATTCACATGGGGAAAATTCTCAAAAAATATACCACCCAAATGTTAACAGCAGTTGTCCCTGTTTAGTGGGATTTTGGGGGATTTAATTCCTTTTCTTCCTTTTGCTTCTCAGTATTCTCTTACTTTGTGTGCAGTGATCATAGAGTAATAGTTAAGTAGGAAGTGAAAAAAGTGAGGGTGGAAGGCTGTTGCTTGAGAAAGTGCACTCTCTGATCAGACCAAGAAAGTAGGGGCAGTTTTTGAAGTCTTACTAACTAATAATGCCCTACTTGAGAAGACTTGTTGTCACATTGGGAGAAAACAGAGTAAAGTGGGCATCACTGCAGAAGAGATTGGCATGACAAGGCCTCTGAAATGCTAATGCTTAAAAGGCTTGTTCTTAGAAATTCTGGAGGCAAAGCATACAAAAGGCTTTTTCCCCTTGTTTACCAGGTTCTCCCTTGGTTTGAGGCATCCATATGTATACGCTATATAAGCCACTAGGTACTGGGCCTATTACAGATCTATCTATGTATCTATCTATGTATCTATGTATCTATCTATCTTTAATCTTACTATGTCTACAAGGCAGTTGACACCTAAAAGTCATGAAACTTAATTTGCTAAGTCATAAAATAATTTTAAAATCACCCTTAAGATTATACACGTGCCAGGCCCTTCACCTGAGCTGAGCATCTATCATTGACTAAGCCAAACCTCTTCTTGCATCTATGGGCTTACAGTCTAGTCAAGCAGGAGCGAGGAAGAAGCTAGTCCACATATGACAAGTCCCACAGGCTTTGTGGAGCTCAGGGTGGGGCTCTTACCCATAATCTCCAGTCTGAAGCTGGAGGGGAGAGACAAGGGCCTCATCTTGGAGGAGTTCCCAAGGGTAAAGTCAAGTTGGTAGGTCCCAAAACAGGTTATGAAAGCAAGGGCCTGGTCAGACAATAGGAGCCAAGAGATGGAGCCCAAACAGAGTGGCTTCAATGTGGGGCAGAGGCAAGGGGTTCCCTGGAGAAGGAGGTGGAAGAAAGGGAGTGACAGAGGTTGGGGCAAAATGGCAGAGTCTCTGCATCTGGGCCTGGCTTTGAGCTAGAGGAGGTTCACAGCAGCATTGTTTGTAAGAAAAAAATGTGGGAAACATCCATCAACAGGAATGAACAAGTTGATTGGGGGTGTGGGGTTCAAATCATCACGGAAAATTAATAAACCAGAACAGCATGGGTCAACATAGGAAATGAAGAACAACAACAAAAATCTACCCTTAAAAGGAACGCATAGTGACAATCATTTCTTTCTTTCCCTTTTCTTTCACAATTTGTTTGCTGAAACATCAGTTGACGTGTCTTTAGTTGAATGTGACATGTCCTTTTGAAGGAACAAGAGGCAGACAAGTTTCAGCTACCAAAAATAAAAGAGAAACTGGGAAGAATTTAACTTCTGAACTAGAAGGTCACTCTTGCCAGCGGCCTTTGAGTAGGGTAAGGTTCTGCATTTTGTTTCCCAGTTTTTTTTTCCTTAAATAAATAGCCGTGGAATTCAGGCCAGTCTTGCCCCTTGAGTTCTTAAATGATTCTGCCAAATCCCTTAGAATTGAGTTGTGCAGGGTCCAGCAGACCTGCTTTGGCTGTTTCTCCTTCCCTGGAATGACTCTCCCTAGGGAACCAGATCAAAGCTAAGGAAGAGAAAAGGCAGGTGATGAAAGGATCCTGTGCCTAAAATAATAATTTCGTTTTGTCTGCCTGCCATCCCACCATCACAGTGAAGGATTTCTAGATTGTAAGAGGCCCTAATAAAGATGAACCCAGCCCTGAAAGGTATTGAATTTTATCAGTCAGCATCCAGGTGAATGTTCCTGGAGATCAAGAATGATAAATAAACCACAGATGGGATGTGGGGTGGGGATGAGGGAAGAGGGGTAGGAGACAGAACAAGGACAAAAGGGGCAAAAAGTGTGAATAAGACATACTTCCCCAACCAGTCAAGTTTCTCCAAGGCTCACATTTCTGGAGACCATCTTAAGAACAACTGTAGCAACAAACAACAACTAACCAAGCCGAATGTCAGTTGGTACAACCACTGTGGAAAACAGTACGGAGGTTCTTCAGAAAACTAAAAATAGAATTATCATATGATCCAGCAATCCCACTCCTGGGCATATATCTGGAGAAAACTATAATTCAAAAAGATATATGCACCCCCGTGTTCATAGCAGTACTATTGACAATAGCCAAGACATGTAAGCCACATAAATGTCCATCAACAGATGAATGGATAAAGAAGATGTGGTACATATATACAATGGAATATTAGCCATAAAAAAGAACAAAATAATACCATTTGCAGCAATATGGATGCAACTAGAGATTATCATACTAAGTGAAGTAAGTCAAAAAGAGAAAGACAAACACCATATGATATCATTTATAGGTGGAATCTAAAACATGACACAAATGAACCTAGCTATGAAACAGAAACAGAATCACGGACATAGAGAACAGACTGGTGGTTGCCAAGGGGGAGACGGTCATGGGAAGGGAGTTGGGATCAGCAGATGTAAGCTTTTATATATAGAATGGATAAACAACAAGGTCCTACTGTATAGCACAGAGAACTATATTCAATATCCTATGATAAACCATAATGGAAAAGAATATTAAATATATATATATATATGTATGTATGTATAAGTTAATCACTTTGCTGTACAGCAGAAATTAACACAACATTGTAAATCAACTATACTTCAATTTAAAAAAAAATAAAACTTAAAAAGAAAGCCAGGCAATAAGTAAATAAGAGAAAAAGAAAATCTAAACCACACAGCCTAAGTATCAGAAACTTTCTTATTATCCACAAAGTTAAAGCAAAAATGAATTGGTTACATTTTCATAGACTCCCTTCCTGAACCGGAAGCCATTTATGCTTCAATAAAAATATTAACTTTTTCCTCAGAACAAATCAAGTCCTGTCACTCTGGAGGACAAAGTGCTTCCGGCAGTGAAAGCAGACACGAGGCTCCACTATGGGTAGCGGTCAGCAGGGTCCATCCGGTGTGGGGAGGGACCTCTTGCTGCTGTGGAAACTGTGGGGAGACTGAAGTAGTCCCCACAGCACAGGGGCCCTGCAGGGACAGGGCAGTTTGAGAAGGGCTCCATGGTGTGAGAAGGCCATTCGGAACCACAGGAGAATGGAGTATCAGGGTGAGAACAGTTCTACCCCAACTCCCAAAGGGAGAATTGTGTTGAAAGGACCAACTGGAGGGAAGCAATGACCTTCAGTCAGCCCCAGGTGACCTCACAGTAGGGCAGCAGGGGGAAAAATGCCCAAAACACTCCTTCCCTCCATCCATCTCCTGCCAAGGCTGCCTGTGGGCCAAATTCTTCCTAGAAGTCAGAAGGCAAGAGAGCCCCTCAAAGGAGTCCAGATAGCCCAGAGCAGGAAGCATCGTTTTAGTTTTCTAGAAGCATACCCCTCACAGGCACCTCAGCCCCTCTTTGTAAACAGCCTGCTTACTGTGGTTGGGGGAGAAAAATTGACAGTTTGGGTTTTTTTGTTGTTGTTGTTTATTTTTTAATGTTTTTATTGGAGTATAATTACTTTACAATGTTGTGTTAGATTCTGCTATATAACAAAGTGAATCAGCTAGATGCATACATATATCCCCATATCTCCTCCCTCTTGTATCTCCCTCCCACCCTCGCTATCCCACCCCTCTAGGTGGTAACAAAGCACCAAGCTGATCTCCCTGTGCTATGCAGCAGCTTCCCACTAGCTATCTATTTTATATTTGGTACTGTATATATGTCCATGCCACTCTCTCACTTCGTCCCAGCTTACCCTTCCCCCTCGCCATGTCCTCAAGTCCATTCTCTACGTCTGTGTCTTTATTCCTGTCCTGCCCCTAGATTCCTGAGAACCATTTTTTTTTTTTAGATTCCATATATATGTGTTAGCATATGGTACTTGATTTCTCTTTCTGACTTACTTCACTCTGTATGACAGTCTCTAGGTCCATCCACCTCACTACAAATAACTCAGTTTCATTTCCTTTTATGGCTGAGTAATAGTCCATTGTATATATGTGCCACATCTTCTTTATCCATTCATCTGTCGATGGACACTTAGGTTGCTTCCATGTCCTGGCTATTATAAATAGTGCTGCAATGAACATTGTGGAAAACGACTCTTTTTGAATTATGGTTTTCTCAGGGTATATGCTCAGTAGTGGGATTGCTGGGTCATATGGTAGTTCTATTTTTAGTTTTTTAAGGAACCTCCATACTGTTCTCCATAGTGGCTGTATCAATTTACATTCCCACCAACAGTGCAAGAGGGTTCCCTTTTCTCCACACCCTCTCCAGCACTTATTGATTGTAGATTATTTGATGATGGCCATTCTGACTGGTGTGAGGCGATACCTAATTGTAGTTTTGACTTGCATTTCTCTAATGATTAGTGATGTTGAGCATCATTTCATGTGTTTGTTGGCAATCTGTATATCTTCTATGGAGAAATGTCTATTTAGGTCTTCTGCCCATTTTTGGATTGGGTTGTTTGTTTTTTACATATAGAGCTGCATGAGCTGCTTGTATATTTTAGAGATTAATCCTTGGTCAGTTGCTTCATTTGCAAATATTTCTTCCCATTCTGAGGGTTGTCTTTTCATCTTGCTTATGGTTTCTTTTTCAGTGCAAAAGCTTTTAAGTTTCATTAGGTCCCATTTCTTTGTTTTTATTTCCATTTCTCTAGGTCAAAAATGATCTTGCTGTGATTTATGTCATAGAGTATTCTGCCTATGTTTTCCTCTAAGAGTTTATAGTGTCTGGCCTTACTTTTAGGTCTTTAATCCATTTTGAGTTTATTTTTGTGTATGGCGTTAGGGAGTGTTCTAATTTCATTCTTTTACATGTAGCTGTCCAGTTTTCCCAGCACCACTTATTTAAGAGGCTCTCTTTTCTCCATTGTATATTCTTGCCTCCTTCTTCAAAGATAAAGTGACCATAGGTGCATGGGTTTATCTCTGGGCTTTCTCTCCTGTTCCACTGATGTATATTTATCTTTTTCTGCCACTCCCATACTGTCTTGATTACTGTAGCTTTGTAGTATAGTTTGAAGTCTGGGAGCCTGATTCCTCTAGCTCCATTTTTTTTTTCTCAAGATTGATTTGGCTATTTGGGGTCTTTTGTGTTTCCATACAAATTGTGAAATTTTTTGTTCTAGTTCTGTGAAAAATGCCATTGGTAGTTTGATAGGGATTGCATTGAATCTGTAGATTGCTTTGGGTAGTATAGTCATTTTCACAATGTTGATTCTTCCAATCTAAGAATATGGTATATCTCTCCATCTGTTTGTATCATCTTTAATTTCTCTCATAAATGTCTTATAGTTTTCTGCATTCACGTCTTTTGTCTCCTTAGCTAGGTTTATTCCTAGGTATCTTATTCTTTTTGTTGCAATGGTAAATGGGAGTGTTTCCTTAACTTCTCTTTCAGATTTTCATCATTAGTGTATAGGAATGTAAGAGATTTCTATGCATTAATTTTGTATCCTGCTACTTCACCAAATTCATTGGTTAGCTCTAGTAGTTTTCTGGTAGCATCTTTAGGATTCTCTATGTATAGTATCATGTCATCTGCAAACAGTGACAGCTTTACTTCTTCTTTTCCAATTTGGATTGCTTTTATTTCCTTTTCTTCTCTGATTGCTGTGGCTAAAATTTCCAAAACTAGGTTGAATAATAGTGGTGAGAGTGGACAACCTTGTATTTTTCCTGATCTTAGAGGAAGTGGTTTCAGTTTTTCACCATTGAGAACGATGTTTGCTGTGGGTTTGTCATATATGGCCTTTATTATGTTGAGGTAAGTTCCCTCTATACCTAGTGGTTTATCAATTTTGTTTATCTTCTCAATGAACCAGCTTTTAGTTTTATTGATTTTAGCTATAGTTTCCTTCATTTCTTCTTCATTTATTTCTGATCTGATATTTATGATTTCTTTCCTTCTGCTAACTGTGGGGATTTTTTGTTCTTCTTCCTCTAATTGCTTTAGCTGTAAGGTTAGGTTGTTTATTTGAGATGTTTCTTGTTTCTTGAGGTAGGATTTTATTGCTATAAACTTCCTTCATAGAACTGCTTTTGCTGCATCCCATAGGTTTGGGGCCATCATGTTTTCATTGTCATTTGTTTCTAGGTATTTTTTTAATTTCCTCTTTGATTTCTTCAGTAATCTCTTGGTTATTTACTAGTGTATTGTTTAGCTTCCATGTGTTTGTATTTTTTACAGATTTTTTCTTGTAATTGATATCTAGTCTCATAGCATTATGGTCGGAAAAGACACTTGATGCGATTTCAATTTTCTTAAATTTACCAATTTAAGGCTTGATTTGTGACCCAAGATATGATCTATCCTGGAGAATGTTCCATGAGCACTTGAGAAGAATGTGTATTCTGTTGTTTTGGATGGAATGTCCTATAAATATCAATTAAGTTCATCTTGTTTAGTGTGCCATTTAAAGCTTGTGTTTCCTTATTTTTCACTTTGGATGACCTGTCCATTGGTGAAAATGGGGTGTTAAAGTCCCTTACTATGATTGTGTTACTGTCGATTTCCCCTTTTATGGCTGTTAGCATTTGCCTTATGTATTCAGGTGCTCCTATGTTGGGTGCATAAATATTTACAATTATTATGTCTTCTTCTTGGATTGATCCCTTGAGCATTATGTAGTGTCCTTCTTTGTCTCTTGTAATAGTCTTTATTTTAAAGTCTATTTTGTCTGATATAAGAATTGCTACTCCAGCTTTCTCTTGATTTCCATTTGCATGAAATATCTTTTTCCCTCCCCTCACTTTCAATCTGTGTGTGTCCCTAGGTCTGAAGTGGGTCTCTTGTGGACAGCATATACACAGGTCTTGTTTTTGCATTCATGTAGCCAGTCTATGTTTGTTTGGAGCATTTAATCCATTTACATTTAAGGTAATTATCGATATGTATGTTCCTATTACCATTTTCTTAATTGTTTTGGGTTTGTTATTATAGGTCTTTTCCTTCTCTTGTGTTTCCTGCCTAGAGAAGTTCCTTTAGCATTTGCTGTAAAGCTGGCTTGGTGGTGCTGAATTCCCTTAGCTTTTGCTAGTCTGTAAAGGTTTTAATTTCTCTGTCAAATCTGAATGAGATCCTTGCTGGGTACAGTAATCTTGGTTGTAGGTTTTTCCCTTTCATCACTTTAAATAGGTCCTGCCACTCCCTTCTGGCTTGCAGAGTTTCTGCTGAAAGATCAGGTGTTAACCTTATGGGGATTCCCTTGTATGTTATTTGTTGCTTTTCCTTGCTGCTTTTGATGTTTTTTCTTTGTATTTAATGTTTGAAAATTTGATTAATATGTCTTGGTGTGTTTCTCCTTGGATTTATCCTATAAATCCAAGGAGACACTCTGCACTACCTGGACTTGATTGACTATTTCCTTTCCTATATTAGGGAAGTTCTCAGCTATCATCTCTTCAAATATTTTCTCAGTCCCTTTCTCTTTCTCTTCTTCTATAATTCGAATGTTCATGTGTTTAATGTTGTCCCAGAGGTCTCTGAGACTGTCCTCAATTCTTTTCATTCCTTTTTCTTTATTCTGCTCTGTGGTAGTTATTTCCACTATTTTATCTTCCAGGTCACTTATCTGCTCTTCTGCCTCAGTTATTCTGCTATTGATTCCTTCTAGAGAATTTTTAATTTCATTTATTGTGTTGTTCATCATTGTTTGTTTGCTCTTTAGTTCTTCTAGGTCCTTGTTAAACGTTTCTTTTATTTCCTCCATTCTATTTCCAAGATTTTGGATCATCTTTACTATCATTACTCTGAATTTTTTTTCAGGTAGACTGCCTATTTCCTCTTCATTTGCTTGGTCTGCTTGGTTTTTACTTTGCTCCTTCATCTGTGTGTATTTCTCTGTCTTCTCATTTTGCTTAACTTACTGTGTTTTGGGTCTCCTTTTCACAGACTGCAGGTTCGTAGTTCCTGTTGTTTTTGGTGTCTGCCCCCAGTGGCTAATGTTGGTTCAGTGAGTTGTGTAGGCTCCCTGGTGGAGGGGACTGGTGCCTGTGTTCTGGTGGATGAGGCTGGATCTTGTCTTTCTGGTGGGCAGGACCATGTCCAGTGGTGTGTTTTGGGGTATCTGTGAACTTATTATGATTTTAGGCAGCCTCTTTTCTAATGGGTGGGGTTATGTTCCTGTCTTGTTAGTTGTTTGGCATAGGGTGTCCAGCACTGGAGCTTGCTGGTTGTTGAGTGGAGCTGGGTCTTAGTGTTGAGATGGAACTGTCTGGGAGAGTGTTCGCTGATTGATATTACATGGGGCCTGGAGGTCTCTGTTGGTCCAATGTCCTGAACTCGGCTCTCCTACCTCAGAGGCTCAGGCCTGACACCCAGCCAGAGCACCAAGTCCCTGTCAGCCTCATGGCTCAGAAGAAAAGGGAGAAAAAAAAAAGAGAGAAAGAAAAATAAATAAATAAAATAAAATAAAGTTATTAGAATAAAAAATATTATTTAAAAAATTAAGAATTGATAAGAAAAAGAAGAGAGCAGGGCTTCCCTGGTGGCGCAGTGGTTGGGAGCCTGCCTGCCAATGAAGGGGACACGGGTTCGAGCCCTGGTCTGGGAGGATCCCACATGCCGTGGAGCGACTGGGCCCGTGAGCCACAATTACTGAGCCTGCGCGTCTGGAGCCTGTGCTCGGCAACGAGAGGCCGCGATAGTGAGAGGCCCGCGCACCGCGATGAAGAGTGGCCCCCGCTTGCCACAACTAGAGAAAGCCCTCGCACAGAAATGAAGACCCAACACAGCCATAAATAAATAAATAAATAAATATTTTTTTAAAAAAAGAAGAGAGCAATAAAACCAATAAACAAATCCAGCAATGATGACAAGCACTAAAACCTATACTAAGATAAACCTAAAAATCTGAAACTAGTCTGTTGCAGATGCAAACCCCAAGTCTACAGTTGCTCCCAACGTCGACTGCGTCAATTTTGGGTGATTCGTTGTCTATTCCAGTATTCCACAGATGCAGGGTACATCAAGTTGACTGTGGAGATTTAATCCGCTGCTCCTGAGGCTGCTGGGAGAGATTTCCCTTTCTCTTCTTTGTTCGCACAGCTCCTGGGGTTCAGCTTTGGATTTGGCCCTGCCTCTGCGTATAGGTCGCCTGAGGGCGTCTGTTCTTCGCCCAGCCAGGAGGGGGTTAAAGAAGCCGCTGATTAGGGGGCTCTGGCTCACTCGGGCCAGGGGGAGGGAGGGGTACAGCATGCGGGGCGAGCCTGCAGTGGTAGAGGC
Organism: Mesoplodon mirus; assembly: GCF_964341445.2. NCBI lineage: Eukaryota > Metazoa > Chordata > Mammalia > Artiodactyla > Ziphiidae > Mesoplodon > Mesoplodon mirus. The sequence goes on from NC_138980.1 coordinate 155,550,716, forward strand.
CGGCGTGACATTGCAACAGCCTGAGACATACCGCGTATTCTCCTGGGGAAGCTGTCCCTGGATCACGGGACCCTGGCAGTGGCAGGCTGCACAGGCTACCGGGAGGGGAGATGTGGATAGTGACCTGTGCTTGCACACAGGATTCTTGGTGGTGGCAGCAGCGGCCTTAGCGTCTCATGCCCGTCTCTGGGGTACGCGCTGATAGCCACAGCTCACGCCCATCTCTGGAGCTCGTTTAGGCGGTGCTCTGAATCCCCTCTCCTTGTGCACCCCGAAACCGTGGTCTCTTCAGCCCCCGCCCGCCCCGGCGGGCGAGCAGACAAGCCTCTCGGGCTGGTGAGTGCTGGTCGGTACCGATCCTCTGTGCGGGAATCTCTCCGCTTTGCCCTCCGCACCCCTGTTGCTGCGCTCTCCTCCACAGCTCCGAAGCTCCCCGCCTCCGCCCCCCACAGTCTCCGCCCACAAAGGGGCTACCTATTGTGTGGAAACCTTTCCTCCTTCACAGCTCCCTCCCAGAGGTGCAGATGCCATATCTATTCTTTTATCTTTGTTTTTTTTTTTTTTTTTTGCCCTACCCAGGTACGTGGGGATTTTTTTGCCTTTTGGGAAGTCTGAGGTCTTCTGCCAGTGTTCAGTAGGTGTTCTGTAGGAGTTGTTCCACATGTAGATGTATTTTTGATGTATTTGTGGGGAGGATGGTGACCTCCACGTGTTACTTCTCCACCATCTTGAAGGTCTTCCCCGTTTTTGATATTGCCACAACTTATTGAGTACGTAGTACAGCTTTGCTCTGGTTTAAGAAACCCTGGTGTTTCAAGACACACACTTAGATGAGATTATTTACACCGAGGAAAAGAAACCTTTACTTTTTCAAAATGAAGTTTCTTTAAGATACTCCCAGAGTGAGTGGAGCCAAGGGCTTATTTAGAAACTGTGGTGGTCCCTAGGGAAGATATTTTAAGAAATGCCCCTTCACCTAATGCATATGATGAGCTTCTAATGATTCCTGAAGTCTGTTCCCACCAGCAGATCAGTTATTTTCCTCAGATTCAAATTTTGCAATCAAAATCCATAGCATACACACTGCTGCTTATATTGTAGCACATAGCATCTATCCTATCACTTCAATTTGGGTGATTTCTTAAATGGATTACGGGATCACAACTGTATGTTCTCAACAGAACCTCTTGACTAAGCCAAAATTTTACATTCTTATAAGCCTCCATGAATCAGTTTTCCTTAGTGATATTCTGTAACACTACACCATAGGAAATTAAGTGGCAGCGTCTGAAAGAACTACTCTCCCTATCATAGAGACTGAGCCTTAGACTAAATCATTAGGCAGCACACAGGAAACTCATGCTCTAGATGAATTCACAGAAGTGCCTCAGGCTGCTTGCATTTAGGAGTGCTAAGTGCAGACTATGCAAGCAAAGTGGCCACCGTGAAAGAGCACACTGTGTAGAAGTGGAAAGCATTCCATACCACCTGATGATTTGTGAGTACTAAGTGGTGTCTAGGAGTTGCATGATAATTCAGAAAGTTTAGGGTAACAAACAAAGTGGAAGCCAATCTAGTGGGTAGTGGTAAATCAGTAATTGATTTGAGATCTTTCACAATATTGCCTCATAAGCGTCTTTAGTAAAGTTGTTTCAGTGACTACACCGCTCTCCAAGACGGCAATGGTCAAACAAGAGGTACTGTTAATGGCATGGGGGGATATGCAGTGTGACTCCTTGGTGGTTAAGCTCCTGGTACAGATCCATTTCACACTACTATGAATTCATGTCTTCATTATTAATTTACATCATTAGGACTCCTGCTGTTCCAAAGTCATTGTCTTGAGATTTCCTGGACCATTCTCAAGAATCAGAAGCTAGTGTACAGAAATTAATATTTTTATATTGACCCAATTACCACACCAAGTACTTATAAGCATGAAATGTCTTTTTGACTTAGTGAGAAACTAATAAAGAAAACCTTGAATATCTAATAAAATAAAATCTTTCTGCATAGATTATGGATAATAGGGCTACACGGTCAGGTGGAGACTCCGATACACTTTCCATCTACATTTGACAAGCGTCCACACTGTGCCTTGGGTCATTCAATTCCTCGTTGATCTTCCTGGAAGAAAAGTCTATGCAAAACTTAGCACTAATCAAACTAATATGAGACTGATTAGCTACAATGCTACTGCAGGAAATCATCCTTAGTAGGAGACCTGTAATCGATTACTGATTTACCACCACCCACTAGAATTGGTTTCTTGGTCATCATTTAATGAAGGGTTTTCAGTTAAGCACTTGAGAAGAAGCATTTGCTCTGCCACTGCAATCATCCAGAGTGTCATGAAGACCCTGCTTTCGAGGATCCGAGTTGTGGGATCCTGATTCACGGGCAGTCTAACCAATATCTGAACAGAGGACAAACTTGTGGGTTTATATCGAAGTCCTATATCAACATTATATATCAAGTGAATAAAGGAAATGTCAAATTGGAACATGTAGCATCATTTTGTCAAATCTGCAGCATGTCAATCCGTGATGTAGTCACACCATAAATAAAACAAGATCTTCAGAAGTCCCAGGGCTACTTAATTCTGCCATAATTTTTTTTTTCAGAAAGGACAACCATTTCTCGGCCTTTTCATTGCTTCTCTTGGAATGAAATATTTCCGTTATTTTCAGTTCAAAATATGATCTAATTTCCATTGTAATTTCTTCTTAGACTGATGGGTTTATTAAAAGTAAATATTTGATTTATAGATGTTTGGGGATTTTCTAGTTACGTCTCTGATATTGATTCCTAACTTAATTCTATCACAGTTTTCCTTGTACGATACTTCTACATAGTAAGCAATCAGTAAATATTTGATGCAGGCATGAATGAATGAATGAAATCAGGAATGTGAAAGCCAGAGAAGCTGGAAGTTTAAAAAGTTAGGAAACTTTGGTATTTGAAGAACATTAGGAAATTAACATAAACCTTCTCTGCTATTATAATGGAAATCTGTGATTCAATTACATGTAGGATTTCAGTAATACATATGCTTCATGTAGGCAAATACATCCCCAGGTAGCATTTACCATGTTTCTGACCCTTTGCCTTGCAAATTCCACTCTGAGAGTGAAACCTTGAACAGAACTAAAAGGAGGCCCAGCCCTCCCTCCTTCAGCTCATGTTCATGTTCATAGAAGCCCTCCTTTTATGTGGCCTCAATGCATGTTTCACTTCATCATTATCTCACATTCTGGCTCCTCCTCAGGAAGTGGTGTTCATCAGGATCTGTTGAGTTCCAGGGTTTGGGCAAAACAAATCCCACATCACTCTGGCAGGCTTTCCAGAAGGCTCAGGACTTTGTTGTCTGGGTAGTGCAAATAAGTCCAGGGGATTCCCAATTGCAGAGGAAAGTCTGATGCAACAAGACCAAGTGGTAGATAATATAGACGTGTTCACTTAAGGTGTCCATTGAAATATATCACTGTACCCTTTTCCCACTCACATGGCAATGAGTCTTAAAAATACTTAATCATTTGAGTTACAAGCTGTCAAAATGGAAGTGGGGTAGAGGAAACGGCCCAGTATACACAGAGACTAGGCATATGGAGAGGTAGAACCTGAATGCAGTCCTACAACCAGTGTGCTGCTCACCTTGGGCAGGTCCCTCCCCTCCCTGGCCTCCTTTTCATCATCTGGAATATACAACAGCTGGACCACTCACCTCTGAGATCCCTGTCAACTCTGAACCTCTGATTCGAGAAGTATTGTCTTCTGAAACTGCAGTCCCTAGCAAGAATCTCCTCAAAAGGTTGAGTATGTAATTACATACTTAGTATTCTCACAGAGTTTCATATCCAGTGAAATTCATTTTTATGCTACTTTTGTATTCCTGCTTATTTTGAGTGGAAAAATCCTTGTATACACTTCCTCAAAACATGGGTGAGAAAATAGGAAAAGTGAACCCTAGAGGCCAACAGTCTCCTTTGGTTAAAGACAAGGTTGGGGCCAATGAATGTGGGCTATTTGAGCTTTGTGGTTTGTTTTGGGGGCTAAGCTTGAATTTGAGATCTTTTGTGATCTATCAGAAATGTTAAATGATACTGAAGCTTATAAACAGTGATGCTGAGTTAGATTTTATTTTGTGCTGCACTTAAATTGTAAGCAGAACTTTTTTCACCGCAATCCTTAACGAGCCTTTTGTTACTGGGAAGGATGAAAGGTTGGATAAGTGTTAGAATTAAATGCACAGAATTTTTCTTTATGCAGAATACGCTCTGGGTAAGTGACAACCATTTATTGTGACCATGCATCACATCCACAGAAGAATATGATTAGGTGTTAACCACAGCAGCTCGAGGGTTTTAAAACCTTGGAAAATTGGCATTAGAGAGTATCATCTGGCAAACCTCAAGCTTTCCCTTTCTCACAAGACTATTGGAACAGGACTAGGGTCAACAGTGTTTAAAGACTCATAAGGAAAAGACTCTGTCACTTGTAAAATTATCCTCTGTGCAAGTTGGATCTTCCACCATGGATCTGGGCTGCCAAGGGTGCTGGTTCTGACAAGATCTTCATTAGCCAAGTCAGAAGGACAGCCGAGGCATTTATCCAGATAATTCCAAATCAGCTACCCCCTTTCAGAAAACTAAAAGAAGCTTGCCTGTTGAAGCAAGGATCCTCCACCATTAGATAGATTTAATTCATCCTCTGTGACTTACACCACAAGCAGATATTTTCAGGACAAAGCATTTGGCAAGCTGGATACCATTCAGCCAGTTCCTTCAATTTTCTGCTTCACTTTGCTTCTGTAATCACGGCCACAGTCTTGAAAATAAAGTCATGTGGATAGAGTTGTAATTTTTAGGGATCAGAATGCCTCTTAAGGATGTAGTACTGCATTCTTCTGTGGAATGATGATCCTGCAGAGGTCCCTTCCCGGGTACTAATCTGTGGTTGTGATGAAGGGGCATCTAAGCCATCCAATCCATCCCTTTGCAACCATCATCAGGTCTTCACAAGAGCAAATCATTTGAGAGCTGGAATTTGCTCTGTAATGAGGGATTAGAGGGAGGAAACAAGGCCCTACAAGAGTTAAATCACTTCTATGGTTACACAGGTAGCTGGGCATGAAGCCAGGATGGGAACCCTGGTTGCTCTTCTGTGGGATCATTATGACTCTTTGATGACTGGCAAAAGATAACGATATAATCCGTAGCCTTGGAAGAAAGATCTCTGTAGAGTAGGGGTAAGCAAACAATTTTTGTAATGGGCCAGATAGTAAATTTTTTTGGTTTTCCAGGCCATATGGTCTCTGCCATAATTACCCAATTCTGTCATTGTAACATAAAAGCAGCCATGGACAGTATGTAACAAAACAGGCATGGCTGTGTTTCAATAAAACTTTATCAATGAACACTGAAATATGAACTTGATATACTTTTCACACATCATAAAATATTATTCCACTTTTGGTTTTTTCCACCTACTTAAAAATGTGAAAAGCATTCTCAGATCATGGTGGGCTGGATTTGGCCCAAGGGCAGTGCTTGTCTATCTCTATTGTACAGTAACACAGCCAGCTCAGGAGAGAATCTATATCCTGGGTAGCAGTCATTGTCTCTGGCTCCATTCCACACCCCAGAACCTCAGATCTCACTTTTTCTCTGTGTACGTGCTGTCACATTAGACACTGAAATGAAGTCACTTTTGCATTTCGTCTCCAAAGAAGTGCCTCTTTTAATAAAAGTCATTGTAGGTAAGACTAAAGTCACAGGGCTCACACAGAAGGACCAAGGGGAAGAATGCCTTCTGACACACACCCCGCCACAAATGCCACAAATGCCATTACATCCTCAGTGGGTGTTGGTGGCTTGGGTTGCACTTAATACCACAGGGCAAAAGAGACTATGAATGTTGCTTGTTAGCATCACTTTAGTGAGAAATACAGGAAAAGCCCCAAACTCCTTGCTAAGATCACTTACTACATGCTTACCATGAAGGGAAATACTTGGGTTTGTATATAAATGACAGCCTCAGGAATTTGCCACATTCCTTGGATCAGTACGAGCTCTGGTGGCCCATTCCCTGAACAGGCCTCATTTGTTTACTCACTTGACATAACAGCCAAACAACCCCTTGAAATCCAAGGGCTTTCTCTCCTGCGGACACTGTTTATTTTTATCAGTGGAGCAGACTGCCCTCTGGTAACACTCGCTGGTTTTTTCTGGGTTGAGAAGAAGCAGATGCAGGTCTGTGGTTTTTCTGACGTGGATGAGGGCAATAGGTCTGAGCTCAGGGAAGGATACTCTGTGCTCTTTTTCCTTTCTTGACTGGAGTGCCCTCAGAGGAAAAGAGCGGGCCATTAAGGTTCTCTGGAAGCCAAGAGAAGGCTGAAGGAAGCCAAAACATTTAGTTGTCACAGTAGTGGCTTCTGGCTGGAGCCACCACAGAATGAGGGGACTATAGGTGAGCACTGGAACTGTAATCCACGCGCCTTCTCGGGGTGCCAGGCTCTGAGGACCACTAATTCAGCTTGCTCCTACAGTATTGTCACACATGATACCTCACTAGAATCACTTATTTTGGTACAATGTTGCCTATTATAATATTTACTGTTATCAAGACTTTTGGGTTGCAAGTAATAGAGCCTAACTCAAGCTGACCCAAACAAAATTAAATACATTAAAAATAAATAAATACCATTAGCTCCAAAGTCTGAAAATATCTATAGGTTGATCTTCAGACAGTTGTATCCAGTATCCACGCAGCAAACATCATCTCTCCTTCCCTTTCTTTCTCTTCTCTCTGCTCTCACCTGTGTTGGTCTCGTGCACTGAGGAGCTTTGTCCATGTGGAAAGGAAGATGAGCTGCAGCCTTTCCAGACTCGTAGGGTCCTTGCAACTCACAGTCTCCAAAGGAGAGAGCATCCCTCCCAGCATCTCTTTCTGTCTCTGTGAAAAGATCCTGATGTCCCTGCTTGAGTCTTATGTTCACCTTTGGACTTATCCATGAGTCCAGGAGGCAGGAATCCTCTGACTGGCTTGTGTGGGCCACATGCTTACCTGCTTGGTCTTACTAGAATCAGGTGGAACGAACAGGAGGAAGTTCTGAAAATGGAAGAATGTGACAGATGCAAAACTGAAAGCTGTGCACTATGCTAGTAAATTACTTGTCTGTATTTAGTAAGAATGTGCTTTTCATCAACAGTAAGCAAATCAGAAGACACCTGGTGAATCATCAGTTTTCCCTAGACATTTCTTTACTCTTTCTTCATTCCCTGGTCTTCTTCTTTCCTTCCTTTCTTTGGGTTATGAGCTGACAGAACACAAATGGAAAAGACCCTCAGTATTCTCAGTATTCTCACGGTCTAGTTCAGGAAGGCAACCCGTAAACAGCGCACATACAAGTCGTTACAGTAGATTGTGATATTTGCTCAAGTAACTGGTGATCCACTCTGCTGGGGGTCAAATACAACAGGAATAAGAGAGGTCATCTCCCTCTGCTATTGTGAAGGTTTAGACAGTGCAAAGACTTTGAGGTCAGGACTAACATCACTGCCTGACAGAAGTCGGCCCTAATTCAGATAAAAGTACCATCAGTTTCAGCACAACCCATACCCAAAGAGTGGAGCTAGCAAATAGTTGGCTTACAGGGGGAGCCTCACACCATGGCAAGAACAAAGCGAGAAAATAATGAATTTTCAGTTAATGTTTTAATGGCAAATGAATCAGTAGATTCCTCAGCTGGGAAGGAGGTATTAGATAAAATATGCCAAAAAAGTATTTTCAAGGTAGCCTTTAAAGACTGCTAAAACTCACCCAAAGCAATATTAAAATATGAAGACAGATGACTGCTCAAGAAGAGAAATTACAATCTGCAGGGGAAAAGGGAATAAAGTCATCAGGATTTCACTCTTTCGTTCCTTCCTTACCTTCTTCAGGCTTTCCAATGGCTTTCAAGAGATGAGGCGGTGTGTACTCAGAGTAGAAGCCTGAGGGTTTTGGAACCTTAGACACCTATGAATAAAATTAGGCATTTGGATGAATGAAGGCCCAGGGTCCTGTCCAGTGGGGACACACTGTGATCCTGTGCCCACCTTCCTAACCTATATTCTGGGCTTACATTGGAAGTGGCATAAGAGCCACCAATCTCTGCTCTGTTAAGGGAAGAGGTCAAGTCCTCTCCTGGATGAGACATCTCATCAACCAGGAAGTGATTATTCAGATTGGTTATGGTGACATCTCCAACTCAGCCCCCTGGAAGTGTCCATGAGGCCTCCCGAAATTCCATGCCTTGCATAAAATGTTAAGAAGATATTGTGCTGATACAAATTTGGACTGCCAGTGAGTTCTGCCCCCAGACCTGGTAGGAAGTTCATATTTCAGATCCAAGATATTGCCCTTAGCCAGCTACACAAATATCCATTTACAGAAGGATAAAGGAATTAATGTTTTTGACTTTTTTTTTTTTTTTTTTTTTGCGGTTCGCGGGCCTCTCACTGCTGTGGCTTCTCCCGTTGCAGAGCACAGGCTCCGGACGCACAGGCTCAGCAGCCATGGCTCACGGGCTCAGCTGCTCCACGGCATGTGGGATCTTCCCGGACCAGGGCATGAACCCGCGTCCCCTGCATTGGCAGGCGGACTCTCAACCACGACGCCACCAGGGAAGCCCTGTTTTTGACATTTTGAGGAAAGCTGAGTCTAAGCCACTTTGGATATCATTTCTTTTACACTGAGAAGCCTAATTAAAATACCACTGTTCCTAGATAACTGTTGTATTTGTTTCCATGTTAAGTCTGTTTGTAAACTCTGTGAATGTGGTGACTACATTTAATTTTAGGTTTTTGTTCCAGCCAGAGCATGTAGCAGGCTCTCGGTACAGAAAATGAATGAATGTTATTCATGGAACTCAGAGCAGCAAAGTTTAAAAAAATGGTATGAAAGTTTGGCATTATACTATATATACATATTATACTATATATTAATAGTATAGTAAACAAATCTGGCATAGAAGGAATCAACATCTTCTGAAATAAAATAAGACCTTGTTTGAATCCAGAGAAGATTTATGATTTCCAAAATGAGCCCAAAGTGCTGTGATTCAAAAGGAAAGCTTTCAAGGACGGTTTACAGGAAAAGGGCAGCCTGGCGTTAATGTATCCAGGGGCAGGACCCCAGGCAGGAAATATCTTGGACTGTTTCCTGGAACATGAGATTGGCTTTGAATCAGGAGCTAGACTGGGGATTTAATGAGACATCCTGGGAGAAAGAAGGCAGTCACAAGACTTGAGGAAGCTTTGGTGAGAAGCAGCCCCACCTAGGCATCTGTAATGTTTCCATGACATCTCAACCCACAGTCCACGTGGCACTCTAAGAATGAAGTATTCGTAGTCCTAACCAAATGAAAACAGTTATGAATAAACCTAACACTGGGAAAAACAGCAGCAAAGTCCTGTTTTTCCTCCAATTTCTGCCTTTGTTCTGAAGTGCAGGCTATTTTATGGACCACTGATAATTGCCCCACCTCCACCCTGAATCATTGTGTAAGTCATCCATCTTGAACACATCTGACTAGTAGAAAATATTTATTCTCCTTCCGAATATTTTCAGTCCAAGCACCATGTTTATGTGAATTTACCCAACTAATATACATCATCACTACCTGTCCAGGCTAAACAAAGAAAATAAATAAATTCAAATTGCTGAAAGAAAAATTTCAACCATTTTCAAGTTCTCTTGTCAATTCAGTACTCTCTTGAGTTTAAAGAGAGAGTCAGCCAGCCAGGCAAATGGGATGGAAATCCTTGCATCACAAAACTAGATCTCCTATTTGGATCTTAGCATATCCAAAGGCAATATGGTGGAAATAACATGGGCTTTGGAAGTGGAGAGACCTGTGATCAAATTCTATTTGGAAGCTGTGTGACTTCAGAGAATTTATTTCAACTCTCTAAGACTACCCTGTAAAATGGAAATAATAATTGGGTTTATTGTAATAGGCTCATAGGGTTAGTTGGATTTAAATGACATAACACATGTAAAATGGTAGGTGCTTATTAGAAGATAGCCAACAACCATTCATTCATTCAACAAATGTTTAATGAGTGTTTACCAAGTGCAAAAGGCTATTCTTGGTACTAGGGAAATAGCAATACACAAAACAGAAAATAACTCCTGCCCTTGGTGGAGCTTACATGCTCTGTGTAGGAGATAAACTGAACAAATACCATGCCAGATGGTAATCAGTGCTAAGGAGATAAATAAAAAGAAGGGAGGAGCGATATGGAGTGTCCATGGGAAGGGAAGCAATTACAAATAGAGCGTTCATGGAGAGCCAGACAAGCCCCTGATATTTGCAGGGCCTGGAGGAAAATTACAAATAAAGGACGTCATGCCAAATGTCTAAATATTTGATAAACTCTGAAACCAAATATGGATCATCCTCCTTCCTTAACCATAAACCTTCATTACGTCTTAGAAGGCCATGTTCAAATTTGGCACTCTCAGACCCCTCTGACTGCTGCACTAGAAAGTGAAGAGCTGGGCTTCCCTGGTGGTGCAGTGGTTGGGAGTCCGCCTGTTGATGCAGGGGACACGGGTTCGTGCCCCGGTCTGGGAAGATCCCACATGCCACGGAGCTGCTGAGCCCGTGAGCCATGGCCGCTGAGCTTGCACATCCAGAGCCTGTGCTCCACAACGGGAGAGGCCACAACAGTGAGAGGCCTGCGTACCACAAAAAAAAAAAAAAAAAAAAGTGAAGAGTTCACTTGTTCCTTCCCTACCTCCAGCAATGTCCTGCATCATGAGGGCTCTCAAACACATGCATGTGAACACTTGAACCCATAAGTCCAAGTTCTAACCACATACCCCATAAACAGCTGCTGCTCAGCCCTCTTCCCAGGCCTAGGCATGTGCTCACTGACAGCACTGTCTTGGAAGTGGGCTCAGGGCCATTGGGCCAGGAACTGTGGGCACTCAGAATGTTGTCTAGAAATGAGAAGAGGGGAGTGAGCTCTAATCAGGCAACACAACTTAGCCCTGCATACTCTCTGCCGCACTGGGGAGGATGAATCAGAGCAGGGCCCTCTAAAATGGGAGAGCCAGGACAGTTGCTCTTCTTGCCTGAGTCAAAGGACAGAACTGGTGAAGAAATCACTGACATGGTAATTTGGGGCAAAGACCCAAAGGAGTTGAGAGAGCAATCCACGGAGGATATTTGAGGAAAGAGTGCTATAGGCAGTAGAAATAGCAACTGCACAAGCCCTGAAATAGGAACATGCTTGGTAGGTTCCAAGGGCATCAAGGAGACCAGAGTGGCAAGAGTGGCACAAGTCGGGGGTGGGAATGAGGGGTGAATAGTATGAGGTGATTTCAGAGTTGCCTGGAGACCAGATCGTAAGTCATTACGGTGACTTTGACTTTTACTTTGTGCGAGATGGGAAGCCATTTACTGGTTTTGAATAGAGCAGTGTTAGGATCTAACTTGTTTTAAAAGAATCATACTGGTTGCTAGGTTGTAAATAGACTGTAAAGGGTAAGGAGAGAGGCAGGGAGATCGGCCAGGAGGTGAATGCAATCCTCCAGGTAGATGGCAATCGCTTAGACCAAGGTGGTGGCCATGAAGAAAGTGAGAGAAGGTTGCATTTTCCATCTCCTGTAAAGGTAGAATCAACAAGATTTGCCAATGGATTGGATATGGCATAAAAGGAAAAGGAAGGGGTCAAGAATGACTCCAAGACTTTTCAGTTTGAGCAACTGGAAAGATAAAGTCAGTATTTTCATTTACTTTGCTTTTCAGTAACATAAGGGTGGACATAGTCATAAACTATCTTACTGGTGGCAGTCAAAAGAAAGCACCTGGATGATTTGAAGTACAGTAAAAATGAAAGTTTCTGAATGAGAAGGGAGATGAACTTGTATTGCTCTTCATATGCAAGCAATGTATAAAAATGTGTACATGTATATTTTTCAGTACACTAATATTCACAGCTGGAAAGAACTTTGCAAAATTGTGAATTATCTTTTGTTTGAACTTCATTTTGTGCCTTTAATCAATAGGTCAGCACCTTAAATTATTAGGGTACAGGAGGATGGACCCTTGGTCCTGGCTTCAAGTCCTGGGAATGGCCCTTATTAGCTTTGGGATCTCCAGCAAGTTCTTTAATTCTTTTCAACCGCAGTTCCCACATCTTAAAAATGAGGATGATGGTTGCCCATTTTGTCAACCCTGAAACAGCATCCAAATCCCAGGTGTCATTAAATCCTAATGGCCTCTATTTTAGCAGAAGCTTAGTTAAACAAATATTTGGTCTTACCTTTATTCTAATTTATACACTTGTTACACTTGTTCATTGTTCTTCCTTGTTATAAATAGTTGGTGATGGGTTTTTTTTTAGCTGTGGTTTATGTGAACAAAGAGGTGAAACCAGTTAGCTCAATTGGTTGTATTCTCACAAATTAGCTTCACTCTGTTTCCTGGCCACACACCTCACTCAGCTTCACAAATGAGTGGAATTGATTACAAAATGAAACAGACAAGAGAGTGTAAATCCATCTCTGCCATTGAGAAAACAGTTCAAAAAACAAGCGTCCCTGCTGAGAGTAATATTTTCTTCGTATTGGAAAGACACAGCCTTGAATGCTTTGTGGTGATGGCCAAGGATAAATAAATACATTTTTAAAATAAGTCAAATAGAGGAAGGACAGTGTGAGACTGAATAACTGTGAACTTGAAAATGTGTCATGAAGTATTTAGGCACTAAAATGGTTGTGACATTATTTTCATGGCCTCCAAGAGTTTCTACACCTTAAATTATTTGAACTTCCAGTGCTGGCTCTCAGAATCTTTGCTTCCTCAAATGTAAACCAAGAAGTTGGACTCCTTTACTTCAAAGAGGACTTCCAGCTTAAGAGATCTGTAATTCTGTGAGTCTTCTACCTGGAAACTATTCCTCCTGTTTGGCATAGAAAATATCTTCACATATATTTTATTTAATCTTAAATTTTAGAATCCAGTTTTGGTGAACTGCAGTAATTTGTCAACAGATCCTCTGGGATATGAGAAAATAATTATCAATCCCAGTGAAAGGAATCATCAATTCTATGTGATTGATTTTGAAATCTGTCCGCAGGGCTCTTTCTAGAGGCAAGGAACCTCATGATCAACAGACTTTGTGGTAAATAAAGCAACCTAGGCTGGCACCTGGGATTTGGATACTGTTGCAGACGTAACCAAATAGGCAACAATCAGCCACAGGTCCAGGGGACTGCTCGGGGACAAGGCGGCTGGCTTCCCACAGTACTGGAGAAATAATGGTGTGTGTGGGGGGGGGGTGGGGGGTGGGGGGGGGAGGACAGCTGGCAGAGAGATGAGGAAGAAATGGGAAAAAGAAACACAATTGTAAAAATAGCAACCCACCCTGAGCAAATCAAAGAATTTCTTAGAATGCAACACTGGCTATGTGTGAATAATTGGCTTGCAAATCACTTCCTCCCTTTTTTTGTTATATAATAACAATCATTTTAGTGTCGTTCATGAAAGCCCAGAAGGGAATCATGGCTTACCGGCTAGTTTTGCATATGGCTGTTGTGTGGGAAAAGGCTTCAAAACTGGGGATCTATATCTCTGGCCCCCAGACCTGAACAGGCAGATTTGAGACTGGTCCTTACAAAGCTTTTTGAGAGAAGAAGTCCCTAATGAGTTTACCCTGGCAACAAAATGAAAGAGCAAAACAAGAGGACAATCCAAAGCCTTTGCCTAAATCCAAATGGCAGCTCTCTCAGCAAACCACCAAGGAGCAAACTGACTGCTGGATTTTGTAATCCAAGGGTTTACAAAACCCTTTTGTGTTGATGAGATGCTACTACTTCTTATTAAAATATGACAATGATAACCACCCTTTATTAAGTGCTCACAATATATCAGGCATTTTATTTTATACACATGATTTCCTCTCCTCAAAATAGCCCTGCATGATGGAAATTATTATCCCCATATTAAAGTTAGGGAAACTGAGACATAGAAAAGTTATTTGCTCAAGGTCAAACAGCAAGTTACGGAGGAGCTGCAATTTAATTTCAGGTCTTGCCAATGGCAAGCCCCATGGCCTTTAGCTCACCTCTTTTAAATTGTGTGATACTTAGTGAATATGTCCATGACCCTAGTATGTGGGACCTTACATACTTCTCTCCATTCTGCCTGTCTTGTTGCTATGAGTCAGACATGAATGACATGAAGTCATCACATATATCAATGTCTTCTGTGTATAGTTGGTGCCTTGCTCTGGATTGGTTTGCTCCTCTGTTGGAATATTTATTTTGCCTTGTATGCAAACTACTAATGTACATTTTATATTTTCTCTGGGACATGTATCTCCCAACACGTTATGAATAATGAAAATCAGCCCATGAAGTTTAATTAAGAAGCTGTGAAACGACCTTAAGTCAGACTAAGTTGCACTAGTGTGGATTCATGATGTCCATTTGTCCCTAGAACTGTAGAACCTTAAAATTAAGCTAATTAATCAGTATTACAGTTGTGTGTAATGTTGGCAATTTTCTTCTATGCTTTTTCATTCCTTGCATCCACACTTCCTAATATAATGTGATGTGGACTCCTAAGCTATTCTAGTCGTTTGGTTAAAATTTTTTGTACTAATAATTTGAAGGGAAAGAGCAACATTTACTAAGAAATCTCCCAGACTTGCATGGCAATATCTGAAATTTACATGTAACATAGTTGCCTTGGATGCCAACTATTTCTGTAATGTCAACCAATCATGCCACAAATGAGCTTCCCAGTTTTCTTCCTAACATTTTACCATGTGTAAATATGTTTTAATGTATCATTTGTTTCCTTGAGGCACAGAAGGATACAGTTATTTGTAGAACAGATCTTGCCTGGATGAAACAATAAATATTGTTACTGTGCACCAGTAAATTCAGATTGTTAAACCTTGCATACATGAATGAGGTGCTGGGAATGTGATTTGTAGTTAAGGAGAATGGATGCCAGATTAAGCCTGTATAACTCCCCCATTATGGTGGTACCATGTAGGGTACTACTACCAAAACACTGAAAACATCATTGTTCACCTTACTTTGCTATTTATGCTGTCTGACTTTCCAGAAATCACCTTTGTATTAAGATGGGCTAAATTATGGTGTGGTAACAAATTCCAGATGGGTATGTTCCAGATACCAGTGGCTTTATAACAAACTGCCCCAACTAGTAGTGTAAAATAATAATTATATTGTTATGCTCACAAATTCTGTAGGTCAGGAGGTTAGATTCAACACAGTGGTGATGTCTTGTATCTGCTATGTAGCCTGGAATCTCAGTTGGGAACTCTTAAATGGCTTGGGGCTGAAATTTTCTAGAAACTTCTTCACTTACATGTTTGGTACTTGGCTGAGATGACTCAGACTAGCTGGGATTCTGTGTGAGTGGCTAGATTCTGAGAGGGAGCGTGCAGGGAGCAGGTGTTCCAGGAGAATGAATGTTCCAAGAGAAGCTTCCTGGCCTTTTCTGACTTAGTCTCAGAGGTCATACAGCATCACTTCCACCACCCAAATCAAAGGGGAAAGGAAATAGCATCTGCTCTTGATGGGAGAGTGGCAAATTCACACTGAAGAAGAGCATGTTGGATGGGAGATATTATGGGCCAGCTTGATGGTCTTTGGAATATCCCAGCTGCCATGTGTTGGCTTACAACAACAAGGGTTTACTTCTTGCTCCAAGTCTTCTGTGGATCCAGGCAATTCTCCAGAGCAGCTGTCCTCCTATTGGCTTAGCCTCTCCATATCAACTCATGATTCCACAACCACTGCTGCAGGGTAAGAGCAGCATGGACAATCACACACCAGCTCTTAGAGACCACCATCTGGAAGGGAGAGAAGTCATGTCTACTCATATTTCATGGTTCTCACAGCCATGCCTAAATTCAGGAGAGCAAACAAGTATGGCCCTCCAGTGTGCCCAGAAAGAAAAGAGAGCTAGGAATGTTGGCAAATAGCAGCAGTGTTTATTACAGCCTCAGAGATATTGCCTGAGTAGTGAAACTTTGTAATTCTTTTCCATGCTGGTTTTTGTCAAAGCACCTCCTTCATTCCTTCATCATCTAACAAATATGTTTTAGATGCCTACTATGTGCAATACGTCAGTATCTAGCTCCTGGAGGGAATTCAGCTGCCCCCAAAAGCATATAATTTTACTCCAGAAAAACAACTGAAGTTTCGGTTTCTTTGTCATTGACTCCTATGGGGGCAGGGGGATGTCTCTTTCAGATCCTACACTGTCCTATCCCCTCCAAGGCATATGAAATAAAACTTTTTTTCTCCTTACCTCCCACTTCATCAATTTTATCATTTTCATTCACTAGTGTACTCAGAACCCTTTTTCTTTCAATATTCATCATCTATCTCCCCTTTTGCAGGCCTTAATTTGATGACAGACTGTTGAGGATGAAGCTGTATTTCTAGAAAATGCAGATGGTGACTATTAATTGGACACTGCCATAGCAATAAAATATATGATAAATTAAATGGCTTTAAATCCAGTTTAGAGTTATCACACATCATTAGTCTGACAACATGGTTCCATTTGTTGTTGTTTTAAAGGAAATTTAGATATCAGGGCTGTAAACAGTAGATAGGTGTGGCCAGAAGTCTCCTATTTTCCAAAAGCAGAGCTCATAAGCTACATTTCAATAACAAAAGGAACAAAAACCAGAAGGAGCTCTATTCAGGGCCGGTTTGTGTCTCAGTCTTCAATTAGAAAGTGTGTGTTTCTAATGGAAAACCATAGAACTACCCTTACTCTCTGGTAAGAAAGAATAAAGAGGAAGAAATGAGCTCTATGATAGACTAAAGCAAGGATGTGTTTTTGCCTCGATGGCTGTCGAGGTAGGTGGAAAATCACTCTTAACCATGGTTGATCCATACAGCAAATCATACTATGGAATTTCCCACTGAAATTTTCTAATTTATTGAGAACTTAGGGCAAGTTCTTATTTAAAAGTAAATAATAGGATTTATAAATAATGGAAATCATTGGAGGTGCACACTAAAAATATCTTCAAGATGTGTTTAAATAAATGTGTAGTTGGTAAAATTAAAATCAGGATTGCTAAAACTCTTCACCAGAGACCCCTAACTTTTTTTTTTTTTTTTTTTTTTTTTTTTTTTTTTTTGCGGTATGCGGGCCTCTCACTGTTGTGGCCTCCCCCGTTGCGGAGCACAGGCTCCGGACGCGCAGGCCCAGCGGCCATGGCTCACGGGCCCAGCCGCTCCGCGGCATATGGGATCCTCCCAGACCGGGGCACGAACCCGTATCCCCTGCATCGGCAGGCGGACTCTCAACCACTGCGCCACCAGGGAGGCCCCCCCTAACTTTTGAAGTGTGCCCACAATGACAAGAACCCTTGTAGAAATTGTGTAAGAAACTTAGTTGTCTGCTAGTCTATCCCAGTATTTTACATGTAAGCTGGGTGAAAACTGGTTATTTATAGGATGATTAACATAGGTTTTAATTTGCTAAAACTATAGGGCTTCCTTAGGTCTTCCAAACTAGGTCAACCAGTTAGCCCTCAGACCTAGTATACCATATATGACTGAGCCAAAAGAAATAAACAGAGATATTATCAAAACCACAAGCAAAACTGACAATAGGTATTCTGATGATGACTTTACCTTTTAATAAAATCTCAAGTCTTTTAAGGTCAGTCAGATGCAAACTAAGCTAGATGATGATGATTATACTAAAAGGAAATTACCAAGCAGCTTGACATTTTGAATTCTAAGAATTTTAGTTACATCATGGCAGATAAAGATTACCAACTATATTTATTTGGTGCTTTGGAGTCCAAAACACTATTTTACAGCCCAAAGCTATACTCTTAAGGTCACATTCTTGCATTCTTCTAAAACTTTTGAAGGCTTACTAGTTCTCAAAAATTAAAGAAACTCTATATGTATGTATATATTTGATGTATATGTCTTACATCTTTAGAATTCTACATGTATGCATACTTCTAAAAATTCCCAAACATACATGCTACTTATAGTTTATTTCCTTTTCATACTTAAGTGCAAATAATGGCATTTTAAAATCTGAAACTAGGATCTCTCTTGTTGGCATTACTCAAATTCCTGTAAAATCTTAATTTTTAAAATTGTCTTTTTTAAAATCAAGGTTTGAACTAAATGGCTTCTAGGCTGTCTCCCTTCTCTGAGAGAAGGAAAGGAACTCATATTTATTGGGCATATACTATGCACCCTGTGCTCACAACTACCCTATCAGGTAAATGTTATTCTTCTCTTACAAATGAAAAACCCAAACCTCCTAAAGATTAAAGCTTGTTCAGGGAATTCCCTGCAGTCAGTCCAGTGGTTAGGACTTGGTGCTTTCACTGCCGAGGACCCGGGTTCAATCTCTGGTCAGGGGAGATCCCGCAAGCTGCACAGCACCGCCAAAACAAAACAAAACAAAAGATAAAAAGCTTGTTAGTGTTCACATGACCAATCAGCAGTGAAGCTGGAATTCCACCCCAAATCCGTCCAGCATCAAAGCCCACTCTCTCCCATCTTTGCCCCTCCTCAGCTCACATGGCAATTTGCAGTAAACAGTGACTATCCACACCACAAAATACTAAGCCTTTTATTTTTTCTCAGGAGGGGCTCCCTTTATTGGCATTACAAAAAGGATCACTAATTCTCCAAAAGCCCACACCCTGGAAGTTCAAATGGAATGGTTGGGATATTGTTAGTATGTAG
This sequence comes from Mesoplodon mirus, assembly GCF_964341445.2. NCBI lineage: Eukaryota > Metazoa > Chordata > Mammalia > Artiodactyla > Ziphiidae > Mesoplodon > Mesoplodon mirus. The sequence continues at coordinate 155,569,490 of NC_138980.1, forward strand.
AGGGTAGTAGATCCACACCTAAAGATTGATGCCACAAAGTGAAGTAGAGATTGAAACAATTGTCTAGATAATTAAGATCAAAATAACTGCTATTAAGGAAAAGACAATTTGAAATATTTCAGAGAGTAGGTTGTAAAATTGTCCAACTTAAGTTAGTGCTGTCAATTTAGAGAATTTAGCCAAAACACCTTTCTGAGTTCATTTCTTTAAAAATGAATGAAAAAATTAAATCTGTGATGAATTCTCTGTTGTTTCCCTATCTATATTAGAAACACAAATATATTTAACTTACTGTTCTCAGAAAGTTTTAAAAAACAATTTTCTTCTAATTCTACCATAGTAAATGCATTGACATGTACCACCTATGACAATCAGTTGGTTCCAGAAGGAGTAACATACGTATTTGACAAATCCTTGGTTTTCTGGAGGTTTTTACCACATTTCATTGTGTGTTCTTTTTTGAGCATTAAAATATATTTGTCCAAGACCTCTTTTCAGGAAGTGAGTAGTGCTTGGAATTTTGTCTATATTCTGATTCTTCTAAATTGTGGTTGCTTTAAGTTTGCCTTTTCTGATTTGGAATTTATCTTTATTTTGACTCTGATTTTTACAAAAACATTTTTCTCCACAAACCCTGAGTACACACATCAGATAATCACAGCTTTTAGCTATCATGAGTCCCATTACCATTCAGCCTTGATTAAACTCTGCCTCCCAAGCCTTACATTCTGATTGTCAACATCTACTCTGGGTAAACAATGGTTGAATTGTCTCTGTGTTTTATTTCAACATAGGAAAGAAATCTGCTTTCTAAAGCTGTGGTTTAATAATTTCAGAAATGGAGATGATAGCAGACTCATGTGAACCTGAGAAGGCATTTCATCTTCCAGAAATGAGGGCAGAAATGAAGCCACGATGCTTCTCAGGCACAGCTGGAGACAGTGCAACTAGAGTGGGCAGTAAATCTCAGAGAAAGCTGAACGATACAGTGACTGGCACAGAAAAGTGGGTCTCACAGGGGCAGGTCCAATCACAGACCTGACCAGTCATTTTCCCAGCTATGGCTGTCCCCATGCCATGACTGCATTAAATCTTTGCTTTTCTAGCTGGGTTGATGTAAGAAACTGTGAAACAAAACTGTATGAAGAATTGGTGGCCTATGGTGAGACAAAAGGGACTGACTTTTAATGGCTTGGCAGATGAGGTAGTGTTGGTAGGAGGGGCTGAGATTCGCTTTAGCATCCTACTCTTCTCCACAGCATCCATTCCTATTCTGGGTCCCTGGAAGTTTAGGGACAAGAGTTGGGGGTGCCAGGGTGCGGGGTTGAGATGGTTAGAGGCTCTTTTCTGTTCCCAAGCCTGTTGGATAACTCCTCTTTCCTCTTCTTTTCTTCTTCTCCAACTCCTTTCCAAAAGAGTGAAAGAAATATTGCTTCAGAAAGATATAGGGAGACTACACAAGTGCAGAACCTGGATTTGCTTTTTTTAAAAAGCTGCCTTGGTTGCCCTGGTTAATCAAACAGTTGCTCTGGCAAGAGTACTACTCCCAGACAAGCACTGGGGTTGTCCTTCCTTACCCTATGCCTTTATATTCTGAGAACTCCATCCCTCCCTGCAGAGAGAGGAATTAAATTTCCACATTTCTAAACCACTGCCAGCATGTGTGGTGCTCCACCCAGGGCATATGTGCTTGACTTCATATTCTTAGGAGGAGTTTATAGTTATAATCCCCACAAGCATGGGGAAGACATTCAGGTGTCTCCCAAACCCCAATTAGGAAATAAGTTTGCCACCCACATACTGACTACAATAGTGTTTGAGAAAGACCTCTGTTGAAGGGTGTCTCTTCTTAGGAATGCAAAGGCCTTTATGAGAAGAACTTAATCTCCAGTGTAATAAAACAATGTGCACATAGCAAGGAGATGTATGTTATGGAGAAAGTAACCATACTCAAAAACACACTTACAAAACTGTACTGCAAATGATTTGTTTACATGTCTGTTTCCCACTACATTGTAGGTTCCTTGAAGGCAGGCATCTCATTTATTACATCTATCTATGCTACTTATTATACCCCCCCCCCACCAGCAGCTAGTGTAGTTCCTTTTGAATAGTTGGCACTAAACATGTCACATTGAATGCCTACTTTGATTGATTGGTTACTTGATAGAACCAGACTCTGGCAGTGACTTGGCAAGTCTAGCTTTGTAAGAATTCCATCATCCTAGATTTGAAGATCATGATGAAGGATTTGTGGAGGTTCTCTGTCAACTTGTTCACACCACCAATAGCTTAAGGAAATTTTATGCAGACTATTATGAACAGGCATGTTTAAAGCAATTAGTATCACCTAATTAATTGGGGCAAAAATCTTCCTCCACTCAACAGCATTCAAATACCATCTGCTTTGGCTATATTTTGAAAAACATTTCCATATGGAATCCAGCCTTTCTAACTCTCGCTGAGAATTCTGGTTTGTGCATGACTTTTCCCCCTCCAGCCTCCTCCTTCTGATAATAATTACTGTGAGATGTTTAGTCAACATGTGTAGTACTTAGGATTAATTAAATTTGGGAAAGTGAGTGATGAAGTAACCAGCCCAGGGCAACTACTGTTTCCTTCTCCATTTTAGTTGTTTTATTTCACTATGAACATTTTCCTGAACCAGCAAAAGAGTCAACCAGATTCCAAAGTGATTTAGAACTCACCCATAGCCTTAGCTACAAAACTTACAGTATCTGGGCTCTCTAGGGCCCTTAATGACGAGTTAACCACACTAGGCATTGAATATAACAAAATTTGCTCTCAAAATTGAAATGGCTTTAGGAATGTAAAGACCTTTATGGGAGGGACTTAATCTCCAATGTATTGAAACAATGTGCATATTGCAAGGAGATGTTCATTGTGAATAAAGTAACTATACTCTTCATGAAGACCATGAAGCCAGTCCTCACTAATGCTTTTTCTCTTTCATTGATGAATCAAAAATGAGTAAACCTTAAACGAATAAGATAGAGACAAAAGAAAGCTCAGACTTATTATGCCACTGTGGGCCAGGAAATACTAAAAGCAGTTAAACGCTAACCTAGCATTGCAAAGTTACCATTGCATGATCTGACTTTTGAAAAATAAAAGTCCATGTAAATAACAAGTGTGCTATAAGAGAGAAGTTTTTGCAATAAACTCCTACATTAAAAAAGAAGAAATCTAAAATGAACAACCTAACTTTGTACCTTAAGGACCTATAAAAAAGAGAACAAATTAAACTCAAACTTAGCAAAAGGAAGGAAATAACAAAAATTAGGGCAGAAATAAACAAAATACAAAAACAATAGAAAAAATCAATGAAACTAAGAGTTGATCTCTGGAAAAAAAATGAACAAAATTGACTAACCCATACCGAGATTGGTTAAGAAAAAAAGAGAAGTCTCAAATAAATAAAATTTGAAAAGAGAGAGGAAGCATTACAATTGATACCACAGACATGCAAAGGAGTATAAGAGACTATTATGAGCAGTTATATACCAAACTACCGGATAATCTAAAAGAAACTGATAAATTCCTACAACCATTACAACCTACCAAGACTATATCATGAAGAAATAGAAAGTCTGAATACAGATATAACTAGCATAAAGATTGAATCAGTAATCAAAAACCACCCAACAAAGAAAAGCCCAGGACCAAATGACTTCACTGGTGAATTCTACCAAACCTTTAAAGAAGAATCAATGCCAATTCTTCTCACATCATTCTAAAAAAATGAAGAGAAGGAAACATTTCCAAACTCCTGTTATGAGGCCGGCATTACCCTGACAACAAAGCCACACAAAGACACCACAAGAAAACACTACAGATCAATATCGTTGATGAATATGGATATAAAAATCCTCAGCAAAATAACAGCAAAGTGAATCCAACAGCACATTACAAGGATCATATACCATGACCAAATGGTATTGATTACTGAGATGCAGTGATGGTTCAGTATATGCAAATCATTTAATGTGATACATCACGTTAACAGAATAAAGGACAAAAATTGCATGATTGTCTCAATAAATGTAATAAAACCATTAGACAAAATTCAGCATCCCTTCATGATAAATACCCTCAACAAACAAGGATAGAAGGAAAGTACCTCAGCATAACAAAATCCATACATGAAAAACCCATAGCTAACATTATAGTCAAAGGTGAAAAACTGAAAGCTTTTCCTCTAAGATCAGGAGAAAAGGCAAGGATGTCCATTCCTCACAATTTCTATCCAACATAGTACTGGAGGTTCTAGGCAGAGCAATTAGGCAAGAAAAAGTAATAAACTGCATTCAAGTTGGAAAGGAAGAAGTGAAATTGTCCCTGTTTGCAGATGACATGATCTTGCATATAGAAAACCCTAAAGATTCCATAAAAATACTGTCAAAACTAATAAATGAATTCAGTACAGTTGCAGAACACAAAATCAATGTACAAAAAATCAGTTGTATTTCTATACACAAAAAACAAGCTATCTAAGAAGGAAATTGGGAAAGCAATCCCATTCACAATAGTATCAAAAAGAATAAACTACTGAGGAATAAATTTAAGCAAGAAGGTGAGAGACTTGTATACTGAAAACTAAAAAATACTGATGAAAGAAATTAAAGAACACACAAACAAATGGAAAGATATCCCATGTTTATTGGTTGGAAGATTTAATATTGTTAAAGTGTCCACACTACCCAAATCAATCTACAGATTCAATTCAATCCCTATCAAAATCCCAATGGCATTTTTCAGAGAAATAGAAAAGAAGTTCTACAATTCATATGGAGCCACAAAAGACCATGAATAGCCAGATAAATCTTGAGAAAGAAGAAAAAAAGCTGGAGGCAACACACTTGTTGATTTCAAAATATATTACAAAGCTATAGTAATCAAAACATAAAGACACACATATATACTAATGAAACTGAATAGAGAGCCCAGAAATAAACCTGCATTTATGTGGTCAATTGGTCTTTGACAAGCGTCCCAAGAATACACAATGGGGAAAGGATAGTCTCTTCAACAGATGGTTCTGGGATAACTAGATATCGACATTCAAAGAATGAAATTGAACGCTTGTCTTACAGCATACAAAAAAATCAACTCAAAATGGATTAAAGACTTAAATGTAAGACCAGACACTATCAAACTCCTAGAGGAAACATAGGCAGAATACTCTGTGACATAAATCACAGCAAGATCCTTTTGGACTCACCTCCTAAAGAAATGGAAATTAAAAAAAATAAACAAATGGCACCTAATTAAACTTAAAAGCTTTTGCACAGCAAAAGAAACCATAAGCAAGATGAAAAGACAATCCTCAGAATGGGAGGAAATATTTGCAAATGAAACAACTGACCAAGGATTAACCTCCAAAATATACAAGCAGCTCCTGCAGGTCAATATCAAAAAACAAACAACCTAATCCAAAAATGGGCAGAAGACCTAAATAGACATTTCTCCATAGAAGATATACAGATTGCCAACAAACACATGAAAGGATGCTCAACATCACTAATCATTAGAGAAATGCAAATCAAAACTACAATTTTGTCTATGTCTTTTTTCCTTCCTGCCCCTAGGCTCTTCAGAACCTTTTTTTTTTTTTTAGATTCTATATATATGTGTTAGCATATGGTATTTGTTTTTCTCTTTCTGAGTTACTTCACTCTGTATGAGAGTCTCTAGGTCCATCCACCTCACTACAAATAACTCAGTTTCATTTCTTTTTATGGCTGAGTAATATTCCATTGTATATATGTGCCACATCTTCTTTATCCATTCATCTGTTGATGGACACATAGGTTGCTTCCATGTCCTGGCTATTGTAGATAGGGCTGCAATGAACATTGTAGTACATGACTCTTTTTGAATTACGGTTTTCTCAGGGACACAGAGAAAGAGAAGGGTAAGCTGGGATGAAGTGAGAGAGAGGTATGGACGTATATACACTCTCAAATGTAAAATAGATAGCTAGTGGAAAGCAACCACATAGCACAGGGAGATCAGCTCCGTGCTTTGTGTCCAACTAGAAGGGTCAGATAAGGAGGGTGAGAGGGAGATACAAGTGAGAGGAGATATGGGGATATATGTATACATCTAGCTGATTCACTTTGTTATTCAACAGAAACTAACAAACCATTTTAAAGCAATTATACTCCAATAAAGATGTTAAAAAACAAAAATTTTGAAACTAAAGAAAGAAAAAAAAAGCAATGCATTAAGTCATTTAAGGAAGAGATTTTCAATGGCACAGGGAGCTAACTAAAATGGTTAGCATAATGAGTCAAGATTGATTCATCTGCATTTTTATTAAAATATTCAATTAAAAAAAGAAAAGCCTGCAATGAGGTATCACCTCATACCAGTCAGAATGGCCATGATCAAAAGGTCTACAAACAGTAAATGCTGGAGAGGGTGTGGAGAAAAGGGAACCCTCTTGCACTGTTGGTGGGAATGTAAAGTGATACAGCCACTATGGAGAACAGTATGGAGGTTCCTTAAAAAACTAAAAAAGGAACTACCATATGACCCAGCAATCCCACTACTGGGCATATACCCTGAGAAAACCATAATTCAAAGAGAGTCATGTACCACAATGTTCATTGCAGCTCTATTTACAATAGCCAGGACATGGAAGCAACCTATGTGTCCATCAACAGATGAATGGATAAAGAAGATGTGGCACATATATACAATGGAATATTACTCAGCCATAAAAAGAAATGAAACTGGGTTATTTCTAGTGAGGTGGATGGACCTAGAGTCTGTCATACAGAGTGAAGTAAGTCAGAAAGAGACAAATACCATATGCTAATTATATGGAATCAAAAGAAAAAAAAAGTGGTCTGAAGACCCTAGGAGCAGGATAGGAATAAAGATGCAGACGTAGAGAATGGACTTAAAGACACAGGGAGGGGGAAGGGTAAGCTGGGAAGAAGTGAGAGGGTAGCATTGACATATATACACTACCAAATGTAAAATAGATAGCTAGAGGGAAGCAGCCACATAGCACAGGGAGATCAGCTAGGTGCTTTGTGTCCACCTAGAGGGGTGGGATAGGGAAGGTGGCAGGGAGATGCAAGAGGGAGGGAATATGCCGATATATGTATACGTATAGCTGATTCACTTTGTTATACAGCAGAAGCTAACACAACAATGTAAAGCAATTATATTCCAATAAAGATGTTTAAAAAAAAGTAGTATATACACATGATGGAATACTATTCTTTAAAAAGAAGGAAATCCTGCAATATGCTACAACATTAATAGAATGTGAAGAAATTATGTTACGTGAAATAAGCCAGTCACAGAAAGACAAATACTGCATGGTTCCCCCTATACGAGGTATCTAAAATAGACCAATTCATAGAACAAAAAAATGGAATGATGGTTGCCAGTACATGGGGGAGGAAGATTGGGGAGTTACTACTAATCAATGGGAATAAAGTTTCAGTTAAGCAAGATTAATTCTAGAGACCTGCTGTACAACATTGTACCTACAGTCAACAGTAATGTGTTGTACACTTTTTAAAAATTTAAGAGGGTAGATCTCATGCTAAGTGTTCTTACACAATAAAATTTTTTTTTAAATTTTAATAACAAGTATGTTGTGATGGGGGCTTTGTTTTTCTCTCTCAACTGCAGTTGCCTTAGTTGTTGAGAAATAGAAATGTAAGTTATTTCTTATATTTTTATATTGTTTTATAAAATAGAAGTCTCTAAGCGGAGAAATGAAATTTTTTTTTTTTTTTTTTTTTTTTTTGCGGTACGTGGGCCTCTCACTGTTGTGGCCTCTCCTGTTGCGGAGCACAGGCTCCGGACGCACAGGCTCAGCGGCCATGGATCACGGGCCCAGCCGCTCCGCGGCATGTGGGATCTTCCCAGACCGGGGCATGAACCCGTGTCCCCTGCATCTGCAGGTGGACTCTCAACCACTGCGCCACCAGGGAAGCCCGAGAAATGAATTTTGTTTGACATATTAACCTTTTATTTATTGTTTTATTCAGTCAGCAAACATTTGTTGTGATCCTGCCATAAGCAGGCACTCAGCAAAGTTTTGGAGACACAAAAGTGGAGTAAGACCCCTGTCTTCAAGATGGTCAAATGGTCAAGGCAAATTTTTTTTGAGTTGTAATAATGCAATAATAATAGTGTGTACAAAGTAGAGTAGATGCATAAACAGAGTGATGGAAATGCTCAAGCAGAGTTCAGAAAACCCTCTAATATGTGGTGTGCCACAAAAAGTTGCTTACAGGGTACATTTGATAGGAGCAGGCAACCTCCAAACATTCATCCAACCCTGAGATTCTAAGAGCTTTGTAAAGTGGGGGACTTCTTCCCTTAACAAGGGAGGAAGGCAACCATTTAGTGTGCAGGTGACATAAATTAGGTGTTGTCCACTTTTTCTTGCCATGAATCTATCAGAGGAGCAGACCCTGAAGAGTAACATTTCTCTTCTCATCTTTATTTGCTTTTTTCATTAAGTCATCCTCAGGACAACTGAATGCTCTAGCAATAGATGTCAGGGAAAAACAAAAGATAGGTATTTCTGTGCAGTCAGAGAGAGTCTGTGCTCTGATACCAGCATAATGTTTATGAAATCAATTTTCTGTACCTGCCGGATCAGGCTAGTGTGAGAACTAGCTTTCCACAACCATCCTATTCATTCTTGTGTGATTGGACAGGGCTGATATTGTATCACGAATACAAAGGGATTGAGTGCTATTCTCCTAATTTATTCATTACTTGCCTCATCATGCTGGTAAATACTATGCATATGGTAATTTGAGAAACACAATGTTCCCATTGCTCTTTTTTTTAGTCCCGGAAATTTCTCTGTCTTTTATAAATGCTGCAAAAAAATCAAAGGCAAGGTTACCTCAAAATTGGATTTTACGTTCCTCCTGTTCTCACGTTCTGGTGCCCACACAACACATATAGTACACTCTTCTCTGTTTTGACCAGTGTTTTTAGACTGTGCAACCCCTTTGCTCATACTCTTACTTTGGAATGTTCTAGAATAACTCAACGAAGACTCATTTGTTGATTTATGAATATATATTAAGTATCCACTGTGTGCCTGCACTACGCTCAATCTTAAACACAGAACAATGAGAAAGATAGAAGCACCTCATTCAGGGAATGTTTTTTTTTTTCAACCTTTTCCAGAAACCATGGCATCATCTAAAGACAAAAGAGAACATGAAATAGATGCCTTAAATAAAAGTGGATTAATAATGAATGAGAGGACTCAAAAGCTCTCCAGAATACATATTTCAATCAGTAGCCGTGGGTAAACTAATAAGCTGGAAACAGCATGATTGGGCCCATGGATCTGGGGAAGAAAGCCCCATTTACAGACCTGGGGTATTGAAAGCAGATGCATAGATCAGTTTACTAAGAGAGAAGTGAATACATAAGGGTGTTTTACTGAGAGTAGCACTTAATTTATGTATATTTAAACTGTCAGAATGTTTTAGTTCTTTGTGGTCAGTATTTATTTATTTAACAAATATTTATTGATCTGCTACTGTGGATAAGTCAGTTGTTCTAAGCACCGAGAATTAAGGGTCCTATATCCTCAAGTTTACACTGGATAAGAAAACAATGAAAACAAATAAATAAATAGACAAAAAAAAGCCAGATATTAGAAATTGTGATATGTGCTATGAAGGAAACAAATGGTGTGTGTGCACACGTGCGTGTGTGTGAATGTGAGTGTGTGTAAAGGGTACTTTACATAAGGTGATCAGGTGGAGCCAATCATGCAAATAGGGGAGGAAAAGAATTTGAGGCAGAAAACAGAATATTTACCTATTGTTTACAAAAGGTGGGTCTGGACAAAAGCAGTATACAGTTATCTAAATCAAGGGTGGGCAAATTCCACCTGCCATCTGTTTCTATAAAAACATTTTAGTCCTGTTTTTGTAGATAAGGTGTTTTGGGAACACAGCCAAACCTATTCTTTTAAGTATGGTCTACAGCCATTCTCACACAACAGCAGAGCTTTATAGTTGCAGGAAAGACCCCATGGCCCACAAAGCTGAAAATATTTATGGAACTCTTTAAAAGAAAAAGTTTACCAACCCCTGATCTAAATCACCAGTTTGAATAATCGTTACATTTGTGATCATTTTTTATTCTGTTATCTTTAACTCTGTGAGATCAAATCAACAGTTTACAGAAAACCCTGTTAAACTGCACCTAGTGATGACAGTTGACATTCATTGAGTGAAATTATGTCCCAGGCACTGTTTTAAGCACTCTATGTGAATTGCATTACACTTAATGCTCACAACAGCCCTACGTGGTGGGTTCGATTATCACTGCAGGTTATAGATGAGGCAACTGAGACACAGAGAAGTGACTCACTTGATGTCACACAGCAAGGAAGTGGTGACATCAAGAGTCAAAGCCGGGCCTCCCTGGTGGCGCAGTGGTTGAGAGTCCGCCTGCCGATGCAGGGGATACGGGTTCGTGCCCCGGTCTGGGAGGATCCCATATGCCGCGGAGCGGCTGGGCCCGTGAGCCATGGCCGCTGGGCCTGCGCATCCGGAGCCTGTGCTCCGCAACGGGAGAGGCCACAACGGTGAGAGGCCCGCATACCGCAAAAAGAAAAAAAAAAAAAAAAGAGTCAAAGCCAGACAGCCTGGGTCATAAGCACTGTCCTAAAACTACCTTTGTGATTGAACATTCTGCAACTCCACCACCATAACAAACCCCATGGCTTAAAACTACCTATCTGGGACTTCCCTGGTGGCGCAGTAGTTAAGAATCCACCTGCCAATGCAGGGAACACAGTTTCGATTCCTGGTCCGGGAAGATCCCACATGCCACGGAGCAACTAAGCCCCTGCGCCACAACTACTAAAGCCCACGCGTTCTAGGGCCCACATGCTGCAGCTGCTGAAGTCCACGCACCTAGAGCCTGTCCTCCACAACAAGAGAATCCACCGCAACAAGAAGCCCGCGCACCGCAATGAAGAGCAGTCCCCGCTTGCCGCAACTAGAGAAAAGCCCACACGCAGCAATGAAGACCCAACGCAGCCAAAAATAAATAAATAAATAAATAAATTTTTTTAAACTACCTATCTATTCCTAATTTGCACAAGTAAGCAAACATCTTGCTTCAAAGAATTTATAACTTGCTTTAGAGACAAATTTTACAGCTATTCCTTGCTTAGCATTCAGAATGTAAAGAAGGTTTCCAAGTGATTTCCTCTCAAGCTTCTTTGAGAAGCATTGGATAAATAATTGGTTCTTTTAGGAATGACCATGCTGGAAATCCAGACTGTTTCATTAATTACCCAAATGTGCTTATTACTAAATGTACCAGATAATTCTGCAACCTTCTCTCTTGTTTTGGCTGTAAGAGGTACCATTGGAGCCATTGTCGCCCTTCCTTTTCTCCCCATTTCCTAAGGATCCAGTGTAACTTAAGCATTCCCTCCCTGGATTTCTGGGTGACTGCCACTAAAATCCTAGATATCCTTGGTACAACCATGTGTAAACTCAGCTGAAAAATCTATTTCAGAAAGCCCAAATTTTGTGATGTTCAGTTCAACCTAGGCTAGCAGCAGTATCCCTGAAACTATACGTGCTAATCTCTATGAAAGACGTCTATATTTCTATATCTTTTTGTTGGCAGTCTATTCACTTCTGAAGAGATTTCCCATAGGTCGGTATGAGCTTCCAAAAGTCATTTGAACTGAAACACTTACACACCCAATGAAAACAGTAAACATTAGAGAATTGTCATTTTTTTTCCAAGTCTGAGTATGGGCTATGAATAGTTATTGAGTAACCACAAAGTGCTAAACAGTACCATATCACACAGATGGCCCTGATTTCCATCCTCATGGAATGGTGGAGATAGGGACCATTAAAGAGAAAATGAACATACAATGTAGTGAGTGTTATGATATACAGAGTGCGGATGATAGAGCAGTCCAAAGCCATGGCACCCAACTAGGAGTTGAGGGTGGAGAGCATAGTCAAGGAACGCTCCCTAAAAGAAAAAATTTAGAATGTAAAATTTATCAGAATTGGAGTGTAGGAAGGGAGAAGATTGGAAATTAAGGAGTCGAGGAAGACATCTGGTTTTATCACCTACATTTTGTTGAATCATTAACCTTTTCTCAGTATATATTTCTACACACTTCAAAATTGGTACACATCCATTCAAATTAGCACACCTTCTGCAATGTTTCATGGATGCTGTTGTGTTTCAAGGTAGCAAGAGAATCAATCCAGCCTCACTTTGCTAGTAGCCAGCTGTGGGATTTTTGAAAAAGAAATCAACTTTACTCAGTCCCATCCCTTTCAGCTTCATAACAATGCTGAACACAATGATTTTTGTGGTTCCTTCCACCTCTAAAATTCTACTTTTTTAAGTCCTGTCCTTTTCATAATGCTTTACTAACCTCTGTGACTTCATGTGGAATTTCCCAATTCTGAACCTTAGGATGGTGTGTCTTTTAGAACTGTATTATACTGTGTGTCATACCAAGCCTCACTGACCAGGAACTGAAGCAAATTAGGGGTTTTATTTTTCTCATTTATTAAGGAGTTCAGAGGTAGGCAGCCCATGGTTGATGAAGTAGCCAAACAAGGGCATCAGGGACCCAAGTTCCTTCAAACTCTCTTCTTAGCCATCCATGGTTCCAAGACAGCTGCTCCTTCTAAAAGCTTCAAGTTTGGGCTCCATGCAAGAAGGGATATCAAAAGGGCAAGTCAAGGGCTGGCTGAGTCAACTTTCTTTGAAAGAGCTTGCCCTAGTGGCATTTGCTTAAAATTCATTGGTCAGAACTGTGTCACATGGCTACCCCTGGGTGCAGGGAAGTCTGGGAAATGCTCTTTCCTTTGGTTGGGAACACTGATACACTAAACAGAATGAGGGCTGTGTTGATAAAGAGGAAAGGGAGAAGGGATATTGGATAGGAAGCTTGCATCATTTTCTGAAGGTTATTCAGATGTAATATTCAAAATATTTTAAAACAGGACTGGCATAGCCACTGACCAATCAGAACAGATGCTGGCCAGAACCCTGTAGCACTACATGCCTGCTAAGTAGCTGGCCTCACGTTTTTCTATTTGGTGTTATAGTCATCATGCCTCTTCCCCCCACGTAATAAAGCCTAAGTCCATCAAGGACAAGACTATACAGTAAGTCCCTTATATACGAACCTTCAAGTTGCGAACTTTCAAAGATGCATTCCATCAATGTCAGGCATGAGTGAAATTGCAGCTTGCCTCCCACCCACAGTCCCCTATTGCTGACGATCCTTCAGCTCTACCATCTCCCACCTCTTCTCCCTCCTCATCAGTAACTCTTCTTGCCTGTTCACTCGATGCCAGCCCCTGTATGCCAGCTGTTGTACTGTACTACTGTACTTTTCAAGGTACTGTACTGTAAGATTAAAAATATTTTATTTTTTGTGTTTGTTTTTTTATGTATCATTTGTGTGAAAAGTATTATAAACCTATTACAGTACAGTACTAGATAGCCGATTGTGTTAGTTGGGTACTTAGGCTAATTTTGTTGGACTTATGAACAAATTGGACTTATGAATGTGCTCTCAGAGCAGAACTCATTCGTATGTAGGGGACTTACTATATTTTATGTATACTCTTTCCATTCCCCAAGAAAGTGACATTTACATAGAGTAAGGGTTCACTTTTGTTGAAAGGAATTGAATTATTCATATTATAATCTAAGGATGAGACAACCAAGTAAAGAAGTATTCAAGTTATTACCTATTCTGTTTCTTCAGGAATGAATAACCCCTATGAATGGTGACTGTATATCCTAAATGCCACAGTACAATTGATTATAAAACTGGCAGATGGATTTGGGCTTTGAAGTTGTTCAGATCTCTTACAACTATTCAAAAGGAATATTATAGACTTAAGAAAAAGAGGTATTTCCTGAAGCAAAAAGTTTCAGGCATAATAGAGGTTCAGAAGACCTTTCCCTCCATTTATTATATCGAATAGAATTAATAAGGAGCCACCCCCATCCTGTTAGTGTAAAGAATTTTTTAAAAATCAGTTCCTTAAAGAGCTGCATCTGTTTCTTAAAGCCTGTAATAAACCTAATAGTGTATTATTTCTTTTCATTCACATCTTGAGTAACCATAATGCTCAGAGCTTGGGATGGGGCATTTTACTTAATTTTATTTTCTTATAAACTTGAGATTAACTCAGAAATTCATGTATCAATCCTTATTCTTTAAAAAAGATGCATTTTTAATGTTCATAGTTTAATTTTAATCAATTAAATTTTTTCAAGTGCCTTTATTTTCTCTGCTTTACTCACTTTTAAATGATATTTCAGTTTCTACTACACTTTTTTCATTTGCTCTACTTCTCCAGTTTATTCTCCATTCTGCGTGTTTCCTGAAATGCAATACAAATATATCTGAAACCATTTGAAGAATTAATGGGCTACTAAGAAAAACATGTATACGCAATATCCAATTTCCAAATTGGCTTTGGAAAGACCTATCTTTGAATCATCATTTCCATTAAAACATCTCTCAAATGAAAATGATTCCATGGAGTAATAAAGGTTAGAATATAGTGGGTGCCTTTTTTCATTCCTTTAATCTCTTGCTTTGGCTCCTCTTAATATTGGAGGTATGTACTTACATCTTTTCTTGATCCTCTAGGGAAATCTATTTTTATGTTTCTGCCAGGCTAACTTAATTAAGACAGTATGTTGGGTTATCTTCTTTATACCATACACTTTCAATTCTAAGATGAACTTTTTTTACATACATTTTATTAGCTTTGAAATTGAGATACATCTTTAAATTTTTGGCATATCATGATTTAACTGGAGGTTTTCTTTTCTTGGCAGTAAATAAAATAACAGTAGCAAATAAAATAATTGGTGGCTTCTCACATGCATTGAAATAATCTCTAACAGTACAGTGTACTTCTAAGAATTTCTGAATGATCCAGGAATCTTCCCTGAACCATACAGTTGTTCCTGCCTTGTGCCATCTTATATCCTAACCAGAATGAGGTTTAAGTCTTTGAAAATAGGAAATAAGAGTAAGTATATAAACACTCTTCCTTTTCATTCTCTACATGGGATGTTTTTCTCAACTACAGTTTTTGAATCTCACTGACATGCCTTGCAAATGACTCACAAAACCAAAGTATACATCTATGTTAAAGCGTGTCCTGTTTTCTATAAATTTCCAATCCTCCTTCCACTCGTCCCCCTCCAAAACAGCAAACAAATTGCTAAATAACTAACTTCCTGGCTGCCTTAGCTACTCAACGAGAATGTTGTAGTTACCATGATATCTTCTCTTTTTAAAATGCTGGTAAAATACACATAAATGTTACCATCTTAACCATTTTTAAGAGTACAACTTAGTAGTGTTAAGTTCATTCCCATTGTTGTGCAACCAATCTCCAGAACTCTTTTCATCTGGCAAAACTGGAACTACTGTGATATCCTTTAAAAGGCAGTTCTCTAATCTTTTAGCTACACAGCCCTTGCAATTTTTGTCAGAACTCTTTCAAACAGTTCCAAGCCTCAAGCCAGAGGGTTAGCTCTAGCCCAGCCCAGATTAAACTTTTAAACATTTTCTTTTCTAACTTTACTCTCTTTAAATATGTGTGTGTAAGTATAAATGGCTGTTTTGGTCTGTAAAATGGGATTCAACGTTTTAATATTTTAACACTTTAATACTTTAAAATGGTTCTTATTTGTAGATTCCCACCAAAAAAGAATGTGTCCCTCCATTAAAGAAGCTGATGCATTATAGTAATTGTTTACATCTCATTTCTTGTCTTGCCTTGTTATTGATAGTACGCTTCTTTGGAGTCAGAGAATAGCCTTTCATGGTATGCATTCAAGTGTGTGGATGAATCAGATAACTGGATCCTTGTTGAAGGAGATTGTTTTGAAATATGTGAACTAATGGAAAGACCGAATTAGGCAAGGCAGTGGTTTTCCTGCTGGATTTCTAGGAGCCCTAGACCTCTGCGCCGGTGTCTCCAGGCGGGCCAAAAAGTACAAACAGGAGGCCAAGTGGATGGGGCTGGTCGCCTACTCTTTCTTCTCCCCTTTCAACTCTTCCTATCGGTCTTCTATTTTGAGATCCCATATAGATTTTTCATAAAGGAAAGAGAAAGGTGTGCTGCTTTAAAGAAAAGTCTTGAAGAGTAGAGAAAAGTTCAGACTCATAAAAACAGATCTAGGTTCAAATTATAGCCCAGTCCCTTAAAACCTGTGAGGTCTTTAGACCAATCACTAACCTCCAAGCCTCATTTTCTTTGGGAGTAAAATATTAGCTATTGTTATCTCCAAGTCACTGAGAGGATTAGAAAATAGAGTACAGTATTAAGTATGTCTCACGTGAAGTTCACGTCCTCGGTGAACGTGTGCCGGTGGTAGCCTGCAGGGTACGACAACAGTCATGGATGTGATGTCACTTTTTTTCATTCTGTCTTCTGCCTCTGCTGTAAGAGCTCCAGAAAGAGTTTTAAGTAGACACTTTTTTTTTCCTGTTAGGTGTGGACTTGGGGCTCAGCATGATCTGTGAATTTATTAGAATTGTAAAATCTCAAGCCTCACCCCAAACCTATGAGTCAGAAACCCTGGGGGTGGATTTTAGCAATCTTTGTTCTACTAAGCCTTCCAAGTGATTCTGATGTGCACTGAAGTTTGACAACCACTGAAAAGCATCGATTCACTTGGACTAGCCAGCTCAAGTAAGAGCAGGAGAGGTAGGGGGTAGGCTATGAGACTCCTATCCCATAGCAGAGAGAGAAGTCGAATAATAGCTGGGTCTCTTAAGGATTGGAAACCAGATCCGAGTTCAGTTCCAAGGACCTCAGAAACTGACAGTGATGGGTCTTGACCCTGATGCTATGTTTCCCATGAATCAGTCAGCTTCTAGGGCCATAATTCTCAACAGGGACAGTTTGGCTTCCCCATGGTATTTGGTAATATCTGGAGACATCTTTTACTGTCATGACTGCGGAGTCAGTGCTGGCATCTCGTGAGCAGGCTCCAGGGACGCTCTCAAACATCCCACAGTGCACAGGACAGCCCCACAATGAAAAGCTACCCATCCCCAAATGTCAAGAGTGCCGAAGTTAAGAAACCCTGCTCTAGAGATCTTCCTCCTGATACACTTGCCTCTCTTCCCATAACCAACTACTAACTTCTTTACCCTCTACCCTAAAGCTCTCAAACCGGCTTCTGTGAACCCTCCACGGGCCCACGGATGGGCCTCAGAGAGTCGGTAAACTCCCACAAAGGCTTACAAATTATGGTCCCTTTATTTATTTATTTATTTGTGTGTAAGGCAAGGTTTGGGAAAGGGGCCGTGCACAGCTTTCATCAGATTCTCAAAAGGCTTTTTCTTTGTTAATTCCATGTATTATTTCTCTACCTCAGAATTCCGCTCCTTCCCCACTACAGTTTGCTGGTGGTCTCAGCTCCTCCTGGAATCACGGCCAGTCTGCCGTCTCTCTACGTCATAACTTCTCAGCTTCTACCCTTACTGCTGCTCTCTTTTTCCTGTTCCATTGGCCAGTTCAAATCCCCAGCATAAAACATCTGATTGTCACTTCTCTCCCTTCTTTGGACAGAGTTTTTTCAAACCAGACGCCCCTGCGGGCCTCTGACAACCCAATGCAAGAGTTGGTCAGATCCACCGTGAGACGGGTAAGGTCAAGGGGAAGCCGTGTCAGCCAGTACATACATGACTGTCCGTGGCAGGCACTCTCAGAATAGGCACTGGTTGGGGCACCACAGTGGCCGTGTCTAACTAAGATGATGAGAAGAAAATCCAGGGCTTGGGTTCTGTCTGCAGAAGCCACCAAGTTGTCTGGAAAAGTAGGAAGAGCATGGAGTCGATCTTAAACAGCACGCAGGGTGCAGCGAGGACTAGCAGGCTCCGAAGCCTGTGACGAGGGCTCTTGGACTCGAGCTGGGGAGGCAACCCAGGGTCAAGCAAGAAGGGTCAGGGCTCAGGGGGTCCACATAATCAAAACAGGATAAGTTCAGGTGCAGAAGCAGAAACAAGCCAGTAGAACTGAATGAACATCAAAAGCAAGGCACTTGTGTCTCCCTTTCTGCCTTTGCTCTCTTCCTTTCTCACCCGAAGCTCATCCACATAAAAACTCGGTCAAGAGGCTTATAGAGTAAGACAGCCGGAAAGGCTGCATTTGTCGAGGAAGCCAAGGGGCCACGGAGAAACTGGATTTGTCCTTTGTGCTTCTCGTTCCTTCTCTCTCTGATCCCTCCCTGCCCCTTAGCTTTTTCTCTTAGCCGGTTTCACAAGGACAGAATTTTATTTGTCTGACTGAATAATAAAGAAGTATTTATTTCCTAATTTTTTTTTTTTTTGCAGTATGCGGGCCTCTCACTGTTGTGGCCTCTCCCGTTGCAGAGCACAGGCTCCAGACGCGCAGGCTCAGCGACCATGGCTCACGGGCCCAGTCGCTCCGTGACATGTGGGATCTTCCCGGACCGGGGCACGAACCCGTGTCCCCTGAATCGGCAGGCGGACTCTCAACCACTGTGCCACCAGGGAAGCCCCTTTCCTAATTTTTAATTTTAAAACCAACAGAACTCTCTAAGGAAAAATAACACAAAACTCTCTAAACCACATTAAATTATACAGTATTTGTATTTATGTAGCCTTAAATGGATTGTTCTTCTTTGGGTCAGTAGATCCAAAGAGGGAAAAACAAATCTTCCTCCGCCCAATGTTATATAATGGTTTGGGTGACAAGGATGCATCACACCAACCCCCCAAAATACCTTAGAGCAGTGGTTTGCAAACTTTGTCATACATTAGAATTCTGAAGTTCAGGTGGCACCCTACATCATTAAATCAGAGTGTTGGAAGGGGAAGACAAGAATCAGCATTTTTTAAGGTTTTCTGGTGATTTCAATGTCCAACAGATTTTGGAAGCCACTGCCTTATAGAGGATATTTTAATAAAGCCCTGATACTGGATTGCTATCTTGCCACTTTCTACCAAAAAGTGAAATATGACAGGAAACACATTTTTTTTCAATTAATTGAATTAAATCCCAGTTAATTGAGGTCGTGCTCTAATTTATTGCCAGAAGGCAACCAGCTGGGCAAATGGCTTACATCAGTCAAAATAGCAGACTAGCATTTTGGCGTCCTGTAGTCAGAACAGTCGATTTCATTGACTTGGGGTTGTTAGTTCAGTCTTCAGCTCCGTAACTTGGTGTTTTAATTTATTCAGACACAGTTTTGGACCCTGGGGATTCTCTAACCTATTCTCCACCTTGTTCTCCAGAGTCAGTAGAGAGCAATCTGGTCTCCAGGGCACCAGATCTTTGTGTGATAATCTAAAGAGAAAGTAGCCACCAGACGCCCTCAAGCACACCTCACCATCTCAGCAAACACTTCAAGAGCTCACCTGGTTCCAACTCTGTGTCAGCTTCCTGGTTTCTATTTCATCTGACATGTGAAGAGTTTTTTTGTTTGTTTTTAATTAAACATAGCTGAAGACTTTAGGGCCTGTTTCTGAGTGCATTATATTTTGATGGCATATTCTCATGACCACTTGGCAAAAATGAGAGCGTGACCTCATTTGAGCGAGACCTTTTTCGTGCTTCTAGTAACTGTGTCCTTTACTAGTTCAGGAGAGAAAGCAAACTCTGTGAGGATAGGATCAGACTCAGGGCTGCTCAGTCTCATTGGAATAGCCTAAAATACAACTTAATGATGGTCTCCAAAAGCATGACAGATGAACAGAAAGAAAATTCAGGCTTGTTGGTCGCTATTTTCACAGAAGAAACAAGCTTAAAGCACAGATAATTGGCAGTTTAGTGAGCCCGAAATGATAACTTCAGGATTAAACTATAGATCTGACTATTGGAAGAAGTCTGTGGCGTTTCTTGCTACAGATACAGTCTGCTGTGAAATCGGGATCAGAGGAATGGATCACAATCCTACCTTGACCTCTAACTTGCCATGTGACCATGCATGTTACGTGACTTTTCAGAGCCTCAATGTCCTCATCAGTCAAGTGAGAAGTTGAGCTGGGAGATGGCCACAGTCCTTCTTAATGCACTAATGCTCTGTGATATTTGAAAACGGGACAGGGAGGCCTCTGACTTGAGTAGATATTAATAGAAGCTGATTATCTGAGGTTCCTTCCAACTCAAGAAGTTACAGACTAATTGACCACTTTGTTTCCTATTTTGAATTGCAAAAATATAATCAGGACCGTATCAGATGATATCAAGGAATTATTACTAATCCAGTTAGATAATGAAAATAACACTATGGTTGTGTAAGAATATGGTCATAATTGCTAGATATCACACTGAAATAGGTAGGTGTAAAATAACATGATGCCTGAGATTTGCTTTTTAAAAAAATAATAAAGGAGTATATCCAATAATATATCCAGATCTCTTTTGAGCTGACAACGTTTCTAAGTATGGAATCTGTGTTCTAGAAAAAGGATTCAGGAGGCTGGAGTAAGCAGATGTGGATGCTCTTGAGTGTTGTGGACACACAGCCAAGAGACTTGATGCTTTAGAGGCCACACAAAGCTTTTTCTGAAAATCTGGAATATGGAGGTTGAATTAATTCACCTTTTTCTTCCATGTTGTATGGATAGGACAGTAAGCTGAAAGCAGTTTCCCCTGAAAAAAAATGGAAGCCCTGAGATGTTTTAGTGCCTTTGCTGGGGACACATAACTAATGAGAACGTCAAAGCCAGAATGAGGATTGAAGGATGCGGTTCCATGACTACCTCTCTTCCATATCTCCTTCCACTCCTGCTGGGGAATTGCCAAAAGTGTAAATATACTTTTGGCACCATATTTCCTGTAGGGCTTTTGTGTCTGTCCAGTATTCAAGTCTCCTTAATCGTGCTTAAAGCTCCTTCTAGTGGTTAGAGCTCTCCTTTAAATAAAAATTTACCAGACCTCATAGCAGTGAACTCAGAACACCATTGCTGGCTTCTTACATTAGCAACTTTCCCACTGGAAGGAACATAGATGCTGCCCTAGAATAGGACTGTGCTGTGTCTACATTAGTCAGGCTGACCAAATCCTGTACAGTCCAACTATTTTCACTGATTAAAAGTGCAGTCAGGGCTTTCCTGGTGGCGCAGTGGTTGAGAGTCCGCCTGCCGATGCAGGCGACACAGGTTCGTGCCCCGGTCCGGGATGATCCCACATGCCGTGGAGCGGCAAGGCCCGTGAGCCATGGCCACTGAGCCTGTGCGTCCGGGGCCTGTGCTCTGCAACGGGAGAGGCCACAGCAGTGAGAGGCCCACATACCGCAAAAAAAAAAATAAATAAAAGTGCAATCAAACTTTGCATTGGTGCAGAAAAGAAGTATGAATTGGTCACAGAAAAGGTGATTATATAAGCACACCAGCTCACTGAGATACAAACCCTCTATATTAGTTTCTCAGGGCTTCTGTAAAACAAGTGTCACAAACTAGATGGCTTAAAATAACAGAAATTTACTTTCTCACAGTTATGGAGGCTAGAAGTCTGGACAAAGGTTTTACTGGGGCCATGCTCCCTCTGAGACTCTGGAGATACTCCTTCCTTGCCTCTTCCCAGCTTCCATGGTGGCCAGCAAGTCCTGGAGTCCCTTGGCTTACGGCTGCATCACTCCTGTCTCTGCCTCTGTCATCACAGGTCATTCTCCTTGTGTGTCTCTACTTCTTACCAGTATGACCTCATCTTAACTAATTCCATCTCCCGTGAACCTATTTTCAAATAAGGTCACACTCTGAGGTCCTAGGGGACTTTAACATCTCTTTTGAGGGGACACGATTCAACCCATTATACCATCCAAACAAATGACATCGTGAGAAGGTTTCCATTTGCATCTACTGTTGTGACCAGGCTCCTGACTTTACACAATATTAGAGCTAAAGATCCACTTCTGTCTGGAAAGTGATTTTTGGCAAGAAGGATTGAGAGAACAGCCGTGGCCAGTGCCAGTGCCAGCCCCTTCGGAAACACATGTCGCATCCCGTGTGACACGCTTCACAGGACCTGAGTGATCAGATGTTGGCAACACAGTGACGGCGGGGTAAACTCAAGCTTGTAGTGGGAAGGACAGTGCAGGATTCATGACTCACCCACTGTAGCTTGCCCTTGCTGCCCTCGCCCTTACCCCTCTCAAGGCTTCCCCTCTGCCTTGCTCATCCTCTCTGCTTTGCTGGGAAACAATAGCTGCTTTGAATCTTTGATTCAGTTGCAAGTGAACTGTAAACCAAATTAAGCCAAACCAAGCACATCCAACCACTGTCACAAGCAAGTTATCCAATTATTGCTTTTTTTTTTGCAGCGGTGGGGAGAGGCAGTAAGGGCCTTATATATCACAAGGCAAATATTAATCTGCCTGAATCAGCTTGCCTAGGGGTAATCAGCAAACGGGTTGATGCTCATCAGAGCTGCACAGACTGGTCTCTGAGGATGTTCAGAGCCAGAAACAAACCCTACCAGGCACTTTCGGTAAATCTGGCAAGTTCTGTGCCTTCGCCCTCTGAATTCTGAAGCAAGGGCCCAAACTTCACCTGGCTTGTGGCATGCCCAGGGTAAGTCACCGGGCTTCTTGGATTCTGGGTGGATTTTCTGGTGTCACAAGCTCTCTTCTCTCTCTCTCTCTCTCCCCCTCTCTCTCTCTGGATGAGGATCAGGTCCTCTGGGGGTGAGGGGACAGTGAAAGTGTGTTTGCAGAATCCTGTATTCACTCTCACCCCACTGCTTGCTTGGCATATTACCTGCCTTCTGATGTAGGTAAAGGAGTTAAGCTACTCTGTTACTGACAGAAGATGGAAGGTGAGGGGAACAGGAAGGAAAGAAAAGAAAGGGGAAGTACGCTTCAAAGGGGGAAAAAATCAGCAGTGGGTAAAATGATCAAGATTTAGTATTATCTGAGGGAATGATCTCAGAATGACCGAGGGAGTGGATTTGGCCAAGATACTGGAATCTTTCCAGATTTCAGGGCCTCCTCCTGTCTTAAAACCAGTTGAGCCCCTACTCCATGTTTGCCAGGGTTAATCCCTTGACCTATGGGTAAATCCTCCCTAACCTCCTTGGACCAGAGGAATGGAACGTAAAGGAAGGGTTTTGTCAGAGCTGCACAAATCCATGTGGTGCATCTCCTGGCAGGAAAGCTGAGTGGAGAACAGAACTCTCAATATTTAGAAACTGGACTGGGATTTCTATCCAAAGGATACGATTTTGCCATTGCCTTTGTTGTTTGTACAGTAAATGGAGCAAATCAAGAACACTAAGGAGAGAACTTTTTTCTCTTGATGCCTAAATGCCAATCATGATTTTTTTGCAGTTCTCTTAATTGGCATCCCAGTTCCCGTCTAACTCCTGTTGTAAGGCACACATATTGAAATAAAAGCTGCCTACATTTCCACCGCCAACATCCAAAAGGATGAGGCACCATCCTTTTTTTCCCCGCCAGTTTCTGTCTATAATGCTTTGTATTCATTAAAAATTGGCTCTGTTCCCTTTGCAGTGTGGAGGCCCTGTTCCAGGTCAGTTCTGATTTGGAACACTGGGTCCTCAGCAGCGAGGTTTTGGAAGAGAAAGAAAGAGAACACAGGGAAGGGGCCAGAGATGGAGGCAGATTTGTAGGTTTGGCCTGAAAATTGTCCTTAAATAGAGAGCCAGTTATCTCTAGAACTCTGACTTCCCAACAGTCAAATACTTGACAGAGAGGTTAAAAGTAAGGACAAGATTAATTATCAAGGCTCTTGGGAGGGTGGGGGGAGGAAGGAGATAAATGCTTTCATGTTCATCACCGTTTATTCAAAAAGAGTCTTGCTAATAATGAGGCTTGCTGAACATGAAAGAATGTCTATTATCACTTTTGCAAGTAAGTAGGGGAAATAACACACCATTTCTTTTAAATATTTTTATTACGATATAATTTACAAACCATAAAGTTTACCTCTTTAAAGTATACTACTCAGTGGTTTTCAGTATATTTACAGAGTTGTGCAACCCTCATCATAACCTAATTTTAAAATATTTCAACAACCAGAGAAGGAACTTAGTACACATTAGCGGTCATTCCCCTTTCCCATTTCTCCCCTACCCCCAGCCCCTGGCAACCACTAATTTACTTTCTGTCGCTGTAGATTTGCTTTTTCCTGGACAATTCGTATGAATGGAATCATACTATACGTGATCTTTTTTTTTTAAATTTATTTTTGGCTGCCTTGGGTCTTCGTTGCTGCATGCGGGCTTTCTCTAGTTGCGGCGAGTGGGGGCTGCTCTTCCTTGCGGTGCACAGGCTTCTCATTGCAGTGGCTTCTCTTGTTATGGAGCACGGGCTCTAGGCACACGGGCTTCAGTAGTTGTGGCACATGGGCTCAGTAGTTGTGGCTCACGGGCTCTAGAGCGCAGGCTCAGTAGTTGTGGCACACAGGCTTAGTTGCTCCGCTGCATGTGGGATCTTCCCAGACCAGGGCTTGAACCTGTGTCGCCTGCATTGGCAGGTGGATTCTTAACCACTGCACCACCAGGGAAGCCCTATATGTGGTCTTTTGCAACTGGCTTCTTTCACTTGAGATAACATTTTTGAGGTTTGCCCATGTTGTAGCATATATCAGTACTTCATTCCTTTTTGTTGTTGAATAAGATTCCATTGTAGATATACCACATTTTGTTTGTCCATTCATCAGCTGTTGGACAACACATCAGTCACACTAGTATTTTAATTAAAAGAGCAAATTGCCACGATCTCGGCAATCTGAGTTGAACAGCTTTTTGCTATAGGTTTGAGTTAATAAAACGGTTCCTGATCTTAATATCTTAGATTGAAGGAATTTAAGATTTAGTATTGATAGCAAAAATGATTTCTATTTAAGTTTGTGGAGAGTAGATGTTTGCAGGATGAGCTAATGATAATAGTACAATAATGACATGATTCGTGCTTTTCCGTGATCTCAGTAGAGTGGATCTGTATAGAAGAGTGTTCACTCCTCCCTTCTCATAAAATAACTTTAGAATGTTTGAAATCTTTTGACTACATGCACATGAAATATAGCACCTGCCTTTGTGTTCAGCCAACAGGTTCACAGCTGAGTTTAAGGCCAAGCTCCATAGCTGGTCTGCCAGAGGTCTACTGGTTACACTGTCCTATTGTATGTTTCTGTCTTTCCCTGCTTCTGACTCAGGTATGAATGAAGAAGCATGGAAAAGAAGAGTGAGAGGGAACAAATAAGGTTCCACTTTTGTAAGGTGTCAAAACCCTTGCTGCCCACTCTTCTTACATGGGGGTAGTGGCCAGACTGAGGACTCTGGAATCCTGGCATGGCCATTTCATATCTTTGTGATGCTGGGCAAGTACTTAACCTGTCTCTCTTGTTCTCATCAGCAAAGTGAAGATAATAATGGGTCTTAGTTCCTAGAGATGCTTTGAGGGTGCCCGTAATTCCTGGCACATAACAAATTAACAGTGTTAACCATTAATATCACTAGCATGTCTTCACTACTTGCTATTTCCTCAATACTGTGCATCGGACCCTCACAACAGTCCAAAAAGGTAGCGAAAGGTATTCTCACTTTACAGATGAAGAAATTGAGATTCAAGGAAGTTATGTATCTTCCTCCAGGTCACATGGCTAAAAAATGGCACAAGTCATTTTTATATACGTTTTGGTCTGGTTCAGGTTCTTAACACATTCATTGGACCATGGTGCCTATATGCAATGAATCATGTTAGCCAATATGCAGTATAGTGGGATATAGCTATAATAACACACACACACACACACACACACACACATTTGTTTTAATAAAAATGAGTGATTGATGCAATTGGGCCACTTTGGAAAATGATGTGACCAAAACCCATGGGGAGAAAACAGTAGTAAGAGGCTGAGTTGAGGCTGTTGGAACAAACATGGGGCTTAAAGAACCTCAAAGTAAAGCAAATCCTCTGGCTAGATGCTGTATTCTCCCAACTCTGGGGAACCAGACCCTGTGGTTTATGGGAACTAAAAGAACACTGCATATGGTACTCAGGCTAAAGAAGGTACACTGACTCATTTCCATCAGCAGGGAATTAGTCTCCTGTGCCCATGTTGGTATTTCAGTTCTCAACCTAATGGTTTAAGATGTTTCCATTATCATCACCACTCACCCACCAAGAGCACTTTTAAATTAGCCTTGAGAACAAAAGAGTAAACAGAAGCACAATTTATCATTCTGCCAAGTTCAACTACCTAAAAAAGGCAACATCTGATAGTCAAGCAAACAACTAGACTGCAAAGCGGAAGTGTTAGCCTTGATACATGCCAGTTATTTGCTGCTCCAAGAGGGTCATTGGCTGTGTTGCCCCAAGAGTGGGGAAGGAGACAGTTCAAGGGTCGGAGACAAATGGCATTTAGATGGCCCCCAACTGGCTGGAGTAACAGGAAACCTAAAACAGATTTTCCTTCTAACATTCTCCTCTAAACACCCTTCCTGATTATACAGTGTAAAATAACGATTTTGGCTACTAATCCTAAATAATCCCAAGATTTGGATACTAACTCCAGGAAATATTTATTCTCTCATATTTCTAGGTAAAAAGATGTTCTCGATTCAGATTACCACAATCATAACAATCTGCTTTTTTAATTAAAAGAGTGTGTTCTTTCCCCACTTATAGTATTAGTGGCTTCAAATGCATAAAGAACCTTTTCGTAAACCCCTTCATGGGGGTTTAGACATCAGGACAAAGGTAACATGCTAAGAATGTTCTTAATGTTGCAATCAATTGGGGATTATTTCTTAAGCCAATTTCTTGAGAATTCTGGCTAAGGTCTTTTCATCATTAGAGGTTGTTTTTTATTGTCCTCTGAATTAGGAGTGTAACTCTAGCTTGTTAGATGCTACAAGCTTCTCTGGGAAGGTGGATTTACACCTGTGGTCTCTGAGCTAAAATAAGCAGAAAGCCCTTTGGTTCAGGTCCACTGCTCGTGGCTACCTCACCCAACCCATGGTTGCCCCATTCAAAATGAACATTGGCCAATTTATGCAGATTCATGTTCATGCCGTGGCTGTTCACTGGACTGAAACAACCAGCCTGCTTTTAAGTGACCCTGATTTGGTGCTATCACACTTGTAAAATCCAGCTCTAAATTCTATCCTTCCCTGCCAATCGATCAAGGAGATCTGGACTTTGGTTCTTTGTAACTTATCCATAGTACTCTTTATTTACTTTACACTCATGCCCAAAAGGATTTGAAGGAACATGCTTTAGATATGGCTCTGCTTACTGTG
This sequence comes from Mesoplodon mirus, assembly GCF_964341445.2. NCBI lineage: Eukaryota > Metazoa > Chordata > Mammalia > Artiodactyla > Ziphiidae > Mesoplodon > Mesoplodon mirus. Next base: position 155,596,798 of record NC_138980.1, read on the forward strand.
ACCCGGGGCATGTTATAACAATAATAAAACATCTCACCTTTCACAGTGTTTCACTTTTACAAAGCACTTCCATGTACCTTCTCTTGTGAAAGTGATTACCCTCAGGATACAATTGACTTATATGCTTCTGATAAAGCTGGCAGATGGAAAACACCTTGGAAAATAAGGACACTGGACAAATGCAAGGGTAACCCTGTTAATCAATGGACTGGTAAGACTAGAGTTTCAATGTGTTGGTCCAACACAATGATGTTTGATTTCAACTCTGGCTTCCAAAGATGTTCCAATCCTGGATATTTGTCAAGAATGGGAGGTCAGAAACACCAAGATCAGGAGGTGAGGGTGGATATGCCGGCAAGGATCCATACAGGGAACTTCTTGGAAAGAAGTGAATTGAGGAACTTGTCCTGAATATGAGTAGCTGGAAAAGGACCTTGAATTTTCCCAACAGATGATTGCAGGAATATCTAAACTCTGGAGTAGGAATGATAGACTACAGCTTAAATTGTAAAACACCAGTCTCCAGGCGATAGCATTTCAGAGTTGGAAGTCCCCTTACTGGTTTTCCAAGCCTGATCCAAGTTGCTAAGCCCTGTAGGGTTTCATATGGTCTCTGCTTAAGCAGCTAGTCTCCTACCAGAGGGGCCCATCTCATCTTTGGGGCATAATAATCATGTGAAAGTTATCCTTCCTCTTGAGTCCAGGGCTTCTGCCTTATAACAAGACCCGTTCATTGTAGTTCTATTCAGTAATGGACAAGTGGAATGTCCAGGGAGGCACTTCACTCCCCCGTCATTGAACTTGAATCTACCTCCATGTAATTTACTCCAGTTAGAGGATTTCTCTTCTTGTGCCTTTGGATACACTTCCTCAGTGATCACAGCAGCCCTAAATGGTTTCAGAGACAACACACGAAGCCCCTGAGTGTTGGCACATCTTCCTACTCACAACTTCTCCTTGTCTTCTGTATCACCTATATCTCTTCCTTTTCCTCTGATATCTGCACCCAGCTCTCGTATAATTTTTCTGGAAACTAAGCATGAACTCATACACAGAAGACAGAGGGTTCTAGTGGAAAGAGCAGAGGAACTTGCTTCAAGCCCTGGCAAATTCCCCTAAAGCTTCATAGTATTATTACTTACCCAATGGTGATGGGAGAGTATAATGATAGAATATAAATGAATGTTCATTATAAAATGCAATGTATTATAAAGCTACTGAAGACCTTACCATTAAATTCTAAAAGACCTCAAGCATCATGTGGCCCCAGCTCCTTGTTTTCCATTAGAAGACATTAAACAGAGAAGAAACTGACCTATCCAAGGACCACAGGAACAGTCAGAGGCAGGGCTGAAATGGAGCCCGTATTTTGCCACTCACAGCCTCTTGCTCCCTCTACTGCCTGTGTGTTAAACAATGAGGGAAATCAGTAACGTCACCCTTGCACAGACCCTTAATAGTACCCAACACGTATGAGGGGCTAGATCACTAGTGGCTGAAGAAATAGTCCAGGAAACAAAGGAATGAATAAATGACTAGTACTTGTTTCTGATGACATTTTATGGTTTCCTCCAAATGTACCTATGTTTTAATCATTTTTTAACTAGGTCTCTATTAAAGAGCTTGGTTTTCAAAATGGACATGTGAAGATTAAATGAGACAATGCATTAAAATGCTGAAAAGCGGTGTCTGGCAGTCAATAAATGTTAACTAATTATCATTCTTTGTTTTCTAGCCATGATCTTAGCAATAAGATCATGCTAATGCAATAAGGACTCACCAATCTGAAAATCACTCTGCAATCTACTAACACAAGGAATTCTGGAATTGCAAAAGTATCACTAGTATTGGCCAGTTCCTATCCTGTGATTTTAACTAGGCCATCCGTGCCCACCCCTTGAGGTTAGCACAAGATACAAACCTTGCCGTTAGCACCCAAAAAGCTACAATACAAAGTCCTGAATTCTTTCACTTCCTCCTGGGGCTCCTGTTTATTCAGCCCCTGACCTTTGGGCTCTGTCTCCCATTCCAGTGAGCACTCGCCTATCGGGCCTGACAAGTTATTAGGCTTTGTGCTGCTTGAACCTTAGCACTCTTGCTCTCTCTCTCAATCTCAATCTCACTCAAGGTTTTGGAATTTCACTTTGGTTCCCTCCGCTCCCCTGCCTGCGCCCTGGTAGGTTTCCTCTTTCTAAACAAGGCCCATCCGCTTGACCCAAGTTGGTGTGTTTTCCTCTCAACATTGTAGCATTTGATCTTCTTTTTTCTTTTTCGGTACGCAGGCCTCTCGCTGTTGTGGCCTCTCCCGTTGCGGAGCACAGGGTCCGGACGCACAGGCTCAGCGGCCATGGCTCACGGGCCCAGCCGCTCCGCGGCATGCGGGATCCTCCTGGACCGGGGCACGAACCCGTGTCCCCTGCATCGGCAGGCGGACTCTCAACCACTGCGCCACCAGGGAAGCCTCTGATCTTTTTTTTGATACTGGGAGCTGGGAGTTAGAATTTAGGCTCTTAGTATTTCTGTGTTTCAGGAAAGGGAAAAAATGGAACGTTGCCAAGAGGTTTTTTTTTTTTTTCTTTATTTTTGTGTTAACTGAACTGGCTTTTTCTACCTCTTTTCATCTGTTTGCCTCTGGTCTCCCAGTTTGATGATGCTCAGATTCAACCTGTCCTGGAAGAGTGATACCTGAGTGCTTCGTGAGTTATTTCCCTTCAAGGGCTTCATTCACATATCTACAAACTGCCATAGTGATCTGAATCAGTTGCCAAAATGCTTGAAGCTTCCTTCTGAATCTCTGAACCCATCTGAGAATTTGACAAAAGACTAAAGACTAAACTTGGGCCAGTGCCACTACAAAGAAAGCTTGGATAAACTCATCAGTTAGGATTATACCGGAAGTTCTGATGTGGACAGAAATATTGATTCTCATTTTAATCTCTGTGCCTTGTGATGAATTACCATTTAATATCTTCTCCTTTGTCGATGATACATCTATCCCAGATATATCCGACCCGCAATGTAAATTCCTTCGGAGCCCGGACTTGATCTGTTTATAGTCACAGCTCTGTCCTCAACAGCTAAAGTGCTTGGCAAATAGCAGGCCGCCAACTGGTGTTTGTTGAATACTGAATGAATGAACAAATGAATGAGAAGCAGGATAGCATTGTGGTTGGACAACAGCCTTTGACATTAAAGAGATCCCAGCTCGATTTTTGATTATGCCAGTTCCCATCTTTGAGACTTCTCTGGATTTCAATTTCTTCATCAATAAAATGGGGGAGATAATAACACCTACCTCATAGGTTTGGGGAGAATTAAAATAATGCATGTAAAATTCTTAGCACAGTAGCTGGCATATTTTTAGAACTCAATAAATGTTCACTATGATGTCTGTTCTTTTCAGTGAAAATCCTCAATATTGAAGCTTATTAGAGGTAATTGAACTAATTTAACGTGACTAGTCGTGATGACTGTACTAAAGACAAATTAGTTGAATTCATCTGTCAGCAAGGTTACTTAAAGAGCCAAGTTGACAAAACCTGTATTGGTCACGCCCACCGTGTTTACAGCACTATCCTAGGCCTTCAGGAGTGGGCAGGATGCATAGATATGGCACAGTCTCTTCCCTCTAAGAGTATAAAATCTAGAAGACTTACTGTATGTGGTACTGTACTAAGTATACAGATATAGGAGGTACTGTTACCTTCCTCATCATCTGAGTTACTCTGTGTGCTTTGCAGAAAACTATTCTGTGACACTCAGCTTCTCCTTTGAATACGTTCAATAACAAGAAACCTACTGCTTCATGAATCAGCTGATCCTGTTTGGGAACAGTCATTACCTTTAGAAAGATCTTCCTTAAAATTAGCACAAATCGACCTCCCTACAATTTTTACAGTGTATCTAACTTCTGCCTTTTGGAAACACCCAGAAAAAAAAATCCATGGTTTCCCCCTTACATCAGAAGTCAACAAAATAAAGCCTACAGGCCAAATCCAGCTCACCATTTATTTTTGTAAATAAAGTTTTATTAGAACACAGTCAAGCTTATTCACATATTGTCTGTGACTGCTTTTGCACGATAGAGTAGTTGCAACAGAGAACATGTGGCCCACAAAGCCAAACATATTTACTATTTGGCCCTTAAAGAAAAACTTGTTCAACCTCTGCTCTATATGACAGAACTTTTAACGCTTAAAGACAACTAACATGTCTCCTCTTAAAGTGGAAAGCCCAGAACTGAGCCTAGAACTCTAAATGCAGACAGAACAAAGTGGCACTATCACCTCCCTTATTCTGGACAACATACTTCTAATTATGTGGCCAGAGATCAAGTCTGTCTTTGATTGACACACAGTACTGGAGTCTATCAGGGACTAAACCTCTGAGATTTCTCCCCCAGGAGCTTCTGTTAAGTTATGCCTCCCCACCCTGCACTGGTGAAGCCTAGTGTCAGACACTGCCTACAAAACTTTAATCTTTCCAGTCTGTCCCAAGCAATCAGAAAACAATTCAGCATATATTCAAGGGCTGTAGCAGTCAGGGTCAGAAAGGAAAAAGATGACATACTTAGCTAGGATGTTTAAGAAAAGGTAATCTTATAATTTACATACCTGTGGGCAGAGTTGAGAAAAGTAACAAGGGAATTTGTCACCACCCTCTCTGCCTAGAGGGGAATGGGGAGGGAGGGATTTTGCCTGGACCCAGTGAGAGCTGGAGCTGCCCACCTGGAGCTGTGGCAGTGGAGACACAACCACTGCTGAAAGCAGGCCAGGACGAAGGCAGGGGCCTTGGGAAACAGATACCCTGATGTGTTCTGCTCCCATCCTCTGCCTCCCATGGGTGGGACCCAACCAGAGCTGGAGGACAAGAGCATCACAGGAGCCAGCCCACAGGGCACAGAGGAGGACTGAGAGTAGGTGTGGGAGTTGGGGTAGAGAGTGACAAGGGCTAAATGGTGTGCCAGGCATTTTTTAAAATTCTGAATGAATAAACAATGAATGAATGAAGTGAGTCCAAGACCTGGCACTCCGTCAATGTTTGTTGAACTGCAGGAGTGAAAGGACCACAACCTCCTTTACTTCTTCTTGCTGAAGAGCCCTGACTACTGCTGCTCGTAGTCAGACTTTCCAGACTTTCTACCCCCAGTGCAGCCCTCCCCCACTGCTGCACCCTCCCCTAGCCTCTGCTGACCCTCAGCGTTTCCCGCCAAAGAGTAAAAAGTTTGAATTTAATTTGGGAGGTAACAGAACAGAGCAGGGCTTGTTTTAACCAGAGTTAGAACATTATCAAAGAGAGGGCTTTAAGTCCTGAAATGATTCCCAGAATTTAAAATACATTCTAGAATGTTCAGAATTTTAAAATGAAAAATTCAGCATCACTGTATCTATGGAGAAAAATTGGTGGATTCTGAGAAAGTTGCCCCAGACAGTTGCATTGTGAACTCTGGGTTCACCAGACACCTCATTATCTGATGCCTTGGGGCTGGCTGTTTTACACTCAAATGGGCTCATCACATCATTGGTTTTTATTGCAAAGATGTCTCAGCTCTGCATTCATTAGGCCAGTAGCGGTGATGCTGAGGAATTGGGGGTGTATGAGAGAGATTCTGTTGGCTTGAAGCCGCTGGTAGCAATCCACAGCTGGCTGCCTTCCACTTCCTTCTCCATGGGTGTCAGCATGGAGAACACTCAGCCCTGATTCCTTGAACAATAATCCCCAAGATTCTGGATTTTGAAGACATAGAAATTATTTAAAAGTGTTATTTGGCCAGCTACTCTGGTTAGATTGTTTGTTTTCACATGGAATGTGCAAGAGAAAACTGAGCACTAAATTAGCAATCGTTGTCTATATATCAAAGCAAATTTTAAAAAGTAACTGTACACATATAGGAGCCTATTTTGTTTTCAAGTCCTGAAATCATTTTTGTTCTAACTCAGATCCATACTATTAGCAATTGTCACCTCATGCCTCACAGACCCAGGCTAGTTAGTCCTCAGAATTTAAAATGTCTTAGACAAAAGAGCCAGATATATTGGAAGGAACAAGATGGGCACCATAATTCCAGATGGGCGTAGTCCAGCTGATATAAGCCCACACGCAACAGCCCAGGGAACAACGCTCTCACTACCAAAAATTATTCACATCTCGAAAAGCAGGCTTCTGCCAATGCTCGTATGAACCCATGAGAAAGAATCAAACTTGAGCTTTGAGCTGGAGCAGCCAAATTCCCAGTTCAGCCATGGCTATGACAGGATACGTCAATAAATTTCATTCAAGGTCTCCAGGGCCAAATTTCACAAAGTCAAATCCCAGTTAGGATAACTGGCAACATTTTAGGAAGATCTGTAGATAAGATAATAGTACTATATCAACGTCAATTTTCTGATTTTCGTCATTACATTATGGTTATATAAGAGAATGCCCTTGCTCTTAGGAAAACACAACAGAAATATTAGAGGGTGAAGAGACATCATGACTTATTCTCAAATGATTCAATAAAAATAATCATTTGTGTATACAGAAAAGAAAGAGAATGATAGGGACATCCCTGGCAGTCCAGTGATTAAGATTCTGGGCTTCCATTGCAGGGCGTGCAGGTTTGATCCCTGGTCGGGATTGAAGATCCCACATGCTGCATGGTGTGACCAAAAAATTAAAAAACAAAAAGAAGAAAGAGTATGATAAACTAAATGTAAAATATTAATAATTAGGGTATCTGGGTAAAGGGAGTATAACTTTTTTTAGTATTTTTGCAACTTTTCTATAAGTTTGAAATTACTTCATAATAAGGTTGATAGAAAACTAATTAAAAAAAAAAAAAAACTAGAGCTGTCTTATGCCATCACTGAAGTGCAGTGATTTCAGTCACGCTATTGCTGCAAAGTGAGTAAGAAATGGCATCTCCTGTTTCACCATCTTTGAACTAAAATGAGTCATTTCCTCTTTCAGCTAAAGAACTCTTCTATTCATGGAGGCGAACGCTAAGGATGCTTTCCACATGAACCTTGAGGTAAGGGGAACTTGACACGTGCCCCTCTGTCACATCGCCCAACTGTCCTACTGTGCGCTTCATCCAGGCTCAGGAAAGGACTCTTCTCTCTTGGCTCACAGAGAGAATAGTTCCGAACCAGTCAACATCCACATTGTTGCATTCTGCTATTCTCAAAGACCTTTTTGATCTCCCCAGCCTATCCTGCCCAGAAAACCCTTCTCTGTTTTTCTCAAAGAAAATACCACACCTATTAATAGCTGATATCTCCTCGTGGTGCATTTATGGGAGATTTTAATTTTCTCTTCCTAGTTGTCTGTACTTGAGAACGTTTCAACAATGACTGTGTTATTCTTTTAAAATCAGAAAAAGAAATACTGTGTTTGCTTTTATTTTCCCAAGCAGCTCTGCATAAATTCTGGCATGGCTTTCTGTGTCCCCTTTAGCCCCTACTATTGTCACAGCTGCAGGTCCCCTTCCTCCCAGCCCACTGACGGTCCTCGTGGAAAGACTCAGACATGCTGGGTTCTGCATCTTCCCTACCTACCATCGGCAGGGAAAATCACTTCCTGGTCCCATGACCCACTGAACCCCAGGCACAATCTACTGACTTGGATCTCACAGGTTGTTGTTTGCCTCTCCCCACCTACAATGTCCTATTGCCATTTTGGAGCCGGAGTTGGGTAGAAGTACTTAACTCACATATTCCCCCTGCATGCCAGATCAAATACCATGCCCCAACTCCATCTCCCTAGGATACCAAGTCCAGCTGATAAATAGGTCGTGAAGTATTATGAGTCCATTTGACAGATGGAGAAACCAAGCCTCAAGGCTACCCTCTGTATGTATTACAGAAAAATGGGATCTTGACCCTCTGAGACCAACTTGGCATGTGTCACCCTGAGGATGCACTCTCTCTTTCAGAGCATGTTAAGGACTCATGAAGATATGAAACTGACTAGGTCATGGGTAGATGAGAGTTATCCTAGGATTTCCTGAGGTCACCCCAGGGTACTTGTCCTCCAATACTGAAAAGTGTTGGTCCTTTGAGGACCATCTGATACGTCAGTGTCAAGAACCAAGCCTGGGCTTTCCCTCGGGGCCAGAGTTTCTCACTTTTAGCACTGTTGACATTCTAGGACAGATAAGTCTTTGTTGTGGAGGCTGTTTTGTGCATTGTAGCATGCTTACCAGCACCCCTGGTCTCCACTCATTAAATGCCAGTATTCCACCCCCACCCCACTTGTGACAATCAACCATGCCTTCAGATGTCGCCTAGGGTTCCAGAGAGGAGAAAGTCCTCCCCTCAGTAGTGACAATAAAATCATGTTCCCAGACACTGCCAGGTGTCCCCTGGGTTGGGGGAGACAAAATATCCCACAAGAAAAACCCCTGCTCTAAGTTACCTCAGCCCAGCAAGACTTGTATTTTTCACGCGAGTAGACTGAAATTTATAGTGTTCAGAGTAAACATTAGCAAGGACTTGCAGAAGGGCTGCCATAAGTTGTCAAAGTGCTTCCTCACAGCAAGACCCTTTGGCTTAAAGCCCAGGAGTATTTGGTAACACTGCAACCGGTGAATCAACGCAGCCAAACCACCATCTTCTCGGAGTTTCTTTCTTCTTCCTAGGCTTCTGCCCCTTGATGCCAAATGCCTCATGAGGTTTGATTGAATGAAAGGCAAACGAGAGAGGAGAGAGTAACACTAAATGCTTGAGCAATCCTTCTCTTCATGAGGTCTGGAAAGGCATAGCATGATCTAAACTGCGTTGCAAAGCACCGGGGGGGTTGGCTACTCTTTTTTATTTATATGTATACTTATTTACAAACCACATCCACCCCTCATTATCCTCCACCCATTACCCAACCTAGTGTTTGGTGTGAAAGTGTTGGCTTCTGATACCAGTAGGTATCTGTGAAAACACAGGCAAGAACGTGAGAGCAGTCCCATGGTTGTCCAAGAGAAACAGAAACGCTGCTCAGTTTCAGGGTGAAAGGAACATCCAGAAAGCAATGTTCATAAAAGAATTCAGAGGAAACAAAATGGTCCCTATAAAGGAGGATTAGAATTAGGATTAGAAGAGTAGAATCACACTTCCTGTCTGACACCCCACCGGAAGTGCCACAGTCCATTTTGTGGCCTTCAGTCTGGTTTCTGGTCTCTTTGAACTGTTAACCCTTCCATCCTGTCCCGTGGTAATGACCTCTCCCTGGCACCTCCTCCCCAGAGTGGAACAGAATGCCACTCTGAATGGCATGCCAGGTTCTTTTGCAGGAGGTTGGCATCCTTTAGGCTCTGCCCATTCCAACCCTCCCACATCCAGCTCTTTCCCAGGCTCCCATCTACACATCTTTGATCTTAACTCTTCCCAAACTGCAAGAGACTAGGAGGAACTTCGAAGCAGCCCAGGGCCCTGGGGAGGATGGGCCCATCCACAGAGTATGCTTTGAGGTCACTCTAAAACTCTAAGCCTACAATCTTTTCACCCACCGTGCTTGCCTACCAGAGTCCGTCAAATGCCTATCATTTGAGCCTCTGCATTGACTGAAGCACGGCATTGTTCAAAACCTATGCATTTACCTAAGAAGGGTAAGAACTTAATACGAGGATAGGAATTTGTTTGTCAGATTAGCTTGTTGATACCTTCTCTAAGAAGGGGGTCTTGAGGTTGGGACACAGGACAGGTTAATTGTTTTTTGGGTTTTTTTAAGTATAGTTGATTTACAATGCTGTGTTAATTTCTGCTGTATAAAAAAGTGATTCAGTTATATGTATGTAAGTATATATATATACATATATATGTATATATATATATATATATATATATATATATACACATTCTTTTTTTATATTCATTTCCATTATGCTTTGTCATAGGGTATTAAATATAGTTTCCTGTACTATACAGTAGGACCTTGTGGTTTATCCATTCTATATATTATGGCTTACATCTGCTAACACCAACCTTTATTTTTTTTTAACATCTTTATTGGAGTATAATTACTTTAAAATGGTGTGTTAGTTTCTGCTTTATAACAAAGTGAATCAGCTATACATATACTTATGTCCGCATATCTCCTCCCTCTTGCATCTCCCTCCCACCCTCCCTATCCCACCCCTCTAGGTGGGCACAAAGCACCAAGCTGATCTCCCTGTGCTATGCAGCTACTTCCCACTAGCTATCTATTTTACATTTGGTAGTGTACATATGCCCATGCCACTCTCTCACTTCATCCCAGCTTACCCTTCCCCCTTCCCATGTCCTCAAGTCCATTCTCTATGTCTGTATCTTTTTTCCTCTCCTGCCCCTAGGTTCTTCAGAACCTTTTTTTTTTTAAGATTCCATATATCTGTTAGCATACTGTATTTGTTTTTCTCTTTCTGAATTACTTCACTCTGACAGTCTCTAGGACCATCCACTTCACTACAAATAACTCAGTTTCATTTCTTTTTATGGCTGAGTAATATTCAATTGTATAAATGTGCCACATCTTCTTTATCCATTCATCTGTCGATGGACACTTAGTTTGCTTCCATGTCCTGGCTATTGTAAATAGACATGCAATGAACACTGTGGTACATGACTCTTTTTGAATTATGGTTTTCTCAGAGTATATGCCCAGTAGTGGGATTGCTGGGTCGTGTGGAGTTCTATTTTTAAGTTTTTTAAGGAAACTCCATACTGCTCCCCATAGTGGCTGTATCAATTTACATTCCCACCAACAGTGCAAGAGGGTTCCCTTTTCTCCACACCCTCTCCAGCATTTATTGTTTGTAGATTTTTGATGATGGCCATTCTGACTGGTGTGAGGTGATACCTCATTGTAGTTTTGATTTGCATTTCTCTAATGATTAGTGATGTTGAGCATTCTTTCATGTGTTTGTTGGCAATCTGTATATCTTCTTTGGAGAAATGTCTGTGTAGTTCTTCTGCCCATTTTTGCATTGGGGTTGTTTGTTTTTTCGATATTGAGCTACATGGGCTGCTTGTAAATTTTGGAAATTAATCCTTTGTCGGTTGCTTCATTGGCAAATATTTTCTCCCATTCTGAGGGTTGTCTTTTTGTCTTGTTTATGTTTTCCTTTGTTGTGCAAAAGCTTTTAAGTTTCACTAGGTGCCATTTGTTTATTTTTGTTTTTATTTCCATTTCTTTAGGAGGTGGGTCCAAAAGGATCTAGCTATGATTTATGTCACAGAGTATTCTGCCTATGTTTTCCTCTAAGAGTTTGATAGTGTCTGGCCTTACATTTAGGTCTTTAATCCATTTGGAGTTTATTTTTGTGTATGGTGTTATGGAGTATTCTAATTTTATTCTTTTATATGTAGCTGTCCAGTTTTCCCAGCACCACTTATTAAAGAGGCTGTCTTTTCTCCACTGCATATTCTTGCCTCCTTTGTCAAATATAAGGTGACCATATGTGCATAGATTTACCTCTGGGCTTTCTATCCTGTTCCATTGATTTATATTTTTTTTTTTGTGCCAGTACCATACTGTTGATTACTGTAGCCTTGTAGTATAGCCTGAAGTCAGGGAGCCTGATTCCTACAGCTCAGCTTTTCTTTCTCAAGACTGCTTTGGCTATTTGGGGTCTTTTGTGTTTCCATACAAATTGTGAAATGTTTTGTTCTAGTTCTGTGACAAATGCCATTGGTAGTTTCATAGGGATTGCATTGACTCTGTAGATTGCTTTAGGTAGTATAGTCATTTTCACAATGTTGATTCTTCCAATCCAAGAACATGGTATATCTCTCCATCTGTTTGTATCATCTTTTTTTTTTTTTTTTTTTTTGGCGGTATGCGGGCCTCTCACTGTTGTGGCCTCTCCCGTTGCGGAACACAGGCTCCGGACGTGCAGGCTCAGCGGCCATGTCTCATGGGCCCAGCCGCTCCGCGGCATCTGAGATCTTCCCTGACCAGGGCACGAACCCATGTCCCCTGCATCGGCAGGCAGGCTCTCAACCACTGCACCGCCAGGGAAGCCCTGTTTGTATCATCTTTAATTCCTTTCATCAGTGTCATAGTTTTCTGCGTACAGGTCTTTTGTCTCCTTAGCTAGGTTTATTCCTAGGTATCTTATTCTTTTTGTTGCAGTGGTAAATGGGAGTGTTTCCTTAATTTCTCTTTCAGATATTTCATCATCAGTGTATAGGAATGTGAGAGATTTCTGTGCATTAATTTTGTATCCTGCTACTTTACCAAATTCATTGATTAGCTCTAGTAGTTTTCTGGTAGCATCTTTAGGATTCTCTATGTATAGTGTCGTGTCATCAGCCACGACAGTAAAGTGACAGCTTTACTTCCTCTTTTCCAAATTGGATTCCTTTTATTTCTTTTTCTTCTCTGATTGCTGTGGCTACAACTTCCAAAACTATGTTGAATAATAGTGGTGAGAGTGGACAACCTTGTCTTGTTCCTGATCTTAGAGGAAATGTTTTCAGTTTTTCACCATTGAGAATGATGTTGGCTGTGGGTTTTCATATATGGCCTTTATTATGTTGAGGTAAGTTCCCTCTATGCCTCCTTTCTGGAGGGTTTTTATCATAAATGGGTGTTGAATTTGTCAAAAGCTTTTTCTTCATCTGTTGAGATGATCATATGGTTTTTCTCCTTCAAGTTGTTAATATGGTTTATCACATGGATTGATTTGCGTATATTGAAGAATCCTTGCATTCCTGGCATAAATCCCACTTGATCAAGTTGTATGATCCTTTTAATGTGCTATTGGATTCTGTTTGTTAGTATTTTGTTGAGGATTTTTGCATCTGTGTTCATCGGTGATATTGGCCTGTAGTTTTCTTTCTTTGTGACATCTTTGATATTGGTATCAGGGTGATGGTGGCCTCATAGAATGAGTTTGGGAGTGTTCCTCCCTCTGCTACATTTTGGAAGAGTTTGAGAAGGATGGGAGTTAGCTCTTCACTAAATGTTTGATAGAATTCACCTGTGAAGCCATCTGGTCCTGTGCTTTTGTTTGTTGGAAGATTTTTAATCACAGTATCAATTTCAGTGCTTGTGATTGGTCTGTTTATATTTTCTATTTCTTCCTGGTTCAGTCTCAGAAAGCTGTGCTTTTCTAAGAATTTGTCCATTTCTTCCAGGTTGTCCATTTTATTGGCATATAGTTGCTTGTAGTAATCTCTCATGATCCTTTGTATTTCTGCAGTGTCAGTTGTTACTTCTCCTTTTTCATTTCTAATTCTATTCATTTGAGTCTTTTTCCTTTTTTTCCTGATGACTCTTGCTAATGGTTCATGAATTTTGTTTATCTTCTCAAAGAACCAGTTTTTCGTTTTATTGATCTTTGCTATCGTTTCCTTCATTTCTTTTTCATTTTTTTCTTATTTGATATTTATGATTTCTTTCCTTCTGCTAACTTTGGGTTTTTTGTGTTTTTTCTCTAATTGCTGTAGGTGTAAGGTTAGGTTGTTTATTTGAGATGTTTCTTGTTTCTTGAGGTAGGATTGTATTGCTATAAACTTCCCTCTTAGAACTGTTTTTGCTGCATTCCATAGGTTTTGGGTCAACTTTTTTTTCATTGTCATTTGTTTCTAGGTGTTTTTTGATTTCCTCTTTAGTTTCTTCAGTGATCTCTTGGTTATTCAGTAGTGTATTGTTTAGCCTCCATGTGTTTGTATTTTTTACAGATTTTTTCCTGTAATTGATATCTAGTCTCATAGCGTTGTGGCCAGAAAAGATACTTGATATGATGTCAATTTTCTTAAATTTACCAAGGCTTGATTTGTGACCCAAGATATGATCTATCCTAGAGAACATTCCATGAGCACTTGAGAAGAATGTGTATTCTGTTGTTTTTTGATGGAATGTCCTATAAATATCAAACAGTCCATCTTGTCTAATGTATCATTTAAAGCTTGTGTTTCCTTCTTTATTTTCCTTTAGATGATCCGTCCATTGGTGAAAGTGGGGTGTTAAAGTCCCCACTATGATTATTTTACTGTCGATTTCCCCATTTTTGGCTGTTAGCATTTGCCTTATGTATTGAGGTGCTCCTATTTTGGGTGCATAAATATTTACAATTGTTATGTCTTCTTCTTAGATTGAACCCTTGATCATTATGTAGTGTCCTTCTTTGTCTCTTGTAATAGTCTTTATTTTAAAGTCTATTTTGTTTGATAGGAGAATTGCTAGTCCAGCTTTCTTTTGATTTCCATTTGCATGGAATATCTTTTTCCATCCCCTCACTTTCAGTCTGTATGTGTCCCTAGGTCTGATGTGGGTCTCTTGTAGACAGCATATATATGGGTCTTGTTTTTGTCTCCATTCAGCCAGTCTATGTCTTTTGGTTGGAGCATTTAATCCATTTACATTTAAGGTAATTATCAATATATATGTTCCTATTACCATTTTCTTAATTGTTTTGGGTTTGTTATTATATGTCTTTTCCTTCTCTTGTGTTTCCTGTCTAGAGAATTTCCTTTAGCATTTTTTGTAAAGCTGTTTTTCTGGTGCTGAATTCTCTTAGCTTTTGCTTGTGTGTAAAGCTTTTGATTTCTCCATCAAATCTGAATGAGATCCTTGCTTGGTAGAGTAATCTTGGTTGTAGGTTTTTCCCTTTCACCACTTTAAATATTTCTTGCCACTCCCTCCTGGCTTGCAGAGTTTCTGCTGAAATGTCAGCTGTTAACCTTATGGTGATTCCCCTGTATGTTATTTGTTGTTTTTTCCTTGCTGCTTTTATTATTTTTCTTTGTATTTTTTTTATAGTTTGATTAATATATCTCTTGGCATGTTTCTCCTTGGATTTATCCTGTTTGGGACTCTCTGCACTTCCTGCACTTGATTGACTATTCCTTTTCCCATATTAGGGAAGTTTTCAGCTATAATCTCTTCAAATATTTTCTCATCCTCTTTCTTTTTCTCTTCTTCTTCTGGGACCCCTATAATTCGAATGTTGGTGCATTTAATGTTATCCCAGAAGTCTCTAAGACTGTCCTCAATTCTTTTCTTTCCTTTTTCTTTATTCTGCTCTGCCATAGTTATTTCCACTAGTTTATCTTCCAGGTCACTTATCTGTTCTTCTGCCTCAGTTATTCTGCTATTGATTCCTTCTAAAGAATTTTTAATTTCATTTATTGTGTTGTTCATTATGTTTGTTTGCTCTTTAATTCTTCTAGGTCCTTGTTAAACGTTTCTTGTATTTTCTCCTTTCTATTTCCAAGATTTTGGATCATCTTTACTATCATTACTCTGAATTCTTTTTCAGATAGACTGCCTATTTCCTCTTCATTTGTTTGGTCTTGTGGGGTTTTATGTTTCTCCTTCATCCGCTGTGTAGTTCTCTGTTCATTTTGCTTAACTTACTGTGTTTGGGGTCTCCTTATCACAGGTTGCAGGTTCATAGTTCCCGTTGTTTTTGGTGTCTGTCCCCAGTGGCTAATGTTGTTTCAGTGGGTTGTGTAGGCTTCCTGGTAGAGGGGATTGGTGCCTGTGTTCTGGTGTATGAGTCTGGACGTTGTCTTTCTGGTGGGCAGGACCACGTCTGGTGGTGTGTTTTGGGGTGTCTGTGAACTTATTATGATATTATGCAGCCTGTCTGCTAATGGGTGGGGTTTTGTTCCTGTCTTGGTAGTTGTTTGGCATAGGGTGTCTAGCAGTGTAACTTGCTGGTTGTTGAGTGGAGCTGGATCTTAGCATTGAGATGGAGATCTCTGGGAGAGCTTTTGCCGTTTGATATTACATGGAGCCTGGAGGTCTCTGGTGGACCAATTTCCTGAACTTGGCCCTCCCACCTCAGAGGCCCAGGCCTGACAGCCAGCTGCAGCTTCAAGACCCTGTCAGCCACAGGGCTCAGAAGAAAAGGGAGGGAGAAAGAAAGAAAGAAAGAAAGAAAGAAAGAAAGAAAGAAAGAAAGGGAAAGAAATGAAAGAAAGAAGGAAGGAAGGAGGAAAGGAAGAAAAGAAAGGAAGAAGGAAGGAAGGAAGGAAAAAGAGAGGAAGGAAGGAATGAAGGAATGAAGAAAGAAAGAAAAAAAGAAAGAAAAAAGGAAGGAAGGAAGGAAGGAAGAAAATAAAAAGAAGTAAAGTCATTAAAATAAAAACCTTATTAAAAATTTAAAAATAAAAAGGTAATAAAAGAAAAAAGAAAGAAAGAAAGAAGAGAGCAACCAAACCAAATAACAAATACACCAATGATAACAAGCACTAAAAACTCTACTAAAAAAAGAAAAAACAGACAGAGAGAACCCTAGGACAAATGGTAAAAGCAAAGCTATACAGACAAATCACACAAAGAAGCATACGCATACACACTCACAAAAAGAGAAAAAGGGAAATATATATATATATATATATATATAAATTTAAAAAAGGAAAAGAGCAACCTAATCAATAAACAAATTTACCAATGATAATAATCTCTAAATACTAAACTAAGATAAACATAAAACCAGAAACAAATTAGATGCAGAAAGCAAACCCCAAGTCTAGAGTTGCTCCCAAAGTCCACTGCCTCAATTTCGGATGATTCATTGTCTATTCAGGTATTCCACAGATGCAGGGTACATCAAGTTGACTGTGGAGATTTAATCCGCTGCTCCTGAGGCTGCTGGGAGAGATTTCCCTTTCTCTTCTTTGTTTGCACAGCTCCCGGGGTTCAGCTTTGGATTTGGACCCGCCTCTGCGTTTAGGTCACCTGAGGGCATCTGTTCTTCGCTCAGACAGGACGGGGTTAAAGGAGCCGCTGATTCGGGGGCTCTGGCTCACTCAGGCGGGGGGAGGGAGGGGTATGGATGCGGGGCGAGCCTGCGGTGGCAGAGGCTGTCGTGACGTTGCCCCAGACTGAGGCACGCCATGCGTTCTCCCGGGGAAGTTGTCCCTGGATCACGGGACCCTGGCAGTGGCGGGCTGCACAGGTTCCCAGGAGGGCTGGTGTGGATAGTGACCTGTGCTTGCACACAGGCTTCTTGGTGGCTGCAGCAGCAGCCTTAGCGTCTCATGCCCATCTCTGGGGTCCGCGCTCTTAGCCGCGGCTCGTGCCCGTCTCTGTAGCTCCTTTAAGTGGTGCTCTGAATCCCCCCTCCTCGTGCACCCCAAAGCAATGGTCTCTTGCCTCTTAGGTAAGTCCACATTTTTTCCCGGACTCCCTCCCGGCTAGCTGTGGTGCACTTGCCCCCTTCAGGCTGTGTTCACGCCACCAACCCCAGTCACCTCCCTGCGATCCGACCTCCAAAGCCTGAGCTTCAGCTCCCAGCCCCCGCCCGCCCTGGCAGGTGAGCAGACAAGCCTCTCGGGCTGGTGAGTGCTGGTCAGCACTGATCCTCTGTGTGGGAATCTGTCCACTTTGCCCTCCACACCCCTGTGACTGCGCTCTCCTCCGTGGCTCCGAAGCTTCCCCCCTCCACCACCCACAGTCTCCACCCACGAAGGGGCTTCCTAGTGTGTGGAAACCTTTGCTCCTTCACAGCTCCCTTCCACTGGTGCAGGTCCCGTCCCTATTCTTTTGTCTCTGTTTTTTCTTTTTTCTTTTGCCCTACCCAGGTACGTGGTTAGTTTCTTGCCTTTTGGGAGGTTTGAGGTCTTCTGCCAGCGTTCAGTAGGTGTTCTGTAGGAGTTGTTTCACATGTAGATGTATTTCTGGTGTATTTCTGGGGAGGAAGGTGATCTCCACGTCTTACTCCTCCACCATCTTGAAGGTCCCCCCTAACCCCAACTTTACACTCCATCCTTTCCCCAACCCCCTTCCCCTTGGCGACCAGAGAAGTCTGTTCTTTGTGTTCAGATGTCTGTTTCTGTTTTGTAGACAGGTTCATTTGTGTCATATTTTAGATTCCACATATAAGTGATATCACATGGTATCTGTCTTTCTCTTTCTGTCTTACTTCACTTACTATGATTATGTCTATTTGCATCCATGTTGCTGCAAATGGCATTATTTCATTCTTTCTTATGACTGAGTAGTATTCCATTGTATATATGTCCCACATCTTCTTTATCCATCATCTGCAGGACAGGTTAGTTGTGATTGGAGTGGAAGGACTGAAATGATTGAGGTATTGAGCTCCAGACCTGCACCGTTGAACACACTAGCCACTGGCTTCAAGTGGTAATTTTAATGTAAATTCGTTGAAATTAAATAATACTAAAAATTCAGTTCCTCGGTCACACTGGCCACATTTCAAATGTTTGACAGTCACATATGGTATGGTTGCTGTATTGGACAGAGAAGACATAGACCATTTCCATCACCGTAGGGAGTTCTGTTGTGTGGAACTCCTCTTGACTTTGCTGGTACTGCCAAAGCAGAGTTCTGGGAAGCAGAGGGAGCCTGAAATTCCCTCTGTGTAGGGAAGGACAGAGGAGTAGGAGAGAGAACAGAATTCGAAAGAGAAAGCAAAAGGCCACCAAAGGCAAAGTTTGTGTGCTTTTCCCAGACTCTAGCCCCGAGCAAACATGAAGCCACCCCACCACAAATCTCTTGGTGTTGACACCTGCAAATAAAGGAGTGGTTGGCATTGGCTTTGGGCCCCATTTCCTCCGTTTTATGGGCCCTGGGATCTGTGGCTCCTTGTGAAGCAAATTATCCTGTCCTGAATCCTGAGCCAAGAGGGACACAGGGGTCACTGGCCTCTCAGCCAAAGGGATATCATCACCATGGCAGCACATGGCAGCCCCTCAGTTACCAAGAGTCCTAAAGCAAGGATACTTGGGAGTTCCTAAATCAAAAGACATTCAGGAAGAAAGGAGAGCCTTCTCCATCTGGAATTAGACCTCCACTCAAAGAGTCAGAGAGACGCGGAGGATCTGGGAGCATTCACCTCTTACTGACCACTCGTTCACTCTCACATAGCACTTGCAATCCCATGGAGCATTTTCATAACATTAATTCATCTCATCCTCACAATAGTTGGCTGAGGAAAGCAAGACAGATGCGACCCTCTTGTCAGTTTCTATTAAAAGAAATTCATCTCAGAAAGAGGAAGAGATGGACCCAAATCAATCTGACCGAGAAATGGCAGAACCAGCTCTAGAAACCACTGTCCAATTCTTTCTGCAGCTTGTGTCACTTCTCAGGTGAATGAGGGTTATTTTGTACCTGTCCAGGTCCCTAAGTGTGCCAGCCCCAAAGTGTGTGACCTCCACCTGGATCATACTGCAACCTCAGTTCACATCCAGCCCCAAGCGCTGACCATCTCGTGGACTCTTCATTACCAAATAACACTTGTGAACGGCCAAGCAAAGGACTAGACTGAGAACAAGGATGTGACTTTTCCCGGAAGACCCCTCCCAGACAAACATTAATGGTAAAGAGGAAATGGCGCACATGACAGCCTGGTCACCAGAGCTGCCAGGTCTCTTTTCCTGTGCCTGAGACACAGGAAGATACAGTTTTCCTGGCTCCCAAAACTCTGAGTCTGCAGTGGGAGACCCTGGAACATGCGGGTGGCTTTTGTTTGCTAGAAAAGAATCCAGAGAACTGAATCAGATTAGTCCATTTATAGGACTTAAAGTGGTTGGTGCCAAATATTTATGACTTTCATCAAATTTGAGAAAATGTCTCACAACGTGGGAGCTATTTACATACATGGCTAAATAACCAATCAGATTCCGTATTTTCTTGGACAGAACATGCACATCAAAAAACAGATAGGCAGAGGAATTATTGGACTTTCACTTTTAATGACTCCTAGCACTAAATCTGCCATTGTCCAGAGAATTGAAAAGAAAAAAATCAAAAGGCTATTCAAACAGATAAAGCAGAGCTTCCCTGGTGGCGCAGTGGTTGAGAGTCCGCCTGCCGGTGCAGGGGACACGGGTTCGTGCCCTGGTCTGGGAAGATCCCACATGCCGCGGAGCGGCTGGGCCCGTGAGCCATGGCCGCTGAGCCTGTGCGTCCGGAGCCTGTGCTCCGCAACAGGAGAGGCCACAACAGTGAGAGGCCCGCGTACCGCAAAAAAAAAAAAAACCAACAAAAAAAAACCAGATAAAGCAATAGTGAGGATATGATTACTTTGAATGTGCCCAGTAGAGCAATACCTCAGCCACGAGCTACTTTGTTCCTTCCCTTCACAGCAGCATCCTGATAGTTCTCACTCACATCCACCTTTTCCACCCGTAGGCCACTAGGGTTGAAAACATACCCATTTCACCAATTAGACCACTGAGCTGTCCATGCCAGACTTCGATGAAATCATCCCCCAAAGGCCAGATGCCTGGCTAAAAGCAGACTAAACCATGGACGTGTAACACTCACCAAAGAAGTCCTGAGAAAACCAGTCCCAGGTTTGCTTTAGGAGCTCATAATACCACCAAGGACCCAGACTCTTTTTACCTGGGGACCCTTCTCTTCCACCCTCTCTCTTTTGACCAGGGAGGAAAATCTTCCCCAGCAGACCCCAGAAGGCTTCTGCCATGTCTCAGTGTCCAGAACTGGGTGGAATAACCAGTCCTAAACCAATCACAGATAAATGGGAAGTGAGATTACCACAGTTGCCTTAGAATGATAACACTCCATCCCCTGGGACTGGACAGTGGATACCTGACAAAACTGGGTTCTGTGTACAAAAACAAAGGGGAAATGGCTGTTGGAGAAGCAACCAGGAGCATCTGCATACCCATTTATACGCAGGGCTGTGAATAGAGAAAGAAGAGGGACTTTCTACTCGTCATCCCTCAGGTAGCCTCCCCAGGGGAGCCCCCAACCTCCTTGAGTAGGTCAAATCTGCCTGCTCTTGGCTCTCATGGCCCCTGCAGAGGGGCCTTAATACTTGTGTTATTTACATTAAAGTGTTATACTAGCTTTTCTCTTCTCTACCAGCCTAAGTACTAGGAGGGTTGCTTTAGCACAAGACTAAATTATCAGGGTCCTACCCATGCCTGCTGCATCAGAGATGCTCAGTGGACGTTTGAAAGATGGACGGATGGAGGGATAGGTGTTCCAGCCATTAAACTAGAGTCATCCTGAAGTTTTCTGAAAATGCATTTAAAGGGTGAATCCTCGTTCTCATTCCTCCTTCCTTTTTCTCTCAAGGAGTCTGCACTGGAGTACTTTTTGCTCTCCCCACAGATCCAGCCTAGCTCAGATCCCTGGCCATTACATCTTTGATTGGACAGGTGGCTTTTCTGCTAAGAGAGGGCTCCTGAGGGAAGCTGAGTAAAGGGGAAAGAAGAAAAAAAGAGTAAATATAAGCCAGTAAGAGAGACAAGTAATTATCTTGCTGTGTAAGTAGCCCAGATGCTTTGAATGAAGAAGGAAGTTTGAAAGAACATATCGTACAAGAGTGAGAACAGGTGATTAGAGCAGGTAGGGACAGGATGTGCCGGTACAAGATGGAGCCAGGTAAGGGGAGAGAGAGACTTTGGCACTGGGAGTGGTTTCAGGATGTGGCAGAGATGCTCAGATTTCTGGCCACAGACAAGAGAGTGGGGCTTTAACCCTTGAGTCCACCAGCTGCCCCTCTTCCTTACCACCCTTTGGACTTCCAGATTCTCCCACTTTCTCCACCTTCTTTCCCTCTTTTCCACACTTTAAACTTCTAATTCCTTTTGCTTTGTATCCCAAGGATGACCAGAAGCTGAGGGGCCGGGGTAAAACAAGTACACAGCTTCCCAGAGAGAACCCAGCTGAACTTCTTAAACTCCGTTTTAATAAGATGACTGCACCCTTTTCTGAGGCTCAGTGCAAGGGGTTTTTCCATGAAATTGCCTCTCATCCACTTGTCAGAAGCTTAATGGCAAATAATAGCTAGCTGTCCCTTGGGATTTTAAATAACCCTAAGATGGACATAATAATGGAATTCTGAGAAGTGGAGGGAGTTCTTAAAAACAAGTGAGCAGGACATCAAGAACTGCTGAAACCCCTCTTTATTGCCCAAGAGATGGGTCACGTGCTCAGACACAACCACTAATTAACACGGGGAGGCTGGCTGTCAACAGCTGAAAATTGTTCCATGACACATATAACCAATTCCTGTGTCTCACCCTAGTGGGGACTTCGTCCATGTATTTACATTCCAAAATGCCAGGTGTCCATGAAGGGATTGTTTTTATGGTGTTAAAATTTTTATTGGGATTTCCCCCCTCAATTATAAAAGTAATAACTTTTAATTTTATTTAGGTATTTTAGTAATACTTTATTTTATTACAAAAATAATATTTTTTTAATTTTAGAACCATCCTCCCAGAGATAACCACTGCTAATATACTGGGTGCATATATATATTCCCAGTTTTTCTTCTGTGCACATATGGAGATACATATATTAGAATTGAGGTCAAACACATCCACTTTCTGTACCCAGTTATCTTCTTTCTTTCACATGTTTCCATATCATTAAAAGTTTTATCACATTATTTTTAAAATTAAACAATATTTTGCTGAATATCTATACCATGATCTAGTTAAATAAGCCTTTATGATTTGATATTTAGATTTTTTCCCAATATTCTTTTTTTATAAATAGCACAGGGGGGATGTTTTGTGTGTGTACAAAATTGTTTTTGCACATTTCTTTTCCTTTGGATAAATTTCTAGAAGTGTATTTTCCAATTCAAAGTGTATCTACAACAGTATGGAGGTTCCTTAAAAAAGTAAAAATAGAACTGCCATACGACCCAGCAATCCCACTACTGAGCATATACCCTGAGAAAAGCATAATTCAAAAAGAGTCATGTACCACAATATTCATTGCAGCCCTATCTACAATAGCCAGGACATGGAAGCAATCTATGTGTCCATCGACAGATGAATGGATAAAGAAGATGTGGCACATATGTACAATGGAATATTACCCAGCAATAAAAAGAAACGAAATTGAGTTATTTGTAGTGAGGTGGGTGGACCTAGAGTCTGTCATACAGAGTGAAGTAAGTCAGAAAGAGAAAAACAAATACCATATGCTAACACATATATATGGAATCTAAAAACAACAACAACAACAAATGGTTCTGGAGAACCTAGGGGCAGGACAGGAATAAAGACGCAGATGTAGAGAATGGACTTGAGGACACAGGGAGGGGGAAGGGTAAGCTGGGACGAAGAGAGTGGCATGGGCATATATACACTACCCAATGTAAAATAGATAGCTAGTGGGAAGCAGCTGCATAGCACAGGGAGATCAGCTCGGTGCTTTGTGCCCATCTAGAGGGGTGGGATAGGGAGGGTGGGAGGGAGACACAAGAGGGAGGAGATATGGGGATGTATGTATATGTATAGCTGACTCACTTTGTTATAAAGCAGAAACTAACACACCATTGTAAAGCAATTATACTCCAATAAAGATGTTAAAAATAAAGAGAAAAAATAAAAATAAAAATGACAGGCAACTATGTATACTGTTCTAAAAAAAAAAAAAGTGTATCTACATTCTTAAGGCTTTTAACATGTATTACCAGAAAGATTTCACCAATATACACTCAGAAGGCAAGGTGCCAGCCCCACCTCTACTGTTGAACAGCCACAAGCATTTGCAAACTCAGTGATACCATCCAGAAATCTCACGGTGTTGGGAAAAGAATAAAATACACATTTTATAAGAAAATACTTTGAAAATTGGAAATCCTATCAAAACACACATCGCCATTATTATCAATTTTTAAACCACCCAATATAGACAAGGCATTACCCTCGCAACCACATACGCCAATGATTTAGAGCCCATTAGAGAATAAAATCCTTACCAACTTCCCTCTAAATGCAACTGACACCCAATACATTTATTTATTCAAAACCATTTATTGAGATTTATATTAAGGATGAGGAACATAGAAGAAAAAATAATAAAATAATAAACACAGTTCTTGACATCCATGAGCTACCAGCCTGGGAGGGTTCAGGAAGAAAGATAAATCAGGTTTCATTATCAGTTCTATGATAGGGTCAGGTCCTGGGTGCTCTGTGGACAGGGCATCCCCCGCTTTAGGGAGACCCAAGGAAGTCCCTGCCTGAAGGAAGGAAAGCTGAAATTGAGGCGAAGGAGGCAGCTGGGCTTTTGAGTGGGCAGCCACGTGTCAATCTTTATTGCTTCTGAAACAGCATGGAGAGATCACATTTTCCGTGCAGCCCTGTGCCTGCATAGAAAGGGAGCCGTTTCTGTGGGGCAAAGACTATAACAAGGCACCTGGTGGGAGGACTTGCCCCATGGGACATACTTTGAGGAACGCTCATGGTTATTTCTCTAGATATCAGCCTGGTATTTTAGTCTGTAAGACACAGAAGCTGAGGGAGAGCAGGATGGCTTGGGACCGCCAAGGGGATTTAGAGCAGAGTGAAAGGAAGATAAAGGGGCAAGACAAGGCAACTGACAAGGAGAAGAACCTGGAGGGGAAGACGGAGATGCCTGATAAGGAATTTGGCCAAGGGTCTGCGTGATATGTGGTACCTGTCCACCCACAAAATCCTTGTTCCTGTTAATCCATGAAGTGACATGGGGCTAAATGTGACCTCCAGAGGGGTAAAGAGCGAGAACGAAGACAACCCGTTGGAGGCTGCGACCCTTGGTTCACTCATCCCTCGTTCAGTAAGCAAGTAAGTGCTTCTGAGGACTTTCCTAAGCAGGAAACCGCTCTTCTGAACTGCACAGGTTATTAAAGGGAACATTATCTGCTGCTCTTCCCAGACTGACTCACTGGCCACACTTTAGCTCTGTGTGCCTGGCACATGCACAGAGCCTGAAAGAAAAGGCAGGGATTATAATGGGTCTTTTTTATTTTTTTAAACATCTTTGTTGGAGTATAATTGCTTTACAACTTGTGTTAGTTTCTGCTGTATAACAAAGTGAATCAGCTATATGTATACATATATCCCAATATCTCTTCCCCCTGCGTCTCCCTCCCTCCCACCCTCCCTATCCCACCCCTCTAGGTGGTCACAAAGCACCGAGCTGATCTCCCTGTGCTATGCGGCTGTTTCCCACTAGCTATCTATTTTATATTTGGTAGTGTATATATGTCCATGCCACTCTCTCACTTCATCCCAGCTTACCCTTCCCCCCTCCCTGTGTCCTCAAGTCCATTCTCTAACGTCTGCGTCTTTATTCCTGTCCTGCCCCTAGGTTCATCAGAACCATTTTTTTTTAGATTCCATATATATATTCCATATATATTTATATTTATATTCCATATATATGTGTTAGCATACAGTATTTGTTTTTCTCTTTCTGACTTACTTCACTCTGTATGACAGACTCTAGGTCCATCCACCTCACTACAAATAGCTCAATTTCGTTTCCTTTTATGGCTGAGTAATATTCCATTGTATACATGTGCCACATCTTCTTTATCCATTCATCTGTCGATGGACACTTAGGTTGCTTCCATGTCCAGCACAGTAAATAGAGCTGCAATGAACATTGTGGTACATGATTCTTTTTGAATTATGGTTTTCTCAGGGTATATGCCCAGTAGTGGTATTGCTGGGTCATATGGTAGTTCTATTTTTAGTTTCTTAAGCAATCAAGGACATTCAGAAAGGCATTCCAGACATCCAGGTGCAGATCAGTCCATCTGCTGAGGCACTTCCATAAAAGCATCCCAAGCCACTTATATTTTGACTTGTAAATAAGTTGGTAATTGACAGAACTGGAGGTATCAGCAAAGCAGCAAATTTCCCTTCCAAATTATATTGTCCTTGTCATAATATTAACATTAATTTCTGTCTCTGAAGCTGAGTTGAGAAGTATAGTATGGGAAGTCTGCAAGGCCGAGGATGAAAGATCATTGTGGATAATATTACAAGAATGTTTACACAGATAGGGAGAAATTGACTAAGCTTTTAGATACGGACTTCGTAATCCTTTTTCCTCCTTGGTACTCTCAGAGAGGGTTGTCTGGAAGACACACCATCAACTACACGTTGTACAAAGAGGTGAAGCTATTATTGTAAAGCAGTGAGTCAACAATGATTTACTGGGTTCCGCCAGGCCAAGATCACGGTAGCCAAATACGCAGATGTTTGCATGGGCCTTTCTATTTCCATGTGCAAATGCACTGACACAGGAAACCTAGCAACCAATTGGGAGTTAGGCCTACTGGTTGTTGATATACACTAATAGGATGGTGGACTTATTAAGAAATCTATAGAGGGATTCTTTTATAATTGACAATAGCACTTACATTTTAAGGTGTTAAGCATATTATATTCTCTTTTTCTAAGTGCTGTTGTCTTACTTTGGGCTACAGAAGTGCATCACTGTTCAAAGCTCACTTATCCAGCAACCACAGCTCAGTTGCCTGTGTCCCCCATCTGTCCTAGAGTTCGAATTGATGAACATGAGCACTTTATTGGAAGAATCCATAAGGTCTCAGAGCATAGCCCTCAGTAATATGGAGGGCCTATTGCTTAATGGGAAGAATGTATTGTAGAGCTCAAGTCAAGTGCTCTTTCAATAGATCTGTGAATCAAAATAATATATTGTGTATGGCTTTATAAAAGTAGTCAGTCAGCCATCAACAAGTGTTGTTGAACACCTGTGGACACATATGAATGTGATAGCGTGTGGGGCTGAAAATGCAGAGGAAGCAAGGCACAGATTACTTGGAGACTTTGATGGTGGTATTCAAGAAGGAACAGTGGCAGTGGGCCAGATGTCAGAGGCTTCCTTCTTATTTACAGCTCTTCTACTTGGTTAAATATGGTAGTTACCATCTAAACTAAGCTGCACTGATTGTCTCTGGATTATCCCTGGATTAGTCATCTAGGTAAGGCTAGTCATTATAACACCCAACCTCTCCCTGTCTCAGAAGCTTAACAACCAAAATTTGTTTCTCACCCATGTCCCAGTCCAGTGGGCATCAGAAGAGGATGCAGGACCCTTCCATCTATGGGCTGTACTAAGCCCATACGACTGAAGTCTCCCATTTCATCATCCTCTGGGCAGTGATGGATGAGAGAGAGAGAGAGAGAGAGAATGTGTGAATATCTTATAGACCAGGACTAGATGAAAAGTACATCATTTCTGCCCACTTTCAGAGGCCACAACTCCTTCACCTGCCTCTGTCTAACTACAGGGGAGCCAATGAAGCAAACTTTAACTCTCTGTCCAGAAGGAAAAGGAGAACCAAATTCTGATGGACACTAGAAGCTTTTGCTACTCCTGTGGTCTCCCAGAGTTCTAACCGAGATGTAGAAAAAAGCAGGAATTAGAGAGGAAAAATGCTTTCCACACATTCTTGAAAATTTCTTCTTAGCTATTGCAACTTTCTCAGATGTGCACACAGCCCACTCTCAGTGCTCTAAAGATTCTCCCATCAGGCACTTGGCCAAAGCACTTCATCTCTCCAGGCCTTAGTTGTCCAACCTGTAAAAGGGAGAGGTTGGATCAGAATCCTTTCATGTCTTTTGGCTCCTTTCATATCCAAAATGCCATGATTCTGGAACTCCTGCTGTTCGTTTCCTCTTGAGACAAATAACCAAGGAGCCAGAGAGGTAATGCCAGTTGGTCAACAATTTATTGTTTTTAATTTTATTTTTAACTTCCCTTCTCACTTCCCAAGCCCACATTTCTAGAAATGGAAATATACATAGTAGACAAGGTTGTTACCAATATAAGAGTGATTATTATCTAAGTTGTTTTGTGTTTGGATGAACAGCACATTCACAGACACATATATAACACACACAGAGATCCCTCTGTGAGAAAATAATCTCGTTTGAACAGTCTTGCAAGACATATGTTCTCCTCCTACTGCTCTTGCCCTGGATTAGTCAGTTCTGCAGTGGTAACAAATGGTGCTCTCTCAGTGGCTGACAACACATTTCCTTTTTGCTCACTTTACGTAAGACTGTGGCTCAGCAGCAGGTTGGCCGTGGCTCTGCTGGGATTGGCTGGACTCAGCTGAGTTTATCTGGGCTCCACCTGTTTTCTCATTCTGGAACCCAGATGGAGGGAGTAGGTACCATGTGGCACATCCGGAGGACATATGGAGAACGAGAGCAGAAAGGCCTCAGCCAATAAATACAATACCATGCAATTGTATTTAAGGCTCTGTTTGGATACAGCAAAAACAATCACAACCACTCACATTCCATTGACTAGAGTTTTTCATGTGGCCAAGTCCAAATTCATTGAGATGAGATGTTTACTCCACCCACAGGGTGCGTGTGAAGCCTTAAAGAAAAACGCACAGTGTAAGAGTTGTGAGTTTAAGTTTTATTCAAGGACCTTACTGAGGACTATATCCTGGGAGACAGCCCCTCAGTAGCTCGGAGGGAACCTTTCTGAAGAGGTAAAGGAGGAGAGAGTTTATGTATGATTTTTGGCTAGGAAATACATGCAATTCAGTATACATCTTGTAAAAGATTAATGCTGAAATGCACACACTACTATATATAAAATAGATAACCAACAACAAAGACCTACTCTATAGCACAGGCAACTATACTTATATCTTATAATAACATATAATGGAAAAGAATCTAAGATAGATAGATAGATAGCTTTAACTGAATCACATTTCTGTACACCTGAAAGTAACACAACATTGTAAATCAACCAACTATATTTCAATAAAAATTGAAAAAAAAAAGATTACTGCTGGTCACAAGAATGGATATCTCAAGTTAATGCTTTTTTTGCTCTTCTACGTGTGGGAAAAAAAAAAAGTTACCTTATTACTCAGACCTGGCCAGGCCCGCCCTCCCCTGGCATAATTCAAGCTGATCTTCTGGTTGAGTCCCATCCTCTTCCTCTGTCACGTGGTTGCTGCCACTTCCAATTTCACCAATGAATTTCCTCCAAGGTGGAAGAGGACATATCCAGGATCTCTTTAAATGGCTGAGGGATTTTTCTGGGAATGTGCAGGAGACATATGGTAGCAATTGTTCACCTGCTCTGGGCTGGAGGGTGGGAGGAAGGGGGCTGATCTGGGCTGTTGTTATTAGTCTGTGTGCCTACACATGCACGTTAGACGAGGCTGAGCATATTTGGACAGGGAGGTGAGCCAGATGTGAAAACAGACAGCTAATAGAATTACTGAGCAAAATGAGTAAATGAGAAGGTGTGAAACCTTCGGAAGTGTGCAGAGATTAAACCTGGTTGATATCAAGAATGCAAAGGGGGACTTCCGGGGACTTCCCTGGTGGCGCAGTGGTTAAGAATCCACCTGCCAATGCAGGGGACACAGGTTCGAGCCCTGGTCCGGGAAGATCCCACATGTCACGGAGCAACTAAGCCCATGCGCCACAACTACTGAGCCTGTGCCCTACAGCCCACGAGCCACAACTACTGAGCCCGTGAGCCATAACTACTGAAGCCTGTGTGCCTACAGCCCATGCTCCGCAACAAGAGAAGCCACCGCAATGAGAAGCCCGTGCACTGCAACGAAGAGGAGACCCCGCTCACTGCAACTTGAGAAAGCCTGTGCACAGCAACGAAGACCCAACACAGCCAAAAATAAATAAATAAATAAATTTATTAAAAACAGAAGAATGCAGAGGGGCACTTTACTGCTCTCTAGGAATGAGACGGACCAGGATGAGGAGGGGCCAGGACCTTGAAATCTATCATTCCTCCCAAGAAAAGCAGGAGAGTCGACAATGAGAGGGACAGCACAAGATGGAAGGGGTCAGGCGACAAGCTGAGCTGCACGGAGTCAGCATCTGGGAATTCTGCCAGGCATTCAGAAAGACAGTCCAGCCATGCACCGTGGATGCTGGGGCCAACAGAATACGGGGATGCAGGCCGGCCCTAGGAGTCAGCCACTGATCTGGGCACTGGGCAGAGATCCAGGGCCTGAAGGGCCTGTTATGGAAGAAGTGGGGTCTTAACAGTTGACCACGCAGGATTCCAGCACCAGGAACAGAACAGGACCTGATGCAAGCCTTCCCTGGGCTTCTCTCACCGCATGGACATTGTGCCCAGAGCCTGCAGGTGGAGCTCAAGTGGCCCCAGCTATGGAAAGCTGTGGCAGGCAGGTCAGGGCACTCTCCGGGCTGGGTGAAACACTGAAAATGTTCTATCACAGAAGCGCCAGGCTACTGTGAGAGGCGCACTTACAAGGGTCAAGGTGAGCCGAGTTTTTAGCTTACGGTTACGGGGGGTTCGTTTGTTTGATTTGGGCACTGTGTATGTACCATATCTAGAAAGCTAACGTGTTAAGCAATTGTAGGTCCCGCTAAGCTCCGATGCAGTTGTCAACAGGAAGGAACAAAATAATAACCTTGCAGCCTCAACAAGCAGAGGCGGCAATGTGGGGAGTCTGACCAGGACCCCGAGGAAGGCCGGGTTAAGTCAGCACACAGAGGGAGGCAGATGAGAGGAAAGGGAGGAGGGAAGGGATCCTGGGTTCACGAGGTCTCCCCCAGTCAGAAAGGACTCCCTGCAAACCTGCATTATGCTGGCCTGAAAGTTTCAACTACCCCCAAGTCCTCCTCTTACATGGGGGGACGCCGAGCCCAGAGAGATGGAGTGAGGGGTATGCTGGTCAAAGTTTAACAACTGCTCTTTCAGGAGAAAAAGAAAGAAGAAAGAAACATTCTGATTTATAGCATTTGCCAATTCCCACCGTAGAAGTACTCCCACTCCGGCTGATTTCAAGCTACCAACAGGAAGCCCGCTGGCTTACAACATTCCTTGAAAATGTAACAATTGCTCCCTGGTGTAGACCTACACCCCCAGGGAGAGTGCCCTTGACCTCGTAGCCCTCCTCACAAGAAACCCTCAGCTCAGGTCAGTCCTTTTAGGAAAATGCCCTTTCCAGGCCCAGAGGATGGAGGAGGATCCAATCCTACCTCCTAACCAGTAGCTGCCTTGCCTAGCTAGTCCTTTATGCTCTAATCAGGGCTCCATAAGAATCACCTAAGTGCTTGTTAAAAACGCCCCTTCCAGTACCAGCTTGCAATCAGTAAATAAATAAGCCCTGGAGATCTCATGCAGAGCATAGTGATTATAGACAACAATGTATTATAAACTTCAAAGTTTCTAAGGGACTAGATCTTAATTGTTCCCATCACAGAAATGATTGTTATGTGACTTGATAGAGGTTTTAGCTAATGCTGCACAATTATATTCCAATAACATTTTTTAATTTAAAAAATGCACACAATTCAACCCATGACAGATAAAAGTAAAATATAAAGTTTTGGGCTCCTCTGGTGGTGCGGTGGTTGAGAGTCTGCCTGCCGATGCAGGCGACACGGGTTTGTGCCCCGGTCCGGGAAGATCCCACATGCCGCAGAGTGGCTGGGCCCGTGAGCCATGGCTGCTGAGCCTGCGCGTCCGGAGCCTGTGCTCCGCAACAGGAGAGGCCACAACAGTGAGAGGCCCGCGTACCGCAAAAAAAAAAAATGCCCCTTCCTAGATCCCACCCTCCAAAAATTTTGACCCGTTGTGTCTGGGATGGGTGGGCAGTGGTGCCCAGAACAGACTCTAGAAGCAGTGCCCCAGGAACATCCACTGCTATTGAAGGACCATACCTAGATCCCCACAGCACCCTGTATCAGAGCCAACTTTGGGAAGGGAGAGTGTGCTGAGAGAGCCCTTTATCTGAAAGAGGGATGCCTTAGAAGGCTCAGAACCCATGGTCCCAAGGTCCTCTGACCTGTCCACCAAGCCATGGCCGGGCTGGGTTCTGTGCGTTGGAGCTTCTTGAAGGCAGGGGCCACTACTCCTTTGTAGCCATCAGAAGTGCAAAGCATGGTGGTTAACAACCCAGATCATGGAGCCCAGCTGCAGAGTTCCTCTCCCTCCATACACTGCTCACTAGCTGTGTGACCTCGGACAACTCATGGAGCCTCTCTGGGCTCCAGTGTCCTCATCTGTAAAATGGACATATTCATAGAACTTACATCTCAGTGCCTGGCATGTAGTGTGTGCTGCACGAGGGTTTGCTGATTTTATCACCACGCAGTTCTGAGCACACTGGAGGCTTTTAAGATAAGCTTGTTGGTTTAAGCCACTTACCCCCTTGGGCTTCCATTTCCTCATCTTTGACATGGGAGCCGTGACATAGTAGTAGGAACAATAATAGCTTTCCTGCCTCTGCACAGGATTATTGTAAGAATAAAATATGACCATGATGTGAAAGTGCTTTAAACACTACAGATCACCATGTAAATGTTTTGTCATTTTGTCTTTGATTTGTTGTTGATTTGAGGCAGGACTCCCAGTCTAAAGACTGGATTCCCATTTCTGCTGTGCTGGCTGAGCTGTGTGACGGTGGGCAAAGCCAGTTACCTCTCTGAGCCGCGGTTTCCTCTCCCATCGAGGGAAGCCTCCTAGCAGAGACATTATATGTGTTAGGTGGCATCAGTGGTTCCCAGCCCTGACTTTACACTGAAATCATCTGGAGGGCTTTGTTAAAATGTCCATGTGCCAGTGGACCCACTTCTGAATCAATCGGAACCTCTTGCAAGATATAGGAGTTTGTCCTTTTAAGAAGTTCCCTATGTGGTTCTAATGCGAATCCTGGACTGAAAACCACTGGAGTCTGGAACAGCTTTGTAAACTGCAAAACCTAATGTACAATTTGTGGATTTTGTGTGTGTGTGTGTGACTTTTTTTCTTTTTTTTTTTTTGTGGTACGCGGGCCTCTCACTGTTGTGGCCTCTCCCGTTGCGGAGCACAGGCTCTGGACACGCAGGACCAGTGGCCATGGCTCACGGGCCCAGACGCTCCACGGCATGTGAGATCTTCCCGGACCGGGGTGTGAACCCGTGTCCCCTGCATCGGCAGGCGGACTCTCAACCACTGCGCCACCAGGGAAGCCCTGTGGATTTTTTTTTAATTGTTGTTAATGAATGGTCTTATGAGGAACTAGTTCCTCTGAAAATCAGGCCAAAGGGCAATTTCCACCATCTGTCTGAAGTGTGCACTGACTGGGGAAAATTGAAACTAACCCAGTTCCTATTCTTGCCTTCAAGCCCAGGAGGCTGAGTGAAAATAAGCCTCTCTGAGAGCAAAGATGCTGCTGGGATGTTGCGGTCAGTGAGAGGAGTTGGTGTAATTGGATTTGGAAGCGATGCCTCCAGCCGTGGGGAAGCATTCAGTGTTCTCTTTTATTAAAGTGACTCCCGTGCAAAGGCACATACATCACCGTGAGCGATTTACCCCGATTAGGTTAGGGGCCAGGAGAGCTTTCTATGTAAGTCCCCAGGTGCAGTACTAACCCTGATTCGGCTCCAGTTTGGACAAATCCGATCTCTGCTAATTGCCTACCTCTTACATCACACAGCTGTGGTCATGCACAGCATACTCCCTCTGCTTGGGTGCATTTTCACAGACAGAGAGTCTTCAAGAAGTTCGAGAAGTTCTGGGATTCACACGAGAGGAGGGAGGGGGTGTCTGGAATCAGAGGTGGACATTTTCTAGCTGTCTCTCTACTATTTCTGGTAACATCCACACAGCCATGATGTTCTGACTAAACTGCTGGGTTCGACTGGGATGGTCATTTTATATAGAAGTGATTCCCTTATGGAAAGTGCCAGATGTTTCCCACCAAAGGATTATCTCAGGACAGGGAATGAGAAGGCAACCTGTTTGAGAAGCAATAAAATGTAAACTTGATCATTGCAGTGATAAAAAAAGAAAAGAAAAGAAAAATAATAATGGATGATATATGAGCAAACGTCCTGCTGTGAAATTTCACAAACAAATGTGTACCTATGATTTCTGGGCTATGGACAGATAAACACTTCAGTGCTGTGGGCACATGTTTGCCTGCAACCCAGGAAGAGCTAGGACCTTCATCTCCCCACCCTCAGGCCAGGGTTCTCCTAGCACTGTATCTACAACATTCAATGTCTGCATTCAGGAGTGGCTGCCATGTTATCCTGAAAACCTCTTCAGATTCCCCTGTCAAAGACAGAACGCTAAGCTGGCTCCAAGTCCAGTGTTTGACAATAGTAGCACAGGACCAGTTCTTCTGCTTGCAGATTTGCATCCCCCATCTTAGATTCTTGTTCTGCTTTTTCATCTTTAAGGCTTCAGTGATTCACTTATTCTCTCTACAGTCATTGACCATTGACTTTGGGCAGAGCTTGTAAAACAGCCTTAATCTTGAACCTGGGGTGAAATAGCTAATCCTTCCTGCTGCTCTCCCCACCCTTAGCAGATTATGTCCTCTGCTTTCCAAACTAAATATTAGCATTCTATATTGGAAAGACATGCCAGATTCCTGGAAATCAAAAGGTACCTGTGGGGTTCTGGCCCTGTTTTTTTAGCCTCAGGCCATCTAAGAGGTGGAGCAACAGGTAAGGAGACCCGGCGGGCAGAGGACGCCAACCCAGCAGACCCCAAAGGGAGCAGCTAACACAATTCCCAACATTTCAAACAACAGGTGAATGTATTTCAAATTTGTTTGCAAGAAATGAGATTGTTTGCCTTTTTAGGACCAGACAGGCATTTGGAACTTAATTTGCATTTATAGTCAGGAGGTATGGCAGGTGGTGTCCTAACCATTGATGGTAGAGAACTGAAAGTTGGGGAGGAGTGCAAAGTGGGTGTGAGGTGTGCAGGGCTCCCCTGCCATCGGAGTCTTGATCGATCTTAGCAAAATCCAAAGTTTAAAAAACTGGAACCCTCAAATGTCCATCAAGAGTAGAATGAGGAAATAAATTATGGTCTTTCATTCAATGTAATATGAATGAAGATGAATGAGATGAAGTGAAAATGAATATTGTATGAGTCCATGTAACAACAAGATTGAATCATACAACAATGTGAAATGAAAGAAGCCAGACACACACACTCAAAAAATGCATATTGAATGATTCTATTTCTATAAAGTCCAAGAGTAAGCAAAATTAATCTGCAGTGTTGAAAGTCAGAAGAGTTGTTCCTCTTGGGAAGGGGTGGGTAGAGATTGGGGGGAGGCACCAGGGAGATTTCTGGGATGATGGTAACATAGACATATTCACTTTGTGATAGTTCATTGAGCAGAATACTTATGATTTGTGCATTTCACATGTGTGACATTCTTTAAAGAAATTCAAATCTTGGATGGGGCCCTGCTTATCCATGGGAATTGGGCTTGCAAGAGCTAGGTAGGTCCTCAGAATCCCTGCCCAGCATGCTAGGTTCATTTCTAGAGTTAGGGAAACTGAGTCAAAATCTGAGTAGAGCATTGGGGCAACAGTAGCAGATGAGGAAAGACAAGGTGAGAATTGCATTCACTTCAAGACCACCTGACACCAGGTCTTGGGAGCAAGTCCCACAAAATGGTAGGGCTGAGATTTCTGGCGTTTGGGATTGGTTCAGGGCCTGGGTGGGCCAGCATATGCAGATAAAGTCTACCAGGGGGTAAAGGGTGAAAGCTCAGGTCTGTAATTTTTTTTTAGCATCTTTATTGGCGTATAATTGCTTTACAATGGTGTGTTAGTTTCTGCTGTATAACAAAGTGAATCAGCTATACGTATACATATATCCCCATATCT
This sequence comes from Mesoplodon mirus, assembly GCF_964341445.2. Taxonomy (NCBI): domain Eukaryota; kingdom Metazoa; phylum Chordata; class Mammalia; order Artiodactyla; family Ziphiidae; genus Mesoplodon; species Mesoplodon mirus. Next base: position 155,632,113 of record NC_138980.1, read on the forward strand.
CCTCCTTGCGTCTCCCTCCCGCCCTCCCTATCCCACCCCTCTAGGTGGTCACAAAGCACCGAGCTGATCTCCCTGTGCTATGCGGCTGCTTCCCACTAGCTATCCACTTCACATTTGGTAGTGTATACATGTCCATGCCACTCTCTCACTTCGTCCCAGCTTACCCTTCCCCCTCCCCGTGTCCTCAAGTCCATTCTCTACGTCTGCATCTCCACCCCTGTCCTGCTCCTGCTTTCTCAACTCTTGGCCTGTGTAGATGAGACTTGGCTTAATGGAAAAGAGTGATGAAGGGAAGCGTTTGGACAGAGAATCTGAACAGGATGAGCATTAATGCAGAGCAAGATGAGGAAGAAGAGTGTTTGTGGGGTCATACCAGAGTGGGACATAGCACCGTGAGAAGGCATATTTGAATAAGATTACAGAAGAGCATAAAGATGGGAGAGTCTCTGAGGATTCAGAAGCGAGGAAGCCAAGACAGTTTGTCATGGGCAAGGCGTGGAGGCTGCTGACTTGCTACAGACCTGCTTTTCAGTTTTAATTTTTGCATTTTTAAACCACAGTCATGCCAGGGGAGCTACTGAGGAGTGAAACCAAGATAACTGTCCTCTGGTGGGAGTATAGGGCTAACTTTTTCCTAGTTGGACTCCAAATATTTGGAGCCATTTACCACTATAACCATCACTAAAAGCAGTCTGTGGACACTCTTTGGATGTTCCAGCCCCACTTAGAGTGAATAATCTTGACCAAGATCCTGCTGCAATGGGGGAGTTGACTCAGAGAGACAAAAACAAAATTTTTTTAAATTATTTACACTTTTTTTATTGAAGTATAGTTAGTTTACAATGTTGTGTTAGTTTCTGGTATACAGCAAACAGCAAAGTGAGTCAGACTTCGGATCTGGATATAATATCTGACCCAAATATTCAAATATTATTTTTTGGATTATTTTCCATTATAGGTTATTACAAGGTATTGAATATAGTTCCCTGTGCTATACAGTAGGATCTTGTTGTTTATGTACAGTGGTATCTGTTAATCCCAACCTCCTAATTTATCCCTCCCCCCGACTTTCCTCTTTGGTAACCATAAGTTTGTTTTCCATGTCTGTGAGCCTGTTTCTGTTTTATAAATAAGTTAATTTGTATCAACTTTTTTAGATTCCACATGTAAGTTATATCATATTATATTTGTCTTTGTCTGACTTATTTTACTTAGTATGATCATCTCTAGGTAATTCACATTGCTGCAAATGGCATTATTTCACTCTTTTTTATGGCTGAGTAATATTCCATTGTATATATACACCACATCTTCTTTATCCATTCATCTGTTGATGGACATTTAGATTGCTTCTATGTCTTGGCTATTGTAAATCGTGCTGCTGTGAACATTGGGGTGCATGTATCTTTTCGAATTAGAATTTTTTTCCTTTCCAGATATATGCCCAAAGGTGGGATTGCTGGATCATACTGTTACTCTATTTTTAGTTTGAGACAAAAACCAAATTTATCCCCAGCCTCATGTCCACCAGCCATAAAAATGATCAGTGGACAGCAGGACGTATGCCTAGTGTGGGGAGAGACCACAATAGATGCTCAGGTTGACAGTCAGCATAGCAAAGTGGGCAGCTGGGGTTATCTTTCTCTCTGAAGGTTTACTTACCCCACTGTGTTTACTCTGCTGGAGAGTCAGTTTCAGGATGAGTTGGGAATCATTACTCATTGAAACACAGTAATGAGACCACTATGAGTGTGTCCAATTTCCTGACATGGGGGTTTTGAGGCATCAGAAACTACCCATGGCTAGTCAACAGATTCCAGGATACCTTAGGAAATCCCAGAGGAGCTTATTTCTTTTTAGTTTATAAAATGCTTCCTGAAATCATTTTTATTGGAAAACTTTATTTAAGAGAGTTTCTTTGAGCCTGGACCAGCATACCAGGAAGCATAAGTGATGAAAGTATCTGCTCCTGCCTGCTCCACCCTGCTCCCCATCCAGGCATTTCTTTTTCAAAACACGTGGAGCCCTGATTTAGAAGAGCTGTTTAGTTGGCACATGACCTCGCCCAAAAGGTGTGATTTATAGCAGTTGATCTCAAGTATTTTGATGCAAAAAGAGAAGGGAAGTTTCAATAAAAGGATATTATAGAACTTCTTCAGCCAGTAGGTAGAATTCCCATCCCCAAGCCAGGCTGAGATAGATCTTTAGGACAAAAAAACTCTTTCAGGTCTAGATGGATCCAGTGAAGCTGGATTAGGGAGAACAACAGTGTTTGAGATCCTCAGGCACAAGTATGGCGGTTGAGCTCACTGAGTCCTGGCTCTCTTGACTCCACACCCGCTCCAGGCTGGGGTGCTGTTCATCTTGACTCAGTCACTGTGGTCTCCACCGTCTCCCCCATAGAATGGGGAATAATTGCATGTTCATCACACACTATCCACAAATGAGTATGATTCATCAGACGCTCTCAGATTTGCCAGATTCCTCTCTCCCAATGGCACGTGACTGACAGTTTACTACACCTTTCTACACTTTCATTTCCTCTTCTGTTAAAAGGGATGGTAATGGAGAAAGACAAATATCAGATGATATCACTTACATGTGGAATCCTTAAAAATGATACAAATGAACTTATTTACAAAAAGGAAACAGACTCACAGACTTAGAAAACAAACTTATGGTTACCAAAGGGGAAAGGTTGGGGAGAGGGGTAAATTAGGAGGCTGGGATAAACATATACACACTACTATGTATAAAATTGATAATCAACAAGAACCTACTGTATAGCACAGGGAACTCTGTCCAATATGCTGTAATAACCTATACGGGAAAAGAATCTGAGAAAGAATGGATATATGTATATGTATAACTGAACCACTTTGTTGTACACCTGAAACAGCATTGTAAATGAACCTACTCCCATACAAAATAAAAATTAAATTTTAAAAAGGGGAGATTGTAATAGCCCATGCTACACACAGGGGTATTGTAAGGGCTCAGTGCAATTTGGATGATTAAGACACTCAGTGCAGGGACTTCCCTGGCAGTCCAGTGGTTAAGACTCTGCCCTTCCAATGCAGGTGGTGCAGGTTCGATCCCTGGTCAGGGAACTAAGATCCCACGTGCTGCGCAGCACAGCCGAAAAAAAAAATTTTAAAGACACTCAGCACAGTGCCTGGCCCATGATAAATGTTCCATACATAGGAGGAATAACTTGAAACCCATTATGAGCCTTTAGCATCTTGATTTAATTAGATGACCCTGAGGGGTTAGATAAAGCAGGTGGCTTAGAACGTGTAACCTGGGAGGATATTCAGAAAGAATCCTGAAAAAGCAACTAGAAGGTCCCCAAAGAACAGGATACTGGCTACTTCACAGGAGTTGTTACTGAGCCAGGAGCCCCAGTTATGAGAGAGTCACTTGATGGCGCCTGTGTACACCGAAATTCTACTGTCACTAAGATTTCTATTTCCGAGTACAGCGCAGAGGGACCAGTAGCAGGTGGAAGGCTTCGAGAAGTTGTCTGTGAGGTGGTGTGAGGCTGGCAGATGGTGATCCGCCCTCTGACCAGGAGGAATGGACAAAGGCTGGTCTTTTCAGGGCTCATCAAACAGCACTCAGTCATTTCCAACGTCCCTAGATGGGCAGCCTTGCCCCTGGATGCCCTTCCCCTGATTTAAAAAATCCCATAAATGTTAAAGGGAAAATGTAAGCCATGGGTTTCCAAGAATTTACACTTACTTCGTCAAATCTATTGTTTTCCGAGAGTTGTGTGGAGTCCAAAAAGACTAATGAGCCTTTTCCAAATGTCTTTTAAAATCCTTTTTTCTTAGAAGGACATTTAGAGGCTTTAAAAGTTGTTCCAAGGGTAAAAATAATAATATAATAATAAATTTCTCAAAACTCTCAACCCCTGCAGGTTCAAAATTTGCTTAATTCTTCAATCCCAAGGGACTTGAATTATTACTGGGATTTGTCATTTCTTGTTTATGGGGCTTTTCCAAAGGGGAGAGCTCTTTCCCTGCACTCCCAGAATGAGGAGGTTCACTAGAGTTCACTGCATCGTTCACAGCCATGCCCATAGCCCAGAAGGCTTCCAGAGTCTTCTCAACCTGAACCTTCAGGCGAAGCCCCCCTTACTTGGTGGCATCCGTGAGGCCAGGTTGGAGTTAAACTGAATGCACTGACTTTTTCAGCCTGGCTTAATTTTGGCTGGAGGATCAAAGCCCTCCCAGCACAATTCTTTTGTAGGGAATACAATCTATGTCACGTAAAACAGGTGATCTATCGTTAGGTGACTGTGGGGTGCAAAGAGAACAATTTTTCCTTGGGGTGTGTGCAAAGAGCCAGCTGCGGCTGGGCTGCCCTTGAACGCTGTCATCTGATGACCTCTGGTGGTGGCATTTTTCCCAGCATGTGTGCAGCGATGCTTCTGAGCCAAGCCATCCTTGTCACATTTTCCTACATTCCTTTCCTCCTGTTTTGTTCTTCACATTCAGCAAGGAGCAAGAATCAGTTGCAAACACCCAGAGTAAAGTGGTGCCTGTGCCTAACCAGACTGTCCTTTCAAAAAAGTTGCCTGTGCCTCCTCTTTCAGTGAACCTCTGATCCATTTCCTGGGGAAAGAGAAGGGAGCCAACATGAAGGAAAATGTGGCATCCACAGTGGTTTTCATTTTGCTACTGTTTCTCAACACCAACCTTCTGAATGGTAAGTAAGAGGCTGTCCTGTTCTTTCATTCCCTGGGGTGTTTATATGAGCGGAGAGGAGAATCCATCACAGTCCTCTTGCAATGAAGTTACGAGAAATGAAAATGTCCATGCCATTTGCTGCTATTAAATTATTTACAATATTTTGGGGGTTAAGACATGCAAAAATGAATGCAAAAGAATGAATGCAATTAATGCAAAATCCTGTCACTATGCTCTGACTTCCGTCTTTGTTCTGGGAGTGCAGGGAAAGAGCTCTACCAACAAACAGACCAGAGTTTCAGTTCAGGGTCTGTCCCTTACTAGCTGTGCAACCTTGAGCCAATTACCTAACCTCTCTGGATTTATACATTTTCAAAGTGAGAATAGTGATGTTTCTTCCACCTCAGATGAAAAGGTGTGTGAGAAAAATCTTTGAAAACCTGTGAAGAGTTATAAGGGGATTGCTGTTACATGGTGGGAAACAGGTATACAGCCAACTCTGTTATGGGGAAATGAAATTCACAACTAGACTAGAGTGTGTGAGCCTGTGTGTGTACATTTCAGTGTGTCTACCACTGCCTATTTCTGGGTGTGTATACTTTTGTATACCTGTGTATATCTTAACTTCCCTATATGTGCCTGATTGCAAATGCTTCTCTGTGTATACCTGTCTGTGTACACATTTTTAGGTGTATATTTCTGTGTATGTACCTGTGTGTGTACTTGTGTATACTTCTACAAGTATGCAGCTGTGTATATTATTCCTCTGGTATGTGGTTGTCCTTCTGATACGGGCTCTACTTGAGCGTGTGTGTGTGTGTGTGTGTGTGTGTGTACCTGTGTGTGGTACCTCTGTGGTTGTTCCTGTGTTTGTGTGCATTTTACAGAGATAGTGAGACAGTCCATTCACTGTAACCATCTCCTCTAAAGTGGGTGAAAGAAACATTTAACTAATTATAATTTCACAACTTTACCCTCCTCTTTTGAGTTTCCTCCAGGTACTATTAATAACCAGTGAAATGTGAGAGAGAGAAGCTTTCAGAGAAAAAGGACCACAGAGATCAGTATAATCCATAAGGAAATTTTAAGTATTCAGATAATCAACAGTGGCCTTAATTGGCTTCTAAATATGCCCATCATTGAGCCATAAGTTTTGTGCTTTTCTAAAAGTAAACTTTCCTTTCTACCTCACATACTCCTCCCTATAGCCACAACAACAAACAAACAAAAAATCAGTTCACCCTGTGAAATTACCCTGAAGAAATGTTCCCTAGAGGACAGCAACATTACAAACATTGGCAGAGCTGACCCCAGGCTATCTGGCGTGGACCGTTTTCGGGGGGCTGGGAGGTGGCTGGGCTCCAGCTGACACGCAGCCTGGTGACCTTGGCCCCAGCCTGTGCACCGCATCGTCCCATTCCATTCAGTTCTTCTTTACAGCAGTTTTGCCTAGTGCCCTGTCTTCCCACCTGTGTTCTCCTCCAAACTTGCTCTTTCTGACCTGCTAACAGTTCTACCCGGGAGCCAGCATGAGGGGTGAAGGGCAAGTGTGGCAGAAAACAGAGAAGCCCCAGAGGCTGAGGGACCACCACCTGGAAGCTCTTCTCTCTGCTCCTGATTTCCTGAACTAAACACCACCTGGGGTTACGTGGCTCGCTGTGGATGGGCCCCCCAGCCCAGCAGCATCAAGGCCACTGTTTCCCTCTTTGGACCTGACAGATAAGGAGAAGAAGAGGGGACCAGCTCACCAAGAGCTCTGGGGACTAGGGAACTCAAAAGCTTCATCCACTTGGCATCGAGTTTTCCACATCAGCTCTTTCAGCCCTGCTAGCTTCCAGCTGGGACTAAGTACAGCTCCTAGATAATGGTGGTAGCTAGTAACCACAAGAGCGGCCACCTGTAGGAGCTCTCATGCCTCCTACCCATGAAGACCCAGGGGGAGAGGGGGAAATATAAGGGAAAAGGGACCAAAAACCCAAATTAGGAAATGGAGGCAGGGAGGATGGGGAGCCAGGCTGTGATGCTGAATCGGAGGTCAAAGCTGAATGGAGGGCTTCCCTGGTGGCGCAGTGGTTGGGAGTCCGCCTGCCGATGCAGGGGACGCGGGTTTGTGCCCCGGGAGGATCCCACGTGCCGCGGAGCGGCTGGGCCCGTGAGCCATGGCCAATGAGCCTGCGCGTCCGGAGCCTGTGCTCCACAACGGGAGAGGCCACAGCAGTGAGAGGCCCGCGTACCGCAAAAAAAAAAAAAAGAAAAGAAAAAGCTGAATGGAATCAAGGAAGAGTGAAGGGGAAAAGGAAGGGACAGAGAAGATGGGGAGGAAGCAGCTCAAGGGGGAGCCTCGGTGATACAGTGAAAGAACAAGAGAAGAGAGCTGGGCTCGTTGTGTGGGAATGGCAGAAAGTTGGTGGTTAGTGAGCCAGAGGGGAGAGGTCCAGAGAGCACTGGATCAGCAAATGACCACAGGATGCTTGTGCCTGGGGGAGAATTCTTTTTATGGGGCTGTGGGTGTGTATCCGCCCCATAGACTCCATGGGAGTATAGAAGGGCCACATCCTCCTTCTCAGTTCATATGTATCCCTAGCACTCTTGATGCTCACCGTTGTTGAAACTACATCCAATGGTGGAGTATCTCCATCTCACAGTACGCGCGCGCACACACACACACACACACCCCACCGCGAAGCTCCCTCTCTGAGTCCTGCCAACTTCAGTGCAGCCCACAGAGGAGTGCTGCTGGATGTTGACACCTTGGCCCTTCTGAGGGCCTCCACCCCTAGGCCTACTCCCGCCAAGACCTCATCACTGGCCTGGCCCCATCAATCTGCTTCTGTCACCAGCAGAATGGTCAAAGAGTTGAACAGACCTTAATATTGACGCCAGTGGCTTCTGGCTTTTTCTAGGACAGTCACCTCCTGGAAAACCTGAGATCTTTAAATGTCGTTCTCCCGAAAAGGAAACATTCACCTGCTGGTGGAAGCCTGGGGCAGATGGAGGATTACCTACCAATTACACGCTGACTTACCACAAGGAAGGGTAAACGTTCTCTTCTCTCCTAGCAAAGCGCACCTGGGTGTCCTCACTCTCCGGGCCACAGGAACACTGACTCTGGGTTAATTGCCACGCTTCCCCGAATGGACACTGATAAGGCTCCTGCTACTGGAGGAAGGGAATCAAACATACGCGTCCACATCTTCCTCTTAATGTCCCTGCCGAGCTCCCTCATGCTCATAAGCTCAGCCACCACCTTGGCGACACAATCCGGCAATGCCCTCATTGCCTGTCGTAAGTTTAGGTTGTAGCCCAAGGTCACGTATAAGTGTTTCCTAAGTGCTAGTTAATTTTATATGCTTATCTATCAATCTTGTGCCATTTATCATTTTTTGTAATCATTATTTTTGTAACCTAAGAGTATTATCGCGTAATCTTTGACAACCGTGGTACATTAGCTTTTCGAACTTGTTTCTTGTGCAAGAAAATAACAAGCCCTACAAGAAAAGGAAGATGAGGTGTTTTCCTTAGGAAATCCATGGACCCATGATCTCCCAGAAGGCATATTGGGAGCTAAAATTGCAGTGCAGAGTAAACAGGGTGATCTCTAGACAAGGAGTTTGTCACCGTTACAATGAGACCCTCCTGGAAATCCAGGGACGGCTGTATCCTTCCCCAGTGAAGAAAATATTTACTAGTAGAAACAGCTGGCTCACTTCCCAGTGACAGCACTTAGTGGTACACAAAGCTGCCATCCCTTCTGGGACCCAAAGGGGTGTCAGGCAAACAGATCCCAGGAACTCAAAGTGGCAAGCAAAGTGGAATAAGCCTGCACACCTCTGTGGTGAGTCTTGCGTGGAGGCCCCCAAGTCTAAATGTGAGCAGCCTAAGGAGCCTCTTGGGCCTGAAATATCTCCTTTCAGAGTCACTTTTCTCTGTGGCTGACTTAGTGTAATTGGAAATATACTGCAGTTTGTATCCCCTTTCATCTTTTTTTAAAGAAATGTAATTCAAAACATATGTGCAATAAATGCTGCCTTGTGCATTCCCCGCCACCCCGTGTGTATGTGCAGGGGAAAGTCCCAGTGCCCTGAGATGACCCAGTGGTGGTTCCCTGAGGAAAGCGGTGCATTGGCCACAGAAAACTCAAGTGTTTATTGGCAGGGGGCATATATCACAAAGTCCACAGCAACCTGTAGACAGGAAGGGTTGGTGAGAAACAGAGTCACTGGGGCTCTGATGTGACCCTGCCACCCCTTCTCCAGCACTCTCTTCCCTTTGTCACCCCCAGCTGCCATGGGCAGGGCAGAAGAACTTGGGGAGCCCTTCTTGAGCTCTGGTTTTTGCATCTGGAATGCCTGTTCCCCCAAATCCAGTGGTATTGATCTATTAAGAAAACACTAGACTCTTTTTACCACTGTCTTACTGACTCCTAATATATTACTTGTTGCAGAGAGACATTCACCCATGAATGTCCAGACTACAAAACCAGTGGTCCCAACTCCTGCTACTTTAACAAGAAGCACACCTCCATATGGACGATATACATCATCACAGTAAACGCCACGAACCAGATGGGAAGCAGTTCCTCAGATCCACGTTACGTGGACGTGACTTACATAGGTAAGGGGAAGCGTGATTGGTGAGGAATTTGTTACTCCAATATGAATCTACCAATAGTCAAACTCAGTTTGAGTCTTCTGGACTTATGGATAGATTCCCATAAAGAAAGATGAGAAAATTCACACCATCCTTGCCAACTGAGTGTTTTAAACCAGTTTTTTGGATTTAATTAATTTTTAATGGAGTATAGTTGATTTACAATGTTGTGTTAGTTTCTGCTGTACAGTAAAGTGACTCAGTTATACATATACATATATCCACTCTTTTTTAGATTCTTTTCCCATATAGGTCAGTACAGGGTATTGAGTAGAGTTCCCTGTGCTATACAGTAGGTCCTTATTAGTTACCTGTTTTATATATAGTAGTGTGTATATGTCAATCCCAATCTCCCAATCTATCCCTCCCCCTCCTTCCCCCTTGGTAACTATAAGTTTGTTGTCTACCTCTGTGACTCTACTTCTGTTTTGTAAATAAGTTCATTTGTACCCTTTTTTTAGATTCCACAATAAGTGATATCATATACTACTTGTCTTTCTCTGTCTGACTTGCTTCACTCAGTATGATAATCACTAGGTCCATCCATATCGCTGTAAATGGCATTATTTCATTCTTTTTTATGGCTGAGTCAACCAATTTTTATTTATGATGGTAAGACAGTAAAATCCTTATGCCTTCCTTTGACCCCTCCTCCCATCCCCTTGCACCCAACAGGAATGTTCTATTTAGCTTCCCTTATCAATCCTTCTCTCCAGCCCTCCCCCTGCGACCAATGTCCCCTTCTCCCTTGGCAAGCTGGGATTTCTTTTCTGAGATTTCTCTCCCTGAAAGACAGAGCTGCTTCGTGGAGTAGCAGCTCTTACAAGAGTCTCATCTGCTTCTCCACCCACAGGAATTGCTCCAAACTGCTTTGCCCCAAATTCAATTCTCAATATACATATGTTTCTTGGCAACTGGAGCTATTCTTTTCAAAATAAAGAATTTGGGAGTAAATCGTGCTGCTGGAACAGAAGGCTGAAGGCCAGGATCACAACCATGATGTTTGGAGAAGTCATTAGCAAGTGAAGCAAAATCGACCTGAGAGCTGCTTCTTGCTTTGTGTGATCAACATTGAGCTGCAGCGCAATGAGACATAACTGCAGTGATCTGTATGGTTTAGCAGGGACAACAAAGGGGATCTTAGGACAAGAGATGGCTTAGGACAAGAGATGGCTTGGCCTTAGCTAACCTAAGGAGTAGCTAATTAGGTTCAAGGTCACCCAAGTCTTCCTGACTTACCTAACACCAACCAACAAGGAAAACCAAGCTAGGACTCTCAAGTATCGGGCTGTATATCATCCCATTGGCGTGTTATCAGTGATTGATCCTTAAAAACTAGAAAAGCTTCCAACAGCAACTGGTACCCATTTGAATTCTGTCTCTCCCCAGCAAATTATTGCAATGAGCATGGGGATGGAAACAGAATTTGATCTTAGCTTAAGAAAATCAAAAAGTAACCCCACTGACAAGTAGGAATAAAATAAATTCCATTCATATAAATTTACTTGAGATATGAAGTCTTTAAAATGCTAAACACCAAATAATTCCATTTTCATAGTTTCTTTCTTAAATTTCCTTGTCCTCAAATATTCTGCCCTCAAGTGTTAAAATATTTAATATTTAAAGTCAAAACAGTGAAAGCAAGAGAAGTTCTGAAATGTACAACTGCTGTAATGAAGATTATCCACAAAAACAAAAATGGGATCACTAAAGAAAAGTAGTATGTTTAAAAAGTGAAATTAATGAGTGGATCAAATTCATAGTGACTCTGGAAAACAAATTCTCTGGTGAAAGAATGTGTTGGGCCATACTTTTCAAAATAATGAAAGAAGTGTTCATGGAATTCTCATATAACCCTGCAGCATACAGTGTTTGGTGACAGGCCACAGAAGTTCATTTACAATGCAGTTTTAATCACAGTAAAGTCTACCAGCTTGAATCTCATCCAGTGATAACCTGCAGTACAAGATATTGGCACATAATCTCTCAGAAATAGATTGCATTGTTGTCACTGAGAAATATTTAGCTATGCTGAAGACACTTGAAATGAGATTCTCAGCTGGGTGCCCTTTGCCTCCCATAGGGTACTTGGCAATGGCAGGAAATATTTTTGATGTTTGCAACACAGGGAGAGAGGGCCTCTAATGGGGAGAGGCCAGAGATGCTGCTAACGTCCTACAATGCTCAGGAAGGCCCCTATCACAAAGAATTATCTGGTCCAAAATACACATAATGCTGAGGTTGAGAAACTTTGCTTTCAAGGATTCATCTTGAACATTTTACTTGCACCTTTGTACAAAGATGTTTTGATCAGCATTTCTCAGTCTTGTGTTCAAATTAAAACTTATATTAAATAACTGATGTTTATTTAGTAAGTCCATATAAAACAATCTTTCTTAGGTATTTACTTAGTAACATACAACCATTAGGATTAGTGGCAAATTTTCTAAAGCTGTGTTTTTAGGCAACTGTAGGGTATAATGCCAAGTCAATTAGAGTTACACTCACTTTTCTCTCACCTGTAGTGGAGACTGATTTGAGGAGGTAAGAATTGAATGGAGAAAATGTGACTGGCCAGCAGGACTGAGACTAGGGTAAGGCAAGCCAGCACCCTAGGGCCCTCACTCTTTTTTTAAATTTATTTTATTCAAGTATAGTTGATTTACAATGTTGTGTTAATTTCTGCTGCACAGCAAAATGATTCAGTTATACATATATATATGTTCTTTTTTATATTCTTTTCCATTATGGCTTATCACAGTATACCGAGTATAGTTCCCTGTGCTATACAGTAGGACCTTGTTGTTCACCCATTCGATATATGAGTTTGCATCTCCTAATCCCAAACTCCCACTCCATCCCTCCGCCACCCCCCTTCCTCCTTGGCAACCACAAGTCTGTTCTCTATGTCTATGAGTCTTTTTCATAGATAAGTTCATTTGTATCATATTTTAGATTCCACATACAAGTAATATCATATGGTATTTGTCTTTCTCTTTCTGACTTACTTCACTTAGTATGATAATCTCTAGGTCCATCCATGTTGCTACAAATGGCATTATTTCATTATTTTTTATGGCTGAGTAGTATTCCATTGTGTGTGTGTATGTGTGTGTGTGTGTGTGTGTCTCACATCTTCTTTATCCATTCATCTGTTGATGGACACTTAGGTTGTTTCCATGTCTTGGCTATTGTGAATAGTGCTGCTATGAACATAGAGGTGCATTTATCTTTTTGAATTATAGTTTTTTCTGGATATATGCCCAGGAGTGGGATTGCTGGACCATATGGCAACCCTATTTTTAGATTTTTGAGGAACCTCCATTCAGTTTTCCATGGTGGCTGCACCAATTTACATTCCTACCAACTGTATAGGAGAGTTCCCTTTTCTCCACACCCTCTCCAGTGTTTGTTATTTGTAGATTTTTTAATGATGGCCATTCTGACCCATGTGAGGTGATACCTCATTGTAATTTTGATTTGCATTTCTCTAATAATTTGTGATGTTGAGCATTTTTTTCATGTGCCTGTTGGCCATCTGTATTTCTTCTTTGGAGAAATGTCTGTTTAGGTCTTTTGCCCATTTTTCAATTGGTTTGTGTTGTTGTTTTTTGGGGTTTTTTTTTGATATTGAGTTGTATGAGTTGTTTGTATATTTTGGAAAGTAAGCCCTTGTTGGTTGCATCATTTGCATGTATTCTCCCATTCTGTACGTTTTCTTTTCATTTTGTATATGGTTTCATTTGCAGTGCAAAAGTTTGTAAGTTTGATTAGGTCCCATTTGTTTGTTTTTGCTTTTATTTCTATTGCCTTGGTAGACAGACCTAAGAAAACATTTGTACGATTTATGTCAGAGAATGTTTTGCCTATGTTCTCTTCTAAAAGTTTTATGGTGTCATGTCTTATATTTGTCCTTAACCTATTTTGAGTTTATTTTTGTGCATGGTATGAAGGAGTGTTCTAACTTCATTGATTTACATGTGGCTGTCTAACTTTCCCAACACCACTTGCTGAAGAGATTGTCTTTTCTCCACTGTATATTCTTGCCTCCCTTGTTGAAGATTAATTGACCGTAGGTGTATGGGTTTATTTCTGGGCTCTCTATTCTGTTCCATTGATCCATATGTCTGTTTTTGTGCCAATACCAGACTGTTTTGACTACTGTAGCTTTGTAGTATTGTCTGAAGTCTGGGAGGGTTATGCCTCCTGCTTTGTTATTTTTCCTCAGGATTGCTTTGGCAATTCTGGGTCTTTTATAGTTCCATATAAATTTTAGGATTATTTGTTCTACTTCTGTGAAAAATGTCATGGGTAATTTGATAGGGGTCACACTAAATCTGTAGATTGCTTTGGGGAGTATGGCCTAGGCACCTCACTCTTAAGGAGGCATTCACAGACCTGTACTTAAAGGAATGTGACATCAAATACCAAGTGTCTCATAACCATGGAGAGAAAACAGGTAGAGAGATCTGCCTCTAAGTCATATAGTTCTGGATTCAAATACCCATATTTGACTAAATATGGAGTTTCTTTCATATCTACAGTTGAACCAGACCCTCCTGTGAACCTGACTTTGGAATTAAAACAGCCAGAAGACAGAAAACCATATCTGTGGATAAAATGGTTTCCACCCACCCTGGTTGATGTAAGATCTGGTTGGCTCACACTCCAGTATGAAATTCGATTAAAACCTGAGAAAGCAGCTGAGTGGGAGGTGAGTCAACCAGAAACTTTTGGAGGGAACCCTGTCCTTTGGCAAAGATGAAGTACCCCAACTGAGAATAGGTCATGCCCCCTAATTATTGGGCCACCATGTTGCCTTCCTGATGCTGATGTTACCCACTCATGTGTGGAAGGGCCTTCTCCCCTCCACTGGGATGGATGGGGGCTCATCTTTACAGCTCTCCCATGACTAGCTCCTTGCAACTGAACAGCCACTTCTGCCAGGTTTTCAACCCATCTCCCTCAGGATATCTTAGATCTAACATCTGTGAGAGTACTTAAATGGCACTAAGTGGAAGGAAAAAATTTCAGTGTAACCAGTCTATGGCTAATGGCATTTTTATTCACTTTTAAATACTTCATTATAAACAAATAGTACAATAAATTATAGGCATTATGATAATCTACTCTTAAATAGTTTAGTATATGTCTCTTTTAAAAAGGGAATATTTCCAAATATAGCCAAAATAATAGGATCACAGATAGAAAATTAATTGAAATTCCTTAATATCATCTTTTTGAATCCCTTAATATCATTTAATGGCCAGTCCATATTTTAATTCCCCCAATTGCTTCAAAAAAATATTTTTAACAGCTGGTTTGTTCAAACCAGAATCCACTCCAGGATCACTCACTGTGGCTGGCTGATATATCCCTTCACTCTCAACGTGCTCAGGAGACTGGGTCACTTGTCACATAGAATGTCCCACCTTCTGCATTTGTCTGATTAGTTCTTTGTGAGGTCATTTAGCCAATTTCTCTGTCCCCATATTTCCTGTAACCAGACATTAGATCTAAAGACTTGATTAGATTCCAGGTGAACAATTTTTGGCAAGAAAACTTCAGAGGTGATATATATGCTTCATATTCCATCATATCAGGAAACAAAGACCATCTGGTCAACCTACCATAAATGATGTTAAAAGTGGCCCCTGGATCAGGGAGATCACATCTTGATCCCTTGATTGTAAAGTCATGTTTAATTTGTGCACAATTGCTTCAGGGTTCATGAATTCCCAGTTCTTTTCCACCTAGTGGCTTTACATCAGTGAATGATTCTTGAATCAATTATTTTATTAGCGTTTAGAAAAGAACAATTTTCCAATTTTATTAACTAGTCACCTTCCATAATGTAGAATTTAGAAAGCAAGGTGTAGGGAGCAGAACATTTGTCTTTCTAAAGTAGAGTTCCCAATGGAGAGATAGAAAGCCTGTTGATTTTTGTGTGAGCAGTATTTAACAGGAGGAAGTGTTGGGCTGAGAGGGTGGGATGGTGTGAACAGGGTATTTACTAAGTGTGATCATTTGGTCTCACTCCTCCAATAGTTTACTGCCTAAAGAAAAACTCTCTTTCTTCGTAACACAAGACAGAGTGACTTCTGTTTTCCTTGCCCTCCCTTAGACTCATTTCGCTGGGCAGCAGACTCAGTTTAAGATTCTCAGCTTATATCCAGGACAGAAATACCTTGTCCAGGTTCACTGCAAGCCAGACCATGGATTCTGGAGTGAGTGGAGCCCAGAGAGCTCCATCCAGATACCTAATGGTGAGTGTCTTGGCTCCCTTTTGCTTATACTCCTAAATATTTTTAAGATAGAATGAGTTTAGTAAATTTGTATGTAGTAACTACTAACAGAGAAACTATTTTGAGTCTTAGCCAGAAGAATGAGTAGAGGTGAGTTTATCAGCTCTCTACTCAACACAAAGACATTTGGAAGTATAGCATTGCTCCCTGGGTCACTGTCAGTGAGGACCAGTTTCTAAGATAAGTCTGCAGTCATGGGCTTGAAATGTCTCAGAGGGCTTGATGGTCAGTCATTCTGCCCTCCCCATCTGCCCCATTCCTATCATTCAAGTTTATCATCTAATTCTCCCAAAATTTGTAAGGCGCTATCCCATCTGAAAAGCGTGAATTGATTTTCAGTCCTTGAAGACAATTACATGTTGGTCTCTTAGTCAAGGAACAGTATATAAAAGGCACCCAATTCTTTAAGTGCCATTAAACATGGTGGCTGGCATTCTACAGGGAATGAATCATTTGCATTTCTCAAGTACTTGACAGTTTACAAAGTCTTTACCTCGTTTGTTCCTCCCAACCGTCTCAAGTGTTCAAAGAAAACAGAATTGCCATTAGGAACTGAAAGGGAGGAAACTAAAGGTCAGTGGAGTTAGAAGTCTTGCCCAGAACTGCATGGCGAAGCCTAGCTCTTGTGACGACTTGCCTGGCCAAAGTATCAGGGCTTGCACTGGCATACTGGAAAGAGCACCGAATTACAGGCCATAAGAGTGTACATCCAGTCCAGCCCTGACTCTTACTAAATAAAAGCACAGGGTCTAGAGGCAGAAGGCCTGGGCTCAAATCCCAAACTGCAACTTTATAGCTACATGCCTCTGGGTAAACCACTCTTAGAGTCTCAGTTCCTCATCTTTACATACAGGCAATGTATGTAAAGAGCTTAACACCATATGGCTTTTACTAAGAACTTAATAAATGTTAGCTTTTTAAATTATTATTACTGCAACTGACCATGTACCCTTGAACTTCCTATATAAGTATCAAATCAAATAATATTTTTAAGGGTTTTGAAAATTTTAGAGTACTGTAAAATATATGCAACTTTAAAATTTAATAATATTGGAACAAACTAAATCTATCATTACTGTTACTCTGGATTGATGTTCAAATCAGAAAAGGTGTGGAGGGGCAGAACTTATGTTCATAAGTTTCATTGATTTGTTTTGTTTGTTTGTTTTTAATGATGCTGTATGTGATCAAAACTTTCTGGCTGTTTGCTTTTTAGACTTCTCGATGAAAGATGCAACCGTGTGGATCTTTGTGGCCATTCTTTCTGCTGTCATCTGTTTGATTATGGTCTGGGCAGTGGCTTTGAAGGGCTACAGGTATTTCACTGTCTATCAACCCTCATCCCAATCACGGTTGTCAGGGATAATGGCCAAGAAAGACAATACAAAAATGATGGAAACCTACAGATAATTCAAGCACCTCATTTTAGCCATTAGTTGCAGTGGGTTCGCCATGAAAAACTTTTATCAGTGCTAGCAAAAGTAGAATAGACACATTTGAAGTTGATGCTCTCTCCATCAAATGGAGGCTCACAGTTGTGAAATAGTAAAAATCTGGCAAGAACAGCAAATAATCCCCTAGTCATTTCAGAATCAGCCAGAGTTAATTAGCCAGAATTCATTTTGATGTTGACCTCTAGAAGTATTCATTGTCTTCACCACTGATGGTTAGTTTCACGTAGCTTCAGAACTCTAACTTCTACCTACCATAGTCCATGTAGCAGCTATTTGGAGATAACGCTAATCTTTCAAAAATTACAAAGTGAGAACATGTGTCATTTATCTTATCTCACAAATCTTTTTATAGCATGGTGACCTGCATCCTCCCTCCCGTTCCTGGGCCAAAAATAAAAGGATTTGATACCCATCTGCTGGAGGTAAGTGCCAGAGGTAAGAATGTATTGTGATCAGCTTCTCTATACTCATTATCTTTACACATGAACACACAGTTCTCATCAGTGCAACCTGGTCAGCTCGGCCATCCTTGACCAGCTGTCCCTCCTCTTCAGCAGGTGTGTTTACAGAAAGATGTGGGAAGCATGAGGGTACTTACCATCAGATACTAAGTGTCAGAGGGCAATGAAAGAAAGCCAAGAAAACCTCAAAACACATAGGAATGCTTGCTAGGTTTATCAGGTCTTTTCATAAGCCCCATCAAAAACATTTTGTACAAATAATCAATTGAGAAAAAGGGTGAATATTTTGATGAATACAAAAGAGGAACCTACCACCAGCCCCTCCGTCATACTTTGGTGTAAGCTCTCACTTGAATGTTCCTTACAGAAGGCCATAGTAACAGAATATCCTATTGCAATTTTTGCTCAGTTTGAGAGCTCAGTTAAGACTGGTTCAGTACAGTGGAACTGGTGTTTGCCAGGGCCCATTTAGACCGATTCGAGTGGGAATTAAATTTAAGTGTTTCGAATGAAAAGAGGTGTTAGAACATTTTAAATTTCTCTGCAGGTTGAAATATATAGTTTCAATTTGACCTTCTGCTTAACACTGATGTATATAAAAGCAGTCACCTACACATTGTCACTTGACCCCAGCCACTGTGAGGCCAAAAGCACAAGAATGTGAAGAGTGAGTCCTAGGGAATTTGGCTTGATGGCATTCACTTTGATTGCAGATATCAGAGCAGGAACTAGAGCCCCAGAATTTGGGCTCTTATTCTGCTATCCAGTCTCTAGCACTGACCTTTATAGACCCAGCATGAACATCTCAGCTAACTAAATGCATTATTGTTTAGCTCGCAATTTGACCTTGTAGCCACAGGGACTTAGTGACTTTTAAAAACTGCTTTTTGTGTCAGAAGAAAAAGTTCTGGTATTTTTAATGCCATTACCACTAATTCTCAAAAGAACTTTCCCAGATGGGTACTATTATTCCCATTTTACAAATGGAGAAACTGAGGATCACAGAACAGCTTATCCAAAGTCATAGACCCTTTAATAAGTAGAGCCAAGATTTAGGCACCAGTCCCTGACCTAAGTCAGAGCATCTGGAGAAGCATGGAAAATAAGAAGAGGAGGCCGGAGGAGAAGTGGGGGTGGGGGAGGAGGATAGAGAGAAGGAGGAAGGAGAGGAACCGAAGGAGATGGAGGGAATATGGGCTGGCAGGAAGTGGGGGAGGAGGGGAGGGAGGGGAAATGGAGCAGAAGGAAAGGAAGGAGTGGGATGGGAGGTGAAGGGAGGGACGGGGAGGGAGAAGCAAGGGAGAGGAGAAGGAAAAGATGAGAACCAACTTCCCACTACCAGACTCCAGAACGTGGGGTGAGGGAGCCAGTTAGGCGCCCAGCAACCAGATTTCAGAGCTAGTGAGTCCCAGTACCAAGTGCACGCATGAGCATTATGGGTTTAGATGTTTCCCAAGCTTTTCTTATTTAATAGTTATATTTTTATTATATGCACATATACTACTTGCCCATTCAACTCATGATCATTATTGCTTAGAGAAAGACTAAGTTAAAATCGTGAATTGACTTAAAGAAAAATATTAGGTGAGTAATAGTCCAGGAGGTGATTCTAGATGGCCTGGGACACAAACGTCTGACGTTTGGGAAATTCTGTGAGGCCGTGGCCACATCCCACCTGCCTGTAGTCAGGAACACAGACTTGGCTGCGATGTCCATTTGGAATGTTATGAACCTGACAGCCTTCTTACCCTGTGTCTGTGTTTTAATAGAAGGGCAAGTCCGAAGAACTTCTGAGCGCCCTGGGATGCCAAGACTTCCCTCCCACTTCCGACTGCGAGGACTTACTGGTGGAGTTCTTAGAGGTGGATGACAGTGAGGACCAGCAGCTGGTGCCCGTTCACTCCAAAGAGCACCCGGGGCAAGGCGTGAAGCCCACACACTTGGATCCCGACAGTGACTCTGGCCGGGGCAGCTGCGACAGCCCTTCCCTTTTGTCTGAAAAGTGTGATGAACCTCGGGCCAATCCCTCCAAATTCCACACTCCTGAGGGTCTTGGGAAGGCAGAGAAACCTGAAACAAACCTTACCCAGCCCCAAGGCCCTCAGAGCACAAACGTGGAAGGCAAAATCCCCCCTTCTCATGCCAGCGGATCCCAATCTTCAACGTGGCCTTTGCTGCAGCCCCCCAGCCTGCACTACTCCAGATCATCTTACCACAGCGTTGCTGATGTGTGTAAGCTGGGCCTGGGCACGGCAGGTGCTGCATCCACTTTGTTGGACGAAACAGACACACATGCTTTAAAACCCTCACAAACCATTGAGACTGGCGGGGAAGGAAAGGCAGCTGAGCACAGGGAGTCAGAAAGCTTCCGTTCCAAGACTGACCAAGATGCGGCACGGCTGCTGCCCCAGGACAAGACCCCCTTGACCTCTGCTAAACCCTTGGAGTACGTGGAGATCCACAAAGTCAGCAAAGATGGAGCGCTGGCACTGCTCCCAAAACAAAACGAGAACAGTGGCCAGGCGGAGAAGACCAGCACCCCTGAAACCAGCAAGGAGTACTCAAAGGTGTCCCGGATGATGGATAGCAACATCCTGGTGTTGGTGCAGGATCGGCGAGCACAAAACCTGGCTCCGTTGGAAGAACCAGCCAAGGAGGCCCCGCCATCCCTGCCACAGAATCCAGCCGAGGTAGACCTGGCCTCCTTCCCCGCGGCCCCGAGCAACTGCAGACTCCAGCTCGGTGCGCTGGATTACCTGCATCCCACAGGTTTTATGCACTCCTTTCAGTGAGAGCTTGATTCCTGGAAGGATGGGTTAAAATGTGATTTTCCTTCAGGTAACACTACAGTGTACATGAAATGCACTCTATCAGAGAAGGTTCGAGAACGGGGTTAGAATGACACTACCAAACTCCCAGGTCACTCGTCTTCATGATCCATTTTCAACCAGTTGCCTATTTCTCCAACAGCTGATTCCAGAACAAATCATTTAGTCTCGTGTGATTTGTAGAGTTACGTTTTGCTATCAGTTATACAATTATGTGTTCAATGAAATAAAAGCACATTGCTTAGTATTCTTGAGGGAAAGTGCCAATAGGTATATCCCCTGGAACAGGCTTTCATGATCTGGTATGTGACAGAAGGGATATCAACTACTCAGAACTGTTTACCACAGGAAGATGGTAGATATGAGAAAAATGCCATGAAAACCACTTTTGAAGACCAATTGCTTAACCTTTGCACTCCTCTTTCATTTTATTAGGATTAACCAAATTAAACACACTTTAACAAAGAGTGCATTCTAGAACACCTGACAAATTGTTTACATCCGTTCCTATTACCTTAATGACGCATTGCCAATATGCAAATAAAAAGGATGCCTCTGATTTTTTCTTAAAATAGTTTGAATTTATTAAGCATGGATTCCCCCCCCGCAAATTGTATTTCATTCTGAAGTTTCTGGAGAATAGAGTTTTAGAAAGTGAAATTTTCTTACATAAGAGGCAAATGAGTCTCATGTGGTGAATCCTTCTAAAATGTTTTCCTGCTTCATTTCAGCATGATAGATAATTTATTACACACCCTAGTCTTCTGTTAGTGAAAAAAAATCCCAAAAGACTAACTTTAATTTAAAAGATAATCGCTAACGGAAGTACTGCCTTACTGTACATACAAATTCTACTTTAATATAAACCCGTAAGTTTAACAATGTATTTTTGAAGACTATTTTTCTATCACTTAGGTAAGTAAAACACTGTTTTCTACCTTCCCAGTACAGCTGTTTACCTATTCAGTGGGTACAGTATTTTCCATTATGTGGTTATAAGGAGTATTTACAGTACAGAGTGATATATGCGGTCCCTGTTTGTGGAATAGAATGCCACACCAACCCAAAGCCCACTGAGGAATATAAAGCAGATGACAGTATTCAGTTTCCAACACAATGTAGTATAGTTTAGCTGATTCTTTTTATCTCCAGGATACTTTAAACAACAATCACAGAGCTAGAGTTTTAGGGCTCTCCACAGACCAGAAATTACTTCTCTTGTAATTTAGGGCTACTCCGGGCCTTCTGCTCTTCTCTGGGTGAATATTCATAAAGCTACAATGAAAAAGGAGAGTGGTAACATCTAACGCGCTGTCCTAGAGAGAGGGTTCTTGTTCTGCTTTTCTGAACAATCTTAGGCAGCAAGGACATTTTAAGTAAAGCCAGGAGTTCGTGTCTCTCTGGAGTAGATCCAGTAGATCCACTTGCAAAATTTTGGCAGGGGCAGGGAGAGCATTCACGTCAGAAGTATCCAAAGAAAAGTTCCAAGAAACCAAGCATCTGTGGATTAGCGGGAAACACTACAAAGGCCAGGGTATGGTAGTTGGAAGCCCCAAGTCAGTTCCAAGGGCAGGCTTTCCAAGAGCAGTCAAAAGCCTGCATCTCCATTTTAAAGAGAACATCCATGACTCGTTGAACCGCCTGCCTCTATTTCCATTTCACCTGACAGCAAATCCATTTCTGTATCCACTCACTAGCTGGAACATAGAGAATTTGAGCTCCCTCTGTGAGTTAAATATTCCAGCCCAATAGGTCCATGTTGATAGGAACTGGACTCAGAAGTGGCCTCATGTGTGAAAGTGAACACATTGCCAGAGCTTCCAGAAATGCAAAGGTAATAAATCTGAGGCTCGATTCTCCCAATATGCAAACAACATGTTAAAAGTGAGGGGGCTATTTGGGAAAGTTGTCCAAGTTTATTCAATCCCCTGGATCCTTGCTACTCAAAATATGGTCTGACCAGCTGCATCAGCATCACCTGGGTGCTGCTTGGAAATGCAGAATCTCCACCCCACCCCCGCCTCAGAATCTGCATTTTGCTAAGATCCCCAGATGATTCATGTGCGCAGTGAAGTTTGAGAGGCATTGTCCTAGATGATCATTTCCACTAAAGCTTATTTTAGTGCATGAAGCAATCCTCTCCTGGAAAGTACAGGTTGAGTCTATTTGACTTGCACTGAACAGTACTGTAAGAAAAAGGCATCATTTTTTAAAACATATTAGTGGTTTAGGATTCCCATAATGTAGCGAATGACCTGAAAAAGTACACACAACTTCTAAGAGGGCCAGGGAATATATTCCACCTCGAGAGGCATGGACAAAAGACTCTGCACTTCAAAGCCGATAGAGACTAAACCTTTCCCCAAAATAGTCCAATCTCCTCCAAGATGTATATCAATCACTCTGATGGTATGAAAATTCAAAACTAGTCTGCTTTTGATATATAATTTGGCATATATGGAAAAAAATGTCATGGCTGAAGACTCTAAATCCTTAAAAAAACACCAGTTAGCAAGTAAATTACTACCACTTGTTAACTAAAGCCAAGGCTATAATTCTATGGTCAGTTAGCACTCTTTAATAAACTATGTTTTTTTTTATGGTCTAGCCTATTTTCTGTCAAGGAATCCCCTAGTTGAATGAAAGTATGCAGATTGGGGGTCAAGAGACCCAGCTTCTAATGCTAATTATGTTACCTTAGACAGATCAACTCCCTTCTCTGGGCCTCAGTTTCCTCTGAAGGAAACGTTAGGCCGGATAATCTCTAATGTCCTTTTAAACTCCGACTCCTTGATTCCACGATTCACTGAATAGTGTCCAGCAAAGATAATTAACCAATGCCTTGTATTATAATTAAGCTAACAAATACTTGCCCTTTATCATAGAAATACAAGTCCTCTTCAGTGATGTGCTCATTTTATTTCACTCGCAAATCATCAAGTCCAAATGATCTTAACATATTGCACATGCATTTTATAAATCATGTAGGTATAGAATCATAGTCTAAGATTATGTGCAAATATGTGTGTAGAGAGAAGAGGCATGAGATATTTTTTAAAAGACATTGAAAGAGGCGTTGATTTTTAGAAAGAAAAACACTTTTCTTATATCAGGCAGCTGATTCTGGTTTGTTTTTTTTCTCCCATGGATTATGTACCACCATTGCACATTTGGTTTTAAAAGCCTTAAGCTCTTAATCATAAAGGTCATATTTTTATAAACAAACACCTAAATATTCAAGTTGCAAAGCACACGGAAAGGGGATAGCCAATGGATGATTTATGGAAGCTTATAACTCAAACTGCAAAATCTTCTCTGGTCAATTTTAGCAAATGGGTACAAGGCACCTCAAATGAGCACAAGTTATAATCAGCCATGTCACTGACATTTAACAGCCTCTCCATCTCCTAAGTGCCTAAGGCCAATCCTGGTAGGCAGTTATGTACTAAATACTTGCTTTCACTGGTTTGGTCCAAAGCTGGTCAATCCCTTACCATCTGTACGAGATGAAGGAGTTTGACTGTCCTGTAGTGACCCAACTGAACGGGAGAATCCAATGAACAACCAGAAGCACCTGAGCCCCACGGTGCAGCTTGGCTAAGGAGGGTCCATCCCCAAATCTGCCTCTTTCTCCAGGCTGCCCATCACTGGCAGAAAGACTTGACACTGCCTGTAGTAATTTCACTATCTCCTTAGAGTAGACATGAAAGAAACAGATTTGTACACATCTTACAAAGTGCCTTTCTTTGTTTTGTTTTTTTTTTTGAAGTTTCCTTTTCACGAGAAAAGTGTATCGATTAGAAAGTAAATCTTACATTTTAGATAAATGAATGAAAAAGCCAGAAAGAGAATGACTAAATAGTCCAAGGTCCAATCAGCAACTATTGAGTGGATTTTAATTTATTGTTTAATTGAATTGCCACAGAGCTGATGTGAATAGTGTAACTTACTTTGACAAGAAATTGACTCTGGCTAGGATTTTGGAATAAGCCTGCCACCCTGTTACTTGAGACCCGCAATTTGAAAACGTATTAATGTACTTCTAAACGGCTTGGACTTGCATGCCAGGGCCTGAGAAGGGCAATGCATGCACCGTGGAAACTTGCACACATGCAGAAAGATGTAAAGGCCTCTGGATTACCATCCGCAGAGTTGCTAACGTAGATTTGTCATTGATGAAAGCCTCGTGTGTACTTCAGTGAACCAATTTCTTTTTCTCCTTTTTCAGCCCAAGCATCATTGTGCTGTTGCTAGGGTAGTGGGCTGAGCACTCAATTTCCAGGTCGAGGTCATCCTGCTGCCACTAAACAGGTTGTGTGATCTTAGGCAAGTCCTTTAAACTCTAGCCACTAGTTCCCTCACCTGTTAAACGAGTGCATTGGCCTAAAATGTTTCTAAGACCCCTTCTGGCTCTAACTGTCCTTGATGCTCATGATCTAAGTAAAGTCCAGGGTTTCCGTAAAAGGCCCAGGGACAGTGCAGGGAAATATTGCTGGTGTGGCCTTAACCTGAAGCAGTGGACGATGTGGCTATGACACTGCTGAAGAGAAAAACAGATCCATTCCTCCAAGTCAGATCGATTTCATTTAGCATCCTTGCTTCTTTTCTTCTTCTTAGCTGTCCATCTTGTAGGCTTCTTATGCTCTCACTCCAGAGCCTTTATTTTTCCTGAGAGTTCATTATGTGCAGTAGCAACCATAGGATTTGCAAGAAACTAAATTATGCATAAATGATGACTTTGGCCTGAGTCAAAGGACTGAGTCAAATGTTAAGTCAGCCACACAGATATTAAGGCCCAGGTTGAGGGTCACAAGTTACCCCATTTAAAGGTCCTCAGGCTTAGATATTCTAGCCCAATTCATTCATTCAAAGGCGATAAATAAATCCAGCTACATTAACGACTCGGTCATGGAGGTCTTAAGCAGAAACTTAAAAATACAGAATGATTGCTTGAGAGCTTATGACCTAACCAGAAGTTCTACTTATAGTTATGGCCTGGACTTATTTCATGATCAGTATACATGTCATCTGCAAATCAAACAGGAGTTCTCTCCATAGATTTGTGTCTTTCAAGAAGGTGATTTTTGGTCTGAGACCATTACATGGTATCTATTTCAATAAAAGGAAAGAGATAGAAAGATAGGGTGTTTCCAAATGTTTGGGCAGCTTAGGATTCCACAAAATGCCGAGAGTGGCCTGCTAAACCCAAATTTTATTGGACATAGTCACTCTATAATCTATTCAGTGTTCTGAGTTTATGGCTAAGAGATGTGCGTAACTCACAATACCATATGCCCATGACTGTTTTGTCCACATTGATTCCTTTGATTTATGCTCTGATTTCATGTCAGGAAGCACTGAGGTGTGTAAAGGGGAAAAACATGTACTGTTTACATGGTTGTTGTCAGTGAAGAGAGAGACCCTTAGATAATCACAGTCTATTAGTTAACTTTTTACCTGCTGCTGATTAAAAAAAACAATTAACTCTAAAAACTTTAGCTACTTAAGTAGTAATATCAAAATGATAGTTTAATAGTTATGGTCAAATTATGCTTCACCTGGATACACTTCAAAATCCAGTCTGAGTTTTTTCCATGCAAATTTTACAAATCTTGAGGGGGGGAAATATCTTGTTGTTGTGTTATCTGAAATTGAAAAACTATATGGCAAAGATTTTCCTGAACAACAATTTGTTTTATAAAATTCCTGATAAAATGATTTTGAAGTTTTAAAAGCAACTACCTCCCTTCTTGTTCTAATATCCTTCCTTCAAACTGCTTATCATTTAGAAATGAAAGATGTCACATCTCCCACTTTGACTATTTTCAGTGCCATAGTTGTGTATTTGCCATGTGATATTCCTGACTTTAAAGTAACTGTTACATGATTTTATATTATATTGCTTTATGTGGTTCAAAAACTGTATGACACATTGAGATATATAATCCTCCTGTTGTGAAACTCACCATGTAATACAAAGGAAATTAATTATTTAATGACTTAGAATCTATCTATATGTATTTCAGTATGATTGTTTCTATGTCTGGAAAACAAAACTGAAAAAAATATGTAATCATATCTTTCTGATGAAACCATGAATGTACTAATTTTTTTCTTAATCTTTGTCTAGAAGTAGTATAAGCTGCCCTTGTACAGCTGCTCTGGGGTAAGTGTTTAAAGTACAATCCAACAACTGTTTAAAAGTCAACCCCCCCAGCTTTGCTTCATGTGACCTCTTATACTTCTTGAATGTTATATGCATCATGAGGCTTGTTCTTCTGCTTGATCAGTCATTTCAGACAATTTATGTGTCTCACACGGAAACCGAAACAACCTATAGAACCGGACTGTTAGGTGATCTGTGTCTTCTGTAAAGCCATATTGAAGTGAAGGCTATGGAATAGAAAAAGGTTCCAATTTTCAAAGCTACCACTACCTCTGCTTTTTCTCTCTTCCTAGAAAGTGCCAAGCAAAATTCTTAAACACTACATAGGAAATTAGAAGTGATTGTTACAATATGTTACTGGGGTTTTGTTTTGTTTTTACATGAGAATACACCTTGTAATTCACCAGTCAGTACGTTTATGCTAGGTTTTCTCAATAACCATTTTTCCATTTTATAAAAACTGGCTGATGAATAAGAGCCAGAAAGAATACATAGTAATTCACTAGGTAAAAAACCAACAAAACTATAGATGCAGATTTTTTCCCAACCGTTAAGTCACCTCAAGGTGGTTACCCAAAGCCACTATAGAGATATTTCTCACAATTTGACCTCCCTGAAGCCCCTAGAAATAAATCTTTTCCTTAATTGATTTTAACCATCAAAGATATTATGGTATGGGGAAAATCAGCCATGTATCAGAAATAATCTTGTTTTGATTTTAAAAACTCATTTCTACATGAACTTATTGTAATGCCTATTTTTTTTAGCCTTAAAGAATTATAGAAGACTATAGTCATCTGATTTATCTTGCATCTTTAATTCTGTAAATCTTTGGTTATTGCACATTGTGCTTTCTCTTTCCCATGGATTTATTCATTTGTCTCCTTCCATTTTGAGGGGGCAACATGGACAGTTAAATCCTGTCAGCAGTATGGGAGATTCTGCTAATTGTTATTGCCAGAATATCTTCATTTTTACTACACTCCAAAAACAATGCTTGCCAAACAAAATCATCCCAGTAGCATATGATCATTATATTTCTATTCATGCTGTTGAAAACACCCAGCTCAGTGCCTGGCTCAATAAATGTTTATTCCCCTTGCCTCCCCTTCCTCTATTTATTTTTATTTGATATATAAATAGCAAAATAACACATTCATGACTGAAACAATTTTCTTGATGGATTTTTGCTGCTAAGGATCTATAATCCAGAAATTGTTTATGTAAATTGGACCAAAACAATTTTCCTCCTTTCTCTTCACCCTTCCATATGATTGCAAAACATAATCTCTTTCCTTCACCCATCCCTCACACAAGAAGCTGCTAAAAAATAACGTGAGATGGAACCAGGCACATGGGGATCAGATCAGAGAAGCTCATTTAAGTATTATAAAATAAAGGTAAAACCAAGCCATTAAAAAATGGAATGCTTTTGAACAGTATGATTCATCCATATTACTAACAACATATTTTCTGACCAAATTCATTGGATTAAGTGTAAAATGATAACTTTTTACTTTTAATGGATCTAGATCTAGAAATCTTTACCTACTGTTCCTGCTTGTGTTACAGAATTGTGGGATGGTGTGCGGTTTTCTTTACAAATTCTTCTTTGCCTCCTAAATCCCCTAATGCCATGTCTTACCAGGGAATGAGAAATTTCTCATTTAGTGAGTATCACTCCCTGAAACTTGGCTTCTGTCAAAGAAACACTGACTCCCCCATGCTTACATTGGTGCCATCTGCCTTTAATTACTGGACACACTTTTACTTTTAAGCTGGAAAAAATTGTAGTATTAGTCACCAGACACAGCGTTCATATAATTAATGACGAGTTGGAAAAGTAATGTGTAGCTAATTTTCCAAAATTATCGCATGTGCTTTCACAAAAGAAAACAGAAATTATATGTTGCCACATCTTGCCAGAACCATATCTGAAACCTTAACCCCACTAAACTCTACAACTTACTAACCAACTTTTACACATTCTAAATCCCCCACTATTTTGAGGGACTGGGAGATATAATATCTATTTAACAGAAACCTTGAAATCTTGGGGCTGGGAGATAGGGCAGGACTATAGGAAATGGGGTTATTGAAAAGCCTCCAATAGGACCTTACTGGCCAGGGAAGCAGATTCTTGCAGATTTACTTCTGAGAATCCTTCTGAAGAATGCAAGTGAGACAAAACCCATACGATAAAACATATTCTACTTTGGAGGTCTCGACACTTAAATTGGGATTCTTTTGACTACAACCTCGCCTACTCACCTCACCCCTCAACTCCTGCTGCCCATACAGGTGTTAAGCATTTTTCTCTTATTAGGATCAGGTTCACATTAAAACTTACACTTACAAACAGACTTGAAGCACAGATACTTTTACGAATGCGACAAAATATTTTTTAAGTAAAGGCTAGAGGGTGTTAGTCAAACACCACATGGATTGTTGGTTGGCGAACACTGGTATAAGCTAAGGGAGCTCAGGAATTTTTATTACTGTATTTATAAATGTGTTTGAAAGAATTTGTAAACGTCACAGGTACATTTTTAAGGTGACGCACATTTGTTGCATAAATTATTAGAAATTATAAAATGAGCTTCAATGACATTTGCCAGTAGTTTTGCTTCACATGATCAATATTGATATTGTTACTGAACTATGTAATCTCATGATACATTTTTCAATACTTTTTCAGAGCAACTGCTTTTGCAATGGTAGCAATGGTTAATTTAAATTGAATCAATAAATTACTTCCTAATCAATGATTTTTGGAGGGTCTTTTTGTATACATGTGAAACACATATTTTATATATAATGTAAGTTTGGGGGGGTTCTTTGTTTCAACAAACTTTATTAGGACATATTTTTTTTAAAGAAGGAAAAAAACAGCAATCTAAATACTAACGCAGACACATGCTAAAATATTTGGCTTAGAACACTCATCCAAGGCATTTTTTTTCCAGGCATGCATTCTTGTACTCCTCTTTCAACATATTCTCTGATTTTATTTCCTACTAATTCTAAATCAAAACTGACATCTTGCTTCCAACCCAGCTAAATTCTACATCTTCCCTTTCCACTGCCCTCAAGTTCCTCCAGTCTTCAGCCATTTGCCAGACCCAAGCTTTAAAAATGCAAACATGCTTGGAAGCACTCAGAAGTTCCTTGGGCCTTCTGAGAACAACGAAGATGAGAGGTTCCAAATCTGATAAACAACCAACTCTCCCAAATGAAGCTTAAGCCACAAATCTCAGCACTGACAATACACATTTTCTTTTGTTTGCTTCCTCCTACCTGGAATTATCCCATGTCTCCACTTAGAAGTCCAGCTGTAATTGACTCTTCTATTTATAATATTTTGTCTATTGCATAAAATATTTCATACACACTTGAAAATTAGGGAGGATGATACAACAAAGATCCACTTACCAACACCCAAATTTCACAAATATTACCTTTTTTCCATACCTTTTCTTTTTTTTTTTTAACATCTTCACTGGAGGATAATTGCTTTACAATGGTGTGTTAGTTTCTGCTGTATAACAAAGTGAATCAGCTATACATATATATATCCCCATATCTTCTCCCTCTTGCGTCTCCCTCCCACCCTCCCTATCCCACCCCTCTAGGTGGTCACAAAGCACCGAGCAGATCTCCCTGTGTTATGTGGCTGCTTCCCACTAGCTATCTATTTTACATTTGCATACCTTTTCTTTTTAATAAATGAAACATGATGGATGCAGGAACAGGCATCCCTCAATAACCAAATTCTCTATCTCCCTCTCCAGTGTTAACCACAATCCTGCAGTTGTATATCCTTCCTGGCCATTTTAAAAATGCGTTTACTTCATACATATGTATCTATAAAAAATATATATAATTTTTCAGGTGTTTATAAATTTTACATAGATAATAACATATATCATTACTCACCTTGATTTGTTTTTCATTCAGCATTGTGTTTTTGAGATCCAAATAGCTCCAGTTGATTGGTTTTTATCTGCTGTATGCAGTTGTGTACATATGTAAAATTTATTTGTTAATCCCTGTGTTGATCAACTTTCCATTTCCACTATTATAAATGACTCTGCAATGAATATTCTTATGCAAGTTTCACATTTTAAGTGTTTGCAAGACTTTCTCCAGGATGTACATCTAGAAGTGAAATTATTGAATCATATGGGACACACATCTTAATATTTTCTCAATACGGATAAAATTGCTCTCAAAGCAGTTGTACAAATGTCTACCCCAGTCAGCAGTGTAGGAGTTCACTTCTTAATCATTACCTAGTATTGTCAGATATTTAATTTTTGACAATTTGATGAGCATAAAATAATTTATTGTCATCATTTTAATTTTCATTGTCCTAATGCATCCATTCTGGATCTGAATAACTCATCCCTGATTTGCTTATCTTTTATGCCATCTTTGTCATCTTCTGAGTCTCTACATAAGCGATAAGTCCTAAGTCGGGGCTTCTATTCCAGTCCAGTGGTCTCTTTATCTATCCATGTACCAATGTCCCCTGTTTTATTACCCTAGTTTTATGCAGTCTTGCTATCTGGTAAATTCATTCCTACACCTCCATACCTTCTTCAAAATTATTCTGGCAATTCTGGGCCATTTACTCATCACATGAATTTTGAGATAAGCCTATCAACTTTCCTAAAAACTTGTTCTGGGATTCAAATTGTTGTTAATAGAATTTATGTATTAATTCTGGGAGAAATCACATCTTTATAATATTGTTTCTTCCTAATCATGAACATGGTATATCACTTCATTTACTTCTGTTTTTAATAAAGCTTTATGCTATTCTTCGTAAATGTCTACATGTGTTTTATTAGATTCATTCCTATGCACGATAATATTTTTGTTGCTATTGCAAATGGTATCTTATTAAAGATTATCTTATTCTAAGTGGTTGCTGCTTGTATATAGGAACCATTGATTTTTTTAATATTGATCCTATATCCTGAAACCTTATTGAACTCTAATTATTAATCCTTGTAATTTGTAAGTTTTCTTGGATTTTCCATTTTTACAACTATGTCATCAGAATGTAACAACTGGGTTTTCTTATTTTCTGATCCTTATAACTCTTTTATCTTTTTCCTGATCTATTTCTTGGGGTTGGATTTCCAGTACAAGGTTGAATAGAAGCAGAATAGTGGGCATTCTTTGTTGATCTTGACATTAGAGAAAATGCTACTAAAAGTCCACCATTAAGTATGTTTCCTTTAGGTTTTTGCATATACACTTGGCTATGTTAAGGAAACTCCTTTCTATTCCTTGCTTGCTAATAATATTTTTTTATCTTGAAGTGGTGTTAAAGGCTCTCAAATTTATTTACATGATAATGTGACTTTTCTCTGTTATTCAGTTAACATGTAAATTATAACAAAGAATTTATTTAGAGAAAATACTTTAATATTAAATTACCCTCACATTCTTGGAATGAATTCTACTTGGTCATGATGTATTTTTGCAACCTTTGCTGCATTCAATTTGGTAACATTTTATTTAAGAATTTTACATTTATGAGATTCATCTTTTGTGCTGCTTAAGATATAATTTTCTGAGGTGATTTGTAAATAAGTTAAAATCTTCTAGGATTATAGAAATTCCTCTTTCTCCTTGTAATTCTATCAATTTTTGCTTTATATATTTTGAGGCCATATTATTAGGTGTATCTTCCTAACAAATTATTCCTTTCATCATTAAATATGATCCCTTTATCCTTAATGACTCTGTCTTAAAACCCTTATTTTTCTTTTCTGATACTGATATTGCTACACTAGTTTTCTTTTGGGTGGTAATTCTCTGATGAATCTCTTTCCATTCCTTTACTTTCAATTGTTTTATGTCATTATGTTTTAAATGTTTCTTTTATAAACATGATGTAGCTAGATTTTGTTTTCTCATTCTACTTGAGAATTTTTTCTCTTAGGTGATAAATCAGTTCTCTTTTTCACATTTGATGCAATCTTCCTTCATTTTTCATTTGCAATCTGAATCTATTTGCAATTTGTCATTTAAATCAAACAATTCTGTAACAATCATCATAGGAATGGGATATAATTAAAGGTCCTAGTCAGCTAATTCACTGTATCTGAGGGCCCAAATTTCAAGGCAGCTTCTCTCCCCTGCAGAATCAACCCCAGTCACAGTGAGCCAAATTCTGACAAATCTCATCCTGCTGAGATTGGGAGAGACATCATGCTTTGTTCGTGAAGTTCAAGGGAATGAACTGGAGAAATCCAACTGCTAAGGGGCCTACGCACAAAAATGTTTCTGCCATACATTCTACCAAAAACGAATTAATCTGAACATTCAATACCCTCCTTTTAACACTTCCTCAATTAAGTGGTTTATTAGTCATTCAACTATATGCACTGTTGAAAACACTTGATGAACATGTGTGCCAGGCACTGTGTTAGGATTCAGGAAGCAGTAGGGACATGCTTTCTGCTCTCCCGGGGATCACAGTCTAGTGGGAAGGCTGGGGTAACCACTGTGTCTCCAAGTCTTATCAGGCTGACTTTAAAAAATATTAACTCGGGGCTTCCCAGGTGACACAGTGGTTAAGAATCCACCTGTCAATGTAGGGGACACGGGTTCGAGCCCTGGTCTGGGAAGATCCCACATGCCACGGACTAACTAAGCCCATGGGCCACAACGACTGAGCCTGCGCTCTAGAGCCCATGAGCTACAGCTACTGAGCCCACGTGCCGCAACTACTGAAGCCTGTGCACCTAGAGCCCCTGCTCCACAACAAGAGAAGCCACTGAAATGAGAAGGCCCAAACCGCAGCAAAGAATAGCCCCTGCTCGCCGCAACTAGAGAAAACCTGCATGCAGCAACGAAGACCCAACACAGCCATAAATAAATAAATAAATAAATTTATTTAAACAAAAAATTAACTCTAATAATTCCAGATGAGCTTTGCTCAAAGAGTTCATCCTAATAACTGAATTGAAGGACTTTGACTCTGCACCATTTTTCAAGAAAATCAGTGCTACCTGAAACTCTAAGGTTTGCAGTGTCTGAGCCTCATCTCCATGCAGTTCTTCTCCCCAGCACACCTGCCGTCTCTGTCCCTCAGTCTCAACACCTGCACATGCCTTCCTTCAGAGTCCGTTCACTGAAATGGAATACCTGTCATAGGAGGTTTCATGTAAATTGGGTTTTATCTGAAATCTTTCCAAAATGTTTCCCTTTCCTTCAATCCATCACTCCTAAATGAGTTAGGAGAGAAAAAGATCACTTTGGAAAAGCTGTTATCTTACGGACCCTGCTCTGGTATTGGCAGAAGGATTGGGGTCAAAGAGCAAAGTTCACTCAGGATTTAACTGATAAATCATTAATGAACCTGTGTACAAAAAAAGACAACAACCCTATAATTATTAACATGACAACAGAATTTCCATGTTTCCTCTTTTGCCAATTATCTTTTTCAAAGAGAAATTCCAATATTTTCCTAGCTGATGAAGTATATTCTGTATCTTCAAAGTAATTCATTATTTGGGAAATAGAGATAGCAAGTCTCTTGACTGATATCCTGTCCTTCCTATTTACCAGTCAAGGGGTAGTTCTTCATCTTCTCTGGTCTTATAGAAAATGAAGAAAATTACACCTGATCTGCTTGAGGGAGAGAGAACAAAAAGAACCAGAGCAGAAGTCTCTTAACGTCCCTTATAACTTGGAAATAATTTCTGTTTAATAGTCTTTTTACCTCTAAAACTAGAGGAATATCTTGGAGTGTTATTTCAAATGCCTCCTAGATCGAGAGGGAACCCAAGTTTCCTCCTCATCCCAGTTTTCAGACTCAGTGGATATCATTCCAATTCTAAAAAGATCAAAAGACCCAACATCTTGGAAAACAACTTTGTGCCATGTTAGTTGAATTATAAACTGCCAACTTACTGGAGTACCTTTAAAACAGACATACATTTTGACTTAGAAATCCCCCTTCAAGTATTTCTCCAAAGGAAAAAGTAGTTAATCTGGTGCACAAAGTTCTATGTCCTAGGATGTTGGAGAAAATATAGCTGTCCATCGATAGGGACTCACTAAATAAAATATATGTAGTCTTCCAGCTTCTCCACCATGTAATGGGCTTGGAAGATATCACTCCCATTTTTACAAGAGGAAGCTGAACAAACTGAAAACCAATGACTTTTCTTGAACCCATCAGAGAAGTGAGGTTGCATAGTGAATTGTCACTCTGAAATCTAGAAATACAGGCAGATCTTCAAAGTCACAGGCAAGACCTTCTTAACCTGGAGCCATAACTGGTAGAAACATTAAACAGTAATTTTGACAAATTGCTAGAGGCTGAGTGTGGACTAGCATGAGAATGAGAAACTCCCTGGTTGCCAGAGTGTTAGGAGGACCCTTAACTTTTCTGGGCCTTACTTACGGGAACATCACCAGGTAAAGATCCATTGTCATGGTGAATATCCCTTCATTGCACTGGCTGGGAAAGGGGAAGAGTAACTATCACATGATGTGCACGGAGACTTCACCTTAACAAAGCTCTGTTAACAAAGATGTAACAAAGATGACTTTGTCAGAACGCTATATCAGCTGTGTGAAGGGCATTGCTCCCACTGCAGCCACTTCTATGCTTCCTACCTCACCTAAGGGAGAAAAAAAAAAGAACATAGTCAAAAGGGGTCAGGGCTTCAAGGATGCAAACTGGGAAAAAGAAGCCAGGGGAGGGAGTCGAGGGCGGAAAATTTTTTTAGTTTATACTTACAGAGAGTTTATAGAGAAATACTTGTGAAGATCACAGCCCAGTCCCGAGACATAGGCCCACTAAAAGACTAAGATCTAATCATAAGAGTTTGAAGCCTCCAGTATAGTAACAGTGGATTACAGCTGAAAGAGCTGCCTTGGCTCTATTTAAAGAGAATTTCTTAAGGAAACCCTAAGATAACAGGGGACAAAACCAAGGACACTAGAGGAATTTGAATCCTCTGGCACCTACAGCTACAGAAAACAAACACATCCCAGCTTCTAACCAGATTAACATAAAACCTCACAGTAAAAGCTTATTTACCTCAGGTCCTATTACCCAATACATCACAACCAACTTTCATTAAAAAGTTGCAGGGAGGGCTTCCCTGGTGGCGCAGTGGTTGCGAGTCCGCCTGCCGATGCAGGGGACATGGGTTCGTGCCCCGGTCTGGGAAGATCCCACATGCCGCGGAGCGGCTGGGCCCGTGAGCCATGGCCACTGAGCCTGCGCGTCCGGAGCCTGTGCTCCACAACGGGAGAGGCCACAACAGTGAGAGGCCCGCGTATGGCAAAAAAAAAAAAAAAAAAGTTGCAGGGATGCTAAAATGATAGGAAAAAAAAATACAGTCTGAAGAGACAAAGTAAACATGAGAACCAGACTCAGCTATAACACAAATACTGGAGTTATCAGACAATTTAAAATAATTATAATTAATACATTCAAGGCCCTAATGGGAAAGGCAGATATTATGTAATATCAAATGGGTGATGTAAACAGAGAGATGGAAACTGCAAGAAAGAATTGAAAGGAATGCTAGAAATCAAAAACACATAACAACAACAAACAGAAATGAAAAATGTCTTTGATGGGCTCATCAGTAGAATGAACATGGCTGAGGAAATAATCAGTGAACTCTGAAGATGGGTAATAGAAACTTCCCAGATTAAAATGCAATGAGAAAATAGAGTGGGGGAAAAAGAATAACAGAACCTCCAAGAACTGTGGGACAATTTCTAAAAGTGTAATATGTGTATAATTGAAATATCAGAAGGAGAAGAAAGAACAGGAAAAAAGTATTGAAGTAACAGTGGCCAAGAATTTTCCAAAATTAAATAAAATATGTCAAGAAATATTATGAAAGAATTAGGAGTGATGACCCAGATCTACATTTTGTGAATGAAAAGCTATATTATTGACTATAAGCAGTTTATGAAACATCATGTATATACACAGGTACACACATGAAAAAAATTTTCTGAAAGAATCTTTACTAAAATATAAAGGTTAGTTTTTTTGTGATGGTTACTTTCTCTCATGTTTTCTAGGCTTGAGTTTGTTGTTTTCACGAAAAGCATACATTACATTACAGTGATCAAAATAAACGTTTTTCCTTTTAAATAAAGAAGGTACAACTTCTCGCTGTGAAGTTGTTCAGAATGCTGTGTTTTGCTTTCCCACCCTAGGCAGCCCCTGATGCTGTTGGGCGCTTCTCACCATAACAGCCTTTAAACTTACAGCCCAAGAAAAATCTCAAATCCAAGGAGTTTACAGCCTCCAGTGCTCGCAGAAGCAAAATAGATCACAGCCCAGTAGAGCTGAGGAACACATGCCAGCCCTCAGGAACTCAGCATTTTCTCACCTCAGTCCAACACCGTGACAGCTTGGGCACCCCAGGGAGAGGCTGCATCTCCACTGGCTGCATCTCCACTGGCCTCGCCTCACCACTGGCCTTGCTGACATGTGTCATTCCCACAGCACTTGACCAGCCAGATCACAGAACCACTTCCTACAGCCCCAGAGCAGGATGGGCTGGGAGCTGGGAGCCCATGGAAAAGGGGACACTTGACATTGAATTTAAAACCTTTCTGTGCTTACCTGGTAACCTCACCTCTTATGGGCATTAGGGATAAAAGGTTATTTCCCAGATGTGGGGGGTGTGGCCAAGCCAGTTGTCCCCTGTGCAAGGTGATACAAGATGTACACCCTGTATGCTGTTCCCCCAGTCCCACCCTGTTGGAGGAGAAAGTTGAGAGCTGGATCCACGCACTCAGAGGCTCTCACCCCCTCCTCTGTCCTTGGAATATACATTCTTCCCATCATTAGCACAGTGAGAGCTGGTCCAAGGATGCAGCCTTGAGAGAGTAATGTGTACATGATTGGACGGTGTACGTTACTGAACCCAATTAAGGCCTCTATATAAAATTTTAAGATTCCAGTGGGCAGATGCAGAGACCCTCTCCCAAGACAAGCCTCATAAGTTCCCTTGTTTATTAAATCTGCCACCTAGCACTGTGGAGAGGCCTGGCTCTTCCTTGCCCTCTGTGGATGGGAGCCAGTTATTAGCCCAACACCCCCTCACCCTCCCAGCTCCTACTGCCCTTGTCGCTCTCCCTTCTTAGGCACTGCCTTGCAAAGGCAGATGGACACCCAGTCCAGAGTAGCTGGAAACCCGGAAGAGATATACTCACAGCAACCTGGATGGATTTTTAAAACATGGTTCTGAGTGAAAAAAGAAAAAAAGCACACCTATTGACATAAACTAAAAATGCATGGCCTTCCCTGGTGGTGCAGTGGTTGAGAGTCCACCTGCCGATGCAAGGGACACGGATTCGTGCCCTGGTCCGGGAAGATCCCACATGCCGCTGAGCAGCTGGGCCCGTGAGCCATGGCCGCTGAGCCTGCGCGTCCGGAGCCTGTGCTCCGCAACGGGAGAGGCCACAACAGTGAGAGGCCCGCGTACCGAAAAAAAAATAAAAAAATAATAAATAAATAAATAATAAAAATGCATAGGACTTCCATGGTGGCGCAGTGGTTAAGAATCTGCCTGCCAATGCAGGGGACACAGGTTCGAGCCCTGGTCCTGTAAGGATCCCATGTGCAGTGGAGCAATGAAGCCCGTGCACCACAACTACTGAGCCTGCGCTCTAGAGCCCACGAGCCACAACTACTGAGCCCGCGCACCTAGAGCCCGTGCTCTGCAACAAGAGAAGCCACTGCAATTAGGAGCCCGCGCACCTCAATGAAGAGTAGCCCCCGCTCGCCGCAACTAGAGAAAGCCCGCGCGCAGCAACAAAGACCCAACACAGCCAAAAATAAATAATTTTTTAAAATGCATTCACCCCAAACAATAAACATTTTACAAGAATACATACCAACAAAAAGGTATATATTAAACACACAAAATAGTTGCTTATGTAGATTAGGGGTGCAGGGGAGTCGGGAGTGACAAATGGGAATTTAAGAAATTAAAACATAATAAAAATAAAGCACCCTAACTCCTTAGCTCTCACCTTTTTGCCCTATTCAGATACCTAAGGGGATACACAGCTGTCCAGAGCCATCCCTAGCTTTTTGGTGCCCTTCTCCTTTCCCGTGGACTATCTCCTTCTCCATTATCCCTCTTGTCTTCCTTCAAGACCCCCAGTACGAAAACCAGTGTCTTTACCCATTTAATTCATGAATATCTTCCTTCTCTCCCTCTTTTTCACTCCTCTCCTTTCTAAGTCTCTGACCCCTGCAACTACATCCTGACCCCTCCCGCAGGCCCATCACCACCCTTCCACAGAGAGACTCTCATCCTGATGAGACCCCGATGGGACATAAAACTAGCAAAATAGCCAGAAGACCCTTGCTTTGCATGCCTGCCTGCCTTCTCTTTTCTCTCTCCCTCCCTCCCTCCTTCCCTCTCTCTCACACCCTTTCTCTTTCTCTCTCCCTCCCTCCCTCCTTCCCTCTCTCCCACTCCCTTTCTCTTTCTCTCTCCTTGGGACCTGCCGGAAGTGGAAGCAGTAACCCCTCCGGGACTCCCCTGGGTAGCTCCTCCCCTTCCGTCCTAATCTCAAAGTCCAGCTGGTCAGTGAGCAGTGGAGCCCTTCCTCAGACCTGCTTCCACGGGGATTTGCTTCCTGACTGGGAGAGATGACTCTAGCCTGGAGACATTTGCTGAGAGCTTTGTACCTGGAGAGCTCAACTCCCAGGACTCCCAAGACACGCCCTTCCCCCAAAGGTGAGTGGAAACCAGAGGGACGTGGGTCAGCAGAGGGTCAGAGAGAGGGGAAGGGCTGAGCTCTGGAGCCTGTTGCCTGGAATTCTGGAATGTTAGACCCGGATAGGGTCTTAGAGACAAGTCCACTAAGACCTGTGAGCTAGACTTCACCTTGTCAGACCCAGTGCCCCCTTCTCCTGTCCAATATTTGTAATGTTTCCTTTCATCTTGAAATGAAATTCATGGATAATAAAACCTAACTATACACAATTTCAAAATAAAAACAGTCGCAGTAATATAAAGGAGAAAGAAAAAGAAAGCAATTCAAAATAATAAAGTATTAACTGTAGTATACAGATGCTTGAGGATAACTATTTTAAAAAATATAAAAGCATCCACACAAATTTCCTCCTGGCCTCCAGAAAGTGGTACCACCCCCTCAATTACTAACAAGGAAACCGCCTCAGAGAAGTGTAGTCATTTACCCAAAGTCACTGAAGCCAGGTCTAGACCCTGAGCCCTCTTCTTCCACTCAGACTCTCCTCTTTCTCCAGCAGGAACAGACCTGGGGTAGCCAGGTCTGGTGGTGGCTTCATGTGCCTTGTGTTCCTGATTTTTCACATCTATCTTGTTTCACTAGGAGCCTACCACCTCCTCACCAATTTCCCTGCTGCAAACTCGAGCGTAAGTAGGCATTTGCACACTGATGTGTCATAGTGGGACCCTGTGCCCCACAGGCCCCAAACAAACACAGGGGACCCTTTTCCATTGCCCATCATGATCAATTTTATCTTCATTCTCTCCTCATCTTTCCTTTTCCTATCTCCTTCCTTCCTCTTCCATTTGCTTTTTTCCCCCTTAACACTTGGATTTCTTTGAAACGTAATACATATCTGATGCTTTAAATGCATTATCTCCTCTCATCTTCAACCAAACTTCTTAGGGAGTACTATTATCCCATTTCACAGATGAGGAGACAGAAGAATAAAGGATAATTAAGAAATTTGGTCAAAGGCAGAAACATAGAAGTGACAACTTGGGGTTCAAAGCCAGGTCTGTCTCGCTCCAAAGTCAGAGCGATTCCACCAGGCCCTTTCTTACCCACCCTTTTGGATTTGTCTTTTCCCCCAGTCATGGGTCTTTCGCCAGAACACTATTTAACTCCAACATTTCCTGAGAAGGAGCTAGAATTATACCCAGAGTCTTATGCTCAGTAAAGAGGACACTACCCTAAAGGTACCGGTTGTTGACAAAGTAAGAGAAAATGCCCTCTCTGCTGCTTCTTCCCCTTTCCTACCCCTGCCCTGAGGGTTGTGGAGCTGGGCTGATGGTGGGAGCAGGGGCCGGGAAATGGCAGGTGAGGCTCCGTGCCTAGAGATCTTGATCAGCTCACTGAGGACCCCTTCACGTGGCTCCACCAAGGGCACTACCAGGGAAAAGTAACCTTGCAAACCCAGCACACGAAGACATGGATGTCATACCTGGTCTTTCCAAAACCTTTGGGACTTGGCTTCTACTTTCTTACCTACTAGTCCTAAATACCTGCCTGCTTGTTTGTTCATCCAAACACACACTCACTGAACACACCCTTCTTAAGAATCTGCCAGGTGCAAATAGACATTAGGCAGTAAGTATGTGAGCACCTACCACACACCTGAACAAAACAAAATCTCAGCCCTTACATACCTCAGTGGGGGAGACTGAGCATAAACAAATAAACAGGTAAATATGTAAAAAATGAAATCCAGTCGAGATACATGCTGTAAATCAAGCCAAATCATGGTGAGGCAATAGAAAAATAAAATGGGCGGAGGGGGAGGCAGGGGCCATGTTAGACAGGAAGATCACCTGGCGTTAAAAGCTGTTAGGGGCTTCCCTGGTGGCGCCGTGGTTGAGAGTCCGCCTGCCGATGCAGGGGACATGGGTTTGTGCCCCGGTCCGGGAAGATCCCACATGCCACGGAGCGGCTGGGCCCGTGAGCCATGGCCGCTGAGCCTACGTGCCCGGAGCCTGTGCTCCACAACGGGAGAGGCCACAACAGTGAGAGGCCCGCGTACCGCAAAAAAAAAAAAAAAAAAAGCTGTCAGATATGCAAAAATAAAAATGTGTCGCAGGACTTGCCTGGCAGCCCAGTGGTTAGGACTCTGAGCTTCCACTGCAGGGGGCGAGGGTTCAATCCCTGGTTGGGGAACTGAGATCGCACATGCCGCATGGTGCAGCCAAGATAAAGAGTATGTCAAAATCCTTGTAGAACACCTGCATGTATATTATGTGATATATGTGTGCATACAATGTTCAGCCTTACCTCTGTTTGAGAGGCACAATCACTTTAGGCCCACTATGTCCACAAAGTTACAGGAGCAATTTGTTTTCAGGATAAAAGAATGGAGAAAATATCTCAGCCATGCCTTCTTTCTTACTAATTAGCTAAAGATTATTAAATTTATAACATGTCTAGGCAGGTGGAGTGTATGCTCAAACATACCATTTTGCTATCACCTGCCTTCTCTCCCACAAGGAGGGGTGCACAGGAGAGCAAGTGGATTGCAAATAACACCCATTTCCACCTGAAAAACTTCCCAAGCCTCCTGCAAAGACTTTTCTAAGAAAAACATTCAAATTAGCCCTAAGGGTAGGTGTCCCGCCTGCCCCTCCAGGCCATCCTTGCTGCCATCTGCGGACTGACCTAAGCCCAGCAGAGGGCCAGGAGGGGCTCAGAGAAGGTCTGCTCCCAAAAATACCAAAGGAAGGATGGAGCCACCTGCCTGGGAATCAGACAGAGCTCTTGCTGGTGAACAATGGCAATTGGCCCTGGTTTACTTAGGGAAAAGGACATTTATTGGAAGGATACAGAGGGAAGGTGGGAGGGGCTATAAGAATCAATAGGAAGGTGAGGAGGTGGACAGGACTGGAGGTGCAAAGGTACCAGGGAAAGCCCCATGGAAACAGCAGGAACTCCAGGCAGGAACAGCCTCGGAAGCACATCATGGCTCTAATGAGGACCTCCAGCTAATCCCTCCATCCAGGTCCTTTGCTCAAGACTTCAGATCCAGAAGCAGGGACATCTGATTCAGATGTGAGACCTTCAGAGGTCTCACGCCCTTCCCTTGACTTCCCTGGCGGGAGACAGGCAGCTGGTATTATTATCCGGTCACTTAGAGCACACAGTTCAATCAAGGATGAGCATCTTCCATAACTTCCTGCAGACTGTGGGACAGTTTATGAAGGGAGAAAGGAGGTGGCCTCAGGCCCTCAGCCCCATGGGGGGGTGAGGGTGGGACCTCAAAACTGCGATTACCTCACGTTTAATCACGGCCTCAGCTCTAATGTGAATGATAAAATCTTCCTCTCCTAACTCGCTGGCTAGCCCGAGTATCAGATGAGATACCCAAAGTGACAAGCTTTTTTAAAGTGACTTAATATGCTACGCAGAAATAAGGCATCGTTAGCATTTTAATAAATTCCCTTAATGTTCTACCAAGTATGCCCATTGTGTATTTTCAAATATTTTATAACCTTTTTTTTTATTTGAAAGAGTCACGGGCTCTTAATAAATACCCACCCTGTGTTGAAAGCTGGTTGTGGATATTAGAAAAATCTTCGTCATTACAAAGAGAATTTCCCCTAGAATTTTCAAATGTCTACAAAAACGGATTTCTCTCACTTACCTTGCCCAACAGGTTTTCACTTTTTGATACTATGATTTGGGAGAAAGAACACAGAGCTAAGGTGACTTGTCTGTAGTGGAACTCTGTTGGTGAGAATTAGGCAGCCGGAAAATTAAATCTAGTTACCCACTTGTCAAGAGTGGTGGTGGTCTCCAAACCGAACCATCTTTTTATTTGAAGTAGAGTTGGTTTACAATATTGTATAAGTTTCAGATGTACAGCAAAGTGATTCAGTTATACATGTATCCTTTTTTCAGATTCTTTTCCATTACAGA
Source organism: Mesoplodon mirus (assembly GCF_964341445.2). Classification (NCBI taxonomy): domain Eukaryota; kingdom Metazoa; phylum Chordata; class Mammalia; order Artiodactyla; family Ziphiidae; genus Mesoplodon; species Mesoplodon mirus. The sequence continues at coordinate 155,675,345 of NC_138980.1, forward strand.
TTATTACAAGATATTGAATATAGTTCCCTGTGCTATACAGTAAATCCCTGTTGTGTAGCTATTTTACATATAGTGATGTGTATCTATTAATCCTATGCTCCTAATTTATTCCTCCCCCTGCCCACCCCAAATGCCATCTTTAAATGTCTTGAGTTGCTCAAATGAATTGAGTGGAAGTTGATGAATTTAATGAAAATCATTAGTTGTCATCCATGTTCAGCATCAGGCTTAAAAAGGCAACATCAGACCAGCCAAAATGATAAAAGAGAGATACAGAAAATTTTCTATGCTGAAATAGATGTGGGATTCAGTTTTATGAACCCACATTTCAGTTCTCCCTTCCCCGACCCCCTTGGTGCTGTCTTCTCTCCACCACCACTAGCCCCACACTCCTGGGCCCCAGGCGTGCAAACAGGCAGGTGCACACATGCGCACACACGATTTCCAGGAGCCCAAGAGAAGCTTTATCAATCCTCAACTCTATGCCATCCTCAAAAAATAGGCTATTTTGAATAAAGAATGCAGGCAACTATCAACATGTTTAGGTTTGAATTTCTTCCAGCAAATAATGAAAACGGAAGCATGTTCTTTCTTTTTGTCAATCAACTATTAAATGTACTGTTGTTTTTGAGTTTGGGTTGTTTAGCGAGAGAGGTTTTCAGCTGTTCGAAGATGTTGTCTAGACTTTTTTCCTTTTTTTATCAAAGTACAGTTGATTGACAATACTATATTAATTTCAAGTGTGCAACGTAGTGATTCAATATATTTATAGATAATACTCCATTTAAAGTTAGTATGAAATACAGGCTTTATGCCCTGTGCTGTACAATATATCCTCATACCTTATTTATTTCATACATAGTAGTTGTACCTCTTCGTGCCCTACCCCTACCTTGCCCCTCCCCCTCATCCCTCTCCCCACTGGTAACCACTAGTTTGTTCTCTATATCTGTGAGTCTGTTTCTGTTTTGTTATAGTCATTCATTTGTTTCATTTTTTGGATTCCACATACAAGTGTGAGATGTAATCTAGACTTATTTCACTTACTGACTTATTATTTTTCCTACTTGCTTGCTAATCTTCCTTCCTTCCATCCTTCCTTCCTTCCTGAGAGCAGAATTTTATGTATTTCATTTTGAGCACTCATTCAGCCATCATATTCCTATCAGTTTGGTGAACAAACAAAAGAATTAATGAATATACGTACTTGACCATTTAAAATTCAAGCTTTTTTTATCAAATTTTTCCAACTCTCTTTCTTCCCCCTCCAGACTACTTTCATAATTTCCTGTAACTTTGGAGTCAAGAGACCTTTCAGCCTCCTCAATGGGTAACTCCAATTTTGCAGATAGGAAAATGAGACTGCAGGAGTGAAGAGAATTAGAATTCTTAGAAACACTCAGAATTTTTTCCCCATATCAGAACAGTAACTAATGTAGAGAGACACAATGAAAAGCTTTTGAGAAGGTGAAATTCTCAGAAAACTTAGCTATTATTTTTTGGGTCATTTCTATGTATGGATAGCCAAAAGCCACTTGCTTTTAAAGTAAGAGCAAATTAACGACATTCGTGATTATTTAGAGCAGAAAAGTGGATGAGCTTTTTCTGAAAGAAACAGAGTCGGTGTCATTACTTTCCAGATTCATTTAAAAACACAATTGTTCATTGTGTTTCTCAGGAGGGTGACTTTATAGCCACACAAAACACCAACATTACATCCACGGATTCAAACCTTCATGCTGAACAAGAGACATCATTTCCTCAGCTCTCTCCACCTGTAAAATTTTCTCGATACTGACCTTGAATCCTCAAAATTAGCAGCATTCTCTTCTAAGAGTACTTATAAAGTTTCTAGATAACTCTTCCAGCTCCGATGTTCTCTGATTCTATTATTCCATCCCACTGCTATAGAGGGGTCAATATCTGTGCTAGCAGAAGAGAATGGAGGTGGCCAGTGAATGAGTGAAACGGTACCAGGCTGGGAGTCAGAAACTGGGAGTTTTGTTCTTGTTCTGCAGCTAACTAGCTTGGTGATCTTAAACAAATCAACTTACCACTTTAGGCTGGTTTCTACATCTATAAAATGAGCATTTTGACACCCCCCCAAAAAAACTAAGCTTCCTTCTAGCTTCAAATATTTAATGATTCCTCTGGCTCAGCTTATCTTTTCTTTGCCATGGTCCTGTGTTGTCATGGACTTCAAGTTGTGTTTTACAGGAAGGTTTTGTCTTCCGGATCTCCTTGCATGTATTTATTATTATAGTACATGGCCTAGCACCTCTCTCTCCTCATCCCCTACAAGAATAGTCAAAAGCCATTTGTTCTTTGTTTATTGGAGCCAACCCAGTACTGGGAACTGGGCTAGGCACTGGGATTCAGGGACTAGGAAGGTCAAAGCTTAGAAAGCACCTCTATGGACAGAGAATGGACTCCTGCAACCCCCGGCCCTGGCAGAAGTTTGAACTGAACAGAGAATTACAGTCCATACAGGCAGCAGAGGGAGGAACTTCCCAAGCTTGTGAGGGACCCAGGTGGTAGAAACCATGACTTCCCCCAGTATCCTCTGTGCCTTTCCTGACTAGATTTGAGAGGAGCTCTCTTTTTTTCTCCAGAAAATTCATTATTTTTCAATTTTAATTTTTAATTTTATTGAAGCATAGTTGACTTACAATGTATTAATTTCTGCTGTACAGCAGTGACTCAGTTATACACATATATTCTTTTACATATTCTTTTCCATTATGGTTTATCACAGGATATTGAATATAGTTCCCTGTGCAGTACATTAGGACCTTGTTGTTTAAGAAAATTCATTATTAAGATACTTCAGTTTGGGGCCTGCGCTCACTGGCCTGGTGACATCAGAGGCTGGAAAACTCCACCATCCGCGCCGCTCGGCACCTCTGTTTTGAATATGCAGACTTCGTAACCGAGATGCACCTGCGCAGGGCACCAATTACCTCACCTTCTTCCCTACCTCCAATTACCTTTCCCCACATCTAAGACCACCCTGCTTATTCCATAAATATCCCAACTGGGGAGGCAGTTCTGAGACTTGTCCTCCAGTCTCCTCGCTTGGCTGCCTTGTGGGTAAAACTCTTTCTGAGCTGTAAAAAAAAAAAAAAAAAAAAAAAAGATACCTCAGTTTTAAATCCAAAGGCTGATTTAAATAAGAAATAAACAAAAGTGCCTCAGAACTTTGATTCAGGTAACTATAGATGATTCTTACGAACGCTCTTGTGTGATGTTCAGCTGAGGACACTAACTCACTTCACTTTCAGTAGGTGCTTTCTGGACATCTGTAACCAAGTCCGGTCTTCATACAAAGCCCAGCATGCCTCCGTGTGACTTCACACCTGAAAGATACCAGGTGAGAGTAAGAGCTTTAGGAATATCCCAACAAGGTGGTTCTTCTTGGGAGGCCTCACATAGTTGCTTCCTCAAGAAGGAACCACAGATGGCCCTGCCTGCCACTGAGCCATCCATCTCAGATGTCCTATCCCTTAAGTCACTGGGAGCATCTGAACTCTTTTACCCCATTCAGTGGCATTGCATGAGTTGGTGTGTGTGTGAGACAGAGACAGACAGAGGCAGAGATGGAGAGACAAAACAGAAGGAGACAGAGAATACAAGGAAGAGACTGTCCATGACAATATATGTATCACAGTGATGTAGGCATAGATGTACACACACAAAGAAATACATAGATCACAAATGTGAAGGCTATTTTGCTCTCAGGCTAATAAATATTGGACTCATTCTCTCTCTCCCTCTCTGTGTCTCTGTCTCCCTCTCTCCCCAACACCCCTTCATCCTACATAATATTCATAAGTTAGAAATTGTAGAATTAATAGAGTCAGGAGGGACCCACAGAGAAGAGAACTATAGGACAGAGGCTTTATAATTAAAGACATAAACACCACAAGCACTTCATTCTTTTTTTTTTTTTTTTTTTTTTTTTTTTTTTTTGCGGTTCGCGGGCCTCGCACTGTTGTGGCCTCTCCCGTTGCGGAGCACAGGCTCCGGACGCGCAGGCCCAGCGGCCATGGCTCATGGCCTCAGCTGCTCTGAGGCATGTGGGATCTTCCCGGACCAGGGCACAAACCCGTGTCCCCTGCATCGACAGGCGGACTCCCAACCACTGCGCCACCAGGGAAGCCCCATTCTTTTATTCTCAAAAAAAAAAAAAAAAAAAAAAAAACTACAGAGGAAAAAAAACACATTACTTCAGACATTTACTTCCAAAGTCTTTTACTTTTTTTCACAGCTAGAATTAACCCAAAGCCAAGGTTTTCCATTGAGAGGTAGAAAATTCCAGCCCCCTTCTCCATGTTTGATCTAGAAAGGGATTAAAGGACCACATGAATAATTTCCTCCACTTGAGAGGAAGGACCTGGGTGTGTGTCCTGCAAGGAGGTCACTGGGCAAGTAGCTGCCCTGGTGAGCAAGGGCAGCAGCCCTGTGCCGGGTTGGTGGGGAGGCCAGGCACTGCTATGTGGACCTGCTAGTGACGGTGTAAGCGATGTGGGGATAAGGAAGATGCTAAACACTTAAATCTTGCCTACCTACAGTCCCTTGCCTATAATCGAGTCCTGGAGATCCACAAGCAACATCTTTCTCCTGTGCTGACAGCCTACTTCTCAGAGCCCTTGTTGCTCCACCAGGGGCACATGGAGTGGCTCTTTGATTATGAAGGAAACAGATACCTGGATTTCTTTTCTGGGATTGTCACTGTCAGTGTTGGTCACTGCCACCCGTGAGTATCCTTAAAATTCTGGGTTTTTCACTCCAGAAAAATATACGGAAAACAGGCTAATGATCATGTTCATGATTCAGAACCTCAGTTAAGGGGGGACCTTCAAGATGGCGGAGGAGTAAGACGTGGAGATCACCCTCCTCCCCACACAAAAAACAAAAATACATCTACATGTAGAACAACTCCTACACAACACCTACTGAACGCTGGCAGAAGACCTCAGACTTCCCAAAAGGCAAGAAACTCCCCACGTACCTGGGTAGGGTAAAAGGAAAAAGAAAAAACAGGGATAAAAGAATAGGGATGGGACCTGCGAAGGAGGAAAGGATTCCACACACTAGGAAGCCCCTTCGCTGGTGGAGACGGGGGGGGGGGGGGGGGGAGGGACGGGGGGAGGGGCGCGGGGGGGAGGGACGGGGGAGGGGCGCGGGGGGGCGGGGGGAGGGGAGCTTCGGAGCCACGGAGCCACGGAGCAGAGCGCAGAAACACGGAGGGCAAAGCGGAGAGATTCCCGCACAGAGAATCGGTGCCAACTAGCACACACCAGCCCGAGAGGCTTGTCTGCTCACCCGCCGGGGCAGGCGGGGCTGGGAGCTGAGGCTCGGGCTTCGGTCGGATCCCAGGGAGACGACTGGGGTTGGCTGCGTGAACACAGCCTGAAGGGGCTAGTGCGCCACGGCTGGCCGGGAGTGAGTCCGGGGGAAAGTCTGGAGCTGCCAAAGAGGCAACAGACTTTTTCTTGCCTCTTTCTTTCCTGGTGCGCAAGGAGAGGAGATTAAGTGCGCTGCTTAAAGGAGCTCCAGAGACAGACGTGAGCCGCGGCCAACAGCGCAGAGACGGGCATGAGACGCTAAGGCCGTTGCTGCCGCCAACAAGAAGCCTGTGTGCGAGCACAGGTCACTATCCACACCTCCCCTCCCGGGAGCCTGTGCAGCCTGCCACTGCCAGGGTCCCGGGATCCAGGGACAACTTCCCCGGGAGAACGCACGGCGCACCTCAGGCTGGTACAACATCACACCGGCCTCTGCCGCCGCAGGCTCGCCCCGCATCCATACCCCTCCCTCCCCACGGCCTGAGTGAGCCAGAGCCCCCAGATCAGCTGCTCCTTTAACCCCGTCCTGTCTGAGCGAAGAACAGATGCCCTCAGGTGACCTAAACGCAGAGGCGAGTCCAAATCCAAAGCTGATCCCCGGGAGCTGTGCGAGCAAAGATGAGAAAGGGAAATCTCTCCCAGCAGCCTCAGGAGCAGCGGATTAAATCTCCACAGTCAACTTGATGTACCCTGCATCTGTGGAATACCTGAATAGACAACAAATCATCCCAAATTGAGGAGGTGGACTTTAGGAGCAACTGTAGACTTGGGGTTTGCTTTCTGCATCTAATTTGTGTCTGGTTTTATGTTATCTTAGTTTAGTATTTAGAGCTTATTATCATTGGTAGATTTGTTTATTGATTTGGTTGCTCTCTTCTTTCTTTGTTTTTATTACTTTTAATTTTTTAATTTTTAATAATTTTTTATTTTAGTAACTTTATTTTATTTTATTTCCTTCTTTCTTTCTATTTTTTTCTCCATTTTCTTCTGAGCCATATGGTGGACAGGGTCTTGGTGCTCCTGCCAGGTGTCAGGCCTGAGCCTATGAGGTGGGAGAGCTGAGTACAGGACACTGGTCCACCAGAGACCTCCCGGCTCCACGTAATATCAAAAGGCAAAAACTCTCCCACTGATCTCCATCTCAACTCTAAGACCCCGCTCCACTCAATGACCAGCAAGGTACAGTGCCGGCTACCCCATGCCAAACAACTAGCAAGACAGGAACACAAACCGATGCATTAGCAAAGAAGCTGCCTAAAATCATAATAAGCTCATGGACACCCCAAAACACACCACCAGACGTGGTCCTGCCCACCAGAAAGACAAGATCCAGTCTCATTCACCAGAACACAGACACCAGTCGTCCCCTCCACATGGTTGTGTAGGAAGCCTACATGACCCACTGAACCAACCTTAGCCACTGAGGGCAGACACCAAAAATAACAGGAATTATGAACCTGCAGCCTGTGAAAAGGAGAGCCCAAACACAGTAACTTAAGCAAAATGAGAAGACAGAGAAATACACAGCAGATGAAGGAGCAAGGTAAAAACCTACCAGTCCAAACAAATGCAGAGGAAATAGGCAGTCTAACTGAAAAAGAATTCAGAGTAATGATAGTAAAGATGATCCAAAATCTTGGAAATAGAATGGAGAAAATACAAGGCACATTTACCAAGGACCTAGAAGAATTAAAGAGCAAACAAACAATGATGAACAACACAATAAATTAAATTAAAAATTCTCTAGAAGGAATAAAGAGTGGAATAACTGAGGCAGAAGAACAGATAAGTGACCTAGAAGATAAAATAGGAGAAATAACTATCACAGACCAGAATAAAGAAAAAAGAATGAAAAGAATTGAGGACAGTCTTAGAAACCTCTGGGACAACATTAAACAAACCAACATTCGAATTATAGAGGTCCCAGAAGAAGAGAAAAAAAAAAGGGACTGAGAAAATACTTGAGGAGATTATAGTTGAAAACGTCCCTAATATGGGAAGGGAAATAGTCAAGTCCAGGAAGTGCAGAGAGTCCCATACAGGATAAATCCATGGAGAAACACACCAAGACACATATTAATCAAACTATCAAAAGTTAAATACAAACAAAAAATATTAAAAACAGCAAGGGAAAAGCAACAAGTAACATACAAGGGAATCCCCATAAGGTTAACAACTGATCTTTCAGCAGAAACTGCAAGCCAGAAGGGAGCAGCAGGCCATATTTAAAGACATGAAAGGGAAAAATCTACAACCAAGATTACTCTACCCAGCAAGGATCTCATTCAGTTTCAATGGAGAAATTAAAATCTTTACAGACAAGCAAAAGCTAAGAGAATTCAGCACCACCAAACCAGCTCTACAACAAATGCTAAAGGAACTTCTCTAGGCAGGAAACACAAGAGAAGGAAAAGACTTATAATAACAAACTCAAAACAATTAAGAAAATGGTAATAGGAACATACATATCAATAACTACCTTAAATGTAAATGGATTAAATGCTCCAACCAAAACACATAGACTGGCTGAATGGATACAAAAACAAGACCTGTATACGTGCTGTCTACAAGAGACCCACTTCAGACCTAGGGACACATACAGACTGAAAGTGAGGGGGTGGAAAAAGATATTCCATGCAAATGGATATCAAAAGAAACCTGGAGTAGCAATACTCATATCTGATAAAAGAGACTTTAAAATAAAGGCTATTACAAGAGACAATAAGGACACTACATAATGATCAAGGGATCAATCCAAGAAGAAGATACAACAATTGTAAATATTTATGCACAAAACATAAGAGCACCTCAATACATAAGGCAAATGCTCACAGCCATAACAGGGGAAATCGACAGTAACACAATCACAGTAGAGGGTTTTAATACCCCACTTTCACCAATGGACAGAGCATCCAAAATGAAAATAAATACGGAAACACAAGCTTTAAATGACACATTTAAAAAGATGGACTTAATTGATATTTATAGGACATTCCATCTGAAAACAAGAGAATACACATTTTTCTCAAGTGCCTGAGAACATTCTCCAGGATAGACCATATCTTAGGTCACAAATAAAGCCTTGGTAAATTTAAGAAAATTGAAATCATATCAAGTATCTTTTCCAACCACAATGCGATGAGACTAGATATCAATTAGAGGATAAAATCTCTAAAAAATACAAGCACATGGAGGCTAAACAATACACTACTAAATAACCAAGAGATCACTGAAGAAATCAAACAGGAAATCAAAAAATACCTAGAAACAAATGGCAATGAAAACATGATGTCCCAAAACCTATGGGATGCAGCAAAGGCACTTCTAAGAGGGAACTTTATAGCAATACAATCCTACCTCAAGAAACAAGACACATCTCAAATAAACAACCTAACCTTACACCTAAAGCAATTAGAGAAAGAAGAACAAAAACACCCCAAAGTTAGCAGAAGGAAAGAAATCATAAAGATCAGACCAAAATAAATGAAAAAGAAATGAAGAACATGCTAGCAAAGATCAACAAAACTAAAAGCTGGTTCTTTGAGAAGATAAAATTGATAAACCATTAGCCAGACTCATCAAGAAAAAAAGGGAGAAGACTCAAATCAATAGAATTACAAATGAAAAAGGAGAAGTAACAACTGACACTGCAGAAATACAAAGGATCATGAGAGATTACTACAAGCAACTATATGACAATAAAATGGACAACCTGGAAGTAATGGACAAATTTTTAGAAAAACACAACCTCCCGAGACTGAACCAGGAAGAAATAGAATGTATAAACAGACCAATCACAAGCACTGAAATTGAAACTGTGACTAAAAGTCTTCCAACAAACAAAAGCCCAGGACCAGATGGCTTCACAGGCAAATTCTATGAAACATCTAGAGAAGAGCTAACACCTATCCTTCTCAAACTCTTCCACAATAGACCAGAGGGAGTAACACTCTCAAACTCATTCTACGAGGCCACCATCACCCTGATACCAAAACCAGACAAAGATGTCACAAACAAAGAAAACTACAGGCCAATATCACTGATGACCATAGATGCAAAAATCCTCAACAAAATACTAGCAAACAGAATCCAACAGCACCTTACAGTGATCATACACCATGATCAAGTGGGGTTTATCCCAGGAATGCAAGTATTCTTCAATATATGCAAATCAATCAATGTGATATACCATACAAACAAATTGAAGGAGAGAAACTATATGATCATCTCATGAGATGCAGAAAAAGTTTTTGACAAAATTCGACACCCATTTATGATAGAAAACCCCATGGAAAGTAGGCATAGAGGGAAAGTTCCTCAACATAATAAAGGCTATATATGACAAACCCACAGCCAATGTAGTTCTCAACAGTGAAAAAGTGAAACTATTTCCACGAAGATCAGGAGCAAGACAAGGTTGCCCACTCTCACCACTTTTATTCAACATAGTTTTGGAAGTTTTAGCCACAGCAATCAGAGAAGAAAAAGAAATAAAAGGAATCCAGATCGGAATCAATGGAGAAAAGACAGCCTCTTCAATAAATAGTACTGAGAAAACTGGACAGCTACGTGTAAAAGAATGAAATTAGAACACTCCCTAATACCATACACAAAAATAAACTCTAAATGGATTAAAGACCTAAATGTAAGGCCAGACACTGTAAAACTCTTAGAGGAAAACATAGGCAGAGCACTGCATGACATAAACCACAGCAAGATCCTTTTTGACCCACCTCCTAGAGAAACAGAAATAAAATCAAAAATAAACAAATGGGACATAATGAAACTTAAAAGCTCTTGCACAGCAAAGGAAACCATAAACAAGACGAAAAGACAACCCTCAGAATGGGAGTAAATATTTGCAAATGCAGCAACTGACAAAGGATTACTCTCCAAAATTTATAAGCAGCTCATGCAGCTCAATAGCAAAAAAAACAAACAACCCAAACCAAAAATAGAAGACCTAAATAGACATTTCTCCAGAGAAGATATACAGATTGCCAACAAACACATGAAAGGATGCTCAACATCACTAATCATTAGAGAAATGCAAGTCAAAACTACAATAAGGTATCACCTCATACCAGTCAGAATGGCCATCATCAAAAAATCTACAACAATAAATGCTAGAAAGGGTGTGGAGAAAAGGGAACCCTCCTACACGGTTGGTGCGAATGTAAATTGATACAGCCACTATGGAGAACAGTATGGAGTTTCCTAAAAAACTAAAAATAGATCTACTATACGACCCAGCAATCCCACTACTGGGCATATACCCTGAGAAAACCATCATTCAAAAAGAGTCATGTACCACAATGTTCACTGCAGCACTATTTACAATAGCCAGGACATGAAAGCAACCTAAGTGTCTATTGACAGATGAATGGGTAAAGAAGATGTGGCACATATATACAAGGGAATATTACTCAGCCATAAAAAGAAACGAAGTTTGAGTTATTTATAGTGAGGTGGATGGACCTAGAGACTGTCATACAGAGTGAAGTAAGTCAGAAAGAGAAAGACAAATACCGTACACTAACACATATACAAGGAACCTAAAAAAAAAAAAATAATAATAATGGTTCTGAAGAACCTAGGGGCAGGACAGGAATAAAGATGCAGACGTGCAGAATGGACTTGAGGACACGGGGAGGGGGAAGGGTAAGCCTAGACGAAGTGGCATGGACATATATACACTACCAAATGTAAAATGGATAGCTAGTGGGAAGCAGCTGCATAGTACAGGGAGATCAGCTCGGTGCTTTGTGACCACCTAGAGGGGCGGGATAGGGAGGGTGGGAGGGAGATGCAAGAGGGAGGAGACATGGGGATATATGTATATGTATATGTATACACTGATTCACTTTGATATAAAGCAGAAACTATCACGCCATTGTAAAGCAATTATGCTCCAATAAAGATGTTAAAAAAAAAAGAACCTCAATTAAAAATTCTTTCTCCTTAGATGCATTCTGGTTTACAACTAACATGATGCTCCCTCTTATTTCCTGGGTAACAAAAATAATCTTAACGTTGTCCTTTACCTTTTCTTGACAATTCAAGATTTTATCATCCTCATGGCACATGCAGTGAGGTCTGTACCATGTGATTGGAGTGTGGCTCTGAGTATGTGTCTCCTCAGTAACTACAGTTTTCCAAAGAGAGGGAATGCACTGAGGAAAAGGCAAACAACAAGGGAAAGGCCAGTGGTTCTCAGAGAACACAGAGCAGGTGGCAGGTGGGAGATAATGAGAGATGAGAAGTCACTTCTAGCTCTTCTTCATCAACTTCGAGCCATGAAGGAGGAAAGAAAAGATGATAAGAGAAAGATGTAACCAGAGCTGGAAATTTACACCGGCAATGGATGGCTCCATTAATCTTGAGCTTTTCTGTGACCTTGATTATCAGTCCGCACACACAGATGCCCTGGGCAGGTCCTTCTGTTGTCCTTTTGGTTTGCGTGGAGCCATCTAATTTTAAGGTCTATTCTGGCTTGCCTTTAATAATCTGACCAATAAAACTCATAGTACGTGGGACAAAAATAAAGCAGCAAGTCTAAATAAATTGTGTAGGTTCAGGCCCTTCTGTGGAAGCAAGGGCAAAAGGTCTTCTCCACAAGCACCCATGAGGAGGGAGTTAAACCTCCAGGTCCAGCTCTCGCCCATTCCTCCCATAGCCTTGTCCTTCCTGTTTGCATCTTCAGGAGGCACTAGTCACATACCAGGTCCTGAGGAGCATGCAAAATAAATTTCAGATGCAGTTTAAAACATAGGACAAACATGCATGAAGTAAGTAAACAAAAATGAAGTAGAGAACACATTTAAACATTCACATTGAATCCTCCCAATAACATGCAACATTGTGCCTGTGAATCAACAACTCCCACTGGCTCTCATGCCCTTGGTGCTTCTCCTGATCTCCCCCTGACCTTTCAGCTTGTGTCTCTGACCCCCTAACTCTGAGTGTCTCGAGCTCTTTCCTGAGCCCTCTGCTCTTCTCTCTATACTCCCTTCATCTCTTATCATTTCCCCCATAGAATTGGTCCACCTCATCTCCCCACGTCTGTTCATTTAGTTCCTACATTTTCAGCAGCCTCACCCAACTCTTCAGCCTTGGCCTCTCACAAAGCTATGATAATAGCTCTAAGACACCTAAAGTGGGCTGTAAGATGCCCCATATTTCCCATAGCCTCCAGGACACCCCTGACCATGATATTCCACCATCGGCTGAAATTCGACATTGCCAAGACCAAATCCACCATGCTTTCCACAAAACTCTTTCTATTCACACATTCATTTATTCTAGAAGCACATATGAGCCACCTCCTCTGCAAAAGTCCTTGCTAGGAGCTGGATAGTTAAGACAACCGACTGTGTTTCTCAACCAATCCTGGGATTTCCCCAATATTACAGGCAAGAATATTGAAGTCATCTTTGACTCTTTTCTGCCTTTCATTCCGTATAACCAACCTGACACCGAGGTCTAGTTTTCCCTCTGCTGAAATGCCTCTTCTAGTGACCCCTCTCACTAATTCCCAGTAGCCCCAGTCTCCTAGGAGCTCTGCTCCTCCCACACCTGGAAGGCTACCATGCCCTCCCAGCTGGCCTCACCACTACCAGTCTTACCCCTCCATTCTACCTTCTTGTGGTTCTCAGATTTACTTTGCTAAACAATGCTCTTGTCAAGTGTCTCTTCTATTTTAGAGTTTATTGATACTCCACAATTTTCCAAAGTGAGTTCTGTGGGACACTGATCACAGGAGAGGTTCATTGGTAAAGGATCCCATTAGAAAATAAGGTTGGGAAACACTTTAAACTCTATCTTCCTCCTGAGGAGACACAGTGCACATTAGCCTATTAAAGGTACTGACAAGTCCTGCCGTAAAGAAATCTGATCTGGTATTTCTCAAAATTGTTTAACCACTGAACTGATGATTTTTTTTTTTGGTATGCCAGTGATTAATAAAAACAGAATTAGTGTGTAACAGACTTTGGCAATTGCTCTCCTTTAGATCAAGTTCAAACACCTTGGCCTGTCTTTTCGAAGCATTCCAAGTCAGGTCCCACCTACCTGTCTACCCGTAGTTCCTACTGCCCTTCAACGTGAACCTTCAGATCCTTCACAGAATGTGGTTACACAGTCAGTGTTCATCAACGCTGACCACTACTAAGACCCAAATGTTGGAATCTTCTTTAAAGGAAAAACTGTTGATCTTGTAAACATGTGCTTGATGGATCTATAATTCTTTAGAATAAAATGGGAAGACACTCAGGCTTACTTCTAGTTGTCTCTATTTTCCAAACTGTTCAAAGTGTAGTTAATAAGAAAATCTAGTTAGAAGAGATTGTAAGTTCAACTTCTTTCTATACTAGGAATTTCTCTTTTAAAATCCCCAGCACATAAGTCTCCTTTTGAACACTTCTCTTGGTGAGGAATTCATTACATTTTGAGGCAACACATCCCATTGTCAGATACCTCTGGTGGTTAGAGAAGCTCTTTCCTGTGTGGGGATGAAATCAGCCTCTTGAAACTCTTTGAGAAATAGCTGTGGGTTTGAGTTCAATGGCCTGTGTTGTGTTGGGAGGGACATGCCCGCTGGCACTGTGGGTAACTCTGCTCTTCTGTTTATCCAGGAAAGTAAACGCAGTGGCACAAAAGCAGCTTGGCCGCCTATGGCACACAAGTGCCGTCTTCTTCCACCCTCCGATCCACGAATATGCAGAGAAGCTTTCAGCGCTTCTTCCTGAACCTCTGAAGGTCCGATGCTTCCAGTTCAAAGGGATAGGAGTCTCATGATCCCAGGGAAGCTGGCCTAGGAAATGAGAGTATGGGTGGGAATCTGGTCTGTGCTTTGAACATCCGAAATGAGTGCCCAAGTGGCCATATTGGAAAGCACTCTAGGAGAAGAAAGGAATTGATGAATTACTGGTGAAACCAGCCGATGTTCACTTCATCAGTTCCAAACATCTGCCTCTCCTTGGTCACTCTCCTCACCACCACATCTTTGCAGAAATCACTTAGCGGGAGCCCCAGGCTTCCTGACACTCTCCTCTGTGTTCCTCAGGAAGTTTTCATCTCTTTGCTCCACAGCCCCTCTGCAAAGTCATTGGCATTTCTTCTTTTTTTTTTAACTTTTTATTTTATAGTGGAGTAGCGTTGCTTAACAATGTTGTGTTAGTTTCAGGCGTCCAGCAAAGTGATTCAGTTATACATAACCATGTATCTATTCTTTTTCAAATTCTTTTTCCATTTAGTTGTTACATAATATTGAGCAGAGTTCCCTGTGCTACACAGTAGGTCCTTGCTGGTTAACCATTCTTCTTTAACAAAGAGTAGGGCCATTTCTTTAGAAAATTAATATACCATTAAATTCATTTGGTCTGAGATGCACTTTGATATTTTTGCTAAATGAGATGTTTTTCTGCATCTGAAATGATTGAATTTTTTAACTGAACTGAGATGTTAAAATGTTCGCCAAGGTTTGCATTTCGGGATTCAATGAGTTAATACATATTTAGAACAGTGTGCCGTACCTGGTGTTAGCTATTATGATCATCTTCTTGTATTATTTAGGTACCATATTTACTATGTTATCTACAAGAGATGGAGGAAGTTGCAAGAGCTGCAACCTCAGTTCAGGGCAGGCACACTCATGGATGAGTAGAGGCGAGGAAGCCTGCAAGGGCACAGCCCTGGCCTCCCAGTCCCCGAGCCTGGAGGATCTAATACCCTTCTGTTCTCCCCTTTCTTTCAACCAAGATGAGCTGCACTTTTTTGTTTGTTGCTCGTTTGTTTTAACATTCACGAACACCGAACAGGCTCCTCTGAGAGCCTGCCTTGTCTCAAGCCTTCAGAATCAGGTGGGGCAGTTCAGGTTCAAGAACCAAGAGACCTGGTCCTCAGATCCCCTCAGCCACTAACCACTGTATGTCTCAGCAAGTCTCTCCATCTTAGCACTCTGCAGAGCATCAGGTAAAACCAATGAAAATCTGGAATATTTCACAACTCTGACAATCCCATAGTCATTTTTGTATCTCTAGTGCTTAGCAGATTCTCAGTGAATAGCTGTAGAATTAATATAGTAATTCAATGATGGGACTGCTGGTACGAATGGAACTCTCCTTAATAATCAGAGGCTGGGATACACTGTCTTTAACAATTTCGAATGAATTGGGTAATCAAGTGTCTCATGACCATGTGTCTTTTTTTTTTTCTCCAGGTCATTTTCCTGATGAACAGTGGCTCAGAAGCCAATGACCTAGCCATGCTGATGGCCAGAGCACACTCAAATAACACAGATATCATTTCTTTCAGGTAACCACACCTTGGAACATTCAACTTTAACATTGACTCACCCCAATATTAAATGTTTATCTTTAAAATATAGCCTAGAGCAGGAGAGGGGCTTTCCCAGGGTGTTTTTCTAATTTTAGATTTTAGGGTAGGTTCAGTCAAATGAATCTTATGTCTGGATAACACCATCCAAATTGGCCTGATCCAAGGTAGGGGTCTCTGACCAAGGTAACCAAGAGTTTGGAGTCCCAGTTTTGTCATAGATTCTCCTATGGAATTAAAAAGAAGGTGACATCATTACAGCTTTTTAACTTTAAAGATATGGTATAGAAACTAACACACAATGTTTTTCATCAACTATGCTCCAATATAAATTAAAAATAAAAAAATAAAAGTTAAGAAAAAGGTATGACTTTGACTATGACCTATGCCAAATACTGAATGATTGGTCTGCACCCCCAGAAGCTCATGACTTTGCCATATGACACTGGGCCCACTTTCGTCTCTGCTTATGGTAAGGAGCCATAGCCTGAATAGCCAACATGGACTTTCTTTTTTGTCCTACCCAGTGTTCCACATGCCAGTGATCATAGAAAAGTAAACTTAACCCAGTCCTCCCACTGTTTTCTGTCTGCAGAGGAGCCTACCATGGATGCAGTCCTTACACACTTGGCTTGACAAATGTAGGGTTCTACAAAATGGAACTCCCCAGTGGGATGGGCTGCCAATCAGTAAGTTTTGAGATATTTGTCATATTTCTCTAAAAACTCCTGGGTGTATGGAATCAGTTATCAGATTTTCCAGGTATTAGGACTAGAAACTAATATAAATTAGCTTATATTATATAACTATAATTAATCAGGGGCTCAATTTGACTTAATCAAATTAAAGACCATTTAAGGGAAATGTTTCTTAGGAAGACCTTCAGAGTCTGAGTAATAATTAATGACAGAGATTTTTTAAAATTTTGTTTTGCTTTTAAATAAAATCAAGTAAACTGCAAATAAATGCACTGAAATAACTTCCCAGAGCCTTGAATGCATAAAATTTCCATAGAGTTGTCCCTGTACTCACCTTCTGTTCTCACTCACTGTTTCCACATTTTCAGCATCAGAATCAGATACCTAATTATTCTTATTCTTTCAGATGCCCTTACCGACCAAATTCTTGAGCAAATTGTTTCCAGGCTGACATTGAAATCAGTTTGCTTTGTAGAGTGCCCTCCTAATTGATTTCCAAAAAAAAAAAAAAAAAAAAAATTATCTCTTCAAAGCAGAATATTAGGTTTTTGTCCTAAGTGGGAGAAGAGTAAAGGAGGAATCTTAGTATCAAATTAAGAAGCCCTCTTGCCTTAACTGGTACCATAGGTTGCCCCATTGGCTGTCTTGTGTTCACATCTTGCTAAACTCCCTCTTTTGTCATTTGCAGACGATGTGCCCGGATGTTTTCTGTGGCCCTTGGGGGGGAAGCCACTGCCGAGATTCTCCAGTGCAAACAATTAGGAAATGCAGCTGTGCACCAGGTCCAGCTGGGCAGGGGGGGAGGCACATGGTGGAAGGTCAGGATGGGTAAGGAATGTGGAGAGAGGCAGAACCATTCCTGGGTGAACAGATTCGAAAAAGTGGGAAAGGGAAAGCCAAGGCAAATACAACTAGGAAATCACCCCTCACTGAACTAACACCTCTTATGCCTATGACCACTATACCATCAGAGCATCTATCTCCTGTTAGGAAACGCATCTCAGCATCTCATGCTATCAGAGCTAAGCCAAAAACAGACTATCACCTGGTGTTTCACTAAAGGCACTCTCTTAGCTCTCCCAGCAATAGCTCTGCTACCAATTCTAAAAGAAAACAAGGTTTTTTTGAGGGATTATTTGCCAATTCCCAATGGGAGAAGGGGAAAGGGGAAAGAACACTTAGAAATCTCAAAACTCCAATCAGGAAGTTCCCCATGGACTCAGAATACCAGCCAAAATGAGAGCCTTTGTCAAAACAGAAGACCATTCCTGAAGACTGCTGACATCTCTTCCAAAGTTGTAAAGGCGTCCTCACAAGGAAAGCCACTATTCATCAAACACATTGCTATTACATTCTTTACCTCTTCTTCACAGGAGAGAGAGGAGGCATGGAAACAGCATTTGTTCTTTGCTCATCAGCAAACCCCACCTCGCACTTGTCATCTCAGTGCAGGACCCTTTGGACAGCTGCCCCTAAGCAGTGCTGAAGGAAATCACTAAACGCTCCAGCTGAGAGATCTTTAATGGAACAGGGTGTCACTGGGCTGAGAGGAAGAATGTAACTGGAAGCCTTAAAAATGAGCTTTGAAAGGAAGAAAATTCACAGTCACCTTAAAATTCAGATGGGATAATGGCAATACGGAGGTAGGAGAATGAAAGAATAAGCTTTAGAACAAGATGTTATAGTCACAGAACTTAAGACCATGGGGAAGTTTAAAGCTATCTTTCACACTCTCCATTTTAAAGAGGAAGAAACACGTCTACACCTAGGAGGCCGAGAGCTAGGACTTGACCCCAATTCTTCTGCCCTCAAAGCCAGTGCTCCCCAGCCATGACCACCCTTGTTCACATCGATATGCCAGCAGGAGGAACCCAGGCTTAAAAATAATTCCTGCTCTGCTGGCCAGGATTGAAGAGACACATGAAGTCAGGCACCCTGGGTTGGACTTTCAGCCCTACCGTGGCTAAGCTGCAAGCAAAAGTTCCATCTTTTGCTTCCGTTTCTCATCTATGAAATGGAGGTGGCAATACCTGCCCCCATGGCCCCTCATCCCAGATCTTCAAGAGACCAAGGAAGAGAGCTTTTGTAGAGGCAGGCAGACAATAGCAATGCCAGGTACAGCCATGCCTGTATCTCATATCCACGTGGCACCAACAACTAAGATCAGCTGGATGAACCTCACAGACGTCAAAAGCACCAGCGCAGAGCTTCAGCGGCAGAAGCCCTCAAGACATGGTCACTTCCTTCCCTCCCAGCCCTGTGTCCCTCCCCCTCTGAGGCCTTCTCTACCAAGGCCAACTGGAATATACCAGAGGCCCAGAGTCATCTCTCTAGTGGCCTCTAGATGTTAAATGATAGTGCCAGGCAGACATTTCTGCTTCTCGGAACTGTGATCTTTGGCACATCTGAAGTCAGGTGTTTTCTTAACGCATATCTTCAAGAGACAAGACTGATATCATATCTTTAAACAAAAAGGGACTTCAGCCTCCTCTGGTGCTGTTAGGGCCTGAGAAGAGTTTGGTATTTGCTTTAAAAAGACATATTCATATATGTTTATAAATGCATCCCAACGTGTGAATTATTCTGAGTATAGAAGGTTCCAGTTCTCCATTCCTCTTAGAGTTCATTCAGTGGGCACATCCAGGTGCCAGTCTTGGTTGGTGGCTTTATTTTCACCTCAGAAGTATGTCATCATTCCCCACATAGGCATCCATTTTTGAGCCTAATATAGATATTTATGTGGTAGATTTCATTCCCTTCCTCCACCCGCTCCTCGGGATATTTTCTTTCCCATTGGTCATTCCAGTCCCTGAATTTCAGATGTAACTTGTGATGAAAAGCACCTCTCAACCCACTACCCCACAATGTTCCAAACCTGGTACTGATCATGTCATGTCTCTTTCTCCTTTTGCAAGACAAGTTTCCTTTTTCTTAAAAAATTGCTCTTTCTTGGCGTCTCACTCGGCTTAACTCTCTCTTTACCACCAGCTAAAATGAAAACTCTTCCCTCTCTACTCCATTGCTTGGATAGCATCCAGGAGAGCATCCCCTCTCCACTTGCTTGATGTTGTCATGGTGACACTACTGCACCAAGTCTCTCAGAGGCGACTTGACCTGAAGTCACAGCAATGAGCCAATGAAGTAAATGCGAAATGAAGGGAAAAGCCAATGACAGTCGATGACCTCTCATCACTGAATTTATGGGCAGTGGGGGGGGGAATTATGAAAGGTCTAGCACAGGTTCAAGCAAAACCTTCTCCATGGTTTGGTTTTGTCCAAATTTAAGCCATTAGGGTTGATTTTGCTCCACCCTTTGATTTCTCTAGTTACAAATGATCTTACCAAATTCCCAAATTATATCCTTTGAACATATGTCTAATTCATCCTTTAGGGTCATCCAAGGTTGTTTTCTCTTCCTTTCTTAATAATAATAGGAAATTTCAACCTCTAGGGGCACAGATTTATTTGTCTACTATATCCTACCCATCATACAACATAAGTGATGCTAAAAAATGTACTTTCTGGGTTTGCTATTCATTTCATTACTTTCTTCTTCAAACCCCCAACCCTCAATTCCAACTAACTAAAGATCAGTTAACTCTGTCAAGCAAGCTTTCCCAAACATCGCATGTAGCCTCAAAGTATGTTAGGGGCCAGGTCATGTTTTTCCCACTTTTTAATGAAGAGCTGAAGTATTCAATATAAAATATATTTATGGTTCACTTTTGAAGATGATAACTGAAGGTTTCCATTCCTTATCTCTAGCCTTCAGGAGACAGGATCGCATCCATGCCTCTAAGCAAGCATCATGATGGTAGATGGTGACTTGCCTCCCAGACTGCTTTCAGCAGAAACTCCCCATCACACCCACCTCTCTCTCTGAATCTCTTCTGCTGTCCGTGGATGTGGGTTTAGATTCAGAGACTATGTGATGCTGTTTAGAACCAAATTACTGGTGTGGATAAAAATTCTGAAGGTTCAGTCATATATGGATGTACTTGATCTGGGACCTTTGGTATTCCAGAGGAGAAAGCTTCCTCTGCCTTGCTATAGTGAATGAAAGTTACCTGACTGTAGTATATTCCTCTTTAGACTGAATTCTGATTGCTATATAAACATATTTATGAACCATAAAGACTGAGATACTTTGTAGCTTTAAAATTGTACATCAGATTAAGTAGCAATGAAAGGTAAACATAGTTATTTCCAAATAGATTAAATCCACACAGCAATTACATTTGAATTAAATCTACACTGTTGAGAGGATCAGTATCCTTAGGTAAAACAGCTATCTATACCAGACTCAATGATGTTTTGGAGCGTTGCTTCTCCAGATGGAAACAACTGAAGTGGTTTGTTTATGCTTTTGTGGCTATGCTACTCTTGCTGCTCGAAACGAAGTATGAGTCATTCTGACAGAATGTTCAGAACATTCAGAAACCTATATCCTCATATCCTGGTTTACTGTATCTTGGGGGACTCTATTCAATTTACTGTCTTGTTTTCTTTTTGTCTGTTTCCCCCCCATTCTTCTGGATGCCATTCTCACATCTTCAAATGCTGTGTTTTCTGTTGTTGTTTGTTTGTTGCAGACTGCTGCCAAGCTAAAGACCAATATATTGAACAATTCAAAGATACTCTGAGCACTTCTGTAGCCAAATCAATTGCTGGATTTTTTGCAGAGCCAATTCAAGTGAGTGTATTAACCAAACATTAATTGAGCTCAGTTCTAAATTATCAGATTTTTAACTCATACATTCTAGAGAATTCCAAATTATTTAAGTGACCACTGCTGTGTCCCTCTCCAAACTTAATTCATTGCATTGGTCCCCTTAAAAAAGGGGGGGGGGGCGCTGGTTTTCAGTTGACCTTTGAAAAAACCATCTCCTGCACTCCCAGACTGAACAGAGAGATAGATGAAACTATTGAATCCCTAAATCTGTAAAAATAGAAAACCCCAGCAATTTTTAGTTCTTTATCACCCACACTGTCAGGGGGAGCCTCTCTATAATCTTACTAAATCACCTTAATCTACTTTTTCTCTACTCTCAGGAAAGAATATGCTTGCATCCTTTTTTAGCAGGCATGGCATAAAAGTAATGGCCCCTCTTTTCACGCATAGTTGAAACAGTTCTAGAGACTGTTTTAAAAATTGCTAGTATCACTAATGCTAATATTGATCATGATCCATCTTCAATTCCCTTTTAGTACTTTCAAGGGCTGTGCTGTTACTCTAAGTCTTCTTGGTTTGGTCTTTTGCAGGGGGTGAATGGCGTTGTCCAGTACCCAAAGGGGTTTCTAAAGGAAGCCTTCGAGCTGGTGCGTGAGCGGGGAGGCGTGTGCATTGCAGATGAAGTGAGTGGTCATGGTGAGATTCAGTGCAGCCAGGACAGGAAAAGCACAAGGAGAAACTTCTTTAAACCCTCCTCTGTGGTCCAGGCAGAAAGCATCTACTCTGGGGATTCCAAGACGTGGGTATAAGTTAATGAAGCTTTGGCTAGTTGACTGGTTAGTTTGTTATTGGATTAGTTTGTCCATTTAATCAAGTACAGCAGAACTTAAACATCCAAATTGAAGTTTACGCTTTTCTCCAGAAAGTGTGCATAGAGGGAACCTACCTCAACATAATAAAGGCGATATATGACAAACCCACAGCAAACATCATTCTCAATGGTGAAAAACTGAAAGCATTTCCTCTAAAATCAGGAACAAGACAAGGATGTCCACTCTCACCACTATTATTCAACATAGTTATGGAAGTCCTAGCCACGGCAATCAGAGAAGAAAAAGAAATAAAAGGAATACAAATTAGAAAAGAAGAAGTAAAACTGTCACTGTTTGCAGATGACATTATACTATACATAGAGAATCCTAAAGATGCCACCAGAAAATTACTAGAGCTAATCAATGAATTTGGTAAAGTTGCAGGATACAAAATTAATGCACAGAAATCTCTTGCATTCCTATACACTAATGATGAAAAATCTGAAAGATAAATTAAGGAAACACTCCCATTTACCATTGCAAAAAAGAATAAAATACCTAGGAATAAACCTACCTAGGGAGACAAAAGACCTGTATACAGAAAACTATAAGACGCTGATGAAAGAAATTAAAGATGATGCCAACAGATGGCAACATATACCATGTTCTTGGATTGGAAGAATCAATTGTGAAAATGACTATACTACCCAAAGCAATCTACAGATTCAATGCAATCCCTATCAAATTACCAATGGTATTTTTTATGGAAGTAGAACAAAATATCTTAAAATTTGTATGGAGACACAAAAGACCCCGAATAGCCAAAGCAGGCTTGAGGGAAAAAAACGGAGCTGGAGGGATCAGACTTCCTGACTTCAGACTATATTATAAAGCTACAGTAATCAAGACATTATGGCACTGGCACAAAAACAGAAACATAGATCAATGGAACAGGATAGAAAGACAGAGATAAACAGATGCACCTATGGTCAATTAATCTATGACAAAGGAGGCAAGGATATAAAATGGAGCAAAGACAGTCTCTTCAATAAGTGGTGCTGGGAAAACTGCACAGCTACATGTAAAAGAATGAAATTAGAACACTCCCTAACACCGTACACAAAAAAAAACTCAAAATGGATTAAAGACCTAAATGTAAGACCAGACACTATAAAACTCTTAGAGGAAAACATAGGAAGAACACTCTTTGACATAAATCACAGCAAGATCTTTTTTGATCCACCTCCTAGAGTAATGGAAATAAAAACAAAAGTAAACAAATGGGACCTAATGAAACTTCAAAGCTTTTGCACAGCAAAGGAAACCATAAACAAGACAAAAAGACAACCCTCAGAGTGGGAGAAAATATTTGCAAACGTATCAACAAACAAAGGATTAAACTCCAAAATATATAGACAGCTCATGCAGCTCAATATCAGAAAAAACAAACAACCCAATCCAAAAATGGGCAGAAGACCTAAACAGACATTTCTCCAAAGAAGACATACAGATGGCCAAGAAGCACATGAAAAGTTGCTCAACATCATTAATTATTAGAGAAATGCAAATCAAAACTACAATGAGGTATCACCTTACACCAGTTAGAATGGGCATCATCAGAAAATCTACAAACAACAAATGCTGGAGACGGTGTGGAGAAAAGGGAACCCTCTTGCACTGTTGGTGGGAATGTAAATTGATACAGCCACTATGGAAAACAGTATGGAGTTTCCTTAAAAAACTGAAAATAGAATTACCACATGATCCAGCAATCCCACTACTGGACATATATCCAGAGAAAACCATAATTCAAAAAGACACATGTGGGCTTCCCTGGTGGTGCAGTGGTTGAGAGTCTGCCTGCCGATGCAGGGGACGTGGGTTCGTGCTCTGGTCCAGGGAGATTCCCACATGCTGCGGAGAGGCTGGGCCCATGAGCCATGGCCACTGAGCCTGCGCATCCGGAGCCTGTGCTCCGCAATGGGAGAGGCCACAACAGTGAGAGGCCTGCGTACTGCAAAAAAAAAAATAAATAAATAAAAGACACATGCTCCCCAATGTTCATTGCAGCACTATTTACAATAGCCAAGTCATGGAAGCAACCTAAATGCCCATCAACAGACGAATGGATAAAGAAGATGTGGTACATATATACAGTGGAATATTACTCAGCCATAAAAAGGAATGAAATTGGGTCATTTGTTGAGACGTGGATGCTTCTAGAGACTGCCATACAGAGTGAAGTAAGTCAGAAAGAGAAAAACAAATGTCGTATATTAACGCATATATGTGGTACCTAGAAAAATGGTACAGATGAACCGGTTTTCAGGGCAGAAATTGAGACACAGATGTAGAGAACAAACGTATGGACACCAAGCCAGGAAAGTGGCGGGGGTGGGAGTGGTGGTGTGCTGAATTGGGTGATTGGGATTGACATGTATACACTGATGTGTATAAAATTGATGACTGGGCTTCCCTGGTGGCGCAGTGGTTGGGAGTCTGCCTGCCGATGCAGGGGACACGGGTTTGTGCCCTGGTCCAGGAGGATCCCACGTGCCGCGGAGCGGCTGGGCCTGTGGGCCATGGCCGCTGGGCCTGTGCATCCGGAGCCTGTGCTCCGCGACGGGAGAGGCCGTGGCGGTGAGAGGCCCGCGTACCGCAAAAAACAAAAAAAAAACAAAAAAAACAAAACAAAACA
Organism: Mesoplodon mirus; assembly: GCF_964341445.2. Classification (NCBI taxonomy): domain Eukaryota; kingdom Metazoa; phylum Chordata; class Mammalia; order Artiodactyla; family Ziphiidae; genus Mesoplodon; species Mesoplodon mirus. The sequence goes on from NC_138980.1 coordinate 155,699,908, forward strand.
AAAAATTGATGACTAATAAGAACCTGCTGTATTAAAAAAAAAAGAAAAAGAATGACAGAACAGCAGTGTAGAAAGACAAAGATAGCAGAAAATGAGGGAGCAGAAGAAAATCCCGAGTGTGGGGCCAGTGCTGCCACTCCGTGATCTTACATGTCTTCTTAATCAGCTCACCTTGGCTTTCTCTTCTTTAAAATGAAGAATATGGAATTTGAATAAAAATAGGCCACTGCTGGGACCACAATGGGCACTCAGTCTTTGCTTGTCTGGCATGGGCTGGGTTTAAATTTTAAATTCACTGCTTTCAGGCAGGGTGTGCATGCCCATAGTTCCATCCCCACTCATTGATGTAGACCCAGCCTGCTTCTCTCAAGACGATATGCTCCTCACCCCCGAAGACATTTGAGTTTATGAACCTTAGAATGAATCATCTCTGTTCGACTAAACGATTCTGTGGAACTGATATTTCCTAGGTGGCTAAACATGGTTTATGGTCCTACATAATTTCACGTGTTGTCCAAGCAGTCTGATCTTTCACCATTTATTGATGGTACTTTGATAGATGAAGTGAAAAATTAAGATAGGCAGAAAGGCAAAATGGATGGATTTGCCATGAACTCTTCCTACGTTATCTCATTTGGGCAAATTCGTCAGCTTGTCCAGAGGCCCATAACTAGGAAGTCGGAGACCCAGGATTCGAGCCCACATCTGTCTGACTCCCACATCTAAGCTCTTCTCCTATGTTGTTCACTCTCGTCTAATTGTAACCCCCAACATCTGCCTTTGCAGCAGAACCCTGGAGAGAGCAAGAAAATAATCAGGAAGCCTGAGAAGGACCCTTGCTCTTTCAAATGCATTTCAGAATCAGCTTCAAGTGTCCACACCTCTACCCCAGACCTGCAATGTGTGTATGTGTAGAGAGAGAGATAGACAGACAGCCCAGGAGACTGAGAACCAGAAGGAGATCAAGGAACCTTCACCAAAAAGGCTCTGGCGAAAATTTGCATGGAAATATTGGTGTGGCTTTATTCACTTAGGCACTTCCGCCACTTTTTTATCCATTCTACAAACACTGTCTACTTTTATCAGGCACTCTGCTAGGTATTGTGGATAAAGAGAAAAATAAGATACGTGTATGCTGGTGATAATTGTCCAAGGTGAGAGGTTCTGACGGCAGCTTAGGTGTCTTGAGTAGGGGCCCTAGTGCGGCTCAGGAGAATCTTCCTATCCCGAATAATGATGAAACTGTGTTTTGAAGGAGATAGTGAGATGAAGAAGCGGGGAGAGGGCTTTCTAGAAAGAGGAAACAGCATGCATAAAACAACTAAGTTCAACTTAGTTCCATCCTGACTTAACTGACTCAGCTGGGTCCTCCTCATGGCTAATTCTCAAGAGGAAAAAGAAATCACAGCGAAGAGGACGACCAGCCTGTCTGGGCTGGGTGGTGGGCACCCCTGCGCCAATTTGCTTACTGTAACTCCTGCTTCATCCAGCCTGGGGTAGACGCAGCCTTACACAGAGGAGATCCTTATCAAGGATTGTTAATCACAATCACCTTTTTCACATGCATTATGTATATGACCCTCACAGCAGCCCTGTGATGTATTGCTATTGTTTCCACTCAACAAAGTTAACATGGATTCAGAGGAGTTAAAAACCATGTCTAGAATCCCACAATGCTAGTTTAGGCTTTTGGTGCCTAAAAGGTCAGGCGCAGGATAAGTGTTTTCTCCATAATAATATAAGGATGGTGATTTGGGACTGGTTTCCAATGATTTGGGACTTGTTTTCACAGGTGCAGACAGGATTTGGAAGGTTGGGTTCTCACTTCTGGGGCTTCCAAACGCATGGTGTCCTGCCGGATATTGTCACCATGGCTAAAGGGATTGGGAATGGCTTTCCCATGGCAGCAGTTGTGACAACTCCAGGTAGGAACTACAGGCAGTTTGTGTCTGCTTCTGGGTCTCCTACATCAGCAATGGCAGAAAACATGTGTATTGGACCTTGTGTGGGCTAGAGACAGTGAGGGGATTCCCAAGCAATGAAAAAGGGAAACTGTCTGCCAGATGGTGGAAGAGATGGAAGAAAACCAACCTTTTTGCTCTTGCTGTAGAAAAGACTAATTCTCCCAGACCCACAGTGAAATGCAGGGTTCTACTCTACTGACAAGGTCTAGGCAAACGTGCCACAAAAACAAAACCAACACTAGAGATCCTTGCTAAACAACCTGAAGCCATTGCTGAAGTTTCCAAGGGAATCATATTCTTGAAGGACACCCTGACCTAGTCTTGCCACACCAATAAGCTATAGACTCAAGGTCCAGGTGATAGATTTCTCTGTTGATCATCAACAAAACAGCTAAAGACAATACAATCTCACTTAGCTATAACATTCTATGAAATGAACATTAGAATTAACTGTATTTCCCATTTTAGTGAGGTTTTACAGAAAAGAATTTTATGAACCATTTAGTGTTGAAAATCTTAAAATTATTTCATTTGTTTTTCCAACCAATAGTAAGCACACTTGAGAGGCTGCAAAGGATAATTAAGTGCCTTGTAATATCTCAGTGTTTTACTGAATGAAGAAAGGTATTAAAATGTGGATGTAGAAGGTGAAGTATAATGAACTGAATATATACTAACCCTGAAACAATCTTGAAATTATATTATGAAATCGTTGATATGAGATTTTTAAAAAAATATTTCCTCTTAGTCCCAAGAGTGGAATATAGAAAAAAGGCTTAGCTAATGAAGGTTCCATGTAAGTTCCCATAAATCAAGTTTTAAAGTACTTTTCGTTTCATACAACACATTAAAGATTTTTATTATTAAACTTCTCATTGAATAAATAAGCAATTTTTCTTTATCCACTGTATTAGTCAGCTTGGGCTTATTCTCTCACAGTTCTAGAGGCTGAAATCCAAGATCAAGGTATGAGCAGCGTTGGTTTTGGGTGAGATCTCTCTTGCAGATGAACACCTTCTTGCTGTGTCCTCACATGTCCTTTTCCACAGCTAGAAAGGTCTCTGATGTCTCTTCTTCTCAGGAGAATACCAATCCTATTGGATTAGGGCCCCACCCTTAGGACCTTAATTACCTCCCTAAAGGCCCTGCCTTCAATTACAGTCACATTGGGGGTTAGGGCTTCCACGTATGAATTGGGGCGGAGGAGGGAAGAGACACAATTCCAACCATAACATCCACTATCTGGTGAGTGAAGAATGAATTGGATGCCATGAAATATATTACACATACATATACAACATGAAGGTCAATATAATCCAAATGCATGATGGGAGATTACAGATAGGAATGTGTCGCCCTTTATCCACTTTTATTCTCCACTCCCTCCAGAGATTGCCAAGTCTTTGGCTAAACGCCTGCTTCACTTCAATACCTTCGGAGGGAACCCCATGGCCTGCGCCATTGGATCATCGGTGCTTGAGGTACTTTCCAGCAACCGCATCAACATCACTCATTTCACCAAACGACTACTTCAAAACTACACACACATGATCAGAACTCTATCACATTTCATGATTAAAGTGAAGAGTTAATTCCTAGTCCATGAATTTAAGTTAGATTTCCAGTTATTATTCTGCCCAGTCCCCCTTTTTAAGATCTACTGTGAGTGCTTCAAGTATTGGATATGAAATAATATGTAATAAACCTCACACACATGAGAAATATAAGAATTTCCCTAGGGCTTCCCTGGTGGTGCAGTGGTTGAGAGTCTGCCTGCCCATGCAGGGGACACGGGTTCGTGCCCCGGTCTGGGAAGATCCCACATGCCGCAGAGCAGCTGGGCCCGTGAGCCATGGCCGTTGAGCCTGCGCGTCCGGAGCCTGTGCTCCGCAACGGGAGAGGCCACAACAGTGAGAGGCCCGCGTACCGCAAAAAAAAAAAAAAGAGAGAATTTCCCTAGCTAGCTGGTAGCACTGAAATTTCTTTGTCATTTGAGTGGTATTTTATGGATAGTTACCAATGGCTATCCTTGATTTCAGTTTAATTTTGGTCCTGTCTTGTATATGCCTCCTTATTTTTGTTGTACTGTCATAAATTAAAAGAGTAAAGAGCAAGTAAGTCCTATGCAATTCCAACAAGGTGATTCAGCTGTGGTTCAGATCCAGGCCATTGATTTTGCCTGGGGTCTCATCTGTTGAAAAGATTTTTTAAATGCCCTTGCTTATGTGTATAATAACGTTTGCTTATAAGTGTAACATATTTCTGGAAGAATGTCCAAGAAATTAATAACAATGGTTGTTTGTGGGGAAGGAAACTTGGTGGCTGGGGAACAGGGATCAGTGAGGCTCATTCTACTCTATGCTTCTGTACTTTCTGATGTTTGAACAAGGCACGTGATTCACTTATTCAAAAAAATTAAATTTAAAACTATTTTTCAATAAAAATAAGTAAGTAAAAGCTGCCCTTGAAAATTAAAAAGTATCTTCAAATATGATTAAATCTCAAAATGAGAAAGTGTAGGTAGGATGTGTCATTTATTTCATTCTGTAGACATTGCCAGCTTACATTTTTGAAGTCCTGCGTCACCTCAACCAATTTAGCAGATAGAGAGGATTTAGGTGAACAAGTAGGTCTTAAAAACATCAGGTTATGCCTGGAGTCATGCAATTATTATCAGCTGGTTATAAATGTAGTATACTGCTTGTGTTTGGTCAGGAATCAGGTCTCTGCTATGGGTGGAAGTAGGTGAAAATCCTTTTATTGAATATATATCTCAGGTGCCCTGACTCTGGGCCCACAAAGAGCTCAACACTGAGACATCTCTTTTATTTTTTCCTAAATTTTTACCCACCCCTGAAGATGAGGAGGGTAGGGGGGAAGCATTCCCTCTACCAAGAATTTTTTTTCTCCCTACAGCAGATCTTTTTGTAAGACAAGTTATGGCCATACTAGACTTTGGGTTCCATGTCTGGTCAAGTTTTTGTAAAGAGGGTCACATACATTTATTTCTCCATGTTTCTCAGTCCGTTTCAAAACTTTTTTTTTTTTTTACATCTTTATTGGAGTATAATTGCTTTACAATGGTGTGTTAGTTTCTGCTTTATGACAAAGCGAATCAGTTATACATATACATATGTTCCCATATCTCTTCCCTCTTGCGTCTCCCTCCCTCCCACCCTCCCTATCCCACCCCACTAGGTGGTCACAAAGCACCGAGCTGATCTCCCTGTGCTATGTGGCTGCTTCCCACTAGCTATCTATTTTACATTTGGTAGTATATATATGTCCATGCCTCTCTCTCGCTTTGTCACAGCTTACCCTTCCCACTCCCCATATCCTCAAGTCCATTCTCTAGTAGGTCTGTGTCTTTATTGCTGTCTTACCCCTAGGTTCTTCATGGCATTTTTTTTCTTAGATTCCATATATATGTGTTAGCATACAGTATTTGTCTTTTTCTCTTTCTGACTTACTTCACTCTGTATGACAGACTCTAGGTCCATCCACCTCATTACAAATAACTCAATTTTGTTTCCTTTTATGGCTGAGTAATATTCCATTGTATATATGTGCCACATCTTCTTTATCCATTCATCCAATGATGGACACTTAGGTTGTTTCCATCTCCTGGCTATAGTAAATAGAGCTGCAATGAACATTTTGGTACATGACTCTTTTTGAATTATGGTTTTCTCAGGGTATATGCCCAGTAGTGGGATTGCTGGGTCATATGGTAGTTCTTAAAACTTTTTTAATGCAATGTCATTTGGGGCTTTCTCTCAACAGGTGATTAAAGAAGAAAATCTACAAGAAAACAGCCAGGAAGTTGGCACCTATATGTTACTGAAGTTTGCTAAGCTGAGGGATGAATTTGAAATCGTTGGAGACGTCCGAGGCAAAGGCCTCATGATAGGAATAGAGATGGTGAAGGATAAGGTAGGTTGTGATCTGCTGTTCTCTCTGCAGCTTCTTGGGGGCAGCAAGAGTTAAAGTAGGAAGCCTCAGCTACAAGCTCATTCATTCTCAGGAAGAGAGCACACAAGGACAGCAAGACTCAGCAAAGCTCATTAGCGATGAGTCGGGAGTGTTGAGTATGAAGGACAGGCTAGCTGGTCATCGAGAGTCCTAGAGTGCAGAAGAGCATTTGCAAAAGGGAGCTGATGTTATTCTTGCCAGACAAGGCAAAGAGCAATGGTAATGACTGAATATTTTGAATGAGAAATATAAGGAAGGGACGAAATTATTGGGGGAGGGGCAGGGGAACAGAGAGTTGGCGGAAGTAAGGGGGAAGGGCCAGGAGAAGGTTGTGGTGTTGGTTTGGGGTGAGGATGTTAAAGATTTATAGGGTTTTGCATTTGTTTGTTTGTTTGTTTTTGAATGGACTTCAATTTCCCAAGTAACAAGGGCGGAATGTGACTTTCTGATGACCTACTGCCAGGTGACCTCAAACTCGATATGACAATTGAACTTAGCATTTCCCTTAAGCCAGTGATTCTTCCCAAGGTCACTGTGTCTGTTTTTCACCCTCCACTGTTCTCCCAATTCCCTAGCCTCAAAACCACAAGATAATCTGTGACTCCTTCCCTCTCCTTATTTCTAACGTCAAGGTTTATTGATTCTTTCTTTGCCGTGTTTCTCAAATCTTTCCCTCTGTTGTCATTGCTGCCCCTAGGGTCCGTGTCAGTAGGAAATTGGCCCAATCCTCCATAAACGCAAAATCTAGATCCTCTGAGGGGAGGGACAGCCGGGGAATCTTGGCACAGGAAGGAATAGTCAGACCAGCCCCTTCACCCTAATTCTTGTCCGTGGGTGACTTCTTGCTGTTTGCTCTCATCACACCCCCCTAGTTTAGAAGGACCGTGTTCAGTTCTCTCAATATTCAGACTAGACCATGGATATAACGCTCTCCCATTCATACCACACAGCAGAGCCAGTGAAAAGCAGGAATGTTTGAACCAGATTTGAAAGCTGAGGGAAGACAGCAGGAAAATAAGAGTAACGTGAGACTAGGCCCCCTGGCTCACAGGCCGTAACATACTTACCTTCAGCTTGGGGCTCCATCAGGGGCTGTTTTAATGCTCAGAAGAGTCCATCCCAGTTCCCCCCCACAAGAGGTCCCTCGAGAATACCTAGATGCCTCAAAGCCCAGACTCCACCAAAGAAAGCCCAATGAAAGAGGAGGCATTCGTCCCTTTCTCACTAATCCAAGGCTAACTTCTGTGTACTCCAAGACGTGTGAACAGAGAGGCTCTTCAGAGCTTGAGCTGTCATGGTAAAACATCAGAATCCCATTGATACAGAACAAGCTAAAGGATGGTACGTCCATACTACATGGCATAGAAACATATGTGACATGGAAAGATGTGCAAACTGTATTATGGAAAAAATTAAGCAAGCTATAAAATAGTATGCATAGAATGAGCTCTTTTTCTCTTCCCTCTGCCCTTCAGTAGTTTTTTTTTTTTTTTTTTACAACTTTATTGGAGTAGAATTGTTTCACATCTTCAGTAGTTTTAAGCATGGGCTCTGAAAGAGCTTCTCCATTCCTTAATTCTATTCATTGACCCCTCAATACCGTTCACTTTCCTACATCCAAAGATCTCTCAAACTTTTCCCTAAGCATGGAATACAGTCCTCTCCTCTCTGTCTCTAGCTATGAGAATCCTAGGCCTTTTCAAGATCCAACTCTTCACCACATCTCCTCTTGCAGCTTGCCTTTGCTTCTCCCATAGACGGGGCTGCAGCCTTCAGAGAATCTCTCTCACACTCACTGTCTAAAGAACTCCTTTGAAAGGCTCTTTCAAATCATCTATTTGTTGACTCGGTTTCCACGTATAAATACCTTCTTTTCCTAAATAAACTGTACACTTTTGAGGTCAGGAAATACACAGACAGTGAGTGCTTTATCCATGTTTGTTGATTGTTCCCCTGCAACACTTCAGACCACATTCATGTAATTAAAACAGCTCAGAACTTGGCTTTAATGCTATACAGTATAACCCAGAATCAAAACTCCCATGAGCAGTTAGTAAGGATGTGAATTGGATACAGCCCTTTGGACAGAAATTTGTCTGTAGCTATCAAAATTTTAAGTGTATACATTTTGACCTAGCCATTTCTCTTAGAGTGATGTGTCCTAAAGAAATATTCACAGAAGTGTGTAAAAATATAAATGAGTGGGGATGTTTGCAGCATTCCTTATGATCATAAACAAAAATTGAAAATAACATAAATGTCCAAAAATAAGAGATTAAACAAATTTCTCTACCAACAAACAACAAAATACTAGGTAATCTTTAAGAAGACTAGGTCCAGGGACTTCCTTGGTGGTCCGGTGGTAAAGAATTCGCCTTACAATGCAGAGGACACAGGTTCGATCCCTGGTCAGGGAACTAGATCTCACATGCTGCAGGGCAGCTAAGCCCATGCGCCACAACTACTGAGCTTGCACATCTCAACTAGAGAGCCTGCATGCCACAAACTACAGAGCGCATGCACTCTGGAGCCCGCGCAACACAACTACAGAGAGAAAACCCCCAAGCCACAACTAGAGAGAAGTCGTGCTCCACAACGAAGAGCCCGGGAGACTTAATGAAAGATCCTGAGTGCTGCAACTAAGACCCAACACAGCCAAAAAGAAATAAAATAACTAAATAAAATTTTTAAAAAAAAGAAGACTAGGTCCAAATACACTGACATGGAAAAATGTTAGGGATACATTGTAAATTGTTCAAAGCAAATTGCAGAACATTATAAAGTATGACTTTTTTAAAATATGCATTTAAATGTATGTATATGCATAGAAAAAGTGTCTAGTTCCCACTAAATTACCAACAGGCGGTATCCCTAGGAGTAGGATTGGAGAAGGGGAAACGTTTCATTTTTACTTAGTGCAATTCCATATCGCTTTCAGGAGTTTTCCCCAATAACCCTGCATTACTTTTATAATTGTTTAAATGAAGACTTATCCCTCAAAAAAGGCAAAAAATAAATAAATAAATAAATAAATAAATAAACATGAAGCTACATTACATCCCTGAGAAGAGGTTAGTTACTTACATTTGATTATGGAGTGATTGGGACTTAGACTCGAGCACAGGGCCCAGGCAGGCTGTCCTGTGGCTTTGCCTCATTAGCTTTTCTGACCGTGCTTTTCTCTTCGGAATGCCTACAAGATGTTCAATTAGTCATAGCAGTTGAGCCCAGGGGGTAATAAAATGGACAAAGGAGCAGGGATGGTGCTGGCCCAGACCAGGCTAAAGTCAAACAAAGTCCACCTCTCCAGACCCTTGATAGCCACCAAGGCCCACCAACCCAACTGTCCCTTTCTGACCTCTGACTTCTCATCCCCCAAACCATATTTGACTTCTCTCCAGCTTTCACAGTTTAGCCCTAAATTATATTGTCGTGTTCTAGTCTTTCCTCATGAGAACATCAGGGGCAAGCTGGATGACATTTTAGGATCAATGAGGAAATGCTGGTCTTTTCCCCATCCTGGTCCTCCATTATCTAGTAGTGGGAAAGTCTGAATAGTATTTTCTTTATCTTAATGCTTCACAACAGACTTGACTAAGTTGGAGCATTTGTGCTCCCAGACTCAGAAGTCCCCAGCCCAGTGTCATCAAAAGGGTACTGGAATACCTGGGCCCACAGGAAGCGACCACCTTCAGATGCCAAGTGACCTGAAACAGCCTCTAGGCTCCAGAGAGCTTACCTTTCCTGACTCTGGAGGATTAAGTCTTGGGTGAGAAAGACCAAATTCCACAAGCAGGGAAGATGAGGACAAACAGACCCACCCCAGTTGCCCAGGCCATACTATGGCCCAGAGAAAGCGTGGACCGTTTATGCCCTTGTGCAACTTCAGAGCCATTTCCTGGACTTGGAAATGAATTTTTTACATGGACAAAACAAAGTGAAGAGCTGAGGACAATTTCCACATAAATAAAGCAAACTCCAAATACGGCTATTAAAGAACCAAGCTCCCAGGGTAACCAACTGCAGAGTCAAGATTCACCGACGGTCTGCATTCAGCTTCATCTTGTCTTTGGGAATTTAGGATGAACTGGGATAAAAACAAATATTTTCAATAACACCCCCCCAGAAAGAAATCCAATTCAGCAATTAATAGCTTTATTCAATTACAGGGGGAGAGAGGTTGAGAGGGAGAGAAGAGCATTGATTGCTTGAGTTGCTTTGTATTCCTCTTAGAAATAATGTCTTGAATCATTCAAATGCCAAATATGTTTAAAATGTATTTACAGACGAGCCGTCAGCCTCTTCCCCGTGAAGAAGTAAATCAAATCCACCAGGACTGCAAACGCATGGGGCTTCTGATTGGCAGGGGTGGCACTTTTTCTCAGGTAACAAGAAGGCTGGCCTTTACCTATCACTTTAGGTAGGCACCTCCCTGAGGTCCCAGTGCTGGCCCCTTTTCTTCACCCCTATGCTAGGGGACCCAGTTCCGCTTCCTCTAGGCTTAGTGCTCAGACGTTTTCAAAAGAAAGGGACAGTGAAGCCCTCGGGCCACTAGAGGGCGCTGTGTGAAATGGTTTGGTTACCACGGCTCGGCGGGGAATATACACAGAGGACAGTCTAAGGAGGCAGAAAAAGCTGCACAGACAAAGCAGAGGACTTACACGACAGGTCATAATAGTGCCATAACAGTCCTGCGTACCCAGTTTGTCTCACGTGTGAATTAGTTCTAACCTCTGAAAGCGCAATCCTAGTCTTTTTAAACTCCGCCCTGGGCTCTGACTCTGTGATCCGCAAGCCTGCTAAGCCTTAGTGGCCGCTGTGGCCAGGAGCAACGTCATGTGCTGGCAGCCTGGCCAGGTCCCGAATGCAGCACTCAAAATCAGCCACTCCCAGTGCCCTTCACTCTCATGCTGGCAGAGGCAGAGAACAAGCTCTCCCAAAATCAGCCACTCCCAGTTCCCTTCACTCTCAGGCTGGCAGAGGCAGAGAACAAGCTCTCCCTGCCCCCTTCCTGGGAAAGCCAAGTACAAGCCCCACAGTCGGGACCCTGGTGTGGCCCTGCTGTGGGCATGGGCTGCTACTGTAAATTGATCTGCCCCTCCAACCCTCACACCAGCAGGACCCTCTCCAGGGATTCGTTCCGGGGCCGAGATTTAAGATGTAGGGTCACTCCTACTACTCCCCTAACTTGTTCTTGTCCTTTGGCATCCTTTTCTCCTGTTTTTTTGTTTGTTTGTTTGTTTTTTGCGGTACGCGGGCCTCTCACTGTTGTGGCCTCTCCCGTTGCGGAGCACAGGCTCCGGACGCGCAGGCTCAGCGGCCATGGCTCACGGGCCCAGCCGCTCCGCGGCATGTGGGATCTTCCCGGACCGGGGCACGAACCTGCGTCCCCTGCATTGGCAGGCGGACTCTCAACCACTGCGCCACCAGGGAAGCCCCCTTCTCTCCCGTTTGAAACATGCGTCATTCTTCCTAGTTTCCCTGCTTCACTGCTGCCTCTCACTTAACTTCAGCGAACACCCTCGCCTGGTGCTTCTCGGAGAAAATGGAAACTATCAGGCAAGATCCCTATAGAAGCTCATCCGTCCCCCGAGCCTTTTCCCACCTCCTTCCCTAAAGGTTAGAGAATGAGATGTCTCTCCATGCTCTTGACCCTCCACACTCCCTCCACTTAGGGAAACAGGTCTGTGTTCTCTTGTTTCTGCAGTTGTTTTCAACTTCCCCTCAGCCTGTGAACAAACAGACTGAAAGCTCTTCCAGCCCAAACCAAACCACAGCAAACAAAACCAGAATGAGCGCTTTTGCTAGGAAATGCTGACTTTTTTCTAGTCCTGGTCCCAGATATTTTTCTATCTGAATCAGACAGAGTAAGTTAATGATTCAAAATCCTAAGACGGGCTACTTATAAAGACAGAAAACAATTCATGGTTTACTTGCTTAGTTAGTCCTTAGTCATCCGGCACACACTTGAGTCCTCAGCAGCCACTGCTTGGCTGGATACTAGAGCTACCATGAGAAATAAGGTCTGTCCCTCCCTCCATGGAACTGGCAGAGGAGAAAGACTTAAACAGAAAATGATAATACAATCTAGTAAGCTTGCCGATAATCATACGAAGGGATAGTATACACTGTTCTAAATGCTTTGCATATGTTGACTCATTTAATGCTCTCAACACGCCTATGAAATAAGTACTCTTATCCTTATTTTACAGATGAGGCAAAAGAGGCACAGAGAGGCTAAGTAAATTGCCCGAGTCACACAGTTAGTAAGTGGCAGAACCAGGATCCAAATGCAGGCAGTCTGATTTCTGAATCTGTCCTCAGAGGAGAGTAAACCCAAGGGGTCGAGACTGGAGGCCGGGAGTCCAGGTGGAGGCTCATGATGCTGTCCGAACTTGAATAGCAGCCGTAGGGATAGAGGAGACATCCAGAGAGCAATCTGGCAGTGAAATGCCCAGGACTTGGGTATAAAGGGATGAGTGCAGCTTTGAACTTGCTCTCCTTCTATCTATAGACAAGTCTGTAGCTCAGAGGAAAGAATCGAGGTGAGGAACACGATTTGGGGGTCGTCAGCATAGAAGTGGGGAGAGGAGGAAGTCTCTTGGGAAGGGAGTCTAGACGCGAAATGCAGAGAGATGAGGATAGACACCTGGGTCACGTCAACTTTTAAAGGGCAGGTGGAATAAGAGGTATGCAGATGGAGACACAAAACGGGTGGAGAGCTGTGAGGAGAGCTAGGAGGGTGTGGAGTCATGGAAGCCAGAGAGTGGGGAGGTTCTGGAAGGGGGAGCGACAGAAGTGCCAAATGCAGAAGAGAAGTCCAGAAAGGATAAGGGCTGGAACGTGCCCGTCGGATTCTGCACTGAGCACCTCACTGGCAGCTTTAGCCAGGGTGGGGTCAGAAGGTTGATGGGACAGAAACCAGGCTGCAATGAGTTGAGATGTGAACAGAGGGAAGGCAGAGTGGAAGATAATGGCCAATAGCATCAACCAGTCCTTTTATTTTTACAAGTTTGATGAAAGGAAGGATAGTATTTGTATGGTAGCTGGAAGAGACCAGGAGGGTCAACACATTTTTATCTGTGGTTTTATGTGTGGTTTGGATTTAGATTATGAGAGCTGTAAGCCTGCTTGTTTATAGGCTGAGGGGAAGTTGAGGACAAGGTGAAGATGCAAGAGAATGCAGGGATGTTGCCTGGAGGGAAGGTGATGGGAGAAGCAAGGGCCAAAGGCACAGGAAGAAAATTTGGAGTCGAATCGTAGATGGTTTGTTCCTTGAACCTTCAGGCTAGGATATAAGAATGCACGTGGGAGCAAGCAAGTTTATAGAAAGGTCTTGCTTGACAGCTTCTGAGAAGCATGAGGCAAGATTGTCTATGAAACAGAGTGAGGGGTGTAGGAATTGAGTGAGGAAATTGAGAGGAATGGAAATTAGAATGGCAAAGGAGAGAGGACCTGAACATTTAGGATACCAACAGAAGTAGGACCCTGCATTCCTTGTGGTGTCTGTCCACCAGCGGTGTGATTTTCTTTACCACTTCTCAGCTCTCTATGTTGGAGCAAAGCAGTTCTATTATAGCTTTGATCGGACCGGGGACTTTGCTGTGTGTGTGTGCAGCAGCGGAAGGGTAGGAAGGCAAGCAAACTGAGGGGGCAGGTGAGAGAGGGGTTCATATCCTCAACCCTGTGCTCCAAGCTGGGTAAGAAAAGGAGGACGAGATCTGAGCGGGGTGACAGACCTGAAGATCATGGAGGGAGGAGGAGACTGAAGTTTTCATGGGAAGGGCAGATGCAGTGGGAATCAGAAATTGAAGGATCCCTAGTGAAGAGGAGGCTCGTGGTGCTGGCCTGGGGTGTGGGTAAATGCAGATGAAGGTTCCTGGAGTTGTGGCGATCAAGAAACTGAGACGCTAGTTTGTTGGGCTGCACACAGGGACACAGAAGGCAACCTCGGTGATGGCAGAAACGGAGGGTAGATAGAGGCTTAAGACCTCAGTGGAGGTGGTGGAAGGACCAGGAGGTCAGCAGGTGACAAAAAGGAAATGGGGCCGAGTGGATGGTACCAGAATTTTTGAGACTAGAGGATGAATGGCCTGGATACAGCACGGGGGAGGGAGGAGACGAACCCTTGAGGGAAATATAAGGAATGCCATGAAAACAAGGTGTTCGATTCTTAATCTAGTGCATTTCCTTGAAGTCGTAGTTGATTCTATGATGATCCTTTGCTCTATTTTCCTTTATCTCCTCAGACATTCCGCATCGCACCCTCCATGTGCATCACTAAACCAGAAGTTGATTTTGCAGTGGAAGTATTCCGTTCTGCCTTAATCCAACACATGGAGAGCCAAGACAAATAATTTTTTGAAAATAAAGAGCCACGAGCCTCAAGAACTTCCCACTTATGTTCAAGGGTTAATTTGAGAAATTTCAGAACCACTGGTATAAGTTGTAAATGGTTGACTGCCTACCAGCCATATTTGTTAACGGAGCCCCTGTTACCTTGAGAAAGCCACCCCTCAGGAAAGGATCTGTATCCCTAGCTCAGAGAATAAATCCTAATTAGTCTAGATTAGTTATGCTAATTTTATTCTCCTTTGTGGTGAATGGACACCTGATATGGGACATGATTCCTGCAGGAAAATCTTTTGGTGGAGGTGCCTTCAGGAAAAGATTTCTTCACCCTCTGCTCTTCATCTCCGGAATAGATGTGTTCGTCTTGCACTGAAGCATCAGATGTCATGATAGGACTGCTCCAACCACCGTCAGCCACTTTGCGGCCCTGAGAACAAAGCTTATTTGCTGAGGTTGGAAGTTGGAGCGAAGCTGAGTCCTTAGTGATGTCAATGGGCCACTGATTTAACCAATCCTGGAGCCCCCTTACCTTGGGGCTTCTTGTTATATGAGAAAATAAATTCAATGCATCGCACAAGCCTTTTTCATTTAAGTTTTCTCTTATTGCAGCCATAAGCATCCTGGGAAATGATGCAGAAAATACCCCACGTAGATAACTGTCCTCTCCTTTAACTCCCCTAAAATGTGTATCAGAGCCTCCTTTGTTTCCACTGCCATCATCCCACCCTGGACTAAATTCTTGTTGCTCCTATTATAATAGTCTCCAAGACCAGAAGTTCCCAAACTTTATAGTCATTAGAATGCACATTCATATTGCTTCTTTCCCATATGTATGCACTATTTGTCTTATAATTGACTTAATATTTTTGCTTAATCTGACTTTTTTTACTTAGATGTATTTGATAGTAATGTTTCTATCATTATAATTGATGAGAAATCAGTACTACTTGTCACAACTGGAAAGTGCTCATAAAATAGAGTGAACACAAAGCGATGTAATTCAGGTCTAGCAAAATACAGTTTCTTGAAGACATTCTCAGCATGAGGCTTGTTCTCTCTTTGTTCAAAAGGGAGTTTAGGGGGGAAAAAGGAGCTTACAGAGTGTTTGAGGGGTGTAAAAAGATACTGGCAAGAGGGAAGAGATATGGGAACATATGTATAACTGATCCACTTTGTTATAAAGCAGAAACTAACACACCATTGTAAAGCAATTATACGCCAATAAAGATGTAAAAAAAAAAAAAAGATACTGGCAAGCTGAGTCCCTCTCCTTAACACAAACAGAAGAAGATCCACAGAACTGAATGGGAAGTAACTTTCTCAGCATGTAATTTGATGTTTATTTAAGCTGTGTCCCAGTTTGAAGCCCCATTCTAATGATTCACCCCTGAGGTGTCTGTTCCACTAAGATAACCTACACCTCACTGCCAAATTTGTCTCCCTCGGGCATTGACTTAAACATGTCCTTCTCTTGCACAAAACCTTCCGGTGGCCCCCCATTGCCCCCCAGATAAGACCAAAACCCCTATGAGAAGGAGCTTAATGCCCTCTAGTATCCAATATCCAAATAGAGCAAACACTTTAGAAATGCTCTGTTTGGGCGCAGTGGAAAGATGATTGTATTACGAGCCAAATAACCTGAATTCTAAACTCAGTTCTCCCATTTATTTGCTACAGATGACCTTGGGCAAGATCTTTAATCTCTTTTTAACCTCATTTTGTTCCCAGTCAGATCAGTACTTGCCCTTCCTACTTCCTGAGTTGTCCTGGGAATCAAGTAGCCTAACAGATGGAAAAGTGCTTGCAAACTATAGAACTATGCAAATAGCAATTTCTTCCTTTCACGCCACATTTCCCTTCTTTCCTTCACTACAGAGTCTCCCAAGAGCAGCCTTTGTGCTCCTGTATGCTTCCTTGCTTCCCGTTCATGCCTCAACAACTAAGACCCCATTCTGGCCCCTCGTTCCTTGACAACTGCCTTCTCAAAAGGCCACCAGTGACTTCCTTATGGCCAAAACTTAACGTTTCCTTGGAATGTTCTTTCTAAACAACTGCTCCTTCTTGAGTTGATTCCCTCGGCTTCTGCAATGTGGTCCTTTTATCTCAGATGACACCTTCTTAGTCTCCCCTGGCAACTCCTCCATGACAGGGTTCTGTCCTGGGCCATCTCTTCCTCCATGCTAGACTCTCTCCCTATGGGCAAGCTCATCCACTTAGGAGATTTCCCCTATCTTGACTATACTGATGATTTGCAAATATTCATCTTCAGTCTCAACCTTTTTGCTGAACCCCAACTCCAAGGTTCTAACTGTCTGGACACTTTCATTTGGATGTCACAAGGACACTTCAAATTCAACATTTCTAACACAAAACACACTAAATTTCTCTCCTACAATGAATTCCTTCTTGATTAATGAGACTTTTGTCTCAGGCTCATCATTTAGGGCATTATTTTTCTCCAAGTTACCTTTTTGCCTTTCATATGAGTAAGTCTCATAAATATTTTCTCCAACATAATTTTTCCAATATGGCTCATTTATACCAAAACTGCCTTAATTTGTGCCGTCATCTTCTTTCCTGAACTATTTCAACCACCTCCTAACTGGTATTCTGGAAGCCTTCCTAATCCATTCTCTACACTGATTCCAAAGTCAGTTAATTAAAGGATAAGTATGATCACATCTCTCATCTTTTGAAGGCTTTGAGGGCTCCCTATTACTCATGGAACAAAGTCCAAATTCCAACTATTATGACATTCAAGAGCCTTCACAACTTGTCCCCAGACCAAGTTTTCACGCTTTACTCCCTTTGTTCCTTTCATGTCATGTATATTGGTTCTTAGCTCCTATAATTCACTCTACCTGATAAGTTCTTCTGCTCTTTTTGTGAGTGAAAATTATGGGATCGGGAGATTGGACAAGAAAGCCAACACTTCTTTGTTATTCTTCAAGGCCTTCCCATTTTCAGTATTTCTTTCCTTTCAAGATAAAGAAAAAGGGGGAGGGATTTCCCTGGTGGCTCAGTGCCTAAGACTCCACACTCCCAGTGCAGGGGGCCCAGGTTAGATCCCTGGTCAGGGAACTAGATCCCACATGCATGCTGCAACTAAGAGTTCACATACCACAACTAAGGAGCCCGCTGGTCACAACTAAGGAGCACATGTGCCACAACTAAGGAGTATGCCTGCTGCAACTAAGACTCGGTGCAACCAAATAAATAAATTTAAAAAAAGAAAAACGGGGAAACATTGAAAATAATATTTATGATAACCGTTTAGAAATTTAATAAAATATGAAGGGAAAACAACAAAATACAAATTTAAAACAAAATAAAAACAAAAAAAGTTTTCATGCTTAGACTAAGATCCCTGCCAGGACACCCTCTCCTGGATGAAGGAGGCTGAGGGATTTAATTGTTCAGATAAATTCATAGAACATATTCCTTGTGGCTTCCTGAGTCCTACAGGATCTCGTGTACATCTAGGAGTACACCCTGTTAGTCTCCCACCTTCTGGAATCTTTGTAGAGTAAAAGCCAGCAATGGAATTCTGAAATGTAGCCAGGTCCTAGGTCTCATTTCTTGACTATGAAGTTTGTATAACTCTATCTAAGTGCTTTGACCAGGATAAACTGCTCCTCTTTCTTGAAGAGCATTTGGGGATTTAAAATGTGTAAGCCATCAGAGGTATGGAGCAGAAAGGGCAAACATTGTGGCCTTGGAGCATGTATTCATTTCTTTCACTAGTTTATAAACATGATGGATTCCTACTCTTTTCCATCTGGAACCATGGGTAGGAGTTTAGCACCACCATTTCTTGCCCTTCCATTTTCTGCTCTACCCACAGGAGGTGGGATGTAAGCCAGCTTACATAAGACAAGAAGCCCATATGCTTGCCAAGCTCTTTTTTATTTCCTTTCTTGTTGAAACTGCCTGAAGTGAAGATAATGAACACTCAGCTCACGTAAACTTTTTCCACACAAGAAACATATTGACAGTTATCATGTAATGAGAATATAATATTAAAATGTTGGCAACTGTTTAAAAACCCTTGAAATGACAATCCACTCAGGAGGGAGTAATTAAAAAAAAACACACATCAAACTTTGATTATACCATTAATAATAATAATTATAAAGAGATGTAAAATAACACTGATAAATTGGTAATACAGTAATAAACTATGCTCTTATTTGTATTTTAAAGCTCCATCTTTTCCATCAGTGTAGTTTTTAACTTTCCAGTAATTCAAAGTAACCTCAAAAGGTATCTCTAAACTATGGGAGGACTTGACCCTTCTTCCACCTTTAAATCCCACTTAAATCTCATCAACATTGTCCACTTCATCATCACTTAATTCCAGAGCATCACAGTCAAGTTTCAAAGGTAGGTTTGAAGACTCTGGTCAGAGCAGCAGCAGATTGCTCGGGTTAATTAAAGCTGAAGCCTCATTTCCAGCTGAGGCACAAACAGTAAAAATGGTGCAGATTTGCCCATTAAAAACAGGAATACTAGAACAAAACACCACAAAGTATCTCAACAAAAACAAAAGGGCCACCTAACTTAGCAAGAGTGAAGACACAGAACCAAAGGCTCAATTATGTCAATACCTTTAGGTTTAGTTCAGATAAAGGTAGGTCAGCTTGGTCTGACTGGTGACAGACGTAGGGAGTGCTGGCAGAACCAGAGGCATTGTGCCAGTAATCCAGGATGCAGAACATAGAGAGACGTCAGAAACACAATTTAATCAAGAACTGGTTGGGGGGGGTCATTGCAGACAGCAACTAATGAAAACACAACATGCAACAGAGGGAGCCTGCACAAGCTCTCCACCTGATTTGTTTTGGGCAAATTAACCTCTCTGAGCTGAAGCTTCCTTGGGTCCAAAAAAGAGGATAATATAATCCCATGGATCCCTTGGGAGGATTTAAATAAGCAAGTACACTGACAGCTGCTCAATTAATATTAACTCTTTCGTTAATGTCACTTTCCTTTTGATACAGAACTTCCTTAGTTGCACTTGGCTCTCACCATCTTGGGATAATGTTGATTCCTGTGGATACGTCTTATCTCCTAACCAAACTCTAAACTCCTGGCAAGGTGACCTTGTCTTCTCCATCCTCATATACATGAGGCCTAACACAGTATCCCTCACTGAAAGCCAAAGACTAACTCCTGATGGTGCTGTATGCATTTTATCCATAGGTGGCACAGTGTCACCAACAGCTTAAGGCAGCAATCACCCATCTGAAATAAAAAGTTAGCCATCTGGGAGCTGAGATTGGAAGTGACTCTGTGTTTGCAGCCGTGTGGTTGACAGGGTGTTGGTGCTCTGGCCGGGTGTCAGGCCTGAGCCTCTGAGGTGGGAGAGCCGAGCTCAGGACATTGGTCCACCAAACACCTGCCAGCCCCATGTAATGTCAAACGGCACAAGCTCTCCCAGAGATCTCCATCTCAACGCTAAGACCCAGCTCCACTCAACGACCAGCAAGCTACAGTGCTGGACACCCCATGCCAAACAACTAGCAAGACAGGAACACAACCTCACCCATTAGCAGAGAGGTTGCCTAAAATCATAATAAGTTCACAGACGCCCCAAAACACACCAACAGACATGGTCCTGCCCACCAGAAAGACAAGATCCAGGTTCATCCACCAGAACACAGGCAGCAGTCCCCTCCACCAGGAAGCCTACACAACCCACTGAACCAATGTTACCCACTGGGAGCAGACACCAAAAACAACGGGAACTACAAACCTGCAGCCTGCGAAACGGAGACCCCAAACACAGTAAGTGAAGCAAAATGAGAAGACAGAGAAACACAGAGCAGATGAAGGAGCAAGGGAAAAACCCAACAGATCAAACAAATGAAGAGGAAATAGGCAGTCTACCTGAAAAAGAATTCAGAGTAATGATAGTAAAGATGATCCAAAATCTTGGAAATAGAATGGAGAAAATACAAGAAACGTTTAACAAAGACCTAGAAAACTAAACAGCAAACAAATAATGATGAACAACACTATAAATGAAATTAAAAATTCTCTAGAAGGAATCAGTAGCAGAATAACTGAGGCAGAAAAATGGATAAGTGACCTGGAAGATAAAATAGTGGAAATAACTACTGCAGAGCAGAATAAAGAAAAAAGAATGAAAAGAATTAAGGACAATCTCAGAGACTTCTGGGACAACATTAAACACACCAACATTCAAATTATAGGGGTCCCAGAAGAAGAAGAGGAAAAGAAAGGGACTGAGAAAATATTTGAAGAGATTATACTTGAAAACCTTCCTAATATGTGTAAGGAAATAGTCAATCAAGTCCAGGGAGCACAGAGAGTCCCATACAGGATAAATCCAAGAAGAAACACGCCAAGACACATGTTAATCAAACTATCAAAAGTTAAATACAAAGAAAAAACATTAAAAGCAGAAAGGGAAAAGCAACAAATAATATACAAGGGAATCCCCATAAGGTTAACACCTGATCTTTCAGCAGAAACTCTGCAAGCCAGAAGGGAGTGGCAAGACCTATTTAAAGTGATGAAAGGGAACAACCTGCAACCAAGATTACTCTACCAAGCAAGGATTTCATTCAGATTCGATGGAGGAATTAAAAACTTTACAGATAAGCAAAAGCTAAGAGAATTCAGCACCACCAAACCAGCTCTACAACAAATGCTAAAGGAACTTCTCTAGGCAGGAAACATAAGAGAAGGAAAAGACTTACAATAACAAACCCAAGACAATTAAGAAAATGGTAATAGGAACATACATATCGACAACTACCTTAAATGTAAGTGGATTAAATGCTTCAACCAAAAGACGTAGACTGGCTGAATGGATACAAAAACAAGACCCATATATATGCTGTCACAAGAGACCCACTTCAGACCTACGAATACATACAGTCTGAAAGTGAGGGGATGGAAAAAGATATTCCATGCAAATGGAAATCAAAAGAAAGTTGGAGTAGCAATTCTCATATCAGACAAAATAGACTTTAAAATAAAGACTATTACAAGAGACAAAGAAGGACACTACATAATGATCAAGGGATCAATCCAAGAAGAAGATATAAAAATTGTAAATATTTATGCACCTAATATAGAAGAGCCTTAATATATAAGGCAAATGCTAACAGCCATAAAAGGGGAAATCGACAGTAACACAATCATGGTAGGAGACTTTAACAACCCACTATCACCAATGGACAGATCATCCAAAATGAAAATAAATAAGGTAACACAAACTTTAAATGAGATTTTAAACAAGATGGACTTAATTGATATTTATAGGATATTCTATCCAAAACAGTAGATTACACTTACTTCTCAAGTGCTCATAGAACATTCCCAGGATAGATCATACCTTGGGTCACAAATGAATCCTCAGTAAATTTAAGAATACTGAAATTGTATCAAGTATCTTTTCTGACCACAATGCTATGAGACTAGATATCAATTACAGGAAAAGATCTGTAAAAAATACAAAAACATGGAGGCTAAACAATACACTACTGAATAATCAAGAAATCACTGAAGAAATCAGTCAGAAAATCAAAAAATACCTAGAAACGAATGGCAATGAAAACATGCTGACCCAAAACCTATGGGATAGAGCAAAAGCAGTTCTAAGAGGGAAGTTTATAACAATACAGTCCTACCTCAAGAAAGAAGAAACATCTCAGATAAACAACCTAATCTTACACCTAAACAATTAGAGAAAGAACAACAGAAAAACCCCAAAGTTAACAGAAGGAAAGAAATCATAAAGATCAGATCAGAAATAAATGAAAAAGAACTGAAGGAAATGATAGCAAAGATCAATAAAACTAAAAGTTGGTTCTTTGAGAAGATAAACAAAATTGATAAACCATTAGCCAGACTCATCAAGAAAAAAAGGGAGAAGACTCAAATCAATAGAATTAGAAATGAAAAAGGGGAAGTAACAACTGACACTGCAGAAATACAAAGGATCATAAAAGATTACAACAAGCTACTATATGCCAATAAAATGGACAACCTGGAAGAAATGGACAAATTCTTAGAAAAGCACAACCTCCTGAGACTGAACCAGGAAGAAATAGAACATATAAACAGACCAATCACAAGCACTGAAGTTGAAACTGTGATTAAAAATCTTCCAACAAACAAAAGCCCAGGACCAGATGGATTCACAGGTGAATTCCATCAAACATTTAGAAGAGAGCTAACACCTATCCTTCTCAAAATCTTCCAAAATATAGCAGAGGGAGGAACCTTCCTAAACTCATTCTATGAGGCCATCATCACCCTGATACCAAAACCAGACAAAGGTGTCACAAAAAAAGAAAACTACAGGTCAATATCATTGATGAACACAGATGCAAAAATCCTCCACATAATACTAGCAAACAGAATCCAGCAGCACATTAAAAGGATCATACACCATGATCAAGTGGCGTTTATCCCAGGAATGCAAGGATTCTTCAATATACACAAATCAATCAATGTGATATACCATATTAACGAACTGAAGGGGAAAAACCATAAGATCATCTCAGTAGATGCAGAAAAAGCTTTCAACAAAATCAATACCCATTATGATAAAAACCCTACAGAAAGTAGGCATAGAGGGAACTTTCCTCAACATAATAAAGGACATATATGACAAACCCACAGCCAACATCATTCTCAGTGGTGAAAAACTGAAACCATTTCTTCTAAGATCAGGAACAAGACAAGGTTGTCCACTCTCACCACTATTATTCAACATAGTTTTGCAATTTTTAGCCACAGCAATCAGAGAAGAAAAAGAAATAAATGAAATCCAAATTGGAAGAGAAGAAGTAAAACTCACTGTTTGCAGATGATGTGATACTATACATACATAATCCCAAAGGTGCTACCAGAAAACTACTAGAGCTAATCAATGAATTTGGTAAAGCAGCAGGATATAAAATTATTCCACAGAAATCTCTTGCATTCCTATACACTAATGATGAAAAATCTGAAAGAGAAATTAAGGAAACACTCCCACTTACCACTGCAACAAAAAGAATAAAATACCTAGGAATAAACATACCTAAGGAGACAGAAGACCTGTATGCAGAAAACTATAAGACACTGATGAAAGAAATTAAAGGTGATACAAACAGATGGAGAGATTTACCATGTTCTTGGATTGGAAGAATCAACATTATGAAACTGTCTCTACTACCCAAAGCAATCTACAGATTCAATGCAATCCCTATCAAACTACAAATGGCATTTTTCACAGAACTAGAACAAAAAATTTCACAATTTGTATGGAAACATAAAAGACCCCGGATAGTCAAAGCAATCTTGAGGGAAAAAAACGGAGCTGGAGGAATCAGGCTCCCTGACTTCAGACTATAGTATAAAGCTACAGTAATCAAGACAATATGGTACTGGCACAAAAACAGAAATATAGATCAATGGAACAAGATAGAAAGCCCAGAGGTTAACCCACTCACCTATGGTCAACTAATCTACAGCAAAAGAGGCAAGGATATACAATGGAGAAAAGACAGTCTCTTCAATAACTGGTGCTGGGAAATCTGGAAAGCTACATGTAAAAGAATGAAATTAGAAAACTCCCTAACACCGTACACAAAAAAAAACTCAAAATGGATTAAAGACCTAAATGTAAGACCAGACACTATAAAACTCTTAGAGGAAAACATAAGAAGAACACTCTTTGACATAAATCACAGCAAGATCTTTTTTGATCCCCCTCCTAGAGTAATGGAAATGAAAACAAAAATAAACAAATGGGATCTAATGAATCTCCAAAGCTTTTGCACAGCAAAGGAAACCATAAACAAGATAAAAAGACAACCCTCAGAATGGGAGAAAGTATTTGCAAATGAATCAACGGACAAAGGATTAATCTCCAAAATATATAAACAGCTCATGCAGCTCAATATTAAAAAAAACAAACAACCCAATCTAAAAATGGGCAGAAGACCTAAACAGACATTTCTCCAAAGAAGATGTACAGATTGCCAACAAACACATGAAAGGATGCTCAACATCACTAATCATTAGAGAAATGCAAATCAAAACTGCAATGTGGTATTACCTCACACCGGCCAGAATGGCCATTATCAAAAAGTCTACAAACAATAAACGCTGGAGAGGGTGTGGAGAAAAGGGAACCCTCCTACAAGGTTGGTGGGAATGTAAATTGATACAGCCACTATGGAGAACAGTATGGAGGTTCCTTAAAAAACTAAAAATAGAACTACCGTACGACCCAGCAATCCCACTATTGGGCATATACCCTGATAAAACCATAATCCAAAAAGAGTCATGTACCACAATGTTGATTGCAGGTCTATTTACAATAGCCAGAACATGGAAGCAACCTAAGTGTCCATTGACATATGAATGGATAAAGAAGATGTGGCACATATATACAATGGAATATTACTCAGCCATAAAAGGAAATGAAACTGAGTTATTTGTAGCAAGGTGGATGGACCTAGAGACTGTTAGAGTGAAGTCAGAAAGAAAAAAAACAAATACGGTATGCTAACAGATATACAGAAACTAAAAAAAAAAAAAAAGGTTCTGAAGAACCTAGGGGCAGGACAGGAATAAAGACACAGACGTAGAGAATGGACTTGAGGACACAGGGAGGGGGAAGAGTAAGCTGGTATGAAGTGAGAGAGTGGCATGGACATGTGTACACCACCAAATGTAAAATAGATAGCTAGTGGGAAGCAGCCACATAGCACAGGGAGATCAGCTCCGTGCTTTGTGACCGCCTGGAGGGGTAGGATAGGGAGGGTGGGAGGGAGACGCAAGAGGGATGAGATTTGGGGATGTATGTATATGTATAGCTGATTCACTTTGTTATACAGCAGAAACTAACATACCATTGTAAAGCAATTATACTTCAATAAAGATGTTAAAAAAAATTTAGTCATCTGACATGCATATGTGTGTATTCAGAAATATAAATTATATATATTTAGAAATACATAATATATATTTAGAAACATATATATAATTAGAGACTTATAATATATAAAGAAATCTGTATTTAGAAATTATATATATATTTAGATTTTGGTAATAAAGTACCAGAGGTAATTTTAGAAAGAAAAGGAAACCACTCTTGGATGAATTGTGAGGTCGTAATATCTGAAGGTGGAATGGAGAGGGCTCCCAGGAGTCTCTTATTCATCCTCCAAGGGGGCTGCACTTCTATGCACTCTCCTCAGACCCCCAGTTCACACCCCTGCTCTTCTCACTCTCAATAAGTGACTGTTGTTTATCAGAAGAACATTGAAACTATCCAGCAAGGATTCTGATCATATCACTCTCCTGCTTAATACCTACCTGTTTGATGCCTTCCCTCAGGCCTGTCTCTGGCTTGCGTCCTGGCCTGGTGGCCCTTCACCTTTCCCTGGCTTCTGCACGCCTGTCATGCTGCCCTCCAGCCGCCCCCCATCCACTGCCTATCTCAGGGCTGCTGCACTGTGTTCTCTCCTCCCAGAGCCCTCAGGCTTCTTCACCTGCTACTTCTTCCTCATCCTTCACAGAGCTGATAATCACATTCATGGTCAGGTTATTACTTTACATAAACCTTCCCCCCAGCACACACATATTCTCCAGGATCTTACAGCTTGAATTGTTCATTCTCTTCTGGATTTTCAGTTTCTATATTCTTCTTTCTTCTTCCTCTCAGACTAAACACATGCCTCTCCCTCCATTAAAAAAACAAAAAACAAAAAAACTTCTTTCAAATGTATATCCTTTTCCTAAAAGTGATGCTTCTAAAAAAAAATCCTTGGGGCACTGCCACACCACTGCCTCACTGCCACTCTCTCAGTCCTCCTCAGGCTGGCTTCTGTGAACCTATTCTTGCAAAAGTGACCTACAACTTCTGTGATGGTTAATTTTATGTGGCAACTTGACTGGATCATGGGGTGCCCAGATATCTTATTAACGTTATTTCTGGATGTGCCTGTGAGGGGGTTCCTGGAAGAGATTAGCATCTGGATTGGTGGATTGAGTAAAGCAGATGGCCTGCCCAAGGTAAGTGGGCATCACACAATGTGCTAAAGACTTGAATAGAACAAAAAGGTGCAGAAAGATTGGATTCGCCCTCTCTAGCTGACTGCTTGAGCTGGGACATCCATCTCCTCTGCCCTCAGCATCCCTGGGTGTCAGGCATTCAGACCCCCAGTGAAATCTACACCAGCAGTCCCTGAGGCTCTTGGGTCTTCAAACTACACCACTGGCTCTCCTGGGTCTCCAGCTTGCAGACAACAGACCAGGGCACTTCTGTCTGCATAGTCACATGAGCCAATACCTTATAATAAATATAGATATAGATAACATATGGATATGTAGATATTGATATATAACTATTTCCATCTACATAGCTGTGCACATCATTATACACTTTATACACATATGTATATCATTACATACATAGCTCTCTCTATATATATCTGTATATCTATCTATCTATATCTATCTATCTATATATAGATATAGATATATATATGGCTCCTATTGGTTCTGTTTCTCTGAAAAATCCTGACTAATATAACCTTCTAACTGCCAAATTCAGCCCTCACCTCACTTAGCATCTCTGTGGCATCTGAGACTGGTCATCTTCCTCTCCTATTTTTTTTAATGGCACCATGGTCTTCCAATCTTGTACTATCTCTTTATTTTTTAAGATTTTTTTTTGATGTGGGCCATTTTTGTTTTTAAGTCTTTATTGAATTTGTTACAATATTGCTTCTGTTTTATGTTTTGGTTTTTTGACCACGAGGCATGTAGGATCTCAGCTCCCCTACCAGGGGTCGAACCTGCACCCCCTGCATTGAAAGGTGAAGTCTTAACCACTGGCCCACCAGGGAAGTCCCTCATACTACCTCTTTAGTCCTTTTCATTCTCATACATTGGTTTTTGTTTAGTTTGCTCCTTAATGCTGGTGTACCCACAGGATTTTTATCTTGACCTCTTTTTTTCCCCTCTCCATATACTTTATCTGGGTGATTTCACCCATTATCCATGATGGCTTTACAGATATATGTATATATATATATATATATATAGATAGATAGATAGATATAGATATATATAGATATATATAGATATATATAGATGCTGATGATTCCCAAGCACATCTCCAGGGTAACCTCCTTCTGGCCTACAGATTCACATTGTCAGCAGCTCTTTGAACATGTTCCCTGGGTACCTACTGCGTTCTCTTCCTCCCCCTGGAGCACATATGCTCTCCTGGCCTCAGGAGGTATGGATTGAGCCAACTACCTTCTTGCCGTAGATGCCTGGTGCCAGTAATTTCCCCACTCCCCCAAGCCAGTCTTAACCAAACTTCTGATTCTTGCTTGCCTCCCTGCTATCCTTTTTTGCTGCCCCATTCCCCCTGATTACAGCTTTCTTGCCTCCTCTAACTGCCCGGACCTGGCTGTCATGGCTGATTGGGAGTTTCATTGCTGGCCCTTGGCACACTTTGGGCCTTCCTTGCCTTACTTATTGCTCCGTTCCCTTTCTTGTCTCATTGCCCAG
The DNA here is from genome assembly GCF_964341445.2 of Mesoplodon mirus. NCBI lineage: Eukaryota > Metazoa > Chordata > Mammalia > Artiodactyla > Ziphiidae > Mesoplodon > Mesoplodon mirus. The sequence goes on from NC_138980.1 coordinate 155,727,750, forward strand.
CCTGAAAGTCATTACCTCATCCTCACTTAGGAGGAGTTAAGCAGCTGGCTGTTCCTGTTATCTAACTCTTTCTCTGCTCCAGCAAAAGTCCCAGATTGCAGGCATCACTGATTGCCACTTGATGCAAACTTTTAAAAAGCAAGGAGGTAGGAGGAGAGAGTGAAAATTATGCCAGAAATAAAATATTTTTAGGAATATTTTTCTTCCTGTGATGGTACTGGGTATGGGGAACATCGATGTAGTGAGTGAACTTTAGCAGAGGTGTCATTAGAAACCACTGTTCTGGCTGAGCTGGTCTCCAACTAGTTCCACTCAGCACTGCCACACACCAGAACCTGGCACAGGGGCCTGACCGATGCTCCTCGGTGGTCCTGTGCCAATTCCACCAACCTGGGCAGGAGGGTCCTCTTTATTCTTGGTAACTTCCCTGGAGTTACTCCTAGACCCTGGGAGCCATCTCCAGTAAACCCTCTGCTTCCTTCTTTTTAGCAATATCCTACCCTCCATCCTCTGTTTAGCAGGGAGCTCGTTTCCTTCTCAGGAGCATTGCCTTCCTCTACCTATTCACCTCTTCTCCTGCTTCTTCAAGCAGAATCAACTCCTCCCTTACTCCTCTAACACTTCCAGAGAGATTGTGGGGAGAGGAGGTGGGTTTTTGAACAAGGAAGCAAGATGTATTGTCAGTTAGCCTGTTTAGTGCAGCAAAGAAAGGAAAGAAAACAGTTTAGTTTCTGTATTAAAGTTTTAAAGATTCTGATTTTGCCACTCTTGAAAATATCTTTCAGCAATGCATGCTGTCTAAGTATGCAATTTAAAAAGAATATATTTGAAAAAGAAGAACAAAGTTGGAGAACTAAGATTTCCTAATTCCAAAACTTACTACAAAAGCTACAGTAATCAAAGCAGTGTGGTTCTAGCATGTAGCCCAAAAGAATAAAATAGAGAGCCGAAGATAAACCCTTGCATATATGGTCAGTTAATTTTTGACAAGGGTGCCAAGGTCACTCAATGGAGAAAGGATAATCTTTTCAACAAACGATGTTGGGAAAACTGGTTATCCACATGCAAAAGAATGAAGTTGGAGCTTGCCTTTGCAACATATACAATAATTAACTCAAAATGAGTTAAAGACTTAAACCTAAGAGATAAAACTATAAAACCCTTAGAAGAAAACATAGGTACAAATCTTCATGATATCAGTTTTGGCAATGATTTCTTAGATAAGGCAAGAAAAGTAAAAAATAGATAAAATTGGGTCTATTCAAAATTTAAAACTTTTGTGCATCAAAGGGCACTACCAAGAAAGTGAAAAGATAGCCCACAGAATGGGATAATGTGTTTGCAAAATCATATATCTGATAAGGGCTAAATTTCCAGAATCTATTAAAAAGAACACTTACAATTCAACAACCACAAAACAACTCAATTCAAAAGTGGGCAAAAGATTTAAATAGACATTTCTCCAAAGATGAAATACAAATGGCCAATAAGCACATGAAAAAATGCTCAACATCACTATCCGTTATGGAATTACTAATCAAAACCACAGTGAGATACCACTTATACCCATTAGGATGGCTATTATATAAAAGAACAAAAAACAAAAACACCAGAAAATAACAAGTGTTGGTAAGGATATGTAGAGATTGGAACTCTTGTGCATTGCTGGTGGGAATGTTTTCCATTATGGAAAACAGTATGGCAGTTCCCCAAAAAGTTAAACACAGGATTACCCCATGATTCAGCAATTCCACTTCAGGGTATAGATCCAAAAGAAGTAAAAGCAGGAATTCAAACAGATATTTGCACAACCATGTTCATAGCAGTATAATTTATAATAGCCAAAAGATGGAAACAACTCAGATGTTATCATTGAATGAATGAATAAACAAAATGTGGTGTATGGACACAATGGAATGGTATTCTGTCTTGAAAAGGAAGAAAATTCTGATACATGCTGTAATATGGATGAACCTTGAAAACATGGCTAACTGAAACAAGCCAGTCACAAAGGAAAAATATTGCCAAGAGTTGCGGGTAGGAGGGAATGGGAAATTATTGTTTCATAGGCAAAAAGTTTCTGTTGGGGATGATGAAAAGTTCTGAAAATGGGCCAGTGGTGATAGCTATGCAACATTGTGAGTGTGCTTAATGCTACTGTACACTTAAAAATAGTTAACATGGTAAATTTCACAACAATTTTCAAAAAACTTTTAAGAATATATCCATGTATGAGAACATTCCTTCCAATGAAGACAGAGTGAAGGATTAATAGAGAGATTTAGAATGCATAAATGAATGGAATGATAGAGAGATTTGGTTGCATTAAAGCAAATAGGCCTCACTTCTCCATACCTGGGTGAGAAAAATGTTCACTGTAGCACAGAGAACTCATGCCTTTTCTTCATGTATGGGTTTCTTAATACCAGACGTTTGGTCGCAATCCTTCTTGGAACAAGGAAAGGAACAAAGCAAACTCTCTCATCTGTAAAACGAGTAGGTTGAACTAGATAGATAAGCTCGAAGGTCCCTATCCGCTCTAGCGTTTTGCTACTCTCTGAAATTGTAAAGCAGCAGCATGGCACAGTAAGAAGGCTTCTATATATTCTTTCCTGGAAACAGAGTGGAAGTGAGTGAGTTCTCAAAAGAGTCTGAGCTGTGTGGCTTCGGGGCTTTGCAGACTCCTGGCAAACAGGCGCACTCCTAAGTGACTAAGGATGCTGGAGTGGCGCTAATGACATGAGAAATTGGAAAGTGAGTCTCACGGAACTTCATCCTGTAATGAAGTGTTTATGGCACATAAGTTAAACCTCAGACACAAATGATAAATGATTAAGCTGAAGGGGAAATTTTGCTTAATAACATTACAGTGCATTAAAAATAAATAGTAAAACTTTAGACATTAAGGCTTCCATAGGGGTCATGAATCAATTCCTAAAATTCCAATAAGTCAATTCCAAAATACATTCATTTAAAAAATGTATAATGATATTATTAGGGCCCCCTCCCCCATAAGGTGATTACTTTGGGGGAAGGCCTGACTGCATTCTCTCCTGAAGTATGGCTGTGCTAATACTGATAGGATGATAAAGAATTAAACTTGCAGTTAATTAAATTTTAAAGAAAATAAGACCCGGGGTCTAAGAAGCTGAAGTTTCCATTGAAAATAGATCATGGGGTCAAAACAGATAGCAGCCTTCACTAAGTATTTCTGTTTGCCTCTTGCCTCCAGTACAGAGTGATTCCAGAGCTGGCCCCCAGCAGTAAGGAATGGGGTGTATCCTTCCAAAAGTTCCATTGTTTTGTTCTTGTGGCAGCATATAGTAAGTATCAAATGGTCAAGGAGGTCAGAGGAAGAAACACTTATTGAGAGGAGATATTGAGAAAGCTTCATGGAAAAGGAGTCACTTAAATAACATTGCTTGAAAGCTCAGGTAATAGGGCCCCCTGCTCTGGGCCCCCAGTTTTACAGGGGTCCCATTCTGGCTTTCCTTTGGCCAGGCCCTTCTCCAGGGAGTAAGGAATCCACAGACCCCAGAATTCCAGAAGCCCCTGCCCCCAAATGGCTCCAAGCTCAAGTGCAGGGCCTACCTTGGTCTCCTGGTGCAGCTGATTGCAGGAGTTTAGATGCTTGGACATGAGAGCTAGGATAGCTACATGGACACACACGAGGCAGGATGGAGCTGAGCATGGGAAGAAAGGGCGAGGAGAGGTCAGAGGTCAGGCTTTCCATGCTACCACGTTCTGGTAGGAAATGCAAGGTATCTGAGAACTGAAAGTTTGAACCCGGCCTTTTGGATGCTTATAAGTCATAATGACCAATGTAGGAGGGTAAAGCATATTTAACTCAATCGTTTGTCAGCTTGATATAATTTTGAAACATTTCAACATACGGTGTGTGGGTGTCCGTTTGTTCTCCTCCCCCAGGTCCCAAGAATCCGAGGGGTGCGCCTGCACTTCAAGTATGACTTGAAGGAAGGGTAGGAGTTGGAAAAGCGGAGAGGAGGAGAGGTTTCAGACGGGTGGGATGCAGAGAACAAAACAGACTCCTAGTTTGACTCCCTCGGGATGTCATTTCTCCAGCTAAATATTGCTAAGTATTTTAATTAATTTCCATTATATTCTAGAATCAGTGTTCCCAAACCTTTTAACTATTCCTGACATTGCCACTTTCAGTGCTCCTGCCCAAGGTGCCTTCTTTAGGTGCAGCACCCAGAACTGAGCACAGGGTGGGCAGAGCAGGACCTCATCCTAAGGGCAGCGGACATTCCTCTTCACCCAGTCTCACGTGGATGTTGCCGTCAACGCTAATCCCCACTTCATTTCCATGTCTTGTGGTTGAGTCATGTTTTCCCTATTCTATTTTGTTCCAGTTACATTTTTAATGCAAGTCATCTATTTTTCATTTATCTTTATTTTTTTCTAGAACTCATCCATAAGCATTTCTTTTGGATCCCGAGTCTGTCTCCTGTAAAGTAGGAGAGAGTTTGAGGAGAGTATTAGGAAGCTGGTAAATTTCAAATTTCCTTTAAAAGAAAACCAAATTGGATGCTTCCGTCATCTCAAAGCTGCCTGATTTTGCTTTAGAAGGGTCATGCCAACACTGATGGAGGAAACTGTGTTCCATCCCGAGCCTGAGGGAGAACGCTGGCTTCCCACGAACCTCGTAGTTTGAATATTCAGGAGGTCTTTGTGGTTCAACTTCTCACCAAGTGTGTATAGAGCGAGTGAGGGTCTGTCTTCCGTTGGCGGAGACAAGGCACGCTCACTGGATGCCCGTGTTGAGCGAGCACAGCCAGGACCCGGCTCCGCTGAGTGACCGTGACTGTGGAACCGACCCACCTGCAAGCGGAGCCACTCTAGGATTCTGCACTTAAAATACCCGACAAGGGCTTTCCTGGTGGCGCAGTAGTTGAGAGTCCGCCTGCCGATGCAGGGGACACGGGTTCGTGCCCCGGTCTCGGAGGATCCCACGTGCCACGGAACAGCTGGGCCCGTGAGCCATGGCCACTGAGCCTGCGCGTCCGGAGCCTGTGCTCCACAACGGGAGAGGCCACAACAGTGAGAGGCCCGCGTACCGCAAAAAAGAAAAAAGAAAAAAGAAAAAAAAACCTGACAAGCGGCTTGCTGAGGCCGTGCTGTGGCTCCAGTACTATGCTAAGTATGACAGAGGACAGAAAGGAGGACAAGCCGCTCTCTGCCCTCAAGAAGTTCACAGTCTACCTGAAGCCCGAGACCTGCCAGCAGGGCAGCTGTGCAGCGGGCAGAGCGCCGCGTTCCACCTGCACCGTCACTTCGGTCTCTACGACAACGCCTCGAGTGAGGACCCCGTGGTCGGCAGCGTGTGCACCTCCTGCCCCCCAGATGTCTACCTTCTCATCCCTGAAACCCATGAACGTTTCCTCACGTGGCAAAAAGGCCTTTGCAGAGTGATGAAGGGTCTTGAGGAGATTATCCTGGGTGATCCAGGTGGGCCCAGTGTGAGTGCAAGGAAAACACTCTGCACAGGGGGAACTGGGTGAAGAGCTGGGCAAGTAAACCCATGTCCCTTGGGGTACTTCACGGGGAAAGGGAACAAAATAGAATGGGAACCAGGATTTAATAGTGAGTGGCATTATTTGGGGCAAGACTTCATGCAGCAAGCATTCTGCTGGGCTCTTTGTATGTGAGAGTTTCTTATCTTAACCACTAACGCATGACATGGATATTACCATCCCCATTTAAAGGCAACAGGCTCAAAGCTTTGGTGTGATATATCCTAGTTAACAAGCTCATAACTTTGGAGCTGGGATTTGAACCTATGTGAATCTAACTTCAAGACCCATACTCTCTCCACACTGATCTCCTATATAAGTGGAGGAAATACCATCTCTGTCTTTTGGTTTTCAGGCAACCTCAAAAGGCTCCCTCGCATGCCTACCTTGATTCTCAAACTGTTGCTGTTCTGAGAATTCAGTTATCCAGGACCTGAGGTGGGCAGGGTGCTTGGGCAATAGGGCTGGCAAGGCCCCAGGAAGAGCGGCTGGGATTAGGGAGCAGAGACTGGATCTCCCTGGGCCCACCTCCAGCCACCGGAGGACACCGAATTCTGGAAGACAAAGGGGGCCTGGTTTAAAGGCACCTACAGAGGGCATGTGGAGAGCACCAAAGACGTCTCTTTCCAGCTGCACAGCTTTCTCTCAGGTGAGCCCAGATCGCAGAACACACACAGCTCAGCTAAAGAGTGCCTGCAGATGGGCCCGCCCACTTGGGATAAGTTTTCTCCTCAGTCTCCTTGCAGTGATTTGCCATCTGCATTGGGCCTGCGCTTTCAAAACCCAATTCAAGTTTGGAGAAAAAGCACATGCATGCAGCACCGGTTTTTTAAAAAGATGTCCAGCGGAGAGTGGTGTGAGCTCACTCACCAGAGCGCTCATCAAGCTGTTGGGCTTCCCTGGAGCAGCAGGTAGAGAACCCCAGCCCAGGATCCTGCCGTCACTCAGGGAATCCCCCTACCCCCAGGGCAGGCATCCTTCTATGGCATTTCCAGCAGAGAACCCTGACTGGACAGTTACAGGAACGTCCTAAGAGACGGATTCCACTATTGGATGGAACTGTTGGAAGTTCTGCTTCATATATGCTGAGACTACTGTTACCTCGTACACAAAAGTATGAGTTATTATTAAATTTGAAAATAAGAAAAGTACCTGAAGATATATTAACTACATACCATTTTATCTAAATGCGGAGAGACACCATGACCTTTTTGTTTTAGAAACTGTTAGAAACTTTAAGTGACATTCAAATAATTTATACTGCGAAGGATCATTTGAACCCTTCCTGTTTTCAGAAGGCATTTTGTATCCGAAGGGACATCAGTGGTGTTGGGACCCTGTCTCATTTTAATGGCAAAGTAATTCTCTGTACAAATGCACTGAGTCTTCTAATATAATTAGGATCAGTGATTGTCAAGACAGTTTCCATTGGTATCACACAACCACAGTGAAATAGCATATTTTCAGCTTTAGCATGTAAAAATTTTGAGCCAGAAAGAATTTCAATATATACACTAGTACTTAAAAAAAAATACACCATAGGATCAATATAATCATGGATTTCTCTGCGAATTACCATTCCATTAGATGATTTCAGAAACCAAAGTGAACAGTTAAATAAAGCAAGAAAACGTATAAGCAGAAGAGATTATTGAAAATAAGTAAAAGCTAATAGCTACTGAATGCCTATCATGTGCCAGGCACAGTGCTCACACTTAAGTTTTCACCTTTACAATTCGGCAAGGTTGATTTCACCCTTATTTTACAGATGAAAAAAAATAAAATAAAAAAGGCTTAAAGAGTTTAAATGACTTGCCCAAGATCACATAATTAGTGCTGCCACCGTAACTTGATCCCAGATCTCTCAGAGCTAAGAGTCCACATCCTTGCCACTGTTGAAGCTCTCTCTCTCATATGGGGAGGGAACAATACACACGGTGAAATAAGAAGCGATTTGGCTATATTCAATAGCCTGAGATAAACCGTAAGGGAAAATAATATAAAAAAGAATATATATATGCATGACTGAATCGCTTTGCTGTACAGCAGAAATTAACACATTATAAACCAACTATCCTTCAATTAAAAAAAAAAGCAATCAGGACGTGAGTCACCTGCAACAGGAAATGCAAAACAACAGAGGCTTCAGTAACGCAGGAGTTTTATTTCTCTCGAATGCAGAAGGAGGTTGTCGGGCTTATAGGGTCCCTCTACGTGTCAAGGATGGAAGCTCCTGGGCTTCCGTTTCTCTGCCCTGTGAGGATTCATGGTCCCAGACAGGGGTAGAGCGCCAACCATTACCTGTTCATTGAAGCTGGCGGAGGAAGGAATAAGGACATCCCACATCTTTAAGGACATGTCCCCGAAGTTGCTCAGATCACTGGCCAGAACTTACAGACTGCTAGCTGCAAGGGAGGCTAGGAAGGTAAGATTTTAGGTGGCTTTGTGCCCAGTGAAAAATCAGAATTATAAGGAAGAAGGAGAGAATGAATATTGAGAGAAACAAGTAATAGCCTCTGCCACAGTGAGCTTATGGAATATGCTAGGAATAAAATGTAGACCTGAAAACCTTTATCTCCCCTTTCGTGCAAGTGTATTTTCTATTAACAAAAAATGGAACATTAATTTGTATTTCTCTGGATATTTGAAGTACTTCATGAAAACATGTTAGTAGAGTAATAAACCCTCATTATCCACCACCCAGAATTAATCAATGCTAACATCTTCCTTCAGATCTTAATTAGAAGTCTTGCTCAGATGAGGCCCCTTTGCTGCCACGCCCCCATTCCACCCCTCTCCTTCCCTTTCCAGAGGCAACTACTTTTCTGAGATGTGTTTCCCATTGATGGTTCTATATTTTCTCTCTATAAATAACAACAGTACTTTAAAAAACTATATATGTGGCATACATGTCACCTTCTGACAGCTTGTTTTCATTCAATATTTTTTAAGGCTACCCATTGGTATTACATATCCAGTTCACTCATTTGAACTGCTTGTTTGCCATCTTATTGTCCATTATACAATTTATCCACTTTATTGTTCACGGAGATTTAGGGTCCATCTCCAACCTTTCCCAGATACAAGCAATTCAGCTGTGATCAGCCACTAAGACTCCTTGTCCACACGCGCCTGGGTTCCTGAGAGCACTGCTTCTCAAGATGCAAGAAGCATGCGAGTCACCTGAGAAGTCTTGTTAATTGCAAATTCTCACTCAGCAGGTCCGGAGTAGGACCTGGGTGACAGTCCTCAGGTAGAGCCCATGCCGTGCCTCTGCAGACACTGTGAGACTCTAGGTATACCCCTGGAGTTGTCAGGTCAGGGGGTACGTCTTCAACTCTCATAGCCACCATCAAATTGAAGCAATTGTTCCCATTTCTCCATTCGCACCAACACTTGATCTTGTGAGACTTTTTGCCTTTTGCCAATC